>NC_136756.1:15081229-16281229 GCF_936440315.1 Barbus barbus
AATGTAACAAAAGATTTCTATTTCAAATAAATGCTGTTCTTTTGAACTTTGTATTCAAAGAATCCTGAAAATATACCACAGTGTCCACAAAAATATCAAGCTGCACGACTGTTTTTAACATTGTTTATAATAAATGTTTCTTAAGAAGCAAATCAGCATATTAGAATGATTTCTAAATGATTATGTGATACTGAAGACTGGAGTAATGATTGATGAAAATTCAGCTTTGCCATCACAGGAATAAATCACATTAAAAACATTTTAAAATAGAAAACTGCTTTTAAATTGTAGAAACATTTCACAGTTTTAATGTTTTTACTATATTTTGATTAAATAAATGTAGCCTGTTGAGCATAAAAGATTTCTTTCATAACTAAATAATATAACAGACCCCAAACTTTTGAATGGTACACTGTGTCAGAAAATTGTCTCTAAATAATATGCTGTAACATTGTCATTGTACAAAGGCAATCATTGACAGTATCCAATACAGTGGTATTTTTTTTCTCCACAAAACTAAATGCAGATTTAATATCGCTAATTATATCTTAAGTTAACTTTGATAGTCCTAAAAAACACATTTTGACCCCCCAGCAGCCCCTTGCTGCCCCCTGGAGGTCACCAGTTTCAAATCACATGCTATACACCAGTTTTTTTTTTCTTATGGTCTTCATTAATAAGTCTCAAGCCTTAATATTTTTCAAATCATTAACCGATAAAACATACCCTACTTACCAAAACAACAAAATGCTGACCAACAAAAAATGTCCTTGAAGTGACTGATAGCAAAATCCACATCAAACAATTCAAAATCTCAATTCCTAACCACCCTGTTTAACAATATTCATCTCAAACCAAATTACCAAACTGAGTTTATTTCCTAAATCCCCACACATGAGGAGGCAAGGCTCTCATTACCTTTTGCCTGAGGAGCGTGCTGCGAACTCTACCCCAGAGTCGAGCCCCGGTGCTGGGACTCCTCCTGAGGCCAATGTCTACCTCCTCATCCTCCTCCTGTTTCTCCTCTTCCTCCACCGCACAGCTGCTAATTAACTCTTCCTTCATCAGTTTGCTACCAACAGTATTCGTTCTACCATAATGTTCTTCACCATCTGGCATCTGGTCCTTTTTGCCCATCTCGCTCGAGTTCCTCAAAGAATGCTACTGTTATTGACAAGAAGCAGCAGGGTACAGGAACATGAATCCCTCTCCGCTCACAGAAGCACAGTTAAATTTCAATCTTCTAGCACAACGGCCAACTGGCGTTCCATGCCATCCTGAAGTGGTGCATGTTTAGGCATAAATGCTGGTCTGGATGAACCTATTGTTGTGAATGTCACTGATATATTCTTGAGTTCACACACACACACAGAGCTCCCCTGACGGAGCTGTCACACAGATGGAGCGCTGGGATTAACTACAGAATCTCCTCCCACCCTGATGATTACGGCCCAATGTGACAGCTGACCTACCAACAACGCATTCAAGACAATATCAAGTGTTTTGCCTAGTGCTTTTCTGCTTATCAGCAATGAAATGTGCCACTTCTCAAGTTTAGGGCAGTATGTATATCCTGTCATACCAATCTTATGAGAAGAAACTGAAAAAGTAAAGTATTAACTCTGTGTGAACAGGTATAAAAGATCTTGTTTGGAGTTTTTAGACTAAACGGCTGAGATCTAATACAGTCAGTGGCCACAGCAAAAAAACATGGTTGCCATAAAAACAAAGGGTCATGTGATTAAGACAAAAGCTTTCATCTGCTAATGCTGACTTTCACTCAACTCATCAGGAAATTTCGCACCTGCCCCTCTGTGACTCTGTCAGCGTGTCATGTCCCAATTTCTCTTTGGAGCATTTCCAAACAACAACGACAATCCATAGTACAGTCCTTCTAATCCTTCTCTAGCACAACACCTAAGCATTTCCCTAAGGCCGCCTCTCTGCTGAGCCGCCACTCAGGTTTCTCTAGTGACACGAGCACACCACCGCATATGGCAGAATTATCCACCTGAACAACTTACCGGCTTTGTTCTGTTCATTGCATTAGGAATAAAAAAATGTAAATGCTTAGTCACTATGGGTAAGAAGATTATAGATTGCCTGTTTTATCCTGGGATTTATGACTAACCGATAAACTTGATAATGAAATAACACAATTTCCTAACTGATTACTTGGATTTGCGCATAGAGAAACAGTGTAAGTCACTTCACAATAGTAAAAATGCACTTCTATGAAAATTAATCAAACACATAATTAACAGATTAAGAATTTTTTTGTTGCAGCTCTACTAAAAAAGTACTGTGAAAGTAAGTCTGATAATATCCTAAATCAAAACAACCGTGTTTAACAGTCTTTAAAATGAGAACAGGAATATTTGAGCTGTTAACTGCCAACTGTTTGTTGGTGAGGACATAAACGGTTCAACTTCTCAAAGCTCCCTTATATAATGAATTTTAATAAAAGCAGGCATACCTGAATCTGTCCTTTGGCCATGATACGATCCATGTTCTCCCCATCATCCCTGCACTGTTTGACCTTACTGTAGCACAGCAGTCTGAGGGTCTGAGAGCCTTCCAGCTCGATCTCAAATTCCTGTGAAAAGAGAGTCCAGCCTCCATTTAATCACATTGTTCAACTTGCATTATAATGTATTTTCATATTTAAAGCTGCAGGGTGTAATTTGTGGGATCAAATGTTGTTGTAGCATAAGGCCTAATTATTCTATCTGTCTTTCTAATGCTCTAGGTTTCTCTAAATGTTTCTGAAGGCAACTACGTGCTGAGGATGGGCTGCAGTTCTGACCTCATTCCAGTTTGGCTCTGTGGTGTCTCTATACACACGAGTTTTTGCCTTGTTCACAAAATAACCGAACGAGTCTACCTCCAATGTACAATACAGATCTAGAGGGAGAGAAGAGACAACAAGACAGTTACATATAAAACCATTTTCAAATGTTAAAAAAATAATAATAATAAAAAATTTAACACTAATCAGAATTAAAGTTATTTTCCCACATAGTATTAGAGGTAACAGTATTAGGAGATGGGCAGTATGATCAAAATCCCAATAACTATTACAGTCATTTCTACATTAAGTATATTTTTATATCAATTTTAAAAAACAATTTTTTATAAATTAATATAAAATATATATTTTTTTATTTGATATGCTACATTTATATATTAATGTATAATTTACGGAATTAAATATTTTAGAAATAAAATGTAAAAAATAAGATTATTGAAATGAATAAGTAATCAAAACCAGGTGTCAACACTATATAACACTTCAGTTTTCACTTTCCAATCTGAAACATTGAAAATAACACTATAAATTGGTTATTTATTGATATTATCATTAAAAAATGTGGGGTTGTAAAATGTTTTCATGTTTTTAAAAGAAGTCTCTCACCAAGGCTGCATATATTGGATCAAAATACAGTAAAAACAGTAATATCCAGGAATTTCTGATGAATATAAAAGCTCAAAAGAATAGCATTTTTAAGAAAAATTTAAATCTTTTGTAACAAATGAATCAAGATCAATTTAATGGATCCTTGCTGTATAAAAGTACTCAGAAAAAACTTACTGATCCCAAACTTTTCAGTGGTAATACAGATAGTCTAGTTGTCAGAATATTTCTTTACTTTTAATGCGAAGAGCTTTTGGCTCTTATTACATTATATTGTCATCATGGTATAGACAGTAAGGAAGTTGCTATTGAGGATAAAGCCTACAAGAAAGCCAAAGCAATGAATGAGCGAGAACAAAGAAAGACATAAATTAGTGATGGAGAGTTAGCTTTAAGAAGGAACGCAGTGTTCCCTGTTAATCCATCCGTCCCACAGCTGCTCATAGAGAGAACTCTGCCCAACAACAGCAGGGAGCATGTCAGGTGTTTTCATGCATGTGTGCACATATTAGGGAGGCATTCAATAATTTAATGATTACTGTGAGCCGGATTTCATTCCATCTAATTGTAAGTGCTGAAAAAACACACTGCTGCAGTCTCATAAACTAGGTGAGACAACCCGTGCCAGACAACTTACTCAAGCTCTGTTTCAACCCTGTTGCAGAATGAACAATCACATTTAGAAAGCCATACAGCCCCGTGGATTCATCATCTAATGGGAGAAAAACAACCAAATTTATGACAAATTTCAGATACAGTAGAAAGACATACAAATCAATATAGATCTTAATAAAATTATACAAAAAAGGCACTCACCTTCTTTATTTACTGTCAGAGGAACACTGTGAACTGTTTGTAGCTTCACGCAGGAGTTGGTGAGCATCTGCAACTCCAGGGAAGTCAAAGAAAAACTCTTGAAACCTTTGAGAAAAGAACAAAGAAACTAAGAGAGACTCACTCAGTGAAGTCACCAATATCTGCATTTAACCAATAAGTGGCTCTCGCTGAAGGAAAAGAGCAGTTTAATGTGTCCTGCTGTGATTTTTTTGGAAGGTGGGACAGCAATGCTTACACTTTTTCTGCTGCTCCCGAATGATCTCCCTCCATTCTTCTCGCTCGTAATCAGATGAAATCAGGAATGTATAACCCTGGAATACAGAAACAAAACAGGAAATAAGAACTTTTGGATTTTTTTCTTTTTTTTTAAATAGCCAATATTAAACTTGGCATGTTAAAGGTTTTATTTTTTTGACAATATAGTATAGTTAATAAAATTTTAGCATTTGCTGTTTATCATTTATTGGTCATGACATGAAAAAAGAAAGAAAGAAGAAACGACATTACAGTGAGCAAATTATATCTTAAGCAAAGAATACAGATTGCAGATATCTAAAAAAGAAAAAGAAAATGTAGTTTTAGGAAATTGTCTGGTATTGACTCACCTTGCCATTCCTGTTACTGACTCTGAAGGCCATGCATGGCGATATGAGCAGCAGCAGCGATTCCTGTTCGCACAGTTTCTTCCTGAGACGATCAAGGACTTTACCTCCTTTACACACTCTCTGAACACATGAGAGAATGAAAGAAAGGAGGTGGGAATGAACACTAAGCTGAATGTTTACTGTAAAAAAGCATTTCTGATGAATGTTTAATCCACTTATCTACCTTTTCTCTCTGAATCTCGTTCTTGATCTGGGAGATCTTGACCTTCATAGCATCTATCTCCTCCTCTGGTATCTGGGGGACCGGTGAAGACTCAGATTCATCGATGGTCTGAAAGGTGACGTCTGCTAGTGGGATATACCACTTACAGTCATACTGCTGCCCCTTCCTGAACATAGGAAGAGACAGAAACCAGGGGTCACAATAATGATAAAGAAAGAAAACTTTGAAACGAGGAATGTTTCTACAGGTGAAACAAGTTTCATATAGATTGACTTACCCTCCGGTTTGTTTCTTCAATTTGGCGCAAAGCAGCAGGTCAGTAAAGAGGAAGACATGCCGAAGTTTTCGTGCACCTTCGACTAACTCCACCATAAACTGGTCTCTGAGAAGCTGTCGATTCTTTAAAGACATATAAAAAACTGTTAGATTTACATGTTTTTAAATGTAATGCACATAACACTATACTTTGTGTTATATAACCTTGACATTAAATTACAGAAAACTACTTAATGCTACTGCATGAGTGTTTCTAATACAAGGGAGTGATGACAAATTTGACATCTTTTCTGTTCTGACCAACAAAAATAATCGCTTATATTTTTTTCCTCTTATAGATATTATAAATTGCTGTTGTAGGTTTTTTCTTTTGGTATTGTCACAAATGGGGATGCAAAAACATTATATATTGTTGTAGTTTGACGCCTTCTGCTTCTGTGAAGTCTGGGAATGTGAAAAGGGACCATCATAATTTTTGAAAACCAAAAATACACTTAGTTTCAACTGTTTACCAATAGGGGGCGTTCATGTATTGTTTACTGCCCCATGAATCAGTGGCAGCCTAAGGCATGGGGTCATTTAAAGTAGGTGAGGAGGAAAACAGCCAATGAGAGGCTCAGACTCATTCACTCAGATGGAGACATGACACACTTAAGAAATTGCTATTGTGGGTGAGTCATGGGAACTATTTTCATGATAATGATGGCAGCCTGAGGGTGTTTCAATCTCAGACAAGCCGCGGCTAGCCACTGCTAGATAGGATGAAAAAAAGTGTGCTGGATGAGATGATTCACAAAAGGCAGATATGATGGTAATTACCTACTGTAAATCAGATTAGAGGAAAAAAAATTACCTTAGATGGACTACAAAACAAACAAAAAAAAAGAACTAAATTTTGTCCTTAAAATAGCAAAGCAATATCAAATAGAAAATGTTCTGTATAAGATGTCCCCAAACATGTCCATCTCAGGTCATTCTTTACAACTGGGTGTGCATTTGCACTCTTGAGTGACCGAATCTTCTCCTAATTGAAGGGTGTGACACATGTTAAAGACATCTGCTCTTTTCATGGCCTGAATGTCTGTGTGTGTGTGTTGATACATTCAAAACAATGGCTCTGACCTGTGACCCTGGCTTCAGAGAGTGTGTGTTTATCCCTTATGCCTAAACTTGCATTTTTTTTCTTCTAAAATGCTCCAGGATTTGGCCAACATGATATATGGGTTCAGTATTGACTTAGGCTGTTTTAGCAGATGTCTCTAAATGCGGCCAAAGAGGAGATGCAACACATGGCCATGAACTGGAAATCCATCCAAGACCAAGATGCCCTGACAAATGATAATGCAGGAAAGTACAATTATTTTCTTTCTGAACAGGCATTGTCAGACATATTCTGTTTTTGGTGATGTTTTTTTTTATTAAATCATTATATTAGAATTGGAATATTTATACTTTTAGGATGCTTTAAGCTTGAAAGCTTCGGTTTTCATACATTAAAATTGGCAAATGGACCACCTCTCCTTTTGTGATCCATAAAAAAATAAAAATAAATAGTCAACGGCCTTTTATACTCCTTTGATACAAAATTGTTTGTTGGATCCCAATAGAGAAACAAAGAGATATTTTAGATCTTGTGTGTCTGGCAAAGATCCACAGTTGATGTCGAAAAAATGTATTTTTGACAAATACTTTCTTGTAGGATTGTATAATGATGTTTTATCATCAGTTCCTGCAAAGTGATAAAAGTAAAAAATTCTTCATTTAAGAACAAATCTTTACTGGAATCATGATTAAGCTGTTCTGTACCCTTCCCCAGCTTATGTCAGACATCCCTTTAATCATTCCAATAACAAATGATCCCTATTTTTGAATTGTATCTCTGTATTTTCTGCAATAAAAATTCCTGGCATGTCCACAAGCCTACAATCAGAGAGCCACCTCCCACACAGTTTTCCAGTAATCTGCGAGGAAGTCTAGTACCAGGTCAACTGACTCAGAGTTCAGAGGGGTTGGTAGAGTGTGCGAATACGTGTTTGTGTTCATTCTGAAGCTGGGAAGGGTGTTGAGACACTTCTCGTTTCACAAAAATGGCTTTTGATAAAGGAGGAAGGGGAACAGGAAGGCGGGAGATGATTATATTGTTGACGGGACACTTGTAGAGTTATGCAACTGGAGCATACTGATGAAAATTTGTACACTTTTCGTAAAAATATTACGGAGTTACAGCAGAAGAGTTTATCAGCAAGGGTTTTTCTTCTGCCCTGGACCCCTTGAACTCATACACATCTTAAGAATTATTTTCAAAAAGATTTTTAAATATATTTTTCAAGGTAAACAATATTTTGTTTTTACAGAAATTATATATTCATACATTTTTTAGGAGTCGCACTACATAACTTTTTAAAGCCTGAACTAACCTTGCTTTGTCATAAAAAGACACCATGACATTTTATCTTCAGAGTTGTCTTTTTATATTTATCAGACTTACAGGGATAGTTCACCCAAAAATGAAAATTCGGTCATTAATTACACACCCTCATGTCGTTCAAAACCGGTTAAGACCTTTGTTCATCTTCAGAACACAAATTAAGGTATTTTTGATTAAATCTGAGAGCTTTCTAACCCAGCATTGACAGCAACGCAACTACCACCTTCAAGTCCCAGAAAGGTAGCAAGGACATTGATAAAACAGTCCATGTGACATTAGTGGTTCAACCTTAATTTTATGAAGCTACACAAAGAAAACAAAGAACAACTTTATTCAACAATTTCTTCTCTTCCGTGTCAGTCGATGCGCTCTCAGATTCCATCAAAAATATCTTCATTTGTGTTCCAAAGATGAACGAAGGTCTTACAGGTTTTGAACGACATGAGGGTGAGTAAATAATGATAGAATTTAAATTTTTGGATGAACTATCCCCATTTCATGACCCTGACACATAGTCATCAAAGTCTGCAGGGGTCCTCATTTACTATCATGTTTTGTTTCATTATTATATTTTTTTATTGCCTGCTGGTAAGACCACATAACCTTGATTGGACAGACAATTTTGTTTTTCAAATTTAATGTAGCTGTTTTGTTAAAATAAAAACATGATCATCACGAAAGATTGTATTAACATTAGGAGACCAAAAAAATGTCAGGTCATGGACATGGTCTGCTCTTCCACTGGGCAATACTGACCTCTCCTTTCTTCACTGTCATAGACTGACGGCGGGGCGTGATCTCCTCATTAATGCTGGAGAGGAAGTTCTGGGAAATGCGGAGGGCATCCTGCAGGAAGGAGTGATCTGGATGACTGGATGGGGTGTGCTTCAACAGGTCCTGAAACACACAGACTTATCAAATATTGCAAAACACTCAATTTATTGCATGTGTAAACCAACACAGCTTAAGCTCACCCAAATAAAACATGAGCATTGTCCCGCCACTAACCTGTAAACATTCTCGCATGAGAAAAATGATCGATTGTGTACATGTTCTTTCAGTTTTACTCACGTGGAGGACGAGGGTACTGCGAGTGACTCGATCCACTGGTTTATACAGCAGCACTGAGAACGAGGAAGAAAAAAAGAGTGATCAGAATACTAAGTGGTGTAAAAGGAGAGTAAATGTGGAAAAACGACTTACTTTCCAGAGAGTTCTTGGCATTCTGATCTTTGCCCTCTTTAGCGCTCTTGACTTTTAGATTCTGAAGGTAAAACGGTAAACAAATACACAAATTTACACCGGAGACAAAGATATCAGGCTTTGTTTTGAAAGTATAATGCAAGTGCCCTTAAAACAGACCTCTGAAATCTCTGCAAACTGAGAATTGGCTTGACAACATTTTTCGGCTGTTTCCACGGCAACCTTGTAGTTGTCCACAAAAGCCCTGTACACGCCGAGCTGGCTGGCCTGTGTGGGAAGATAAAACGACAGGAGAGAGTGAAAGAGAAGGTGGTTTAAAGATAAAAGTGAGTGCTAGAGGCGGATTACTCATGCATGTTACATTGGCTTAATTCTGCTTACTAAGGTAGAGCAGGCAGTTTTTCGTTGCCTGTTTTGGCATGGTTGACATGCTTCTGATATTCAAAGACAAGCAAATACCAGCCTGACTCTGCATGAAGACAACAGCACTCAACAAAGCAGACAAATTATCACAGTGAAGTAATGGGTCAATCTTAAAGGAATAGTTTACCCAAAAATAATTTTTTTTCTGAAAATGTACTCATCTATAGGCCATCCAAGATTTTCTTCATCAAATCAGATTTGTAGAACTGTAACATTACATCACTTGCATCCTCTGCAGTGAATGGGTGCCGTCAGAATGAGAGTTCAAACATTTGATAAAAACATCAGAAATATTCACAACACGACTCCAGCCCATCAATTAACATCTTGTCAAATGAAAAGCTGTGCTTGTAAGAAAGAAATCCACCACTATGGTGTTTTGACTTTAAACCTGCGAGTCCAAATAACACTTCCTTCAGTTTAAAAGTTCTTCTCCTGTAGTTCTCTCACATCAAAATCCACTGACATATTTATTTACAACTGTTTTGAACTGTTTTCACTTTAGACGGTGCTTGATCTGTTGATTTGTTTCTTTCCTGATTCTTCAGAATTCAATAAAAATGCAAAATAATGGACTCATTTGAAGTTAAAAACATATTATTAATGAATTTCTTACAAAACAAACAGCTTTCACTTCACAACACATTAATTAACTGATGCACTGGAGTCGTGTGGATTACTTGTGGATTATTGTGATGTTTCTATCAACTGTTTGGACTCTCATTCTGACGGCACCCATTCACTGCAGAGGATCCATTGTTGACCAAGTGATGTAATGCTAAATTTCTCCAAATCGGTTTTGATGAAGAAACAAATGCATCTAAATCTTGGCCTAAGGGTGAGTACATTTTCAGCAGATTTTTTATTTTTGGTTGAACTATTCCTTTAAGGCATTGGTCTCAAACTCAATTCCTGGAGGGCCACAGCTCTGCACAGTTTAGCTCCAAGCATAAATCAAACACTCCTGATCCAGCTAATCAAGCTCTTCAGGATCACTAGAAACTTCCAAGCAAGTGTGATTTGGAGCTGGTTGGAGCTAAACTCTGCAGAGCTGTGGCCCTCCAGGAATTGAGTATCAAAATTCATAATACAAATATAAATTATTACATGCTTGAACCTATTATAATCTAAGCAAATAGTGATATTATAATTAACCATTTGAATATTTACTGTGTATTATAAATTCCATCCCACAGCTGTGGCATTATTTCCACAACATCAAACTAAGTTTTTTGTAAAGTTTGCATGTGTTCCATGTAATATCTGAAGAAAAGTCCAAGGCAATTATCGCTTATAAAACAATAATGAAAAGAACATTTAGTAATTTCCTTCACACAAACACACGCACACAATAACCCTTTTTCCAGAGCGCGTCTAAAAAGTCCATTTTAAGAGGGTGAATGCATACTGAAACAAAAAAGAACCGACTTGGTGTAAATAAAGCCAAAATGTCGCCATGAATGAGCGTTTCTGTCATGAAGAAAAAACACCATTCAAAAGATAACAACTGTGAAATGGGCACAGATAACAAGCATTTTCCATGGCAACATCTCGAGTGCTGCCAACACTGGGGTAAATAAGAGGACTTGTGATGAGACAGAGAGGTTAAGCACTTCCTTCAACACAGCCATTATACTGCAACTGGGGAAACTTGTGAGTGATCCAGAATATGAGCATCATTACCCTGAGATCAGAAAAAAGACGGATTACATCGTGCTGTTAACTCCACTCACTGATAAAAGATGAATGCTTATTAAAAGAGTGAAAAGAACCACTTTCTAAAGACTCTCCTCTAGTGAAGGGTTCTGAGGACACATCTTTAGCTTCATCTACAGCTATATTCTGCAGTTTGTTTTGAAAGTAATAAAATAGAAAATATTGTCAGGAAACATCTTTTGATTGAGTTGTACTTGTAGGGTGCATATAAAAAAACTACTTTTATGAGCTGGTTCATTTTAGATAAAAAATATATTACATGGCCACTGTATTCTGATTCACAAACAAATGACTCTTATGAGCAGGTTTATTTTAATGAGTCAAAAACATACCGCATGGCCAGTGTATCCTGATTCATGAAAGAAAAAAACTCTTAGAAGCTGTTTGTATTCATGACTTGTTCAAAAAGTTTGAATCAATCTGATGAATCCTTCACTACTAAACCAACATCCGAATTGTCTACTGCAAGTTATCATTATCATCATACTATTCAATATTTATTTGTCAAAATACGACAATGCGCCATTAAACATACACATTTGCAATAGAGCTTATATTCAGCATATATATTTAGTATACATATGTAGTGAAGAGTACACTGAATTCTGAAGGAAACACTGGCCTGAACCTATTTATTACAGTACGAAAACAAAATCTGAGCCCAGTTTTTGGACTCGTTCCTTCTGAGGAGTCAGGGGTGAGTAAATCCCATGGCGTGAGAGCTGGCAGTCCACAGGGAGAGGGCAAGGGAATGCCCAGCAGTGAGTGGGTTTCCAGGGCACATGCATGCATCCCTGCGCTATGACATCATCCTTTCTGGGAAACAGGGCAGACACTGGACTCCCTGTCCACTGAAAACTCTGTGCGACTCTGTCTCCCTGTGGGATTTCCTGTTTATTTACCCCTCTCTGTGTAAAACACACACACCCTGGAAGAAAGCTGTTACTGCAAACACACACACATTCCCAATGTAAGGGACATGGCATATTCTCCTAAATAGTCATGCTTTAGAAATACATTTCCATGCAAACACATCTGCACAAAGATAAAGGAATAAGCTACAAAACTGCTCAGCTCTACACATTGATAATGCCTCAAATAATAACCACAGGTATTTGAATCTAACAATATAATCTATGTGGGATTAACAGTTCAAATAAAAGATGAATGAATTCAGCCTCCGGCCACACTTGCTCAACCTCAATGCCTTTATATTTAAAAAAATAGATTTATGTCAAACAATCGCTGATTTCAACCCTGGCTGTGGATGCCAAAGGGGCTGGTGAAACGTTTCAAACACAAACCCCAAATGAAAAAACATCAGAGTTTATGAGTGGATCAGATCAACAACAATCTCCCCTACTGCTCCACTCTGGGTTTTATATTTTCCACTTACTGCTGAAAATAAATCCTGTAACAGTTCATGCCAAATAATTAATTTACAGCTTTCAACGTGTTTTCTTGTATAATTGCTAGAATGCACAAGATAAAGTAAGATTTATGTTAATATTTTACTTTCATTGATACAGTAATATTGTGAAATTCAATACAGCTATTTCTATTTAAATATATCTTAAAAGGTCATTTATTCCTGTGATTGTAATGCTGAATTTTCAGCAGCCATTACTCCAGTCTTCAATATCACATGATCTTTCAGAAATCATTTATTATGCTGATTTGGTGCAAACCATGCAACTTACATAATAAATACTGTAAAAAAAGTGATGTTTGTCATGTAATCTGTGCACCTGGCTGCAACACCCTACCCCAGCATTTCTGACCGCAGCCCCACCGATCTAAGAGCAAGACCCCCTAGCTGCTTTACATGCAGTCATGTGGCTCTGAAAAGCTTTCATCTGCATGAGCGTCAAGTCCTGCGGGTGTCTATAAAGATGGGGGTAAAGTTTCAGTTTCCACAGCTAATTGTGCCGAGTGGAATGATGTGGCTGTTGCTCGTGAAGCTCACTAAACCAGTTATCAAAGGAAATTCTCCTTAGGGAGGACCAGAGAGACATGCTTTGATGATGACTGCATTTATAAACCATTTAAAAAAAAAAAATCTCTCTCGGGTGGTCTGACAGAAACATCATGTATGGATTACCCGAATTAGACACGTGCATGTAGCATCAAGTGGCGCCACAATTCAGTTGTTATAATGAGAAACAGTAACACTAGCGTATTATTAGATGATAATACAAAAATGAACCAGTGATTATATCATTATGTGAAGTATAGTATAGTGAGTATATCATTAAATACTTTTTTAGCTCAATAAATTAACGCAAAATTCAATGAAAACAAATTAGAATGCACAAATTATTATTATTAATTTGTTAGTGCTGTCAAAACGCATCCAAAATAAAAGTTTTTGTTTAGATAATGTGTGTACTAATATTATTTATATATATATATATATATATATATAAATAAAATACACACATGCATGTATACATTTAAGAAAAATGTTATGTTTATATATAGTTCCCTCCAAAAGTATTGGAACAGTAAATACAAAATTGCTCTGTTGGCTGTGGAGTCAAGACATTTACAAATATGATTAAAAGATGAATATGAGACAAAACTACATAATGTCACATTTTATTATTGGGTGATTCAACACATACATGTTTTACCAGCTAAGAAGTTCAGCACTTTTAGAGTTTCATCCGTCTATCTGATGTGAGCATAAGTATTGGAACAGTTGCCTCACAGGTCTTTCTAAGTGATCAGCTGTGTCCTGTTGCATTAATTCTTCAGATATTAAAAGCAGGGAATGTGTCGTATCAGTTATATCCATTACTTCTGCATTCTGAATCTTGCATTCGATGATGACACACACAAACCAGGATGAAGATGAGGGAGCTGACTTTGAGAGAAAAGCAAGCAATTTGGATGCTAAAAGAAAAGAGGAAGTCTATTAGAGCTCTAGCAAAAACAAAGGGCATGGAGAAATCAAGAGTTTGGAAACCACCAGTAACCAACAACGACCTGATCGGCTGAGAAAACAACAGTAGTTGATGACAGACAAATCATAAAATCTGTGAAAATGGACCCTAAAAGACATGTCTGTAAAATCACCAACAACTTCCAGAAAGCTGGGTGATGCTCTGACAATCTACTGTCCTCAGGAGACTTTGACACAGAATTACAGATGCTACACAGCAAGATGCAAACCTCTGACCAGCACCAAAAATAGAAAGGCAAGATTAGAGTTTGTAAAAAAACAAAAAGGTGAGCCAGAAGAGTTTTGGAACTGTGTTTATGGACCGATGAGACAAAGATGAACCTTTATCTAAGTGATGGGAAAGCAAAAATGTGGAGAAAAAAGGAACTGCAAATGATCCCAAGCATACAGCCTCCTCTGTAGAGCATGGTGAAGATGATGTCATGGCATGGGTATGCATGGCTGTCTCTGGAACAGGCGCGCTCAACTTTACTGATGACTTAATGTATGATGACAGTAGCAGAATGAATTTGGAAGGGTACCAATCCATCTTGACTACCAATATTCAAGATAATACCACCAGATTCATTGGGAAGTGCTTCATATTGCATCAGGACAATGACCCAAAACACCCTGCCAGTTCAGTCAAGGAATTTATAAGGGCAAAGAAATGGAAAGTCTCCAGATGTAAATCCGATTGAACATGAATTTCACCAGCTGGAGAGGAGAGTAAAGGCAGAAACTCCCCAAAACAAACAACAATTGGAATTGGCTGCATTAAAGGCTGGGAAAAGTATTTCAAAGGATGAGACCAAGAGTCTGGTGATGTCTATGGGTCACAGACTCACTGCTGTGATTGTGCGCAAGGGATCTGCAACTAAATAATAGCTTTTAATCTTTAATATCTGCCTTATGTTCAACTGTCCCAATACTTATGCTTACATCAATGAGTGGGATGGACTCTAAAATGCTGTTCTTTTTATTTGGTAAAACATGTATGTGTTGAAACGGCTAATAATAAAATGTGACATTCTGTAGTTTTGTCTCATATTCATCTTTTAATCATATTTGCAAACGTCTTGACTCCACAGCCAACAAAGCAATTTTGTCTTTACTGTTCCAATACTTATGGAGGGGACTGTATTAAATATATTTATATATAATATTAATTATATGAATATATATTTATGCATGTAAATATGCAAATATTTTCAAAATATATACTGTATGTGTGTGTATTTATATATACACAATAAATATGCACACACACATACATTATGTAAACAAAAACTTATTTTGGATGCTATTAATTGCGATTAATTGTTTGACAGCACTATTAATTACACATGTTAATGTTAAATAACACTAATAACACTGAATAACACTGTTAAATATAAATATTGAATAACACGGTTAAATATAATATTTAGCAAATCTGATGAATATCCATTAATTTCCATTTTTCATACTGCAGTGCACATTATACTGTTGTGATGACTTGTAGCATTTAAAATGTTAGATTTTTTTATTTAGACAAAATATTACAGAATTTTAATATTAGTAATTTTTTGGTTATCAGTCATAAAATGAAAATAATTACTGGCTTAATCGTTATCAGTCAGAATTTTAATATTCCTAAAATATATTAAATAACTACATGAAATGCCTAATTTTTGCATAATTGAATTACCTAATTAATTAAAAGATGAAAGGCTATTTTAATTTTAATGCAAACTAAAAGATTCAGCATTAATAGCGTATGGACCGTTATATATGTAATAATATAATATAATGAAACACTACTCACCAGTTTTTGGAAGAGGTCACCCACACATTGATGGTGGCTCCACTGTTGAACTCTGGGTAACAGGCCATCATAAAAGTCTTTGTGGATCTCATGGAGCTCAGGCACTTTGAAGAAAATTGTTTCTATCTGCTGGAGGGTTAACATGGGCTGGGAGGTGGTGGCAGCAGCTTTCAGGGGCTTCATGGGCTAAGATTAAAAAAAAAAAAAAAAACTGGGTCAAAAGGGGGTCCCATTTGTAACCACCTGGGTGGAGTGCAATGTACAAAGCTCAGCACCACTATAACGGCGATCTTTGACCCTCTTTTGTGAGCAATCTTGCAGTAAAACAGACCCAACAAAGCCTGAAGACTCACCAGTAAGAGCGCCTCCAAGTGGCTCAGATAGGCCTCCTCACTGGCCAGAATCCCTGATAAGACCCATTTCCTCATTTCCAACCCTTTTTCGACATCCAGCTCCGACTGGGAATATCCATGATGAACAAACATATTAAGGGTTCAGCCAAAAACACATATTCCTGTCTACAGTCTCTAGCAATTCCTCAGTAGTGTAATCCTCATAAAACCTAAATCCTATCCCATACAGATTTACAGAGGTCAAGCATTGACCACACAATCCCATATACAGATATGAAACACCCCAAAGAATAAAGATAAAGAAAACAAAGGTCAAAAGACCCTTAAACCTGAAGTATAAGTAGCTACTGACTGAGAATCTAAATGTAGCTATTTGCTTTTTGTATGTTTTTTTTTTTTTTTAATATAGGCAATGTGCATATATAATTAAATTTGCAACATCAACTGATATGGATGAAGCACTAATATGGGCCAATAAACAAGACTTAGATTTATTTAACGACAAAAACACTTGGGAGAGGTGTGTAAACACTATGACTGTAATGAAGGTTAGCTCTGTATCTTAATGTGTCTTACTGATTTAGTGGACTCCAGGGACCCCGAGGAAGGGGGCTCTCTAATACTTCGACCCTTCGGGTGAAGGCGCGGAGAGGAGAGGGAATCATCTGTGTAGGACGCAACATCAGGCTGCATACGCTGGTCCTCCCCTCGATTGCCATCATAAACGTACGCTGGAGGCGGGGTCCCGCTAAACGGGATGTCTGCAAATGCAGAAAAGAGAGAGGTTAGGTTGACTAACAAGTGTACCATATGAAAGTGTACCATATGATTTTATGTACTTTTAAATCATATCAGTAATTTTAAATGTATGTATTGCATATAATTATACACAATATAATTACGGTACATAATTTATCATCCATTGCTGGCAAACAAACAAAAATGGGTTCTCAAGTCAGGCATTCCGTCTTAATTTTAAGTGCATGAAATAATCAATACGTCCTTTACCAGAGAGTGTCTCATACATCTCCCTTAATGCAATCCACACAGAGGACCGAAACCTTAGCCAAAAAGACTGAGCTTTTTCCTCTTCGCAATAAAGACCTTGACGTATAATTGAAACCAACAGATAAAGTCTGCCAAGCGAAGACTACCAAAGCCATTAGGAACTCATCACCCATTTAAAATATATTCTTGGAAACATTATCTTCCATCTTTCTAAATCACAGCCTCAATTAAGCCTCCTGTTCATCATTAATGCATGACGCCTCAACTGAATTATTAAAAATGTAGTAAAATGCAGCAACTGAATTGTAATTTTTCCTCTGACAATATGAAGACGGATTGGATGTTTTACTTACAAAAAGCATGCATAATAAAGTACACTGTTCAGTGTAAACCTGAATTAATTTCCTTTGTTTGAGAGGACTCTGGGAACAAGAGAAGAGTTTTTCACTAAATTTGCACCAACTTTTTCTTCATATAATCTGCTTGTTGCTGTGACACACTGAGTATTTGTTCCACACCTCCAGGGAATAACACTGATACTAACCAAGAGAAGGAGTTTAAGAGTGGGAAGTCGAGTCAATTCTTTGTATTCCTCAAGCCTGACACCACAAACGAACAATGAAAGACTAGACAACTGCAATCATGACGGAGACCCTCTTTTACTGGCAGTGAAAGGATATGAAAGTTAGAATCACGACAGCGCACTGGTGGAAATGTGAAACCGAAGTCAAAGCAGTCCATTTAGGAGAAGACTGACAAGACCCCATTGAGTGGAAACTAAAACCTCTTAATCACTCAAATAGCAATGAATAATTCAACACCATTGTTCTTGTTTTAATTACCATTGATGAGGATTAAGGGCTACATGGATGAATAGCTCCATTAGTGATGCCATTTTAATATACTGAGCATGTTCAGATTTAAAAATGAGGAGCAGCTTCTGAGCTGAAGACAAACAAATGCACTTCATACAGCCTAAATACACAAATCAACTCTGTTTAAATAGTTCACCCAAAAATGAGAAATAAGGCATAGTGAATAGTATAGCGCACGCACCCACACACACACACACACACACACACACACAATAGTTATCATTCACATCAGCTGTGATTCACAGACTGCAGTGACTTGAGACATGATGAATCTTCATAGACTATCCTGACTATTGTGAGTTATCGCTTTGTCTGTATTTGTAGAGTAAGTTGTCTAAAAACAGTCATTCATTTCCTGCAGTCTGAGAACAGCTCAGCACCGGTGAGACGTCCAGACACAAACGTATCGACTATGTGTCAGTCTTATCTGGTGTGCTGATCGGCTCAGTTAAGACGAAGTCTGATGCTACAGTCAAGAGCTATATAGATGTACACAAAACATGCACACACACACACACACACACACACACACAATCAAGATCATCGATAGTGAATCCACTCATTGATCCCTCACAGCTCTTGCTCTGTACACAGTGCATTTAAACTAAATTTACTTAAGGTACTAAAATTGTAATAGCCAGAAACAATACCATTGAAATTTCATTAATTTAGATACCACTGCAAAACAAATATGCTCATGAACATATTTCTTCATAAAGTTAGCCTTTAAAAAGGGCACTTGTCAACAGTAACATTAATAGCATAAATATTATATCACATTAATCATTAACTTGGCAGCACATTAAAATAAGGCTCAATAATCATGAACTAATAGCATTTAAAGGGGTCATATGATATGATTTCAAGTTTTCCTTTCTCTTTGGAGTGTTACAAGCTGATTGTGCATAGATAAGATCCCTGAAGTTGCAAAGACTAAAGTCTCAAAACCAAAAGAGATATTCTTTATAAAAGTTAAGACTCTGCCAGGCCCCCCTAAAACGGCTCATTCAAACACGCCCCCACATCTACGTCACGATGTGGAAATATTTGCGTAATGCCACCCAAATGTTCACGCAAAGAAAGAAGGTGTGGTTTCAGTAACCGCTGTAGTGTTGATGCAGCCATGTCAGGGAGACAATGTGCGTTTCTAGGCAAAAGCAAAAGCACTTTTTTTGGCCTTCCGAAAAACATTTAGGGATCATTAAGATTACTTCCAATAGAACAGCACAACTCAGATGTTATCACAACACATTTTATGGAGGACAGTTTCGTGAACCTAGGAGAGGAGGTAATTCTGACTTTGCTATGACAATCTGGCGCTTCTGAATCAGCGACTGTATGTTTTGTTATTAGTTTAAGTATTTGCTATTGACTGTTCAAATGAGGGGTTTTGAGCGTCGTGTGTGTGTGTGTGTGTGTGTGTGAGAGAGAGAGAGAGAGAGAGAGACAGGGTCACATCACAGCACGTCAGCTGAACTGATGGTAAAACTAAGGACATTATTAACTGTCTTTACTTTTATTTTGAAAGCTGAAGCTGGCGATTATGGAAAGGGGAGTTACATTTCTGACGAGTGCTTGTAGTGTTCGGCCAATCACAATGCACTGTGCCAGTTGGCCAATCAGAGCAGACTGCGCTTGTCGGAAGGAGGGACTTTGTAGAAAATGAAGCATTTGAGAGAGTCGGGGCATAGAGGACCTACAATAATGTACAGTATTTGAAAAATAATGTGTTTTTTGAACTTTAAAGCATGTTAACATATTCTGTTACACCAAATACACAAAATAATGATCTTTAAAAAAGCATCATATGACCCCTTTAATAATAGGTAATGCTAAAGTTTCTTATTGTTAACTTCTTTTCTAATACTTTAATAAAAGAAAAGAAAATAAGAAAAGAAAAAGAAAAAAAGAAAATAACGAACTGAACCTTATAGTGATTATTATTTGTTTACATAATTCTTATGTTGCATACAGTTGTTAAGGAGAAGATGACGCTTTGAATTTCACACTCTCTAGTTTCTACTCCCTGACACCTAAAGGACAGGCCTGTATACTCATATCCATCCAGCACAACAACCACTCATATACACAATGTGATTTATATAAAAAGCCCAAAAGACTTTGAAAGATTGAGAGTTTGTTGGCTTTGTGATAAACAGCAGCAAAAGGGCATCACCCAGAATTGCTGTTCACTATTCAGAACTGCAGCGTCTCGTGTCTTGGTTCATTCAGCAGTCAACAGGCTTACATGGGATGATATTAAGAGAGCACAAAGATGGGAGAAAGATCGGAAAGATGGAGGCAGCCCTGCTGAGTGGCCTGGCATGTAGCCTGCTTAAAAAGACAGAATAATAGACAGAGCCTGAACAAATAGAGAGCAGGAGAAAAGAGGTAGAGGATTACAGAGAGAGATAGAAAAAGGGTGAGAGAAATAGGTCTCTGCTGT
Source organism: Barbus barbus (assembly GCF_936440315.1). Lineage (NCBI taxonomy): Eukaryota > Metazoa > Chordata > Actinopteri > Cypriniformes > Cyprinidae > Barbus > Barbus barbus. The sequence continues at coordinate 15,101,789 of NC_136756.1, forward strand.
CCCAATGTAGAAGGAAGAGCCATGCCAAAGGGCAGCGTGTGTTACTTTGTGATTAGCCACTAAAACTGAGCTTGAGCAAAACAATTCCTGTGGCTAACACCAAGGCCACATAGACTGTGGAAATGGATGTGTTTCATACGAGCACATGCATAAAGTCGCCCTAGTGTTATTTCTCCTGTGTGTGCAAATACACTACCGCTCAAAGGTTTTTGAAAGAAATTAATACTTTTATTCAGCAAGGATGCATTAAATTGACATCATCAATATTTATGGCGTTAAAACATGATTTCTATTGCACATAAATTGCACTTTCTATTCATCAAAGAATCCTGAAAACAATTATTGGACTTTCCACAATAATATTAAGCAGCACAACTATTTTGAACATTGATGATAAGATTTTTTTTTTCTGAGCAGCAAAGCTGCATTTTAGAATGATTTCTAAAGGATCATGTGACACTGAAGACTGGAGTAATGATGCTGAAAATTCAGCTTTGTTATCATATAAAAATAAAAATAAAAATAAAAAAAAGAGTTCAAAAACAACAGCAACAACAACAAAAATCTTAAAGACCCCAAACTTATAAACCGTACAGGAAAAAATATAATATAATCCCTTTATATTTATTATTCCTTACATATTCTTGCAAAAAATATATGTAATTTGCAATGTGTAGACCACAAAAACATATGGTTTTAAAATTGGCATGCAAAATGCCAATCATCCGATGAAATTAGTGTGTGTGGAACAGACTCGCTGGTCACGGTGACTGTGAATCAGCCATTGAGGAAATGTGCAAGGATGTCTGACCACGACACTCAACTTTCCAAAGGAAACACACGTTTAAAGCAAGGTCATCTTTCCAACAAAAACACACAAACATTCACACAGCTATATAGCTAGATAGATAGATTATAATTAAAAACATTGATATCCCTGATAACCAACAACAAATCAAATGCCTTTAATTCATGATCCTAAACCAACTTTTCAACATAATAAATTTCAACGGTCAAAGGCTTAGAAAGTGAAGAATTCCTTGCAATTTCATGTCTGCACTTCCTTATCCACAGCAGTTCTCATGTCACACTGTCAAACAGCTTCACAGACACAACCAGGAAGTCTTAAAAAGGCCTTCGATGGAACAAAATGGTAAAAATTACCCCCTTTTCCTTGGAAGGAAACATTAAATACTGAGAATTTATCTCTGAAATGACGAAGACTCAAAGCTATTATATAATGCTATTCAAAAATCCACAAATGGGAGGGCAAAGATACCAACAAAGAGCTATAACTCTCTCTCTCTCTCTCTCTATATATATATATATATCTCTGAACTTAAAAATCACAGTCCTCTGGTAAGCAATGAACAGGGCAACCGAGTGCAGATGGTTCAGTGTCTGCTGGCAGTGAATACAAATGCATCACACAGTTCAACACGAGGCAGATTAAACTGTCATGACGCAATATCAGCATTTCTATCCTGCAATAATATCAAAAAAAGTCGCCCCAATCTTAGTCTTTTTCCTTGCACCGATATGTGCACACACACACACACACAAACCACACACAGATCATCTTAATCCGTGTGTTTGAATATTATCCCAAAGGGAATGGAAAGCGCCAGATGTGTAAGGCCTGGAACAATCCATCTCAGGATCAGATTCACTGATCTACTCTAACATAACCAGCTGCTCATCTTCTCTAACTCGAGGATCAAACTTTATTCAAGGCTGCATTAGGTGATCTGAAAATTCAAGAGCGAAAAGGTTCCTGTGTGGTAGGTCATGAATAATCATGTATAATAACTGCAGACAAAAATACAAATAAATAATAAAATACGAAACAAAACAACTACAAACACACACACACATACATACACATACATATATATATATACACACACACAGTGGTGTGAAAAAGTGTTGGCCCCTTTCCTGATTTTTTTATTTTTTGCATTTTTGTCATACTTTAATGTTTCAGATCATCAAATAAATTTAAATATTAATCAAAGAGAACACAAAATCCAAACCCACATGGCCCTGTGTGAAAAAGTGTTTTTTGACCTGAATCCTCTTGAGATGCTGTGGCATGACCTTAAAAAGGCGGTTCATGCTCGAAAACCCTCCAATGTGGCTGAATTACAACAATTCTGCCAAGATGAGTGGGCCAAAATTCCTCCAGAGCGCTGTAAGAGACTCATTGCAAGTTATGGCAAACGCTTGATTGCAGTTGTTGCTGCTAAGGGTGGCCCAACCAGTTATTAGGTTTAGGGGGCAAGCACTTTTTCACACAGGGCCATGTGGGTTTGGATTTTGTTTTTCCTTCATAATAAAAAACTTCATTCAAAAACTGCATGTTGTGTTTACTTGTGTTATCTTTGATTAATATTTACATTTGTTTGATGATCTGAAAGTGTGACAAACGTGCAAAAAAAAAAAAAAAAAAAAAAATCAGGAAGGGGGCCAACACTTTTTCACACCACTGTATATATAATAAATTATTTAAATTATTATAATGTATTAATTATAATCTAAAATCATTTAAATATATATATATATATATATATATATATATATATATATATATATATATATACACACAATATGTAAAAAACTAAAAGTTAGAATTTATATATATTTATAAAGTAGGACACATCTTGCGAAGGTTTTAAAAAAAAAACTATTTATATCACAGATAAAGATTTCACGATTATGATGTCTGCAGCATGATGAGCATGAAGATGAATACAGATCATGCTGTAACGTTCCTCTATATGTGTGCATATGGTCCCTTAAGAGGAAGCAGTAGGTCAACAGGACATATCTGTTGTGTGAAAATATCATTTTTGGCAGGTTTACATGTAAATCCAACTCATGAAACAACGGATGTGGCGTATATGCGTGTATCAAAAGCCTGTCGGTACTACATTCGTTTTATCTGGAGCATGTGGTTATTGTGTCTCAAATTTCCGTAACACCTCAAAGACAAACTGGTGGACCGTTTTCCCCTCAGAAGGGAGACGATGTAAATATAGCAGGCAGGAAAAAGCTCTTCAGTGTACTGACAGCCATTCAACTGTTACTATTTTGGATAAAGCAACTTCCTGTTTATGACACACCGTCTACAACGTCACATCAACACCAAAGCAACATCACAGATTTTTTCAAGTTTCCATTTAGTTTTGGGCATTTTTCTTGGGTTCACAAAGTCGATAAAATACTTTGGCATCCTGCAAAAGAAACAATAGAAAAGGAACAAGAATATCTACACAGAGGAGGCAGGTCAAATGTCATTTCAGTATGTTACTCTTCTTCCTCCCTAGTTTGGACTTGAATTCGAAACGTTAAATATAAGTTCCACTAAAAACTAAAAAACGATCAGCAATTACGGTTAGCAGCAGCATATTTGAAGCGTATTTGAACCAACAGCATATAGTTACATGTACTTGAACTACAGTATTTCCAGTTCAGGTCACTTTTCTTCATCTTTCATTTGACATGTCAAGCCTCCCCTCTAAAAACACAAAAATGGTACAAAGAGAAGTGAGAATATCAATGACAGAAACAGGTATTTCTTAATATATTTCCCAAGGTGCGTAAAAAGGCATGTAGGATTGATGAAAGCCTATTCATTTTAATATGACCTACACATTTCTGGACACTCTCAATCATCCTTCTTCACATAACAATATAAAACGGCTAACAGCAGTGCCAGGTAAACGTGGGAGGACAGAATGCATTTATTTGGATCGCTCAGTCTGTGATAAACACTCAGTAGGGTAGATTCCATGATGACAGGTCTTTGGGAACGGCCCCCCTTCATGTCTTTCTTTGTAAGCTGGAATTGTAAACATCTCCACACTTCACTCACTGACTCAAGACTAAAAGTCTGGACTTGCTCAATAGAGCTGTTTTCATAACTGGTGTAATAATCGAATGATAATGGTGGAAGGTAACACAGTCACAGTGCAATAAAACCATAAGTACATTTATGAGATGGATGATGGGAAACATTTTGTAAACAAAGTCTAAAATTACATTTTAGAAAAACTGTTTTCGGTAACTGTACAACAATAGATAACTAACAAAAATCAGCTCATAAAACCTGAAAACGATTTTGAAATAGTCTGGTATTTCTCTATTTTTGACATCGAAACAATTTATCTTTCTATCCTTTGTTCTTTCTATGCTTTGTTCTTTCATTTTATTGTCTGCTATATCGTTTCTTTATATCCTTAATTTTTTTATTTTATAGTTCACTCTATAATTCTTTTGCTCGCTTTATCTTTCATGTCTAATCGCTCGTGCTGTTGTTCTTTCTCTCTGTCCTTCTTTCTGTCACTGTATAGTTCTCTCGTGTTCTTTCCTTCTATCCTTCATTCTATAGTTCACTCAAACCTTCATTCTCTTTTATTCTATCCTTCATTCTTTCACTCTATTGTTCACTCTATAATTCTTTCGCTCGCTCTCTTTCATTCATGTCTTATCATTCGCACTATCCATTGTTCTTTCACTCTATTGCTCGTTAAAGCCAAACAATTTAAAACAAACTTGGGTTTTAAAATATCCAAATATGTGCTCCCTGTCTCCTACTGGGACAACAGATAAAGTGAGTGACACCTAAATCCAGCACCTGATCGGGATGGGTTAATTATGGGGCCACTGGCCTTCACTCCACACACATCGATTTCAGGAGAGGCCTCTGAGAGTAAAGAGAAAAGTGCTGTGATGTTAAAAGGATTTGCTTCTTCATTAAATCAATGGGGCTCTCGACAGCACGGTCACCGGGGAGCTGGTCGGTAATGTGGGTGAGAGTGGAAATTGATTTTACCAGAAAGTCACGCAGACACATTTGCACAGCTACAAGAGGCAACTAAAAAATAGCCTCCGTCAAAGGCAATTCACTTAGGACAGCCAGTTGAGGAGTCAATACAAGATTTGCTTAGATTTATTCTGGAGAAAAAATAGCAGCTGGTCAATAAATGGGATGCCTTATGTACTGTATATAGTATCAACACAGGACAATGACCAAAACGTTTTGCTTTTTCCTAGCATAAAATGCTATTAGTAATTCTGTGTCAGATTAATGTCTGGTTTGAGATAATTTAGGGAGTGGAAAAGCATAGTTGGGCCTCATATTCATAAAAACGAATTAAAATAGCAATGGCTTTCTGGAACACTATTAATACGCATCTCTCTGTCCTTCTGAAGAAAAAGCAGACAGTCCTATCAAACGCAGCCTGGCTCTACAACAGATCTTACAGTTACTCTAAAACGCTTTTCAGTGCAATAACGTCATCACAACAAATGAAAACAATTAGTCTGACCAACATTTTAATATCTAAACCGATTCTAAGCAATTAAGTATTGGTAAGACCATTAAACCAGTGGTTGGCATGGTAGCTAAAGACTCTGCGGTATTCAAAAGCTTAAGCCTTCAATAAATCAGCAGTGAAACGTTTCTGCTTATTTCGCACTGTGGAAAGAGACAGAGTACAGGCCAAATTTACTCAATTGTTTGGAGTTCCCAAATGGACTTTATAAGCAAATCCCATCCACATACTGAATCAAAATAAAAACTCAGGGCCTGGGAAAGGGTGGCACTACTGCTGGACCTGAGGAGTGTATGTGTTTAACCACACACTGCCTGCTGGTTTGGCTGATGGCCAGTTCTCTCATGCTTCCCCAAAACACTTCCATCGCCCATCGGCTGCCTTCATTATGGAGGAAGATGAATCAAAGTGACCACACCACAGTCATTAAATTCTCTTTATTTATCAGATAGGTTGAGAAGAGCTAATGAGAATCAGGGTGGGACTGCCAAACATACTAATTAAAAATGCTTAAATAGATCTGAGTGGGAACAGGGTATATCAAAGCTTAATAAATGTCCAAGTCTGTACTTGAGTAACAATGCAAACACAGCCACATATCAGGGCCCTAAATTGACTTGAATGATCTAATATAAGAAAATATGTCTGACAATAACTACAAATCAATTTTCCAGAACACAAAAACAAACACAGTGTGAGTTACAATGTCTGAGTTGCAAAAAAAAAAAATACTCTTATAAACTGGAAAATTACTCATGAGTCAGTCACATATATTCAAGAAACCTGTGACTGATTCAGACTAGGGGGTCAACCGATTATCGGCGCCGATATTAAGTGGGTTTTTATGGTTATTGGTATCGGTCATTTTCAAAAAATTGAAAAGCATTTAAATTTAAGAAGTTTTTGTCAGAGAGCTGGTTATTCTTCATTTTTATTTTTACCCCAGATAATACTGTTTATATCTTTTCAAAATATCGGTTATCAGACTACTTGATCTGTAATAATTGGTATCAGCATCAGCCCTGAAAAACATGTCGGTCGACCCCTAATTCAGGCCGAGTTTACAACTGACTCCTTTACTGAACTGAGAATCATTTTTGGTCTTATTCAAAATGAACTTGTAAACTTTTATTGTGATATTTATTTTACGTTAGTGAGACTTACATCAGTCTGTTTACCGATATGTCACATATTTACAAGAAACATATTTAAAACACCGTTTTGTTTAAATAAATCAATAACAGTATTCTAATTAGATTAAATTTAAATATTTTACAAAAATATTACTGGTTATTATTTAACAAAGTGAACTGTAAGGTTTCAACAGACTGTAATGGGAACTTTTTCAATGACTTGGAAGTTTCCTTCCTAAACAATCAAAAATATTCTTTAAAAAAAAAAAACTGATATTGATAAGGCACATATACAACAACGATAACTAGAGTAACAGCATCAAATTAGAACAAATTTATACATATAGGGAAAAAAGTGTATATTACGTAATTTGTCGGTCTGTGTGTGTACTAAACATCATTCATGACTGTTCACTGTTGTTAAAACATAAGAAACTTTATACTCAATGAAGTGAAGAGTTGCAGAACAATCAGCTTTATTAAGTCATACTATCATTTGTCATCTAAAAAGTAGTTTGGCTCCTAAAATGTTCATGATGGTGATTTTTTTTTTTTTGGTCTGGTGCCCTGAACATCCATAGTACATACACAGAGCAGATGGCATCAACAGTAACCACTAAAGGCAGTATATCACATGCCGAGTATAAACATAAGGAACTTTTACCATAACACCACAGGATAATATCTTAAATCTTATAAGTGATGTATCTGACCTCCAGGCTGCACTTTACACCAACCACTTTCCACACACATGACTGCGCAACAGCCCCCAGGGGTCAGTGCCTGTGCTCGTGGGCCACTTTACATTTCATTAGCCGTGTATTTACCGCACTTCTCAAGCAGCTGAGACATTCCATAAACACTTTAGGGAAGGAGCACAGAAGGCCCTTTCAGTCCCACCAGGGAAGCTGGGTAAGCCCCAGAGGGGGATCAGGGCAAAAAACAGTGGAAAGTTAAACTTTGCATTTTTACTTGTCTGCTTGATATTATCACCATAAAGTTCAGTTTATTTAATTGTAAAAATGTACAAGTACAAATAGTATTTGACACTCACATTTTAAAATGATTTTTCTAAAAAGAAATGTATTGATAATCAAGTAAATTGAAGTTCAAATATCATTCTCAAATATTATTAACATTATAAAAGTTACATTTCCATGATAAAAATAGTAAAGATTTTACTGCAAGATAACATGTGCCACAACCTGAAGGTGGAGTTTTTTTTTTTTTTTTTACTATACTAAAAGGCCTTTTACTTCTTAAAAATGGATAATTGATTATTTTATAATGGTGAATTCATGTTGATAATTCAGAATCCTTAAAAATGTACATAACTATGATACAGCTAGCTTTATAGGGTTAACATCAATCAGGAATCTGAAGACAGGCAAAAGGACAAGACAGTCGTGGTAGTACAGGGAGGCAGCGGAGGGTTATGATGTTACTGTGAATCACGGGGGACCGACAGAACAGAAAAAAGACAAAGAAAATTAGGTCAGATAGGTTACGCAGCTGGGGAGAAATGTAGGAGAGGGGGTGGTCCAGTAGCAGACAAGAGGGACTGGTGCAGAATTAGGATGGGAGGTGACATGGCTGAGTAAGACGAGAATAATGTACAGCAGTTAAAATAACAAGACTGCACTGTGCTGAAGACCTCAGGGGAAACGCAGAGCACTGCCTGATTCAGTCACTGTGCTAATTGTAATGAATAAAGAATGGAAAACTGCATAGTAAAGAAGAATTTTGTACGATATATCAGTAACATGGCTGATACTAAAATGTGGATATTTAAACGTACAATTGTACGTCTGTTCTACTTTTACTTTAAGATCACATATGCAAACATGAAAGTAAAAATAGTATAAAATAAACATTCAAAAGTTTGGGGTTGATAAGATTTTTTTGTAATGTTGATTAAAGGCTGCATTTATTAATTTAAAAGTACAGTAAAAATAGTAATATTGTAACATATTACAATTTAAAATAGCTGTTTTCTATTTTTAAATATTTTTAAAATGTAATTTATTCTTGTGATGAGCTAAATTTTCAGCAGCATTACTTCAGTGTCACATGATCTCTCAGAAAGCTATCTTATAGGCTGATTTGGTGATCAAAAAATATTTCTTATTATTATCAATGTTGAAAACAGTTGTGCTACTTCATATTTTTGTGGAAACCGTGATTTTTTAGGGCGCTTTGATGAATAGGAAGTCCAAAAGAACAGATACAGAATTGCAATTTTATAAATGTCTCTAGTACTGTCACTTTTGATTAATTTAATGTGCCAATTCTAAATAAAAGTATTAATTTTATTCCAAAAAAATTTATTCTACTGACCAATTCTACTGACTTTGATGGCACACCGACGGCAATTTTCAGACTTGTTTCAGTCATATCTGTTTGTTGAGGTAGTTGTTGAGATTTTTTTTCTTTGTGTTCCTCTTTAACAGAACACACTGTAGTGTTATTTTAACAGACATACTATAGTAAAGGTGGACACTCCAAAAAAAAGGACAGCGCATCAATATTTCCTTTCCAAACTTCCTGTTTTAATACAGGAAAGCAGACCTTGTCAAATAATTCCATAAGGTCTTTATGCCAATATATAAAACTAATTTTTAGAAAGCAGCTAATTCCCCAAGAATACAAATGTTTTTAAATGTGTTGTGACTGTTTCTTCCTATATATGGGTTTACATCTGTGCTTCATAAAATAACACACCAATGTGTTTGTGTAGAGTAAGAAGCTCCTCCCATTAAATGACAGTGAGAAAGATGTGCTCTTTCCCCTGCAGCTGGTGATGGTGGTGCAGGGCTCTCTGAGACCCATGCCAGCTGGACCCACGCCAGCCTGGCCTCAGCCCTGCCCCCATTTACACAGCCTGACCCCCAGGACAACAGGTGACACACAAACAGTCACACACAGAAAAAAGGCCAGTTAGTGTGTCTTAGGGCACTGGTAGCACAAGATTACAGCTTAACAGAGCACATAAGTACACTGTTTGAAAAGAAGCAAATTACATGCAGCGGTTGCTACTGCTGTCAGGCTTTATGCGCACATGGTGCACGTTTGATGTTGTACGAGCGGTATTTCTGATGTTGAGGCTTTCGGTGGATTTATGGGCTCTGGCAGATGATAAAACAGAAAAACAACAAGGAGGATAAGAGCCAGCAAATACCTCTCGCTATTTCCAAAGCCTTACTGAATGTGAACCACAGATTCTGTAAGCAAAGCCTCAAAATAATCAAGAATTTACAAAAATGACTTTAAACTAAAAGGTAAAGTGCATTACCAGCTGTTATCAGAAAGGATTTCCATGCAGCAGGGTTCTGCGCCATTCAGAATTTAATTCAGAATGTCTTCTAAATTTCAATGGAAATTCTGAATTTGAGGTAACAAACGGGATAATGAATTAAAATGTTTATTTGAAATTTGAATTAAGAATTACAACGAAATGAAATTTGAAGAAATTCAGACAGATAGATAGAAGGACAGAACAACCAACAGAATGAAAGAGCAATAGAAGCGAAGGACAGAGCAAATTATATAAAGAAAAAATGAGAGGATAGAGAGAGAATGATAGAATGAAAGGACACGGGATAGAGCGAACGATTGACAGACAGACAGACAATCAAATTCAGACAGACTCAAGGAACTGAAAGGTAACCAATTATTTAATCCTGAATTTTTCCCAACCCTGCCATGCAGAACCCACAAGCCTGAAAATAACTCTTCTAGCAAGACTTTTTTTTTTTTTTTTAGCTCAAGCCAGCATGCCGAGTGAACTCAAGAGTCTGTGAGGACTTTAACAAAGGACTGTTTATTTTAATAACAGAGGCAGGATTAGGTTGTCTGCCAGGGCCGGTCTGCCCCTAAGAGATGAGTTTTAACACCCAGTTGACAGAAGAGAAATCTGCCAACTTTGCTTCCCAAGAAAAATGCCATCGGTAAAACTATAAGAACCACCTGATCTCCTTCACTGACTGGTTCTGTCAGCACAATGCCCACAAAGACAACCTGAATCCACTTTGATCATGACAGCAATCACCAGTGCTGTGAATGAGGTGGATACAGAAACATGAGTGAAAAATAACTGTTTTACCACAGAAGAGGTCTAAGGAATTTTTTTTTTTACTGTAGGTGTTACCTCAAGAGATTTCCACCAAACGTCTTTTCCTTGTTGCAAAATAACCTCTAGTATCAGTCACTATCATGCTTATATAAGTATGATTAATTCATAATAAAAAAATGCTGCCTTAACAAAATCAGGGCAGTTACCACAGACTGTGGCACAGCATGTGCTTGTTTGACAAGCGCACGTGGCTGCAGTGCCCGGTGAGGTTTACACGAGGGAGGGGCACTAGGTGAGCGTGACTGAGAATTTCGAGGACTAAAATCTGCGCATCATGCTCTCCGATCACTTTCTTTCAGGTTAACGGATCTAACGGAGACCGTTTAAACTATGTTGCAAGACTCGAAAGTGCAGTTTTTGAACAGCTCGAGGGCATTATATTAATTAAGATTGCAGTAAAGAATTTTGGGAAAGCTTAGAGACAGCTTGAAGAACGGCTGCACTTCTCACTGGTGTAAATCACGATGCTGTCAATGAAACGCAACTTTACACTGGTCATTTGCAATTTGTTTGTGGCATGCTGAGTTTGCAGCTCTGTGCTCTCTCTGCCTGCTTACGTAACTAGAGCTTGGACTGAGCTGATGAGCTCTTTTCTGCTCGAAAGGAGAGAAATCTGCTCTTAGCTCTGAAGTCTTCTATCAGTTCCTCTACTTTTTGTCAAATTGCACTTGAAAAATTAAACTTAAAGAGTTACTGGCTTCTTGAATATTTCATAAAACATTAAGACAGTCTCCAATTGTAGGCTGCCTGTAGAAAACACATAATAAAACGAGATGTGAACCAACATGAGCAATGCAATTATGATGTATTCAGTTTAATCTAGGTTATATCATTACTGAGCTCTTGCAAAATCATGTAACGCTAATGTTCTGTTTTGTGACTCTAATGCTTGGTTAAAATGGCTTGATAAGACATATCTATGATTTGAATTCATTATAAACAAAATTTCAACTTAAAAACATGCTTCAAATGTTATGCTTGAAAAATGGACACTTGAATTGGGGTCATTTTTCATGTTTTTGAAAGAATTCTCTTAAGCTCAACAAGCTATTTTTTCATTAAAATAATCAGCAGCCATTACTCTACTTTTCAGTGTCACAAGATCCTTCAGAAATCAATCTATGCTGATTTGGTGCTCAAAACGATTTCTTATTATCATCAATCTGATCAGATGTGCTGCTTAATATTTTAGTGGGGAAAAAAACTTCTAACAATCTTTTGATTAATTTAATACATCCTTGCAAAATAAAAGTATTATAAAAGTATTCATTTCATTTCTTGTACATCATTAGGCTCTCTGGGACCCCAAATTAAGTCAATCTGAACAGAAAAAAAAGTGAAAAGTGAAAATGACGTGACATGTGACCAAGTATGGTCACCCATACTCGGAATTTGTGCTCTGCATTTAACCCATCCTGAGTGCGCACACACAGCAGTGAACACACACACACACAGCAGTGAACACACACACACACACACAGCAGTGAACACACACACACACAGCAGTGAACACACACACACAGCAGTGAACACACACACACAGCAGTGAACACACACACACAGCAGTGAACACACACACACAGCAGTGAACACACACACACAGCAGCGAACACACACCCGGAGCAGTGGGCAGCCATTTATGCTGCGGCGCCTAGGAAGCAGTTGGGGGTTCGGTGCCTTGCTCAAGGGCACCTCAGTCGTGTTATTGAGGGTGGAGAGAGCGCTGGACATTCACTCCCCCCACCTACAATTCCTGCAGGACAAGTTGCTAAAGTGTAAGTGATTGTTAAAATTAAACTGTTAAAACTACTTCTGAGTGCAAGACAGCTTCATACTGACATTGTGCTACAAACTACATTTCTTCTTTGCATTGCGATGACCCACAAGAGAAAAACCAGACTGCATGGCTACAATAGCCTACATACCATTTGCATTGTGACCATACATTCAAATGCATTATAGCTCCCATTCACAATGAAAAACCATTCTTTGTGTTTCCATTCAAACCAATATAACCAACCACAGATGTCTGATCGTTTAGTCCAAATGGTATCTTCAGTTCCCCTCTTAATTTGTTTCTTGTAATTAGCTTTTTACCCCTCCCCCAACAAAAAGCTTTGCTAAATTCACCATGCTGGATGACCCCTTTAGCTTAATTATCCCTAGGCAGGACAACAACACTAATGTGAACTGATGCATAAATGCTCTGAGTGGACAGAGAGTGAACGACTGCGCTGCCTCAGGCCATTCTTGGCCTCAAACGCTGCAGATCAGACCAGTCGTATCATGACAGCGAGATAAGGAACAGGAGAAACCACATGGAGAGCTCACATAAAGAAGAAAGATAGTAGAGGGCTAGAAATGTAGTTGGAAAAATAAAACCACAAAAATGTATGGATTTGCTTCAACTTATTTTAGAGTTCAGGGGTTTTCAATCTTGGGTACAGGGGTTGCTTGAGGATCGTGGGAAATTTGACAGAAAAAACGAAGCTTTTTATAAAACATTCTTAGGTCAAAAGGTTTTCCTATTATTCATTTTTCTATTATTATACTCCCACTGTGGTACAGTGAAATCCTAAACAGACACTACAGTACATACAAAAGTAACCACTGCAAGAATGCGGTCTTACCCAGATCTCCATGGAAACTGTTGCTGAAGTTGTTGGAACCTCCATCAGCAGGCCAGATCTTGCGGACACCAACAACATTGGTGTCACAGAGCACTAGCTGTTGCTTGAGCCGCTTTTGGGACTGTGGGGTAGGGGGGCTGCCACTCTCAAAAGACTGCTGAGAGTGCTGGGATGGAGAGCGACTCTTCTCTCGGTACATTCGGTAGGCAGTGGGGCTCGGGGACACGTGGCTGGACTGCCCTGAGGAGAAGTCTTCTTCGCTGGACGTCAGGTTTTCATTGGAACTGCAATCTGGCGTGTATCCATCCTCAAAACTTCCAGGGGAATAAGACCGCCTGGGCCAGGTCAAGTGCAGGTCCTCTCCGTCTCCCATAATGCCCCCAACATAAACAGTCGTATAGGCCTGACAGTCTGACTGATGCCAGTTCTGCTGAGGTGCTCTTCTTCCATTAAGTCTTACTGAACTTTCCTTGAGGAACCCAGGGTTTAGATCAGGCTCCTCGTACTCACAGTTGTAACCACTGTCCATGGCTCTTTCATGGGACCGCTCTGGTTTACGGACATCCCCGAAAGCAGTGGACAGATTGCCTGGGACAGAATGCAAAGATCTCTTGCGCTCCATCTGCATAGCTTGACTGCCCAGACTACTTATCTTCTCTGAGACGTCTCTATCATTGATGCGAACAAGACCTTTCTCATGGTGGTACTCCATGTTGACGTAGTAAGGCTTCTCGCTTTTCCCCTCTCCAGATGTTTGAGAATTGGCTCTTCTGATACGTTCAAAGTTTGACCGAAGCGCAGCGACTCCTAACCCTGTGGTGACCTTCTCCTTTGGTGGAGATTCTGGAACGCCATCCACCTCATGGTGCGCAGGTCCACGTCCAGCAATGGGCCTGACTGGAACTTCAAAGCTCCTTTTTTTGTATGGAGACATCCCGTCAACTTCTCCATCTCTGTTTTTCTGCCTGTCCAAGTCTGAGTCATCACATCCCACCACCTCAACACAAGGCTGAGACTCGTGGCTGTCCTCTGCTGCGGTTGTGTGCTTCAGTTTAGCTGGGAGACACCTGCTTCCGTCAGCTTTCTGATGATGGGTGCCCGCTGGCTTACGCTCACCTTTTGAGACCCTACTGAAGCCCCATCGCTGAGAGTCATGGCTTCTCCTCTCCTTGGCCAAAAGCGTTTGTAGGTAGATCATTCGAAAGCGCTCTTTGTTCACTTCCATCTCCAGACACCTAATAGAGTTTCGGCATTTCTCCAGCTCCTGCTCAATGTCTCCAACAGAATTCAGAGACATCTCAGGAGGATCTGAGTCAGGGAACTGAGCTTTCCACGCTTCCACAAACCCAACAGATTCTACCATGATTGCTTACTGCTGGTTTACTTTTTTTAATTGCAAACAAATTACATGTTAAAATCCACTTGTCTGTAAGAAAATACACCCAAAGCCATGCTGATTTATAACTTAATATCAGACAAATGAACTTGTCCTGTGAACATGCAGAACATCATCTCAGCATCTGATAAACACTCACTCAGCTGATCTTGCACAGACACACAATGTTCTCCATAAAGACAAAAAGCAGAGCTGAAACATCCATGTGCACTTCAAACACCTATTGACATCCGCGTTTCATGCCATTTAAATGGCAAATGATGACTGAGAATCCCTTGTAAACACAGTTTCGCCTGCAAAAATTCACTTGTCCTTTATGTTAGTTGATGAAATCTGATTTTTAGCTCATTTCAGTGATGTATCCGAAGAAGTTAGTTCCGTTCTTCTCTCAAACGTCCGTATTTGTCAGGGATACGCTGTACTCTTGCAGGGTTTCCACTGGCATCGCTGTCCGTCACTCCATATGATCTGACTGTATTTGCTCTCAGTCTCTCCCTCGCACTCCGTGCTTCTGCAGGAAGAGGTGGGACTAGACGAGTACACGTTAAACAGCGAATGCACAGACATTCTCAGTTTAAAGACACAGACTCGGTTATTCAGGAACAATAAAAAGTAATCGTGCAAAAACAGTTTGCGACGCTTAGCTTATTTTCCACTCGTCTAACTTATCTGTTTACTGCAATCGCCAAAGTGAACTCACTGAAATCATCATTGTAGCCTATCGGATTTGTTGAATTTATCGAATTGATATGATTGTTTTAGCATTTTAATTGCAAACCAGATATCAGTTACCTCACATTTTAAGACTCTATCAATATTTCTGATAAATGCCACTTCTGTAAAATGTTTAAACTTATTCTATTGTAAATGCACCTGACAGTAGGATTGTAAACTTCTGAGGCATTTTGTAGCGTCTGTCATGTGAACTTGTCTCCATCTAGCGTTTCTGTGTGGAACAGCAGTTTGATCGTTTTGACTGGAGCCATAAAGTTGGCGGCATCAACTGAACTATTGTCCTATTTCCACCTCAAAAGGCCTAAATAAATAAAAGTGATTGAGAGATAGAGCTACACAGATTTCACACCTGAATCCTGTTTACAGGAAATTAATAGCCTACATTTATTTAAAAAATGACAGTAAAGGCACTTATAGTGTTAAAAATTATTTCAAATAGGCTATATGCAGTTATTTTAAAGGATCGAAGAACATTAAGCAGCACAACTGTTTTCAACATTAATAATAAGAAGAAATGTTAAGTAGCAAATCAGCATATTAGAAAGTTTTTACAATATTACACTTTTTACTGTAGGGGAGAGTGGGGACGGTTGCAACACTTTTTGCATTTCCTTTAGTTTTTCAGAGACTGTTTGCATTAGAAAGCCAGAATTTTAATACAATAAAGCAACATCAGTCGGCTACTCGCCCACATTGCTTTAACATGTGCACATATGATTATATACACACAATTTATACTTGAATAGACAAAGTCAAATGTTGCAACTGACCCCACAGCATGCAGGGGACGGTTGCAACAGTCCACAGGGCAGTTGCAACATTCATTAAAATGTAATTTAAACCATTCTTAAATATAATTGTGCAGTTTCTTTATTTTATTTGTGCATATTATACATGGTCTTTAATAAGTTAAATTGGCTGTATAAAAACAAAGAATAGTAAATGGAAGAAAAAAAAATCAAGTAACATGTATCAACCTTGTCTTGGTTAATTATTACAATACATTTGAACTACAAAATATTAATTTAATCAGAATCAAGACACTAAAACTTAATAATAGCCTATTCTGTTAACATCTGTGAAAGGTTACTGAACTAAGGCCAGTTGCATGAACTTAGTCACTATCTTAAGAACTAGTTTGACCAACTAGCAGTTAACCAAGTGTATCAATGTTGGGTAAGCGACAGCATGTTGGGACGGTTGCAATAACATGTTGCAACTGTCCCCACCCTTGACAGCCGTGATAAAACTTGATATAATAGCTTGACACAATATCTTTGACACATGCTAGCTATGCCTATTATAAGCTAAGAAAACACAGATATAATTCATATGTTCTTACAATGCTTCACGCAAACAACTTAGACAGTATGACAAAAAAATCTGATGATTAAAAAAATACTTTTTTTTACCATTAAGTTTTTTTTTGGTAAAAGGAATAGTCACATGTGCCTAATTTCATCCAGGAAGCATGGGGGGCTGATTTAGCATGTGCAGTATGAATATAATTACTGTAGCTCATTCCTGATTGAAGAAATAAGCCACGTTGCAACCGTCACCACTCTCCCCTACTGATGAAGTATACGTGGCCTTGATGAGAAAAAACAAAAACCTTACTATTAGACGTTATGTTTTGTTTTAGTCATTGTAATTATATTGTTAAATTCATGAATTTATTTATTTTTTAATAAATACTCTGAAATTAAATGACAGAAGATCGGCATGTACAACATGTACAACCCGAATTGCAGAAATGTTGGGACGTTTTTTAAATTTGAATAAAATGAAAACTAAAAGACTTTCAAATCACATGAGCCAATATTTTATTAAAAAAAAGAAAACACAGAACATAAATGTTTAAACTGAGAAATTTTACACTTTTATCCATTAAATGAGCTCATTTCAAATTTGATGCCTGAGACAGGTCTCAAAAAAGTTGGCACGGGGGCAACAAAGAGCTGAAAAAGCAAGACATTTTTGAAAAGATTCAACTGGGAGAACATCTAGCAACTAATTAATTTAATTGACATCAGGTCTGTAACATGATTAGCTATAAAAGGGATGTCTTAGAGAGGCAGAGTCTCTCAGAAGTAAAGATGGGGGAGGCTCTCCAATCTGTGAAAGAGTGCGTAAAAAAATTGTGGAATACTTTAAAAACAACGTTCCTCAACATCAAATTGCAAAGGCTTTGCAAATCTCATCATTTACAGTGTATAACATCATCAAAAGATTCAGAGAAACTGGCGAAATCTCTGTGCGTATGGGACAAGGCCAAAGACCTTTGTTGGATGCCTGTGGTCTTCGGGCCCTCAGACAACACTGCATCACTCATCGGCATGATTCTGTCATTGATATTACTAAACGAGCCCAGGAATACTTCCAGAAACCACTGTCGGTAAACATAATCCGCCGTGCCATCTGCAGATGCCAACTAAAGCTCTATCATGCAAAAAGGAAGCCATATGCAAACATGGTCCAGAAGCTCCGTCGTGTCCTGTGGGCCAAGGCTCATTTAAAATGGACTGTTTCAAAGTGGAAAAGTGTTTTATGGTCAGACGAATGTCAGACAAATTTGACATTCTTGTTGGAAATCACGGACGCCGTGTCCTCCAGGCTAAAGAGGCGGGAGACCTTCCAGCGTGTCATTAGCATTCAGTTCAAAAGCCAGCATCTCTGATGGTATGGGGGTGCATAAGTGCATATGGTATGGGCAGCTTGCATGTTTTGGAAGGCACTATAAATTCTGAAAGGTATATAAAGGTTTTAGAGCAACATATGCTCCCCTCCAGATGATGTGTATTTCAGCAGTACAATCTAAAATCACATACTGGAGCTATTACAAAAGTAAGACTTCATAGTAGAAGAGTCTTGCCTGCAGTCCAGATCTTTCACCTATAGAGAACATTTGGCGCATCATTAAAAGAAAAATATGTCAAAGACGACCATGAACTCTTCAGCAGCTGGAAACCTATATCAGGCAAGAATGGGACCAAATTCCAACACCAAAACTCCAGAAACTCATAACCTCGACGCCCAGATGTCTTCAAACTGTTCTGAAAAGAAGAGGAGATGCTACACCATGGTAAACATGCCCCCGTCGCAACTATTTTGAGACCTGTAGCAGGCATCAAATTTTAAATGAGCTCATTTAGTGGATAAAATTTCTCAGCTTAAACATTTGTTATCTATGTTCTATTGTGAATAAAATATTGGCTCATGTGATTTGAAAATCTTTTAGTTTTCATTTTATTCAAATTTAAAAAACATCCCAACATTTCCGGAATTCGGGTTGTATGAGTCATTGATCTCTTTGGTTGTATGACAATAACAAGAAGCCAGGACACACAAAAGATAAAGTTTATTTATGCAATTTTTTGGATACAAAATTAAAATACAGCTAAAGCCATTGTATTTATTTAGTTTTATTCTTTCTTCCATCAAAATATTACTTAAAAGGGAGCACTTGTTTTTCACCTTGGAGTCATTGTAATTTGTTCACGGTTTATAAGGGACTTCTAAGAACAGCAGAATTTTGAAAAATCTTTGGAAATATCTTAAACATTGGCTCAAAGAATTGTATTGTAAATGTCAGAAGTGTTATATAATAATAATATAAATAATAATAAACTTAGAGGCATGTTTCTTATCAAACAATGGAATGCACATAATCCATCTGACATTAAACAAACTGATTCATGCAGGATTTTAAAATAAAAGATAAAAAAGTACTAAGCATTATTTAAGCCGAGCTGCTAGCCAAAAGTGAAAACTTTCCTTTAACTCATTTCATACTTTGATTCACAAAGTTCATTTGCAGCACATTTCAGAAAGTGATCAGAAAATTGCAAATCAGTGTAAGCGATTACAAGACTGGATGTAGGAATTATAGCACAACTGTTTTTAGGCAATCTTTATGATTATTATTTTAGTGGTTCATTCTTAGACATAAGCTCAGCTCTAGCTGTTGCATAGAATATGATGTGTTTCTAATGTGAATTTCACAGAAATAAGTCAATATTGAATGGCATTGCTCCCTCTTTTCACTGATTGTATTGAATTCTTTGTAACAGCTACATTGTAAACAAAAGCACACAGTAACCAAATTCACAAGGTTTAGGGTTTAGATCCCAAGCATCTGAATCAAAAACACAAAGTGGTCTACATATGTTCTGTTTCTAACCTTATCTTCATTGAATTAAACACATTAAAGGAGCGTTTGCTTGAACATGAAGAAAAAACTTTGCTCCCTTTGGATTTTTTAGTGGTTTACATGAGTTTATACATGTGCAAAAGAAAAGAAAACCATACAGGGGCCTTTGTAAAGACAAATGAAGAAGAAAATCAAGAAAACGAGGAGAGGAGAGGAGAGGAGAGGAGAGGAGAGGAGAGGAGAGGAGAGGAGAGGAGAGGAGAGGAGAGGAGAGAAATGATAAAAGAGCAGCAAAATGAATAGTTGGGACATTCTTTGTGATGCTGAGTGAAAGGCACAAATTAAAAAAAGGATCCGATGAGTGAGGAAAGTGATTTTGGCCCCTGATGTGCCGTGCTGGATTGGCCTCAGGTGATCACATTGGGGCCTCTGTGTCCAGTTCTTTCATGGATGTTGGAGATTTTCAGTGCAATGGCAATGAGAGGACCCAGCACAACCTACAATAGTCAAAAGAAAGTGAGGAAATATGTATTAAACAGGCTGTCTCATGAAACAAATGTAATACAATGGAAAACTGCATTAAAGGAATAAATCTGAATCAACAACATTTGATTACCACAAAAATTGATTTCCACATATCCCTCTTCTTATACACATTATATGTGTGTGTGTGTGTGTGTGTGAACATTATAATACTGAATGTTTCAATAGTATAGCCACAAGATGTAAGTTATATCCAACTTTACATTTTTGCCTTCACAACATAATACAGAAAATCCTAAAACAACTATAAAATGATAATTTAAACAGCTTTATAGCTCAAAAATAAAGATGGTTTTATACCCTCCCAAGTCGGAGTTCTGACTGGGAATCTCATAGGAATCACAACAACTCCAGCTTCAGAATCCAATATGGCTGCTCAGTGCATCAGCAAAAGAGAAACAGTAGTAAAATATTCCCAGACAGCAAGCAGTGTCGGCCCAGATCCGGCCCACATCTGGCCTGCATGGATTTCAGATGGGCCAGACGTGGGTTGGATCTGGGCCAAAACTATGTTGCTGTCTGGGTTGTTTATTAGCACTTGTTTGTCTGTGTCTCAATAAACTCAGTGAAGCACACAGTACTATCCAAACTCTATTTATGGACATGATACAATGGCATTATCTGTATAAAATAGTGCTTATTATGTGTTTTAATCAACTGGTATTGCTAACAATGGATGCATCCATCTTGGTTTTCTGACTTCTGTACTGGAACACAGTCCTTTTGGGTATGACGTCATTAGCTCCGACATTAGATCTGACTTTTGAGGTAATTTATTTGCATAGCTAAAGTGAAGTGTTCACCTGAGTCTCTCTGTTGTGTCTCTCTGGGTCTCTCTCATAGCTCTCGGCATAGATGCGAACAGTGGCCCCGGATCCAGCACCAGAACCACTGAGCCGGAAGATGATTCGGGACGAGTCTGTGAAGATGATCCTTAGGCCCTGCAGGACAAGTGCAGAAATAGAAATACAGTTCATTTTAGTACCAACAATTCTGATTGATCATTGAGTTGTTCTTTGAACCTACAATCTTCAGATACCAGCCCAAAACATTAACTAGTATGCTATACCACAATACAATAAAAAAATAAAAATTGGGATGTGAAGCGCAAATAAACTGTGAAAATGTTGAACAGTCAACGGGGCACATTCGTGTTCATAAACAGCTCTTTTAAAATGTAAATTTATGAAAATCTAGGCTGGTTTTACTACTTGGATTTCCCTTGTAATTCATAAAACTATCCACTAGATGTCAGGAAAAAACTCTATTCTGAGCCAAACTCTAACTCCCAAAACTGGTCAAAGTCCAGTGACAGTTAATATTAGATCAAATTTAGGTTAGTTTGGTTAATAGTAGCTTAAAGGAACACTCCACTTTTTTTGGAAATAGGCTCATTATTCAACTCCCCTAGAGTTAAACAGCACTTTTAGTTACCTAACTGGGGACTACTTTCAGGCGCAGCGTAATATCATAGCAAATTTCCTTGATTATTACGCCGGAATGAGAGTATAGTCCCAGCCATATCGGCCTAGAAAATCGCAGCTTTTCATTTTCTGTCAGTCTTAGTACATGATGTAACTACAGAAGAGTCAAGCTTTAAATAGGAAAATTATCTAAACTCTCTGGTCATTTTTGAGCGAGAAGCTAACGGTCTAATCCGATTCAATGATCTATGCTAAGCTAAGCTAAAAGTGCTACCGCCAGACCCAGAGATCGGCTGAATGGATTCAAAAAATGGTAAAACTCAACTGTTTAACTCTAGGGGCGTTGTAAAATGAGCCTATTTCCAAAAAAAGTAGAGTGTTCCTTTTGTATTGAACAAAAGTTTGGCTTGTACCACAAAGTTTCTCCTTTGACCACACTTAAAAAAATAAGAGAAAAAAACCCCATCCCATATGCTGACATCAAAGGCTGCTCATCCAATCAAACTCAACAGTGTTTTGAAATTTTTTTTGAAGAAATTCATTTGCCATTTGAAAGCAGCTGCCCAAATTAGATAGATGGAACAGACATGCACTCATCCTCACAATACTTTCAGGATTCAGGATCAACATATGTGACCTTGGACCACAAAACCAGTCCTAAGGGTAAATTTTTCGAAATCTGAAAGCTGAATAAATAAGCTTTCCATTGATGTATGGTTTGTTAGGATAGGTCAATTTTTGGCCAAGATACAACTATTTGAAAATCTGGAATCTGCAAAAAAAATTAAATATTGAGAAAAATCGCCTTTAAAGTTGTCCAAATGAAGTTCTTAGCTATGCATATTACTAATCAAAATTAAGTTTTGATATATTTACGATAGGAAATTTAAATATCTTAATGGAACATGATCTTTACTTAATATCCTAATGAGTTTTGGCATAAAATAAAAATCTATAATTTTGACCCATACAGTGTATTTTTGGCTGTTGTTACAAATATACCCCAGCGACTTAAGACTGCTTTTGTGGTCCAGGGTCACATATTTGTGCTGATAACAATGTACTTTAAGCAGTGAATTATTGGGATTATACAACTATTTACAAATATATGTACATTTACATAAATTGTAGAATGTTATGGACACCCAGAGTTGGTCTAATTTAAAATCTGGGTCCCAAATCAAAACCAGAACCACTGTTATAAATATAATTATTTGTGTTGGTGTGAGTTTGCGTGTGTCATGGTCTCCGACAGCTGAGTGTCTCTTCGGTGGGCCCCTGCAGACACGCAGAGAGGAGGACCGGGACAGCTGACACAATCCGCCACTGGGAGGAATGTCTGTTGTAATAATACACACTCAGCTGTGAGACGCCGGCCGGATGACTGTCACGGTCGGTGGGAGATCACTGACTGAGCGACATGCCGTGACCCCATGTCACCAATGTGAAATCACACCAAATCATGAGGCTCATAAAAAAAAATTATCTGATATGTTCAATGTCTCTTATGCTCACAAATACAGCATATATTTGATCAAAAATATTGAGAAATAATATTCAAAATGAAAATAAATTTCTATTTGAATATATTTTAAAATGCACTTTATTCCTGTGATGGCAAAGCTGAATCTTCAGCAGTCATTACTCCAGATCCTTCAGAAATCATTCTAATATGCTGATTTGCTGCTCAAGAAACATTTATGATCAATGTTGAAATTATTTTTGTGTAAACCGTCATTTTTTTAATAAAAGTATTAAAAACCCTGACCCCACAACTTCTGAATGGTAATGTATGACAACGATTGCCACTCTGAGATATAAATGAGATGAGAAGTAGATGAGGTGTCAAAATGCAAAGGGTAAAGTGTCAGGCTAATGTCAAGAGGTCAAGGTTTAGCTGGTTAGCATCCAGTAACCCCCTGCTGGCAGATGCCATAACTACATACATAACTACAGATTGTTCTGGAGAGGGAGAAGGTGGTTTCCATAAATTCCAGGTCAGAACAGAGTGAGTCAGCTGGGTAAACTTCAAACACAAGGCTTCGCAAGTGTTTACGTGTGTATGTGTGTTACACAGACCACTAAAGGGCTCTGCATCTTGGTGCAGCAAATCCAGGCCAGATAAAGATAAATCATCTACTGAAACATCCTTCTCCCATTACTATCAAGTACATGTGCGTCACTGTGCTTTAGCACATCCTCCAAAAAAGGAGTGAGAGAGAGAGAGCAGCTGAATGAAAATTTTCACAGAGTCTCGGCACGTGTATATTGTTCATTTCAGCCATGCCGTATATACTGTACACACATAAGCAGCTAAGTGTGAATGTAGATGCCCAAACAAGGAATCCCACTCAAGTCTGTGTCCACTGGGTGGTCCTTGTGCACAACAGGACGCATGCCGTACTAAATAGCGTATAATTGCTGAGCATAAAACCTTAATGCTAAAAAAAACCCCTGGCAGGTCTTTATACGAGCGACTAAGCTGCAAAATCTCTGACATTGCCCCATTATCTCAGATTAATATGGTGCACTAGGGACCAATGCGCACATTTGTATTCATCTCCAAATCACAAGTATTTACATGGTTCATTTCAAATTAATTAAACACACATGTTGTAAAGATTAATTTTCTTTTGTTCAGGCAGTTTAAAGCATGATCATGTTTGTAGTTTGGCTCTCCTCACCATAATACAATACAATGCAATACAATACAATTTTTTCATCTAGATGACCTTTGCCATCATTAAACAGTCACTTAAAATACTTAAGAACATCCATTTTATACTACACATAATAAAGTTGCCTAAATTCACTTGTATCATCTAAAAAAAAGAAAGCAATACTTTTGTTTAGCAAGGATGCATTAAATGTATAATGTTACAACAGATTTATATTCCATGTAAATACTGCTCTTTTGAACTTCCTATTCATCAAATAATCCTTAAAGTAATGTATCACAGTTTTACCCAAAATATTAAGCAGCACAACTACTTTCAACATTGATAATAATAAGAGATTTTTCTTGAGCAGCAAATCAGCATATTAAAATGATTTCTGAAGGACCATGTGACACTGAATACTGGAGAAAGCCTGCTGACAATTCAGCTTTACCATCACAGAAATAAATTATATTTTAAAATATATTAAAACAGAAAACAGTTCTAAGTGTAATAATATTTCACAATATTACTGTTTTTACTGCATCTCTCTTGTTCTCTCGAAGCATTGAACTGACCTGTTTCCTGGACACACTGCCATCCACTGGGTCAATATACTCAAAATTATCAGCCTTCTCCACACTGTAGATGTTATTGCCCACAGAAAACTTCTGAGTGGTAAAAGCTTTATCAATGATAACAGCCTCCAGATCTCTCATGAGGTGATACGCTGCCCTGCTGTCCACCCCTTCATAGTCAAACCTGTCAAGACATAAAATAAATACAACAAACACTATAGTAGATCAATGTAAATGAACCTAATAGTACCTACACTAATAAATCACGATTTCGTGACAATTTGGAGAGCTCCCACATGACATCTACAAGTAGAGCTAAATATGGTGAATATGGGAAACATGTATGGGAAAGGCAAAAACAATCCAGGCACACATTAAAGAGATTCTGCCTACTCTACTCTGTCTCATAGAAAAGTCATTGAGAGGGCGGATACTGTAAGTACACACAAAGAGATATCCTGAAATGTCCCAAGAGATATGAAGACTGATGATGGAAATGAAGCTTGGGAAGAAATTGTCGCTTGGGAAGATGCTGTTTTGGGTTTAGCTCACCTGCAGAAGTAGTTGCGTCCCATTTTGGCCCAGTGATCTCTCACTATTTCTTCCACCCCCTGCTTACGCACTGCCAGGATGGACAACCATACCAAAACTGACCACAGGCCATCTTTATCTCGTATGTGGTCTGAACCTAAAAGAAAGATAAAATTAGTCATGTTTTGATATTCAACTGACAATACTGCACAAAAGTTTAGGGACGGTAAGATTTTTCATATGTTCACCAAATGTGCATTTATTTAATCAAAAATACAGAAAACTGTGAAATATAATCTATTGACAGTCCATTTAAAAATAACCTTCCTATTTTAATATATTTTAAAATGTCATTTATTCCTGTGATGTAAAGCTGAATTTTCAGCAGCCATTACCTCAGTCTTTAGTGTCACATGATCCTTCACAAATCATTCTAATTTGCTGATTTGATTTGTTGTGTTGATTTATATTTTTGTAGAACTTGTGATACATTTTTTAGGATACTTTGATGAATAGAAAGTAGAAACAACAGCATTTATTTGAAATAAAAATCGTATGTAACATTATAAATGTCTTTACTGTGACTTTTAAACAATTTAATGCATCCTCAATGAATAAAAGTATCTTTTTTTTTTTTTTTTTTTAAATACTAACCCCAAACTTCTGAACATATTTCTGAGCAATTTAAATAAGAAAAGTCTAAAAAGCCCAGATGATTCATGTGAGACGGCTCTAAATCGGGAGATGATAATGATAAAATGAAAGCCCTCACTCACCTGGTCAGCTCTTCATCTGCTTGATTTATGCTCAATATATTCTCTATGACTTTTGTTCTTTGATCAGGTTTATTTCATGTAATCAAATGTCAAATGTGTATCCGACAGCTGCTCTCTGTGTGTGACTAATGCCGGAGTATTGAAAAATGCACAGTCCTACCGCATATCACATCAGCAGCCAAAGACTGTTGTAAGCCAACATAATGTTGTTGTATAATTAGTTTTGACCCCTAAAATCAATAAAACACAATAAAGTTAACTTCAAAAGCAGATTTTAACATCTATCAGCTTGTCAGACTATTATCTGCTAACTTTCCCTCAGCCTACAAAACAATAAGTGTGACGCAGAAGCAATCAGGTTCCCAGCCAAAAAGGAAACATGCTTTATGCCAATATTCCATAAACACAATTGTACCAGATACCAATACCAATAAAACATGTGATGAATGCATTGTGTATGTATGTCTAGCAGTCGAGAATGTTTTGGGAAAAAATCGACTGACAGGAAGGGAAGAAGAAAAGTGACCCATGACAGCACAGTAATCCTGACGCAAAGTCGGAACTTGGTGAATAATGAGCAGGCTGCTCTTTTGACACCTACAGACAATGCCTCGTGTCTCACTCAAGGTCTTAGTGATGGTGTAAAACCCAGAGGCTTTACAGATCGACCCTGCTGCCTCACAGAGCCAAGCGTCTGTCTGCCCAGCAACATCATTCAGCGCCAGTTGCTTATTCCACATTCAGCTGCCAACCAAAACACAACCATTCAATACCATGCAGGGGCTCACCTTCACAAATGGGAGATCCTACAACTATACACTCTCAGGAAAAAAAGTACAAAGCAGGCACTGGGGCGATACCCTAAGATACAAAAGGTATAAGGTACATCTTTGTACCTTATTTACACTTAACATATTAGTACCTTAAAGGTACAAATGGGCTCTTTAAATATATATTTTAGTACCGTAAGTGTATATAGTACCTTTTGAAAGGGTACTGCCCCAGCAAGTTTAGGACCTTTTGTACATGTAAAAAATCTATACATAAAAGTAATTTGAAAAGTAGCAAATATATACTATGACTGTACATTAAAACGCTTCAGTTCAACTCCTGAGGCATAAAAAGGCACGTTGTTAAAGAAACATCCATTAAAGTCCTAATAACTGTATGCTTATCTTGTTGATCAGATGAACGTTTTGATTGTTTGATTGCATTAAAGGGATAGTTCACCCAAAAATTTAAATTTGTTCATTAATTACTCACCCTCATGTCGTTCTAAACCCGTAAGACCTTCGTTCATCCTCGGAACACAAGATTTTTTGATGAAATCCGAGAGCTCTGTGACCCTGCATAGGCAGCAATGCAGCTGAAATGTTCCCAGCCCCAGAAACATAGTAAGGACATCGATAAAATAGTCCATGTGACATCAGTGGTTCAGCCATAATTTTACAAATCTATGAGAATACTTTTTGTGTGCAAAGAAAACAAAAATAGCGACTTTATTCAACAATTCTGTTTTATCGATGTCCTTAAAACGTTTCTGGGCCTGGGAACATTTCAGTTGCATTGCTGCCTTTGCAGGGTTAGAGATTTCATCAAAAATATCTTAATTTGTGTTCCAAAAATGAACAAAGGTCTTACAGGTCTGGAACAACACGAGGGTGAGTAATTGATGACAGAATTTTCATTTTTGGGTGAACGATCCCTTTAAAGGGTTAGTTCATCCAAAAATTAAAATTAGCCCATGTTTTATTCACCCTCAAGGCATTTTAATATGACTTTCTTCTTTCAGATGAATCCAATTGGAGTAATGTTAAAAATTGTCCTTGCTCTTCCAAGTTATATAATGGCAGTGGGTGGGTGCTTTTTTTTCAACAGTCCAAAAGTAGTCAAATAAAGTGCACCCATCCATGATAAAGCGAGCCTCACACAGCCCCAGGGGGGTAAATAAAGGCCTCCTGTAGAGTATCAATACATTTTTGTAAGAAAAATATCCATATTTAAAAAGTTATAAACACTTTTCTCTCGCCGTTCTGGGTGGATGACTTGAGGGTGAGTAAAACATGGGCTAATTTTCATTTTTGAGTGAACTAACCCTTTAACTCATTTTTAGGACTAAAGAACTATATAACCACTAATTTGTAATAAATCTCTTTCCTTCTCACTCTTCTCACTTCTTCTGTGCCCTCACTCTGTGCTTTTGTGAGAAAAGCAGAGGAGTAACCACTCACACTTTCTCACTATATCTCAGATGATTCACTATCCTTTTATAGCAGAACACTGATAAAGAGCTACAATTTGGATGTGCTCAGAAGGCATGTACTAATAAAGAACTACATCTGAAAATGTCAATAAGATAAAATGTCAATGATTTTTAAAGGGATAGTTCGCCCAAAAATAAAAATTATATAATTAATTACTCACCCTCATGTCGTTACAAACCCGTAAGTGGTTCAACTGTAATGTTATGAAGCTACGGGAATACGTATAATACAACCACTGAGGTCACATGGATATTTAACGATGTCCTTACTTCCTTTCTGGGCCTTGAATGTGGTAGTTGTGTTGCTGTCTATGCAGGGTCAGAAAGCTCTCGGATTTCATCAGAAATATCTTTGTGTTCCAACAATATACAAAGGTCTTACAGGTTTGGAACAACAAGAGAGTGAGTAATTTAAGACACAATTTCCATTTTTGGGTGAACTATCCCTTTAAGAATGCTAACATCATAATAACATAATTTGGGTTTGACACAATATACGGAAAATATTATAAATAAAGTAAATTTTGACAGAAGATTCATGATGACTTGTCAACTGTAAACACTCAAGTAGGGCTTTTACATGCTTTTAGAGGACTCTGATGGCACCCACCTGTTCCAAAGCTCTCCTCTCCACAGAAAGAACACCTCCCAGAATCCATCAGGTTGCCAAAGAATCTCCAGCCTGTGGGAGTTTCATAAAGCGCCACCTTCATAGCCTTAGCAACCCTGTAAACAAACAGGAAGCATGAGTATTCCACTGCAGTCCTACTCAGAGTTTATTTAGACAAGATAAAATCTGAAAAGAAAGCCATCATCTCATTGGCTAACAGAATCACCCCTTTGAGTATGTGTTAAATAGTGTAAGCTGCATGTCACTGCAATGTAAAACTGCAGGTAAAAAGTAAAAATGTTCTATTGGTATCTTCAGTAGCAATTTATATTTGATATAATATAATATAATATAGTGCAATAAAAATGGATTTTGCCTTCAGCACAAAGTCATGCTGCCAAATGTTTTCAGTGTGTTCATGAGTTTTAGCAGGACTTGAGCTCTGGACCATGTCAGCTACAGAAGTCTAGGGAATGTCTCTGCATAATAAGATGAATATGCATGTTGTCTAGAAGTTTTGTGAACACAAATCCATTTTCAGACACCTTTTCATCTTTTATTTGTAAGTCAGAAGATGACTGAAGGAAAATGAAAAATCATAAACAGACTACAGACAGATGGATGTGCTGTTAGTTTCTTGAAAAAATAATAATCAATGTTTGTATCTAAATACAAGACTGTATGGTAAACAGTGACAAGCGATATACTGTGAAAGAAGACAGATGTTGAGGTAATGATCATTTAAAGTACTACAGGCAAAGAAATTACCACTCACAATTACACACTCATTGGTAGTACATTTAGTATCTGTCCTTTTGACTGATTCATAAATTAAACTGCATATTTTGTCTTCTCAATCCCGTGTCTTTATAAGGCAAAACGCAGAAAGAAACCAAGCTGACATTTTGGCTGACATTTATTTTGAGATTCAGCCATGTGCCTGGAGGAGCAAACAGCATTTTAATCATCGGTGTGTAGTCTACACCTGTTTAACTTCCTTATACTGTCAAACTCCTTCGAGCTGTCACAGAAACAGGCCTACTTCTGGACTGTCATACAACATTACTATTAAGACAGCAAGCTTTGTATTCGGGAATTGTAATCATTCATGTCTATGAAAATGAAAGATATTCAGTGTCAAAATGAAAGAGATCAAGAAAACAAGAGGAGGAACGCAATTACAAGTCTCCTCGTCTGTTTGTTGATCTTGGATAGTTGGCTAGATTCATAACTATTTTCAGACACTGCAGTCTGGCATTATGGGTAATGAGTTGCTGAGATCCCATCAGATGAAGGGATAGATGAGAGGGAACCGATGTAAATGAGAAGAGTAAAGATGCAGCTGTTTACTCATGGGTGGAATTACTAAATATGGGAAAACAAGTGTTATTGACTCAAGGGACAAGGAGCAGAATGGAAAGCCTGGCATACAGACAACAAACTGGAATCTTTGACCCCTTGACTTGTTTTCAATGATTTATTCTCATATTTGTGGCCAACACAAGCAGCACTATCTCTAATCCAGCATCTAAAATATTTTGCATGCATATGTGGGTGTGACTGGATTTTAACAAACAATTCTATCTAGAAAAGACTTTCCAAAGCATTTGGAAAATAATGTGTTCAGCTGGGTTTTAAAGTCAGCAGCTGTTCCTAACCTCAATCTGGCCATAAACCCAATTATCAACTGGCAGAATGTTAGCATGAGCTGACAAGCAGTCTCATTAAACTGGTACCCCAGTTGTACTAAAATGATTTCCATTTACATTCCTTGCTCTAAGTATAATAAAATATTTCTGAACGTGAACCTTTGAATACCAACAGTGCTTGAAATTGATTCATTACAATATAAACAAATAGTTAAAGGACTTGGCTACCTTATAAATTCTAATCTAGTGAGAGGACCAAAATTAACGGTTCAACAACAAATACTGAAAGACGCCTTAAAATTACAAACAAATAACAGCTTTTTATGTATTTTTTTCAGTTCAATGATTCATCTTATTTCATATCAAGTGTGTAATTTTCATCACTGGGATCACCAAATGGAACTGCAAACATTAGTTGAGCCAAAAAGGAAAGAGTTTAGTTCAGTGAATGAATAAATAACTCATAACCTACTGGGTGAAACAATGTAACCTGCAGAAAGAGTTACTTACTAATGCACAAAAAGTCCCAGGATGTAATATAAAGATGCATGTCATTTCAAGGAAAACAATCATTAGATGAGTTTAAAACAGTGTTACAGCAAACACACTAGAACTGCAGTTACAGTTAGACTGGATTGTCCTGTGTATAATTTTCCCATATTTCATCAGTTCATTCTCAGTGCATAGTCACATTGATAGTGCACATTCTCTCTTCCCCTTCCCACGTGTAGGGAGCACGGCAGATGTTTCCTTTACTTCCTTACATCCCTAAACACACTCATATGCACACATTACAGTACAAAGACACAGAGCTGCTCCACTCAAACACAGTTCAGCAAACACACACCAGACCTACAGCACACACATGCTCTAGTAGATTATCTCCACTGCCACTTAACAAACACACACTCCTGAGAGGTCCATAGTATAAACACACAGCCACAGCCTAGAGCTCGCTCGTCGCCTAAAAAGGTTTACAGCAGCAGAGACGCCTCGCTCCAACAACTCACACCCCAAGAGACATTCATGCCTCAGAAAAACAGATCAGATTAGTTGGACAGAATGATACAGATTCATGAACAGAGACACTTAAGGATTCTCTATCACCAGCTCCAGAACTATAAAATCTGACTTTTAAAGACTCACAATACAAGAATGTGTTGATTACGGTTGATTTCAACAGCTAATTAAACAGGATCAGTTCCTCTTCTAACTTGATGCTCTTTTCTAGAGGTATTGGGAATTACAATTCATGGTGTGAATGATTAAAAAGTAAGTGTACCCTTATAAACAGCTGTGCAGATAATATTTCTGTATTTATTATTTATAATAATTTATATACTATTATAAGAAACTCTCAAACACCTTTGATGGAGAATAATATGGTGATGGCATACATGCCAAAACAGTACTGATTGGTATCATATATCACGTTTCTACAATGGCATACCAACTGAAAACGTTTGCTTTTGCATGATGCTACATCCATTACATTACATATAAAGATGTATAAATTTGAAACTTTTTATAGAGTGAAAATGTCAGTTTGTGACCACTCCAATATTGGCATTAAGTCTTTTTTGCTCAAAATCACCAAATTTTAAATTTTTAGTAAAGTAACAAATCCACAAATAATCCTGCCATTTCCATGCTGCCACATTCACGTGTACAAATGGAAGTGAATGGAACAAGAAGCCTAATTTGACCGTACCTTTAGCCTGGAAGGCAACAGCTCAGATTTGAAGGGTGACTTCAATAAGGGAGAATATGAAAGAGAACAATCTAGAACTGTTTCTAGGCTGGGAGGACCCATGCTTACTTAACTATCATTTACAGAACGGAAAACATGACACTCTGCTTAGCTATGGCTATACTTCATAATGTATAACTTTAGGCCAAACGTAGAGTCAACTCCTCTTTCTTTATCTTAGCCACACGCCCACACCAGTAGTTAAATTCTCATTGACACTGTGTTTCTGACATTGAATCGACCTTGCAAAGCCTCTAGGAAGTGAATAATGAGTCACAGAACAAAAACAATATTGATGGGAGAAAATCAGGGTTAATTCTGGCGTTATGACACAATAAGCACTTTCTGACTGATTGAGCAGCGCTAAATAGCATCACTTCCTGTTTGGATGCCAGCATTTATAGGGATAGTGCACCCATTATCCCTACAATGCCTTACAAATCTGTACGACTTTCTTTCCATTGTGAAACGCAAAATAACCTATTTTGAGAAATGTCTCAATGTTTCATTTGTCCATACAATGGAAGTCAATGGTAACTGAAACGCTTGATTACCAACATTCTTCAAAATATCTTCTTTTGTGTTCTGAAGAAAGTAAGTCATTAAGATTTGGAACATGAGTGTGAGTAAATGATGACAGAATTTTCATTTAACTATCCCTTTAATAAGGGCATTTCATATCATATTTCAGAAGGCTGCAACTTTTGTGCATAGAGGAGAAGTCAGTGAAGAGGATTTAGGGTTTTCAGTTTTTTGGCTGCATCATTTAAGTGTATAACACAGTGAATGAATTTACAAAATCATCTTTTTAAAACTAATTTTGAAAGCAGAAGTGTAGTTTCTAGGCTGATCTCAACCAAACAGCACTGTATTCAGACAGGTTTTTTGAACACTCCCTGTTCCCCATTGGTCAACAAAACAGACAGCTGCGCCCCCAACTCACACCATTGGTTGAGCTGTTGCTGTGTCAGACTAGGCAATGTTTTGAGCACCACATAACCATAAAATAAGCTCCAAATTGCATGAGATAAGAAAAAGTATTTAACACCACATTTACATTTAACAAATGTCATCTGATTGCACAAAATCACTATTTATTTCTCATAGCACACGATCCTGTCTCAAAGCAGGCAGGTCTTGAGCATGATGCACCCTGAAAGTTATTTTTAGTAGGGTGAATGGTGTTTGCAAGAGCGCAGGGTTGAGCTAACACCGTTATTCTTAGGAGTGAGTCTCCATGCTGTAACCTCTGGCCCCATCACTAATGTTTTTACCGCTCAGTGTCTTGCACCGGACAGAACGAGAAGCGGAAAACTAATTGTGAGAGAGTGGAAAGATCCTGATGGATGATTTCCTCCCTGATCATCAGTTTATCAATTTTGAGAGCTGACTGACTTTTATTTAAACAGCTCTTAACTATTGCGGTATGCTAAGGGAAAATGTCACTGACTCTCAATGTGACAGTCAAAAAAAGAAATTGTTGCACGTCACATGAAAACATTTTAAGTAGAACCAACAAGAATATTTGGCAATGGGCTGAATAAAAGTGCAAGCAAATAAGCTGTAATTAATATTCCCGTACATAATTCATATTCATGATTGTGCAGAACAGACAAACTGAATTTAAAGTTAAACAGTTAGTGCTCAACATACGGTAATTCTGAGAGAGTTTAGTAGTATGTTTTTATCAGACAGAGTGGTTTGAGTAACTTTTAGTGATGACTTGTTAAATTTAAGCAAGGCCTGGTACACACTATCAGATAAAAAAGGTACAAAGCTGTCACTGGGGCAGTACCCTAAGGTACAATGGATAAAAGGTACATCAAGTATAGATATTACAGGTATCCTATCAAAAATATATAAAACCTACATTTCTATGAATGTTCTTTAGACAAAAATAGGTTTATTTTAGGTTAGATTAGCAAGTGTTACTTACCGGTCAATGGCTGTGCTGGTTGGCATACTGCG
Source organism: Barbus barbus (assembly GCF_936440315.1). Classification (NCBI taxonomy): domain Eukaryota; kingdom Metazoa; phylum Chordata; class Actinopteri; order Cypriniformes; family Cyprinidae; genus Barbus; species Barbus barbus. The sequence goes on from NC_136756.1 coordinate 15,136,050, forward strand.
GGCAAAACCTCTGATTCCTCTCTGACTGAAGTAAGGGATGCAGGAGAGGTTTGCAGCCATCATGGCCAGTGAATCTGATGGACTCACAAAGAATCCATTCTCACCCATAATCATGTAACGATCCTATACATAAGACAAACATATCCAAGATTATAAAACAGTTAGTTCTGCCATTTAATCTGATTAAACAAGCATATTTGAGATACCATATTCTATCTCAAATGTAAGTTACTTTTAAGTTAATTGATCTATTACATAAAATAAATAGCTGCTGCATCTTTTGAAAATGACGAAGAATATCATTTTCACTATAACACTACTGCTTAAAAGTTTAGGATCAATAAGATTTTTTTTTTGAAAAGAAATGAATTATTTTATTGAGCAAGGATTTGTATTTGTTGTTTTCTTATTTGCAGTATTAAGAAATAGAAATAATAAATAAATTAAAACAGAATAAAAAAACATATAAAACTGATAAACTGGAATCAACACAAGACTCTGACAAAGAGAGTTGTAAATAATTCAGCAATAATTTGCTTTAACTGCCTTGATTCTTATGCTTTCTGTCTGAATATTATTTTTTATGAAGTTTATACATTTTTCTCTGTGTTTGTTTAATTTGTAAATGTTTATGAGATGATAAGAGACAAGCACCCCGTCTGCATCAAAAGCAGCTCCAAAGCCAAACTCTCCCCCCTTCATGGAGTCCACCAGAGGTGCAGCGAATGCAGGGTTAGGGTTGGGGTGTTGGCCTCCAAAGTCCTCCAGAGGGACACAGTTAACAGCAGAATTAGCTGGAGCCCCGAGCTCATCACATAAGATTCTTCTGACATATGGTCCCATAACTGAAACAGATGACATAAAGATATAACTCTACAAACAGATATAAATCTGCATACAAGTATTTGCAACTGTTTACAGGAGTTCACCTCCATTCATGGCATCTATTCGGATCTTCAGCTGTTTTGGACCTGTCAGCAAGCTCTTGATGGCACCAAAGTCAAAAATTCCCCGCAGCATGTTTATATAGATCTCGACTGAATCCACAATCTCAACTGGAAAATACAGAAAGAACTTTTTTCAAGCTCAGCACATGAGTGTGAACTGAAGTTTGTGACAATAACATGAGAATAAGTTATTACACCTCACCTCTGAAGGGCTTAAATTTGTTCTCCAAGTCAAAGTCGTGACGGCCAAGGCGGGACAGGTCGATATGGAGATCAGGGCAGATGGCGTATTCCTCTAGTGTGCGACTCACCTGATGGATTCTCTCCATCACTGTGTCTGGGGATGGTCCTGTAAGCAGGAAACAGTGACAAATTTCAACAAAACATCTCATATATTTAAAAAAAAAGCCCAATAACTGTCAGCACCAGCAACATCTTGCGCTGTTTGTCACTAATATGCAATAAAAAATAATAACCCCATTATAATAATGGTGTAATTCAAAGCAAAAATAAATTTAAGGTAAGCAATATATTTTAGGTAAATTTAGTTCAGTAGATCTAAATATAAGTCCATAGAAGATATTTACTGTGAGATTCAAGATGCACAACACTATTCCACTTGGTTTCATGGTGTCAATACTTTTTCATAACAGCTTACACAAAGGTAATGTTAACCTGAGGTCATGACATTACTGGCACAGTGATTCCTTTAAAGGCTGATATTACATGAAACATACTGAAATCAGAATGTCATCTTTATGATTTGGAAAGTGCATGCATTCAGTGTGTCCTATGCTTTGTAATGTTCTCACCTCCATTAGCGACATTAAATTTGATCCCAAAGTCTCCTCCTGGGCCGCCTGGACTGTGGCTTGCAGTGAGGATGATTCCACCAATGGCTTTTATCTTCCTGATGATGCAGGAGACCGCTGGAGTGGAAAGGATCCCATTGTGTCCAATTACCAGACGTCCAATCTGAAATCAAGTTTTGGTTTTATTGGTGTGAAGTTTGATTTATTGCAGTTAATTACAAGTGTAAAAGTGCACTTCTATACTTAAGATCCCAAACAGGCCCTTTGCTTCCAGACCTTCACCTGTCATGCGAGGGTTATCATAACATTATATGGTGGGATTTAAACCTGCAACCTTCAGAGGCGCCAGTCATGGCTACTGCTGCATACCAGATCAACAGCTACATCTGTCTGGAAGCTCATTCCTGTAGGAGTGACAAGCTGACTCAGGGACAAAACTAAACAGCAACACACAAGTACTCAATCCCATCTGCCATAATTTGTAACCTCTTTTATCAAGCGTCCAGATTATTGACAGATACTTTCTTTCTAGCTCAGAAGACAGCAGCCCAGACATCTCAGCAACTTTGTGATTCATTAAGCTTTACAAGATCAGCCACTTTCTATAAATAGTGAGTTATTTGGCATCTCTCACGCAAGCATTTATAATGATAAACAAGTGCACTGACCCTAGGCAATTTTTTTTTTTTGGAGTAATATGCCAATTAAATACCTTACTAGGCTGATGCTTTGCTTACCCTGTTGCTTTTACTTGCATCTCTGATGAGTGTGAACTGTATTCCCAGCACTCTTTGAGCAGCTTATCCATATAAGGTTCTGCTTTTGGATACACAGCCTCAGTACATCATGCCTCTGAGAGCTACCGAGTTTGTGTGGTAGACTGGCACTGATACGAAGTAGGAGAATTAAGGATGGAAGGATGATTTGGCTGTACTTTATAATATGAATGGAATAAAAAAAAATTAAAGCATCAATAACAATGACTTGGCTTCAGACTGAACCAAACATTATATCTTCATTAGAGGCACAATAAAACATATTAGAAATGTTGATGAACAGAGTTTTGGCTTGTGGCCATATGTTCTGGGTTTCCCCATAGCACATAAACATGAGAGGAGGTCAAACAAGGGAAGCAGCGGCGCTCCAGGAAGAGTGTGCAGGGGCGGGATGGCACTACAGAACACATTTGGCCAGGCCAGCACAGAGATTTAGCTCTAAAACTTTCTCTCATAACATGCACAGTTTGTGGCTTCTCAGGTTTTCCAACAAAATGCTCAGCCGCTTGGGGTATCAACATCCAGCTACTCTTGAATAAAAACAGATATGACCATTTATACTATAAATACAAGTAATATTATTTTAAATCATGAAACTACCCATACATAAAAATATTGTGCGTTTTTCAAAGGCTTGTGAAATGAAAACAATACAACAGAGTAATAAAAACAACAAGAATGAATACTGCAATAGGTATGTAGGTAGGTAAATAATTTTTTCATTACATATATCAGAAAATCTAGCCATTTTTTTTTTAGGAAATTATAAACAAACAAACAAATAATAAATAATGCATCTTTGATTATAGACCAGAAAATCGATCATATTTTTTAGGGAATTATAAATAAATAAATAGTGCATTTTTTGTTTGTTATACTGATTAGAAAATCTATAATTTTTATTAGTAAGTACGTAAGTAAATAAATAATACATTTAAAGACCATTAATCTAACTGGTATGTAATATTTTAATGATTTAGATCAGAAAATGCTAATTGAAAACTTAATAAATTAGTGAACTAGAAGAGCATGCTTGAGATTTTTGTTTTTGAAATATTAACACCATCTTACCCCGTTGGCAGCTGCCATTTGAACGATGACTTCAGTTGCAGCCCGGCTGAAGTATCTTCCATCGCTGCCCACCACCATAGTGCATCCCTGACGGTCCCTCAAGTCGATGGAGGACAGCAAACTTTGGATATAATTTTGCAGATAGTTCTTTTTACTTTCGAAAACCGCTGTCTTTTTTCGCAGCCCACTCGTTCCTGGTCTCTGGTCATCGAAGGGGGTAGTTTGGATAGTCAAAATGGGTATAGGGTTAGTTTCCATGATTTTCTGGAACGCTTCGGGATATTAAAAAAAAGTTTGTTGATAGCTGAATGAGGTGCGATACAAATATCAGAATATCGTCAAAAGCAACAGAGGAAGCTCACGGAGGCAGCGAGCAGGGCGCGCTTCAGTCCAAGTGGATTATTTGAGACGCGTCCCGTGACGCTTGTTTGGAAAACTAGTGTACGACAGCTGTCTTCTCATCGCACCGGGACAAACTGTGAAGTAGGGGTACAAAATACAGAATAAATGGGTGTAAAACGCAAATAAATATTCCAAAATGAGGTCTTACGCTTACAGACACTCTTCTCCCGAGCTGTCACGCGTACGTTTGCTTGCCAAAAGGCAGGGAGGGGAGAATACTCTTTATAATGAGCCAACGCACTGGCCAAAAATAGCCCATGATGTGGGGGAGCGAATAGTGACAGCGTGCTGCTGTGTAATCGAACGCCTCTGTCCGTGGCGCACTGGAGCTGTATGAAGCGCAAAGGTGGACAGCAGCACTCATCTGACGCACACTGGATCACAAACAGAAATGCCATAACATCCATCAAATTAAGTAACATTAAACAAGTCAAGAAGGAATGAAACTTACCAAATTGCTTGGCACAACAGTAACTATGGGTTTGAGTCAGTTAAACAAATGTGTTTCAATTATACAAAAGTCAAGTTAAACACGTGTTGTGATGGCCAATGGTTTGATAAATGTTACTTTTTACATTAGGCTACTGTTGCTTCAGTGATTGTTTTGCATACAGAAATTGACTTAAAAAAATCTATCCTAAAAAAACTATATGGAGTGAAGCGCGTAACAACTAAACCATATTTGTTTTCGCTGTAGATGCATTTCCTATTTGACTTATTATATAACACTATAAAGTAAAGTCAGCCTAAATCAGTCAAATTAACCAAACAAGTACATGCGTAATGCATCGAGTGCGACTGATTTCACTAGCTTCAGTCTCCATCTAGTGGACATAAACGGGTAGAAAATGTCTTGCAGGCAGTGATGGGGAATCTGTAGGCTATTGTAAACGCAACACGCTGTTACCAGCACTCTAGTTTTGAAATGCGAGTATTGAACGCGTATTCATATGCAGTCTTTTAACATTTCGTAAAGCGCTTATCTTTAAAACTTTTTTAGTGAGAGGGCAAGAATTCAATTTAAAGTCAATTAAAAGTTTAAAGTCCCCCACCTCTTTTTACATAAGTATTTTAAAGGTTTTTTTTTTTTTTTAATTAAGTAGCCTAGGCTACATTGCTCAACATTCCAGCTTATCTTTTTCTTTTCTATTCTATTTGACAAATGAATGAGCAAAACGCACTATTTCATTTAGATACTATTAGGGCTTAATGGGAAAAATACACGATATAGCCTAATAACTGCTATAATGAATACGAATAACACGTAGGCTAATTGAGATTTGACCATGATGGTTTATTTAAACAGGCATTTTAATACATCCAACTTTTCAGGATTTTAAACTAGCAAATATATTACCATATATTTATTTACATTAAAACTATCATATAAGAGCAATGACAGACACATCTTATGTTACAAGTCTATTTGAAATGAATTGGAGAGTGACACAGTTCAACAGTGAGGATACACCATCCGCAGAGTCTTCAGCAGAGGAGTCCTCGCTGGCACTGGTAACAAACTTGGAGTCACACATGATGACGGCCTGGGAAATACATAACTATAGTCAGGTGTGAGATGATGAGAAGAGCTTTTGTGAGGAGACGCCGTTGAATTGGCCATAATGCTGTCAATGCTGAACGAACACTTCTGGGTCTTGTGCTCGGGCCTTTGCTGGATTTCTGGAGCTTCGTGGACCTTAATGTTGAGAGTCTGATATTGGAAATATGGAGGTGGCACCATGATGCCATCCGGCACTGGCAAATATCCAATAGGATTAGCCTGGGCTGGAACCGGACCAGAGACGCAGTAAGGTCGCCCATATGCTCGATAATTTAACGTTGGGTGGTAAAGCACCAGGTTGTCTTTGGTGAACTCGGGTTGGTTCCTCTTGAATCTTTTCCTTCTGCGCAGAAAGCTGCCGTTGTCAAACATGTCCTCAGATGCAGGGTCCAGGGACCAGTAGTTGCCTTTCCCCGGGTTTCCAGGCTCTCGTGGGATCTTGATGAAGCAGTCGTTGAGTGACAAGTTGTGCCTGATGGAGTTCTGCCACGCGGGGAATTTCTCCTTGTAGTACGGGAACTTGTTGCTGATGAAATCGCAGATGCCGCTGAGGGTCAGCTTCTTCATCGGGCTCTGGAGGATCGCCATGGTTATGAGGGCGATGTATGAGTACGGAGGTTTGACGGCGGAGGTCTGCTTTGGGGCGGTCGCGGTGGCGAAGCTGCTCTCGCTCTCTCCTGAAGACTCGGACCCCGAGTGGTCCGCCTCCGTGGGGTCCCTGCAAGGCATGATGAAATACTCTCGGTCGCTATCACTGTGGTCTCCTCCGATGATGTCTATTTCATCGTCTTCAGAAGAGACGGGGGTACACTGCACTTCTTCGTAATCTTGGGAAAGGGTCATGGTTGGAGACCCCAAATGTGCTGGACTTGTGGCTGGTGAAGCTTGTGGCCGGTTTGCAGGACTCATGGAAATTAGGGCTATTTATGAGAGGCCACACACATTGTCTTTGGTCCGCCGATGGTCAGACCAATAGGGGTGGAGTGTCACCGCAGGGATCCAGGACAGTCAGGCAGGTGTGGGGGACTTTGACCTGCTTAAATAAAACAATCCTAAACACCCAATTACAGCATTTCAAACTAAGGAGATGGCGAAATAAAAGTGTACTATTATCAGTCAAATTTAATAATATTTACTACTTTTTCTAGGACCAGCTTAAAAGCCAACGTGAAAAAAGATTTTTCCTCTTTTATTATACTGAGACAAACGTATTGGCAAATAGATTTTTATGTCCGTCTTTTGTTTGTTAAATAAGAAACAAAACGCAAGGTTTATTAAAGCTCTTTTTAGCTTTATTATTGCAATATTAAACAAATACAATTTATTTAAAAATGTAGCCTACTTAAAAATTTTGAATATTTTTAAACGCGTGTGCAAGTTTCATGCATATTTAGAAAAACAATGACTGCAAAAAAGAAAAACTATATATATTTTTTCAAACATATAGGCAATATAGATTTTATTATTAATGTAGTCATTTAAAATAGGCCTATATTTGTGAAGTTTTCTTTAGGTTATTTAACCTGAAGTATAGCCTACGTTTTTAAGCTTTTGATCACGACAAAATGTTTTTCTGAATGTGGTTTCCCTGACTTTATTTTAAAATAAAATAAAAAATGTTTAAAATAAAATATAAATGGTTTTTTTTTTGAAAAATTAAAAATGTTAACAAAATAGAAAAGATTTAATCCTTATTTACCACCCAGACAATTCTAAAAAATAATAATATATATATAAAAAAGTTCATCACAGTTTTATTTCGTTTAATTTGTTTATTTAAAGTGTTTTAGATCCGGACAAAAAATGTCACTGAACCTTTTCTTACAAAAGCCACGTAATTCACTTGCAATACAAATAGTCGTTATATTTTAGATGCTCTTTCAGAAGCAGTTTAGCGCAGTGGGAGCTGGGACGTGTGATGGTCAATTTTCACACAACGCCTAACTACCGGTTTAAAAGACTGATTTTCCCCCGATACCCCCTGGGTTTCATTTGGTTTGTCACCTCAAGATACCCGCAGGTTGTGTGACCATGAAAATGGCCATGGCCCGGCTCCCCGCATTGAAAGAAGAATGCAGGTAAACGAGCCTATCAACATCAGAATCAAATAGGAAACGGCGCAGCTTTAGCCTACAGGCCAGGAGCGAGTTTTATTGGAGGGCAGGAATGAGCACAGCAATCCTCAAAGCAAACCTTCTTGTGCGCGGATGTGTGTTAAAACTCTTCAGTCATCTCAATTGCAAATGAAAGGGTCTGTCCACTTCCTCAGCTGTGGATGGTGTGGAAGTGGATGCATGTTAATTTATGAGAGCGCTTGAAAGTTGTGTAAACTAACAGAGCTATTTACATCACTCATTCATATGTCAATTTAAAGAAATCCAAAGACCTAAACTCATCTTAAAGTGTTTGTACTGATTATTAAGGTTTCTAATAATACAAAGCATGGAAAACACACAGACACACACACATGCATGCATGCATGTATGTGTGTGTATATAACTTAAGATTTCTTTTGCTCTTAGTTATCATAATTTACGTTCCAGACACACTCAATGAAAAGTAAACTCTGCCAACCAATCTTCGCAATGTATGTTAAATTGCCATTTTCGCCTTGTCACAGAAAGTGTTAAGTGGGTGCTTGTAATAATGATTCTCACATTGAAAAAAAGACTCAATTTAACACGTTAGAAGAGTAAGCTGAGTAACTCAAGACTATGTTTATTTTACTGGTCACTGCCATTTTACACTGTGAAAAAGTCTATGTAAAATGATTAGAAATTGATCACCCAAATGAATCGTTTAAATAACGACATGTTCTTAAAATAAAGACTAGAGGTTTTTCACTGTGTCCAAACTATAATGCATTTCCAGATACATATTTGGAGAAAACGGTAATGGAAATGTAAAGTAAATTACATTTTAAGACATTTCAGTTAATATCAGTTTTACTGGTTTGAAATGTTGTGTACAGATGCTTAAAGGATTTTTTGTAGAAATAAGTGTTAGATTTGAACACTTTTTCTATTCAAAACATTATGGAGCATGATAAGCACCTATTAAGCTGTTGCAGGATTTGTAACACAGGTACAAACTCTTTTAAAACTGTAGGTTGCAAACAGAAACAGCAGTCTTTTCCAGTGATTTCACAAATGTCTTATGAGATGAGATTGTTGGTGTTGTATGGTTTGTATACGTGGCCTGCAGACTGTGCACAGTCAGATATCATCTACTCCATGCAGTCTTTATTTGACATGGCTGAAATAAACTCTTTCTTCAGAATCTCGCCATCAAGGTTTCGACCTGAAGTAAGAAGACCGTGAATGGTAAATTATTTCTGAAATCATTTTTTAATGTATTAAAACAATTAATATTTTACAGCTTTTAACCGACAATTTGACAAAGAGTTGTATATAGGTATTGTATGTTAAAATCTGGAATATTTGATCTTACCGATGAAGACGAGTCGGTTGATTCTTGGCTCCTGATCGGCCCAGAACTCTGGAGTCTCATCCAGCTCATAAAGCTCATGGACACCCTGCAACATCACCTTCTTTTGTTTCTGCTGGACGGAGAGGATCCCCTGCAATAACACACAACAATCATTTAAACCGAGAACAGATTTGATGAATATTAGAATGCTTGTACAGGATATACGGTTGATATACAAAGGCAATATAACTTCACAGAAGTCATGATTTTCTAGAATTTTAATGGCATTTCAGTGGCTGACAAAACATACAGTATGGAGAAAGAATATATAGATGACCGTATCCTCACCTTTAACCGGATAACTGCCATCGGCAAGCCTGCTTTGTTCTTAAATGTCTTCTCCCACAGGAGATTCTACAAAAAATATTTACATTTTCAAGACATTTTGTAAAGATGTTGTTCTATGTAAATATTTAATTTACATGCTTCCATATGCTATATTTGTACCTGAATGAATATATTTAATAGGTCTTCTGACATACTGCCAGGAACTTCAAATGTTATAGTCAGCATACTCTGAAATAAAATACGCAATTGAAACAATTGAAACTTTAACATTTTGTCCGAGATTTCAGGAACCAAAATTATGCGAGCATCTCAGAAGTCTCCAAATAGCTTTCAAAAGTAAAAAAAAAAAAAAAATTTTTAAAAGGAAATCTCTTATGCTCACCAAGGCTTTTTTTCCAGTATTCTTTGATGATTAAAAAGTTCATAAGACCAGCATTTACATGAATTAGATTTTTTTGTAACATTATAAATGTCTTTACTGTCACTTTATCAATTTAATGCATTCTTGCTGAATAATAGTATTAATTTATTAAAAAATAGTTTAAAAGGTAGTGTGCACAATAATTTGAAAAGTAATAATTTGCTATTTGTTATGCCATAAAGTGGATTTTAAACAAAATGCAACAACATCATCAGCAGGTATTTCTAAGGGACTTTACTCATTTCTGTTTGTACACAAAAACATTTTAATAATACCTCTTAAAGGCGTCAGTACAACACTTGACTGAATTTCTCCTTGGTGTTAAATACTTGTACAGCAGAATGGGTGCTAAAGTAGTACTTCTCTGGGGCGTTGCATGGGCCCTTTACGGATATTTAAACCATTGTTTGTCTGTGTTAAAAGTTACACACTTCCTTTTTTCCTTTGGAATAACAAGAGAAAACAGGGCTCTCATTTACATGAAAAGAGCAGTGAGGCTTGGCTCTGAAGGGGGAGGGTGGAACAGACGGGGTGTATGCGGGAAAGTGACCCATCTAATGATAAGAGCTCCTATGGAGAGTTTGCTTCGAGGATAGAAGGAAATTGACAACATTCAACATTTATTGAACAAATCCTGTGAGGAACCTTCTGGGAAGAGAAGCTGGGCCTTTTTATTTTCTTCAGAAGTAAAAAAATATTCAATCCACCGATTCAAAATGTCATAAAAGATTCATCATCACCTTGTCTAGATGTGGTTGGCTTGTTTTCAGCAGCTGCAGTTTTTCAGCTAACCTGCAGAACACAAGATTTCAAGACATTTAAATATGAAACATTTGTGAAATTGATGTCAAACGCCTTCAATAAACAACATCCTCTTACATACCCAAATGTATCAGACAGATGTACAGTCTTAGCTAAAATCTTTCAAAGGGTTTGACAACATTGACGGCCCCTAATCCTGGTGCTGGTGTGATGCGCAGGAGCTTTTGGGTTTAGTAACAGTAAGACTGAGCTTAATACAGAAAGAAAGAAGAAAGCGTGTGAGCGAACTCTGGCCCCTCGGGGAGGGCAAACGTAGCTCTCTGGATTATTCGTCGGGCTGTGAGTACCACACAGCAGACCAGAGGGGGGTCATCCCAGACAAGCAGCCTGTGCTCAGGGGGGCAAATGGGCCACAGTCGGGGCTGAAAGGCAGTCTGTGTGGAAGTGCTTCTGCACCTTTACTGCACACACTGCTATAATCCTCTGCAGCTGGGCTGAGCTATTCACATTTACTCTGTCTCTCTGTAATTACTCTTAAAAAAGGGTGTTTCATTTTTTGTTTTTGTGTAAGTCATCAACATTAGCATGAGCTAATGGAGTGTTTGATCCTCATCAGATACACAAAATCCTCTGGAAAAATACTGGTGAACAGAATCACTACTATAATTCATTAAGAAGCAAGTAGCATAATTCTTGCAAGTATTCTTCAAAAACACTTACCTTACACCATCGCTGATATCAAACGAATGTAAATCTAATACTTGAGACAGGTCAACCCTATAAGGAAGGAAAATACACTTAATTTGTATGTTTATATAAATACTTAGTCTGATTGAGGATAAAGAGTGTCTTAAAAATGGTAAAGAATAGTTCAAGATTTTTATAGGTCTACACACCACTGTTAAAAAGTTTGGGGTGAGTAAGAGTTTTCTTTTTTAAGAGGTAATATTACTTTTATTAAGCAAAGATGCATTAAATTGATCAAAAGTGGCTGAAGTCATTTATAATGTTATAAAAGATTTATATTTCAAATAAATACTGTTCTTTTCTATCCATCAAAGAATCCTAAAAATCTCACAAAAATATTAAGCAGAACAACTGTTTTAAATATTAATAATAATAATAAATGTTTCTTGAGTATCAAATCAGCGTATTAGAATGATTTCTGAAAGATCATGCGACACTGAAGTAATGACTGCTGAAAATTTAGCTTTGGCTTCACAAGAATAAATTACATTACAAAATAAGAAACGGTAAAGTGTAATAATTTTTCACAATATTACTGTAATTTTGATCAAATATGCAGGGTTGATGAGCCTGAGACACTTCTTTCCAAAAAAATTAAAATAAAATACTGACCTCAAATTTTATTAAATGCTACAGTACTTATCAGATTGCAGGTCTTGATTAATATTTAACTGCTTTAAAATCTTGATATGTTGAATGGAGGGTCAGCTTTATGTAAAGGCAAGTTTGAAAGAGCTTAATAATATGGTACAATATGCACACAATTTTTACTGTAGATCACAAAGTACGTTTTGCATTGGCGGTTTCGTTTCTGCATATCTTCTCACCTGGATTTTTGTGTCTCCAAAATCTTTACAAGCCCATTTATTGATCTATGAAGAAGAGGACAGAGCACATACTGTAAAACAAACTCAAAGACATCTATGCAATTATCATTATAACTAGACTTACATTTTCTGAAGTGAATGTAGTAGTAGTAGTATATATTTATTTAATGCCATGCCACCATTTTAGGCTATTTTCATGGCACTGAAGTAAATGTAAAAAGTAGTAAATCTTCATTACAATACTAGGTTGATTGCTGGTTGCTATGTGGTTGCCAAGGATTACTGAGTGGTTTTTAATGTGTTGCTCTGGGTTCTTGCTACAATGATATTCTGGTACCTAGATATGACTCCGGTACCTCTGTAAAAGCAAGTTTTTTTTCCTTTTCAGAAATCCTAAGAAATCTGCTTATGTGATAGTGCACATCAAAGTTGAATTCTTTGTGTTAGGGGTTCAAATCTTTAACCCTAAGTATGAGTAATATGCTCAAGCAAGCACCATTCATAATTAATAAAAATGTTCATGTCTTCACCACAACAGATTTCTGATATGTTTGAGACAGACACCAGAATCCACTGAATAACATACAACTAGGGATTCACAATATATTGGTATTATACTTTAGCCGGTTTTAACATTCATTAAAAGTTCGTTTTTAACACTACTTTAATCACATTGTTAAATGTAAACTTTAGCAAAAGAACATTGTTCATTGTATACATTATAATGTTGTAATGTCTAAATTCACTGCATTTGAAACAAGTCATTTTTTAGCTTTTGCTGTTTTATTTCTAATACAGTATATTCAAACAAAATCGTATAGAATTTTAATAAGAAATGTACTGTGGCCAGTTGCCTAAACTTAGCTGTTGCCTTAAATTTCTTAAAACTCTGACCAACTAGCAGCTAACCAAAGGGTAAACAGTCTTGTTTTTTGGATTCAACTTAGACTAATCTACATTTTTATGTAACTGAATAATAATAAAAAAATGATGACCAGTCTTAAAGAAAAAAGCAGCTGACTAGTCTAAACCTTTTATGCAACCGACCCCTGGTTATGGGCCAAAACAAAACTAAATAATTAAAAATGAAAGAAATCAATAGATTAACACACATAACTTAATAATACTTTTAAATGTATTTTTTGTTTTTAAGCAAATGCCAAAATGCACTTCCGATTTTTATAGTGTACAATGTAATGTTGTGATGCCTGAATTGCTTCTGATTGATTTTGGTTCTCAGTATTTTATTTTTAAATGTATTCATGTAACAGTACAACATTTTAATATCCATATATTGGTTAAATCATTATCAGCTTATAATGATCAGCCAGAATTTTTATATCAGTCCATCCCTAATAAGAACATATAAGAATATAAAGGTCTGGTTCTCACTTCACCGTATCTCGGAGCTCCACCAACTCACTCTCATTCACTAGATCAGTTTTATTGATGATGGTCAAATCAGCAAGAGCTATCTGCCTAAAAACAGAGAGCAGAATTCAGTACAATTCACATTCACCTGATAAATGCTTTCCATCTTCCCTAAATGTGTATGCAACAAAGGCCGACGACACTTCAGAGGTTCGCATATGGATTATTCGTCATAAAAAGCAAATCCCTTCTATGTGCATCTTCAGTTGCTGTACGCAAGTATGTGTGATTACAGTCGTACAATACATCAATAGAACAATACAGTACGAGAACAACTCATCCCATTCTCTCTCTCTTTTGTCACTTTCTTTATTGCTCAGTGTTCAATGTCCCACTCTCCCTTTGTAATTAAATGTGCGTGTGCGAATGAGTGTGTAAACACTCTTTGTTGCGTTTCATCCATCCCCCTGCCTGTTGTCGGGTCGAGTGTGGGTGGCATGGTTTGTGGCATACTCAAAAGGCCATTTTGAGTGGTAGGAAAACATAAACAGAGAGCAGAAGCGGTTTTTATGACTTCTGACACTTGTGAGCATTCCAACATGCCTCCGAACCCCAACAACCCCAAAAACACCCCGACTGCAGCAGGTGAGGTGGAAGGAGCTGGGCTGGAATCGGATATGTTTTTGCACAAACTTTAGCGCCAGCTGTCATGTTTAATAGAGATATCATTCATGAATAGAATTTTAAAAGACCACACAAGAGGTGAAAATCTTGGTTACGGGACAATTTGACTTTAGGATTCTTGTAGTTCATATTGATACTGATGAAGATTGTAACTTCTTTTCTTGTACTTTTAACACTGTATTTATATATTAATGAATCAAATAAGATTTTACCTTGCAGCTTCATTGATAAGACCCTCTGGCTTCTCTTCTGTCAGATGCTAAGAGACAAATAGGAAATAGCAATGATTACATAACACATACACAACAACTATTAAGACAAATCTAAAAAAAAAAAAAACAATTGACATTTTATTTTGATTATATTTCAGGGATCTGGCTGGGAAAAATTAAAAAATAAATAAATATTATAACACGGTTAAATGTAATCTTTAACAAATTAAAATTGAATTAAAATTTATATTTTTTCACAATGTACATTAAATGTTGTGATATCTAAATTTACTTCTAGCATTTAAAAGAATTTTAGTTTTCAGTGTTTTATATTTAATTAAATGTCACATTTTAATTAATTAAAATAGCGTGGAATTTCAATGTCAAAAATATATTGGTTATCACAATAAAACAATTATCAAACATGGCTTTAGCTTTTTATTTAGAGAAATAGTATGGAATTTTAATACAAAAAAATATATATCCTTATTGGGATATTTTTAATGATCAAAACAACAACAAAAATTTAATTGGTACATCACTATTATATTTATCATCTTAAACATAAAAGTACAAACACAAATGGTTTGTCACGTCTTCAAATAAAGCAATAAAGCTTGATGTACTTTCACGCTTACGACCTCTAATCATGGCACTGAGTGGTTTATTGCTTTTACAATGTAAAATATATGCTATGCCAATTTGCCAAAGTGCAGTAAATAGATAACTTTATATATAATATTTATCAGAACAAATAATTCTTCAGCCAATATAGGTAAAATCATTTATTAGACTAGGAATATGATGTTTATAGTTGCAAAGCAATACAGCAAGCCAAAGAGATATAGAATTCAATCGATATTCAGTCACAGGTGTGTGTATATATTTGGCAGCTTTAAATGTGGCTCATCCAACCAGAATTTAGAGTCTGAACTTTATAATTTGTAAGATCTAATAGAACGATAAGAACATTTCATGTCTCATTAGCTTCTGTACATTTCTGCACTTCTGTTCCATCCAGCTTCCTTCCAGAACATACATCTTTATCATCAGTGCAGATGAGCAAACTGGCAACTTTGCGATTACAAGATGAAACTCACTAAAAGAAATCCAATTTCCAGGATAGTACAACTTCTGAACAGTTTGCTTATTGAAAACAATCCAATTTGTTTTCTTGTGTGTGTTGCAAGTCATCTCTGCTGACTGGGAGGAGGCATGTCTCATTGTCTGTGTTCAATATGTAATAAAATTGAGCTCTGGGAGCGAGACAAGCCTCATCATCTGTCTGCATAAATTTCAAACCAACTGGCAGAGATCAAGGCACACAAGGATACCTGATGGGCATGTCTTTGCAAGTCAAACCCCACACCACCCGAAGTATCTCTTGTATGGATGAATATATCAGATGACAATGAAAGAGCAGGACAAAGGTTGACAGGCCTATTAGAGTGATTTGCCTTGATATCCATTATTTCTACAGTTTCTATCAAGCCCTCCCCTGTCTTCAGCTCAAAATGCGCTCACAGAACCCCTGAGGGCCGCAGTGCCGAGAGGTGCCACCTCTGCAATAAAAAGACTGACTTGCCAAGACTGACACCACTAAATTGCAGCCTATTATCCAGGTGTCAGTACCACTGTCCTGCTCCCAGCCTGAAGTGTGAAGAGGAACAACAAGGGGGGAGATACTTCAGGAGGACATGATACTTAAAGGCTAATGTAAAATAAAATAATTTTTTGTAAAAACCAAGAAAATGTAATGCCTTCAAGTAACATACACACAACTTTGTGCTTGTTTATTAGTGTTTTATTTTTATGCAAAGCCTGCTTCTTTAATCAATACAAAGCCAAAACAATTAATAACGCTACAATTTAAAATACAAGTAAATAAATATAAGTTTAAAATATCAAAACATTTTAATATTAATCATTTTAAATATATTTTTCTATTAAATGTTTTATAATTCATTATTTTATCTGGATCATTTATTTATTTTTTATCATTTATTTTGTATCAAACAAATATCTTTGATGTGTTTATTTTAATTTCTGAACTTATTTATATATTTTTCATATTAATTTTATATTTCACATTTCATATTAATATACAATTATTTTACTAATAATTTAATATTTTCCGGATTTGTTTTTAAATAGCTCACTTGTATGTTTATTTAAATATATTGTATGATTTTTTTTATATTTATTGATTTATATATTATCATTTACCCTTTTTTATTTCCATTGTGTGTGTTTTTTTTGCATCAATTAAATCCCTGTACTAAAAAAAGGGGAGCAAAATTTGTCTGTGGTTTGACAGCAACTTACCTGCATCCCGTATTTAGCATCTATAACTGTGACAATACCTATGTAGGAGATAAGGACACTGTATTATATTGATAGATAGACACTCAATGACTTCATCCGAGGCAGCATTTATTAGTTTAGGTTCTTACCATCCAGATAGACATCACTCCCTAATTCTGCATCAACCCAAAACATGGAAGCAACAGCTCCTGATTTGGAAAACACATAAATCAATTGTACAAAATCACACATACACATATAAAAACTAAATAATTATAATGATCTCTCTATTTACTGTAAATATACAAATGGGAAAACACTTAATTCAATTACCATTGGATCAAAAATATATATTTTTTAACATAAAAAAACGACACTTTCACAGCACTAACTACTGGAAGGTTTGACTATTTTGTTTTTATTATTATATTCTGCACTTCATTGTAGCATTTTATTAGGTTTTGCAGTGTTTATCTAGTTACTGGATCCTTTTTTCCCTTAAAACAGCTTAAACAGCTTGTGGGTGTAGGTATGCGTTTTAAAACGCATAACTAAATTTTATGGGTGGCTTAAAATTTTTCATCTACAAGGTACATTTTGTTTGTTTACATGCTTCCCAACTTTTCTTGTAAAAGTTATTTCACAGTTTCTTGTTACAATTTGAGGCCATCGTGTTCACATAATGGAGTTTTGTCAAACTGTCAGGGTAGAATAAGAAAGCATGATAAATATTTGATAGAAGTGTAATGAAGGCAATGTTCTTGAAAGACATCAGATACATAACCCATTCAGCCCACAAGCATCTTCTGAAGAAGAGGAGGGGCTTATGCCCCTGAGGCCCCCAGGAGTGATAGGCCTGTCTCAGCCAATGACAGTGAAGAGGGGCTTGTGTATGAGCTCTGAGGGTCATGCACGGCACTGGCCCTTGACACCTGTCACTCACGTAAACAGACTGGCTGCAGAGATGCTGCTGACCCTTCCTGCCTTTCCACTGATGTCTGTTTCACTCTAAATTGCTTTACAGTGCTATTTGCTATGTAGGGGGAAAAAATCCTTCTTCACAAAGATGTCTAAACTGTCTGCAATGTAAAAAAAAAAACCTTTTAAACTGAGGTTGCATTAATGGAAAAGTTCACCCCAAAAATGGTGTATCTGTTGGTGTACATGAAATACAGTACCTGGATCTGCCAGTCCAGTCGTCTCTAGAAGGATGTAGTCAAACTTTCCTTTCTTCTCCATTAGATTTTCAATAGCTTTTAAACCATTGTCTCTGTAAAAGCAATGGGTGATAATGTATTATCTGACAATTAAATATATGCAAGTACACTAGTTTGGGATTGGTAAGAAGTATTTTATGCTCACCAAGGCTGCATTTATTTGATCAAAAATATAGTAAAACAACAACACTTTAAATTTAAAATAGTGTTCTGCTTTATGAATATATTTAAAAAATGCAATTTATTCCTGTGAATAAAGCTGAATTTTTGGCAGTCATTACTCCAGTCTTCAGTGTCACATGGTCCTTCAGAAATCATTCTAATATGCTGATTTAGTGCTAAAAAATATTTCCTATTATCATCAAGAAGAATTGCTTAATATCATGGAAACGTTTTTTTTTTTTCAGGATTCTTTGATGAAAAAAAGTTGTCAAGTTGATTATTATTATTCAATATTATTATCAATTTAATATTTCCTTGCTGAATAAATGTATGAATTTCTTTCCAATTTTTTGAACAGGGATAACGCAACAGTAGTTATAATGTTTTTTGCATAATGCCATATGAATAATCAGTAATTAGAAACAATTAAATTAATAAAACAAGGACAACAGTTATTAATCACTGGAATGTAATGGCAAGCAGAAATAGTGGGTTTCCATTTAAGCCACTTTACAAAAATTCCAAAAATAGTTCTGTGGTCCAGATGGAACTGTATTTATTCTTCATTCTACTTCAAACTAAAACACACATTCTCGTTTTGTCCTAGTAATTAGTAGTAGTCTGAACAACCGTACTTCACAGAGCAGCACAGGCAGCCGTTCCTCAGCTCCAGCCACTCCTCATACAGCTCTCCTGCCTGACTGACAGCTAAAGACTTCTCCAGAGCACTGCCTGCAGAACAACAAATCTCTCAGTTGTAGCCCAGTATTACAATGTCCAATTAGGTCATTTATAATCTCTGCACTTTTGATCAAAATTTTCATGAATATGATCCAAATGACAAAAAATACGGCAAAATTTTAATGGTATAATTATGAAACATCCAAACAGATAACCATGTTAAAGAGACCAAATCACAATGGAAATGCAGGTATTCCATTAGCAATACAATTCGACTATATTGCACTGATGAAGAAAAAATAGGGAATGCTTTGCTGCCCTCTCCTGGTCATAACTGTCAGGAAACATTAAGGCATCTAGGAATAAAAACTGGACTAGGGATCTGATTGCTTATTTGTTTGCTCATTTTATAACTTACCTTCACCAAATTCATTAAGAATGACAGCTATTCGTTTATTATGTTGCTCTGTTAATATGTAGTTCAAAAGTGTTGTCTTTCCAGCACCTGTATTTGGAAAAGAGAGAAATAAAGTTAAGCTACTGGGTATACAGTAACACATATTTTCATTATTGCATTATAAGCATATTTTATTTTAGTTATATTGCTTTCATAAGTATGATCTATGGTCTACATAAATCATATTTATGAAAGCATATATATATATATATATATATATATATATTTTTTTTTTTCTATGCTGACCCAAGTATCCAGTGATGATGGTAACCGGTATCTGAACTGTAGGTCCGGTTTCCTTCTCCTTGATGGGAACTAACTCCGGACACTCATCCTCTTCCTCCATTACTGAGCTCTCCTGAACTAATGAGAGTCTATAGACACACAAACAGGAGTTTATGGCATGACAAGCCAGGATATTCATTCTTCAGTGTTAAAATTACTCAGCGTAGTGGCATCTCACACAGGGGATGTCGAAAATAAGTCTGACATGTATTATATTTCACCGTGTTTGATAGATATGAGCTGTTAATATAAGACACACACACACACATGTGCTGTCAATACAGTGCACTAAGTTACTACTATCTACCAGCACCATGCATTAGAATAGAAGCGAATGAACACAAATAAAACACAACTTACACTTAACGGAATACGAGCTCTTAGATGAAGTATTACTTTAAAACATGACCTGCAGAGTGAGATATGTCGTCCAGTTTGTAATAAAAGAGCAATACTTCATTGAGCGATCTGGTGGTGTGTATGTAATCAGTGTCCGAGCTGCGCTTTGGCTGAAGGTACAGTTCCTAGTTAAAAATGAAACGAAGTACGTGTATGATGTGAATGGTGTTTAAACCGGCTGTGTTTAGCATTTCACGCTGTATTTAATAATAACTTAATATACAAATAAATAAATAAAAGAAAGCATAAAGCTAAATATGGTGACAATTATAAAAAAGTATGATCTATATGAGACTAGAACACTGTTAGCAAACTATTCACTTACCAAACACTTTATATACACAAACTAAGAACACGCAGTACTTTTCTTTAATATATAGAAAATATAACGTTATCTAACGTAAAAATAATCATTCAAAAATAATTAAAACCGACAAAAGCACAATATTAAAATTAATTAAATACAGCTCATAAAATGAAAATAGAACGTATAAAAATATAAATGAATTCAAAATATTAATAATTCATTAAAAATGCTGTAACAATAATAAATAATACTAAAATAATATTGTTTGAGCCCAATTCATATCCGACAGGGGTCGCAGCTGTCCTATTTCACATCTCTGGCTAGATTTAATCTCATTCAGCAACTTGACCAAGTGTAAAAAAAACCAGCTCCACCAGATAAACAATTACTTTCAATCATATTTTATCAAACGTATTTTGTCGATAAAAAAGATATCCAAGCTTGTTTTTTTCCACATCTTAACGTAAACCGGTATTATTGTTTATAACGTACTGCTATCTGTTGTCACCCATTTAAACCCATTTGTTTAAGTAAACCCACCCTTAATCTTCACAACATCGTTTAGTAGCTCTCTCTCTATCCCCCTCTCCCTCTCCCTCTCTCTCTCTCTCTCTCTCTCTCTCTCTCTCTCTCTCTCGTGTAAATCCACTCTGTTTGGGTTGAAGTTAAAATGCGGAAGTTTCCGCCCAGCAAAGCCACTGATACCGTGAAGATGAGGCTTGCGATGCCATCAGCGACCATCCCGGCTCCGTCCTGTTCTCCGCGGCTCTGCGTGGACTGAGACCAGACTCGCATGGCTTCTCTGCCAGCGTCAGAGCGGAGAGCATTCGCTCTCAAAATCAACAGGTAATGCTCATTTCCTCTGGCTGGACCTCATAGCTCGTGCACTGACAGATCCCAGGGAAGCTGAGCTGTCTGTCCGCAGTCAGTGTTAAATCTACAGGGAGTTTAGGTGAATTCCGGAACAGGCAGCTACACGTTTGGAAGTCTGGCACCATGAGACGTGATAGTCTTGTGAGTCTTCTTATCAGTTATGGCTATGTGATGTTACAGCTTATTTAATGAGTTATAGCACTAATTACAGTATTTATCAGTAATGTGTAATGTTTTTTTTCATTATGGAAATCTCATTTAGTCATTTTTAAATAAGCCTTTCACTGAAGTAGGCGATTAATAGCAACCTGTCACTTTCAGTATGCAGATGGTCAACATTCAAATACATCTGTGCTGTAAAAGTTATTGAGGTCCAGAGGCTTTGCACATTTATCCCTTCAGGCAAAAAGAAAGAAAGAATGATTGAAAAATATGTTAAAGCATTTGAGTGCAATTTTCATTAATTTCCGTGTAATTCTAAATATGGATCTCCTGTCTATTTGATCATTTCCTCCACAAGCCCCCTTTTCTCCTCTGGTTATGATGAGTCAGCACTCTGTTAGATGTAAAGTTAAGGTGGAAGTTTGTATTGTTCCTGTTTTTTCGCACAACAGGTGGGGAGGAAATGAATATACGGATATAATGGAAGAAGGGAGTCTGGTAATAAAACAAAGGGAACAAAGTACTCATATACAGTGTAATGATCGGTATTATGTCTTGTGAGTTTATGTCACACAGGCACACAAAGGTTCATTCATAACATAACTGTCATATGCCACACTCCATTTTTTTCCAGCATATTGTGGGACTCATGCAGTGGAGTGTCTTAATGAATTAATAAGCTGTTTGCGTATAGTCACATGTGTTTAACCACTAGTTTATCTGAGGAACTCAGAGATGCTGTGTTTTGTAACTTAAAAGTAACACTTCATGGTGGTTGAAGTGTAAAGCTTTTGGTTTGTAATGAAGATGCTGCAGGTTTGATCCATACCAAGATGACATGTTGCAATTTTGCACTGAATCTCAGGCTGCTGTCTGTGTACTCGTGTTTTGGATGATTTTTTTTTAACATGACAAATAATCAATCTTCAGTAGCTATACATCACCCGTAGTGAGCATTTAATGGCTTTGCTAAAACTGAAAAACAGTATTTTACATGTTCACCAGCATCCTGTATAAGCACAACTGTTATTGTGCTTGATCTGCATCAGTATTTGATATCCTTGCTTGTACTGATTACAAAAACATGAAAAGATATGTAATGTAGCTTTCTGAAAAATTTGTTGCGGAGATGAAAACTTTGATATTGGTACTATACTAGTTATTGGTTGATATTAAAGGGATAGTTCACCCAAAAATTAAAATTGTCATTAATTACTCACCCTCATGTCTTTCCAAACTCGTAAGACCTTCGTTCATCTTCAGAACACAAATTTAGATTTTTTTTCTGAAATCTGAGAGCTTGTAAAATAGTTATGTTTTCCTGTGAGATTGGGTTTTTATTATTTTTATTATTATTAATTATGGCCAATAAGTAAAAATAGTTAATATTAAATGATATTTTGTCAAAAAAAACAAAACAACAACTCTAAAGATGAAGTGAATCAATGAAGTGCAGTGAATTTATGCATCACAGTATTATAATGTACGACAGTATAAAAAAATGGATATTCATTTTGATAGCTGCTAAAGATTACATTATTATTAGATTATTAGATTATTAGTTTTTACAGATCATTTGTGAGTGTTAGATGATGGCAAAGGTAATCAAATGCAATGAGCTGCACAATTAAATATCCAATACCGAAAAATTACAAAAAACACAATCACACATTATTTTCTCACGCAGTGAAAAATACATTGCGGAGCAATGAGGACACTGACAACGTGTCAACAGACGAGACAGAGCAGGTTACTTTTGGTATGAAACCAAGTCTCCACTTTCAAATTTTATCTTTTTTAAAGAAATTCAAACAACAAATACCGTTTTGTGGCTATTGTGTCGTGACAGATCACTGTAGCGCCTCAGTTCAAGCGGCAAGTGAACTGATTATTTCTTCCTCTTTACTAGTTATAGCATGAAATAAACATGAATGAACATCAGAAGGTATCTTGTTTCAACCGCACAAAGATGTTAATACACAATCTACTCTCCAGTCTGGTTTATTTGTCAGACAAAAATGGCAGATTCTGCATTATGATTGGCCAGATCGCCTGTCAATTGTGTCGGTACATCTCTATTTAATAGTGAGCTCTAGGTTTATGTTCGTTGTCACAGCAGTATTGGGTAACCATGATTAAGCAATTAACAGTCACTGTTTCACTTCCTCATTGCAAGGACACAATAGGAAATTTAGAAGGTCTCACTGATGTTGAAGAGAGATTATAGGCAGTATGTCTCTAAAACAAAGTCAAGCAGTAAAAAGCCCAGAGCTCATCAGATAACAGAGTGAATGATTCCCAGATTTTCATGCAAGTGCAGCCTGACCAGCGCATCTCACTGGGGGCCGATACTTGCTGTGGCTGCAGCTGCTGTATTGCACAAGCTGAACTCATGCTGTCTCGTGCAGACAGCTTTGGATAGGGGAAAAACGTCAGCGCATATGCTGCAGATTTCTCCTGGCTCATGCACCACCCTCCGTGTCCCTTCTCATTTTCAGTGACCACACATTTATTTGCATGAAGGATGCATTCACACAGGAAAAGTCCTCTGAGCACAGCTGTGTTTTGTACTGGAGAAGGGTGCCCTGGGGTTTTTGTTTGCTCTTTATTACATCTTTTTCATAATCCTTTGATTTTTCCAGGCGCATGGAGAAATATTTGTGCATGAGAAGTGACACTTAATGTTTTAGGACGGACAGTGTGGTGGAAACAGAATGAAATGAGACGTGGCAGACTATAAACGAAAGCCCTCGGTCAGCAGAAAGGCTGTAGTTGAAGGAAATGCTCGACAGTATCACGAGAATAGTTCTTTAATTTCAGTTATCTTCAGCTGATGTTGACCTTCGAGGGAAGTTACACACTAGAGTGTGTTCTTGCACAATAGTGTTGTGAGGCACCCTGACCCACAATCATACTTGGCTGTGACGGCTAAGACAAACAATCATAGTCCGCTCTCTTTGGAATGTGACTGCCGCTTTCATGGCCGTACTTAGTACTTATGTTTTACAGTCTCTTGTCATCATACACAGTCTACAATGGGGAAAAATAAGAACAAATCTGACTAGTTGATTTTTGTTAATTTAGTTTTTTTTAGAAGATGTCACTTTTGGTTATTGGCACTACTGAATGTTTGGGTTCTTTCTAAATATATTTTTAAAACAATACATTTAATTAATAAATGCATTAAATTGATCAAAAGATAGATTCAAGATTTTTATTTGTCACACACAATTATACTGGATATAACTGTATAACTTATAACTGGATAATGATACATTACAGCAAAAATTCAACCCTTTGAAAAGACAGTTCACCAAAAAATTTAAATTGTGTCATCATTGAAATTTTAATAACATTGCGTACTCCTACTGTTTTACTGTATTTTTAATCAAATAAATGTAGCCATCAATGTCATCATTTACTCACCCAAACCAAGCAATTTTGGTTACCATGGAGTTCTATTGTAACGACAAAAAACACAGAGACATTTTTCATTTTTGGGGGGTGAACTATGACTTTAACAGCACTGTGAATGTGCTTGCCCTTTAAGAGGGCAATTTTAATATTGGTTCATCCCTAGTTAAAAAAAAACAAATACTGATGCATTTAAAGTTGATGTGGTGACTTAAAGGTTAGTTTACACAAAGATGAAAATTCTGTCATTAATTACTCACCCTCATGTCGTTCCAAACCCATAAGACCTTCATTCATTTTCAGAACATGAATTAAGATATTTTTGATGAAATCCTTGAGCTTTCTGACCCTACATAGACAGCAACACAACTACCACGTTCAAGGCCCAGGAAGGTAGTAGGACATCAATAAAATAATCCATGACATCAGTGGTTAACCCGTAATGTTATGAAGTACAAAGAAAACAAAAATAACGACTTTATTCAACAACTTTTTCTTCTTGTCATGGTACTCTCGTGAACGTGCATTGACTGAGATGGAAGAGAAGAAATTGTTGAATAAACTTGTTATTTTTGTTTTCTTTGCACACAAAAAAAATATTTTCATAGCGTCTTACCATTACGGTTGAACCACTGATGTCACATTATTTTAACGATGTCCTTACTATGTTTCTGTGCCTTGACCATAGTAGCTGCGTTGCTCTGTATATGCAGGGTCAGAAAGCTCTCAGATTTCATTAGAAATATCTTAATTTGTTTTCTGAATATGAATGAAGGTCTTATGGGTTTGGAACGACATGAGGGTGAGTAATTAATGACAGAATTGTCATTTTTGGGTGAACTATCCCTTTTAAAACATTCCTGTTGAAAGAAAAGACATGGCTAAATGACCAAAGGCATCTGTCTGACGTGTGTATAGAGGCCAGCAATTTAAAAAGTAGCACAGACAGAGCTTGCTTGCTCCATCCCTTTCCCTTCCACCCTTCAGAAGTTCTTTAGTACCTGATTGAGTAATCTCTAAAGTGGTGAACAAAATGACCCAAATGCAAACAAAATGGCCCAAATGCTTACAAATTATCATCAGATTGCATTAGAAAAGAGTTCTGATCTTTGTAATCATATCATCAAAAAGTCTGTAACAAAATCAGGATGGCTGTTAATAGTGTGACTGTTAAAAGTGTGAGCTCCTCACATGTCGTGTGTTTGTTTGTTAAAAGTGTGAGCTCCTCACATGTTGTGTGTTTGTTTGTTAAAAGTGTGAGCTCCTCACATGTTGTGTGTTTGTTTGTGTGAAATGTTCCCAATAATTACTGCTCCTGTCAAAGTTGATGGAAAGCCAATGGAGCAGAAGGAGGGTCAAACTGAGACTCCTCTCTCTGGAGCCTATGTCATTACCTCCAGTGCAGAGAACAGTCATGATAACACAAAAACACCATCATCTAGTGTTATGAGCTGTTTTGTTGTGATGAACATTCCAGTCATATTAAAGACTAACATTTTTGTGGAGTGTAAACTGTAGCTCACACCCATCTCAGCCTGTTATGTTTAATTGTTTTTTCTTCATAGTCTTCTTTTCTTCATTTATCTTACCATTACGACTGAATGCCTGGTTATCCTATAAAAGATCTGGTATTTCTTTCTTTGCTTTTATAGAGAAATGTGATTTTGTAATGTGTTTGTTTTATAAATTCAGCTGGCGTTTCGTCTTGCATGAGGTTTGACCTTTGTTCTATAATGACGTGAACTATTATGAACGAATCGTGAATGTGTTGCATTGCTAAATACACTCTGCGTTATTCTGCGATCTGTCTTCAGTATATAGAAAGGCTGCATGCTATAATTCACTCCTGTTTGTCTTTGCCCTGTGGTTTAGAGAATTTGCATGCTCTCCTGCCCCAGACTGGACTTTTAAAGTAGTTAACGAGCTGATTTTGTGGATATATTCCCGGAAAGCAGAGACAAATAAACCCCACTTAATAATTCAACAAATCTACTCTAGTTTAAAAAAAAAACAGCCCTTCGAGTTGATATTTTGAATTGGCACAAGTTACCAAAGTCCTGAAAAACAAGATCAGCAGCTACTACATTTTTGATTTAACAGATGATGTTACAGTTCATTTTGTTATGTCGCCTTTTTGTGTGATTGCTGTAGTCGTAACGAGCTTGGAAATACACTACAATTCAAAAGTTTGGGTTCTTATTTGTTTCTATTTCTAAAGCGAAGTCTCGTACTCACCAAGGTTGCATTTATTTGATCAAAAATACAGTAATATAGTAAAATATTATTTTAATTTAAAATAACTTTTTTCTATTTTTACATATTTTAAAATGCAACTTATTCATGTGATGCAAAGCAAACATACTGAATATAAAGTGCACACAGTGTTATGAATGGTGACCCATTTTTTAGGACTTTTGATAAGTGGATGCACAATAGCACTCTGTTGTATCGTGGCCTGGAGGGCTGGCTGCCAAGCCCAATACCTCTGTGCTTCTGAGGCGAATCCTTCTGCTGAAATCAGTGGAGGTTCGGTATAAATCAGGCTGCATTGTGGGAATTGTTGGCTGAGACACTGTGGGAATGTGACTGAAGTGATTTAGGTGTGAAAATGAGAATTGTAACTAACTGCTTAAGTGGTAACTTGGTTGTAGTGTAGTGCACTGGAGGTGTTGAATTCACTGCGTATATGCTCTAAATTTAAAGTAAATCTCATGCTGTGTCGTTTTTACACTGAATTTTCATTTAATCAGTGATGCTGCAGTGGGACAGAGAAATCTGGGACACTGTCTGTCTGATTTTTTTTCTGCTTTGCCTGGAGTGGTTAGGAAGCACAGGTGCACCACAGCACACACACACACACACTCATCAGCACACCCTATCCTATGTTTGGGGAACATGTCATTAGAGTGTCTAAATAATTTTATGCTTCATTTAGGAATCTCACAGCATGAGTTTCAAAGCTGATTGCAGCATGTTGCAGAAGGGTTTGTTGTTGTACTCAACCTCTGCCAAAAGTATACAATTAATTATTTGATATCATAAATGCATGCACAAATGAATGAACATAATAATGTACAAAAAGCTTTGGGATTATAGTAGCCTGAGTACTTAAGGAACTGGGCTGATAATGCAAATGTTGTGGGTTCAAGTCTAGTGGTCGACTGATACGGATATTTTAAGGTGATACTGATAACTAGAGAGCACGGTGGCTGCTGGCTGATATGTATTAGTTATTACAGTTTAATAAAGGAAGTTGAGATGTACACCTAAAATGAAATTAAACTACCTTTTAGTTATTTTTCACGCAATAGCCTACTTAATAAATTCCCCCCAAAAACCATGCAAACTATATGAAAGTCCCTTTCCACCGCAAAGTTTCAGTTTACTCTGCTGTATCTCAACTTGGTGATCTATATCATAATTAAAACTGCTTCCTCAGAAATTAGACTTTATATCTCAACTGCAACTTTATTTCTTGCAATTTGGATTTTATTAATTTATCTCATAAATTCAACATTTTTTACTTAATTTCAATCTTATATTTCACAATTGCAGCTTTATGTCTCACATTTTATCTCTCAATTGTACTTTTAACTTTTATTTTTGCTATGTTCATATAGCTCAAACAGTGTAACATGTTGCTAGCAACGCCAAGGTCATGGGTTCGATTCTGAGGGAATGTGTGAAAAAATGTAATAACTTGAATGCATTGTACATTTATGCTCTGAGTTTGAAACGTGTTCAATATAGAAAGCAGAAATTGCACAAATTATCCATTGACAGGTCTGTTGGCAGACTTTGGAACAAGGGACGCTTCTGCTAATCGTTCAAGCAGACAGAGTCATCCGTTACTCGAAATGGACAAATATCTGGTGTATGATGGTGTGACTATTAATGTCTAGGTGGAATTGACCATGAACTACACCGTTACTGGGACAATTGACTTCAGGTTAATGAGGAGTCTGTGTGTTTAATGATGAGTAATGAATGAGGTAATTGATGGGAGGTTCATTCAGTGCGTGCAACTTTGCATCTCTCTCTCTCTTTCGCTCTCTCTCTCTCAAACACACACATACACACTGAGAGCAGTGTGTAAACAAGCACCTGGTGCCTGCCCAAAACCTCTCGCTGGAAAATAATCTTGTTACTCATTTTCCGTTTCCTCTCCACCCTCTTCATCCTCATCTCCCTCTCTCTCACCCCAGACACTCCTCGGCAGAGATCCGGAGACACTTCAGTGGGAACAGCCATGGTTCCCTTCCTCACCACCGGCACAGTTACAGCGCCTCTGGCTCTTTCTGCTTCAACATAGTGAGTGCTGCACTTTCACTGATAAATACTTCAGTAGAATCCAGTTCAGCAACTTCAAACTGAATCTGAACATACAAACAGGTCATTCATAAATTATACATGGATGTATGTATATAAACACTTTATTCTGGATAGGGATGCACCGATACCACTTTTTTCAGTACTTGAGTGATACCGATACTTTTATTTTTGGTACTTGCCGATACTAATACCAATATTTTTAAAATATTGAGTACAGAAATCAAAAGAGTATGTATAATGTTAATTGGTTAACTTCATTTATCAAATAGATACAGTCAAACCAAAATGTATTCAGACACCTTCAACATTTCTCACATTATCACAGTTTATTCGCTATAGTTTAGAAAATGGTAATAATATATGACAAGAACTCAGAGTTAAACTGTGTCAGAACAAATTCAGCTTGATAATGTCAGAAAACTATAGAAAGGTCTGTGATGGATTACAATCAACCAAAAATTATTCAGACAGCTGTTAGTATGACAATATTTACACAACTATCAATACTTTGTCAGGCCACCCTTAGCCTTAATGTCAGCCTGTAGTCTCCTGGGAATTCTGTCAACCAGGTTCATGCAGACCTCAACTTCAATTTTTTCCCAGACTCGGTCTGAATAAATGTTTGGTTCCAAATTTGTATCAATTTTATTGGTAGTCCACTGTATAAAGAATTTTTGGATATAATATGTCACAGTTTACTCTATTTTGCTATCCTCACTTACATAAATGAACTATAGTGTCCTGCACCCAGGGGCGCAGAATTAGGGGGGGACGCTAGGGACGTGTCCCTACCAATACCCAGCCACTACCAAACTGTCCCTAGCAATAATTTTGATCAAACAATTAAATATATGTATATGTTTTTGTCATTTCAGATGCATCTGAAATGTCATATCATTGATATTACCTAACAAGTTAAAGTAAATGCGTTAGAAAACTGCACACTTTCAAGGATGTGCATTTAATCCATGTGCAGATTGTAGTCACACACCGGACGAGAAGCGCAGCAGCATTTAGAGCAACTCACAGGTTTTGCACCCAATTCAAGAAAGCAGTCCAAAACAGTTAATATAAAAGCCCATTTCAGGAATGAACAAAGTTGCATGGATGAGTTTGAAGTATGGTGTTTGTTTGACAAAACAGAGCAAACAATTAGCTCCCTATATAAAGCATACAGACAGAAAGACAAATGTTGTGTGTAAAGATACACAATCTTTCAGCCTAGGATAAAGTCATGAACATCAACAATAATTCGGGACAAATATAATGTGAATTCTTTTTTTTCTTTTTTTTGGTAAACTATGGAAGTGGCACTCTGTGGTGCAGCAGGATTTGGAACATGAGTCCTGAGTCGCTGCGGACAGTCTTTAACTTTAAATTAAAGATTTTCAACTGAATGTACAAATCAAACTATTAGCTGAAATATCCACAAAATAAAAAACAATGTCCCCACCAATGTCGAAAGCAAACCTACACCCTTGCCTGCACCCACTAGCAAAAAATATAAAAAATTATATTTGGTCTGTGAATAATTATTTTCACACTTAATTATGCCCATTAAAATGTATTTTACAAGTTTTTGTTACTTTCACTGTTCATTTTTTTGCTCTATGGTACACCATCTTTAATTTACCCAGACAGCAACATAGTTTTGGCCCAGATCCGGCCCACATCTGGCCCGTGTGAAATCCATGCGGGACAGATGTGGGCCGGATCTGGGACGACACTGCTTGCTGTCTGGGTAATATCATTAGACCAGAGCTGCTCCATTGCAGCGGCTCAGTTATGTAATCACGCGTTTTGCAGTAATAATGCAGGGAACCACTCGTTATAAATCTCCAGTCCTTACTGTGATATTTTCAGAAATAGAAGTCGCGTTTTTCTTTTCATCTGAAACATGCTGAGATTTATATTCCAAAGCCACTCATATAATGCAGAAACACTCATGAAGCAAACAAAATGAGTAACGCGCGCACGTATTTGTACTGAGAGGGGCAGTACAGCCTAGCGCATTTCACACAGGCTGCTATTTCACTTTCGCCAGAAAATATGCTTAAGTATGTATGCTTACGGTTGAAAAAAAAAAGTTTACAGTGAATGCCCCTATAAATTGTCTTATATTTACGATTTAGCTTTAATCCAAATTATGCGTGCTATGTGCGCGAACATCAATAAACATCACGCAACAGAAGTGCGCACGCTCTCTCTCTCTCGCTCCCTCTCCCTCCATGCCGTTAAGTAACTTGTGCATTGTTTTGCTTGTTTTTGACATATTGGACCGAACTACAAACTTTGCAGTGATGTCTGCGAGAAAGGGATATTCACTCGACAAGCTCGCGCATCTGCGCCGGCGCGCTCAAAATCCACTCAGCGCTTTGCTTTTCAGCTCGCGCACATCAGCTATAAAGGCATTAATACTGAATGTTTGTTTAACATTATTCATTGCATTATATATCCTTCGTAGACATCCTTAAACTGTAATAACTCCATTCAGCTGCTTGTTGTTCTGTTGTCGTGTTTCTTTGTCTGAATATGGCACTTATCACATGCTGTGTATCAGCGTTTGGTATCTGGGCATTTGTACGAGTACGAGTACAGGAGCCCAGTATCGGGCACGTGCATCCTTAATTCTGGATGTGGGAATAGGTGTGGGTAAATATCTGTCACATCACTGTCTAATTTGATTCCATTTAAAAAGAAAAGTAAGAAGGTTTATTTTTCATATTTCTTTCTGAAATACTGCTCTCTGATTGGTCAGTCATGGGATTGAGCAGTCAAAAGATTTTATATAGTAATTTAATGGATTAATTGATTTAATTAATTATTATATATAATATATATATATATATATATATATATATATATATATATATATATATATATATATATATATATATATATAATATTATAATAATAATAATATTAATTAATTAATTATTTGTATAAATACGATAAATAATATATTTAATAAAACATGTGTAATTTTATATATTATAATTAGCATATTATATATATATATATATATATATATATGTATATGTGTGTGTGTGTGTATAATATTACAAATGTAAATATGATTATATAATATTTAAATAAAATAATAATAAATATATAATAAATATGTAATATTAAATATTTATTTATTGCATTTATTTAATGTCTAAAAATTAATATTAAATTATGTTTTTATTTAATTTATATTAATAACATTAGAAATTAATAGGAAGTTCAAAATGTGTATGTGTGTGTGTGTGTGTGTGCGCATATATTTAAGCTCTAACCTGTCTGTGCTTCCTCTATGCTGAAAATGGGTCAGAGCCCAGGCTACCAGACCACTGCAGCTGGTGCTTTCCAGTTTACACACACACACACACACACACACACACACATACATCTGTAATATCCATGGATTTTAGAAGCTGTTGACTTCATAGAAACATAATCTTCCCTATGATGTTTTCCCATTTTTCACATAGACAGATTGCAGTGAAAGGCAAATATTAATGTTATGATT
This sequence comes from Barbus barbus, assembly GCF_936440315.1. Taxonomy (NCBI): domain Eukaryota; kingdom Metazoa; phylum Chordata; class Actinopteri; order Cypriniformes; family Cyprinidae; genus Barbus; species Barbus barbus. Next base: position 15,168,527 of record NC_136756.1, read on the forward strand.
TTGAAAGATGAAAAACTGCTATTCTCGGGATTAAACACAGATTATACTTCAGTAATAATGTTAAAATGATTGATAAGTAGTCATAATTCTTGCATATTTGATCAATTCAGTTGTTTACGCATTATAGTGCCCTGATGTGTATACATGTATCTTACAGTACAAGAAACCCTTCAATTTAGCATTCATGGTAAAACAATATTTTTAAACAATAGCAATTGTTAATTGTTTGTAAAGTATTTTATTATGCATCTACATTCTTGTGTATTAGCTATCTCACCACTAGCTAATTTTAACCCTTTCATGCACCACTGTAAACATACAATAATAGTCTACAATACCTCTCACTTTTTTGACTGTGATCATATAACTCCTTCAGCGTTTCTTAAAGTTGAAAGCAGAATATGGACTCATTATTTCATTTTAACTTATCTTTACGTTTTTGACTTTATTTATGAGTGCATATGTGCCCCTGCTATTTCGCCATATCTAGTAAGGGAAGTGGTTGTGATGTCATATCCTGGTTTTGAAAGCCACAAAATTTAGACTGCTTCATGCGGCTCAAACCGTTTAAGGAAGAGTTGTGTAGAAACAAGTCGTTTTTATTTCCGGGCAACGCCATCTTGTCAGTCGCCTCGTAGTTTGTTCGTAAGAATTTTTTGGTGAGTATTTTCTTTCATCCTTTTCAGATGCACTTGCTCTGCCTGCTGTATGTTGGTTGCATTCAATTGGTAGATGCAGAAATGAAACTCTAAGCTAAATTTGCACAATGCGCACAGCCTGGGTGGGTTATATTAAGTTTGATGTTGTTGAATATAGACCGGGAACTGTTTTGTGGTTGCTTCCATGTTCCAAAAAGCACAATTAGGCCTCAGGATGAGAAACTTACATTTAAACCTTTGTGTTAAATAATACAATTATGTGAAATTCTGAGTTTTTTTTATTTATTTCCTGTTTTCTCCAAGAAATGCATTGCACTTTTTGTTTCCCGTCGCTGCTTTTGAGTGAATGAGGTCAGATGAGCTACAGAAATATCACCTCCACCCATAGACTATATCAGTATTCATCAACAATTACCATCTGCTCTTCCCTTGTCAGCTGCTGCTGATGTACACAAACCACACAGCAAAAAAAGTTGCAATATTTAAATACAAAGGCTTTTCACAGTTTATGCTTACACAGTTTATTATGCTCAAACTTTGTTCCCTGTACTATCTCAGGTAGACACCAGAGATGTAAGCAAGCTAAAATCTATGGATGCCTGTTTTCACCTTAGAGTAAATAAATAAAAGCTAACAGAATTTATATCTCTCTATTGTAACTTAATTTTTCACAAATGGGACTTTATTTCACACAATTGTGACTTTATATCTCACTATTGTGACTTTATTTCACAGTGTTACAGCTTTGTTTCTCCCTATTACAATCTTTATTTCTCACATTTACAACTTTATTTCTCGTAATTGTGATTTTATTTCCCACTATTGTGATTGTTTCTCATAATTGCAAAGTAATATCATGCTATTGCAACCTCAAATCTCACACTTGCGACTTTTTCGCTTTAACGACTTTTTTCTCACTTTTGCAAATTTATTTCATTCTATTGCAACTAATTCTATTGTGACTGTTACCCTTCTGACTTTATTTCTCATTTGCCACTTTCTTAATTTTGCTAATTTATTTGTTGCAGTTGTGATTTTGTTTCACACACTTGTGACTATATCTCACTATTGTGACTTTATTTCAGTGTAACTTTGTTTCTTACGGTGGCTGAGAGAGCTCAATGTGCTGCAAATAGAAACAACTGCAAATTAAGAAAACAACCATCAATTTGACAACACACACGCTGCAAATGCTCACTACACAAACAAATAAAGGCGCTGCAAATATAATTCTTTATTTGTTTGTGTTGTGAGCATTTGCAGCGCCTTTTTTTTATTTGTTTGTGTTGTGAGCATTTGCAGCGCCTTTTTTTATTTGTTTGTGTTGTGAGCATTTGCAGCGCGTTTCTTTATTTGTATGTGTTGTGAGCATTTGTAGCACCTGCTGTCAAACTGATGAAGATGTTTTCTTGATTTGCTGGTGCTTTTTCTATTTGCATGTGTTTTCTGAAGTTGCAGCTCACTGAGCTCTCTCGGCCACCGTAGTTTCTCCCTATTACAATTTTTATTTCTCACTTTTGTAAATGTATTTATCGTAATTGCGATTTTATTACAATTGTGACTATTGTGACTGTTTCTCATAATTGAAGTTATGTCATGCTATTGTAACCTCATATCTCTCAATTGTGACTTTATTTCTCTTTTACGACTTTATTTGTCATTTATGCAACTTTCTTGCAATTGCGAATTTATTTCCCACTATTGTGACTATTTCTTGCAATTACAAATTTATTTCATGCTATTGCAAATTTATATCTCGCAGTTGTGACTTTGTTACTGTAACGACTTTATTTCTCATTTGCAACTTTCTCAATTTTGCAACTTTATTTGTTGCAGTTGTGATTTTATTTCACACACTTGTGACTTTATATCTCATTATTGTGACTTTTTCACAGTGTTACAACTTTGTTTTTCCTTATTACAATTTTTATTTTTCACTTTTGCAACTTTATTTCTCATAATTGTGATTTTATTTCCAAAGTTTATTTCATGCTATTGCAACTTTCTCTCTCGCAGTTGTGACTTTCTTACCATTCTGACTTTATTTCTCTTTATTTCTCATTTGTGACTTTCTCAGTTTTGCAACTTTATTTCTTGCAATTGTGATTTTATTTCTCACTGTTGTGACTATTTCTCACAGTTGCAATTGTATTTAATCCAATTGCAACTATTTCACACTTTTGAAACTTTATATCTCACAATTGTGGGTTTCGATAGTCCACTATAAGTAACTTTGTAACTACATGTCAACTAATTCTCATTAATTTGCAACTACATGTCTACTACCTCTCAGTAGGGAAGGTTTAGGGTTGGTAGAATAAGTTGACATACTTTCAAAGTTTCTCATAGTCAGTATGTTGTATGTGATCATTTCATAGTTTGCAACTTTACAGTATCTCTTGTATCTGAGAAAATGTGTACTTTACTTTACTTTTAGTCATTTAGCAGACGCTTTTATCCAAAGCGACTTACAAATAAGAAAAAGTAACTAAAACTAAACACTCTGTAAATACTCTATACACACCCATTTAAGAAAATACAGAAATTAAATAAAATTGACAAATGCATACAATAACATTTCAATAGTAAACATATAAAGGAAAAAAATATAAATAAAAAGCGATACTTATATCCTTTGCCGGTGTCCTAGCCCGGTGGAGTCGCACGGTAGAGTCGATGGTCTTTGCACTCTTTACTTTTTACTTTTAGTCATTTAGCAGACTTATTTGATCTGTTCTCACAATTACCCTGTTTATTTTTTACTCTGAGTCAGAAACGGGCTCCCATAGAGATCAGATGAAATCAGATAACTTAGACAGTACAGTGTTTTTCTTAAGATTCCTTGATGACATGACACATGATTTTCATTATATAACAAAAATATCTAGATTGATTGTTTATTGATGTCTGCATTGATGAGATTCAACATCTACACCTTTACATGCTTTATACATGAAACTTTGTTTTGCTGCAACTAACTGCAACTTTTTTGCTTACATTATATATAGACTATTTTTGATGCTACAGAGGCTGTTGAATGAAGTATACATTCTCATAATTTACACTACTTTTGTTTCATATTATTATGACGACATGGATTATGTCTCAGATGGACCAGGTGATGTCTTGCAGACACTTTTATGTCAATTTACTCCTGAAATTAAGGTTCTTTATGGTTTCATGAAGAACCTTTAGTATCCATGGAACCGTTCCATTCTATAAAAGGCTCTTTATTGTAGAAAAAGATTCTGTGCACTTGTAGAAAAACTGTGCACTAAAGGTTCTCTGGGAAACACCAAATGGCTCTTCTATGGCATCGTTGGAAACCATTATTTTTAAGAGTGTAACCGGGGAGTTTTCATAATACCTGGTGTGTCCATACCATTAAAGAGCTGATTTTATGATCACTAGATTTTTGATTGTATGTCCTGGTCATCTTTATAGCCTCAGTCATATGAAGCGGTTGAGCCGGTGGACCTGGATGAGTTCCTGATGTCACAGCTGCGCAGTGGAGATGCCGAGCTCATGCAGGAGCTGGGGGAGTTTCCAGACGACGACCTGGAGGTGGAGCTGGTGGAGAGGGAATGCAGGACCATCCGCCCCTCTGTCCCTGAGGAAGGGTAAGTGCTGGATGCTCCCTGTTGAGGTTGAGAAGGTCAACTAGACAAATATTTTTGTGCTGACTTGAGCAGTTGTGTTGTGACTGTAATGCAGTGTAGGTGGGCAGTTTACTATATTTAGAGTAGAAATTGGCTAATATCTTTAATTTAGCTTTCTTAATTATTGGCTTGACCAATAAAAGGTGGCATTTGTGCATCTCTACAGAACAGAACCTGTATACTTATGTTCATTCAACAGAAGGGAGTGTGCACAAGTCAGTTTATATTGTTAGATTCAAAAATATAATGGCAATAAGAGTGGTGTTTATATATTATTGGTGTCAATAGTAATGATGATAATTTTTTTAATTGGTTTATTTTTAAATAATGATTATCATTTTATAAATAAAAACATTATTTTATTTTATTAATATAATAAATCTAAGTATTATACACATAAAATTAAAATACACTTTGTGATCGGAGTGTGTGTGTCTGTAAAGCTTTGAGTGTTGTAATGTGTGTGTTTGTGTGTCTCCAGAGTGGAGCTGGATCCTCATGTGAGGGATTGTGTTCAGAGTTACACGCAGCCCTGGCTGATGGTTAGCAGAAGGTAAATTACCAGACTTCATTCATTTCCTGTCTCTCCTCAGGGCTGAATTTTACATATTCAGCTTAAATATTCAAAAAACATAACTCAAAGAAATGACACCAGACACACAGATACTATAATGCTGTTATGCTTCTCATTTACAGATCTCAGGGTTATGGATGGATTGCATACTCCGAGAGGACGGATGCTAACAGAGTCTTACAGAGACAGACGTTTGAGTCTGACGTTGAGCCTGACAAACAAGAGCAAGTAGTAAGCACAGTTTATAAAACCGTTCCTCATTTATACAGATGCCATTTTACAACAACAAAGCAGCTAATTGGGATTTTTGTTCACATTGTTATTAGTGTCACTCAAGTACGCCACCCAGCCCCACGGACACTTATATTTATTATCATTATATTAAAGTCTCTGAAGTGTGTCACCACCCATTCCATTATGTGCGCTCATTCCCTGCCATAAGACACTAACAAAACATATTAATTTCCTCTTAATAAGAAGTAAACAGTTGAAAAGGACAAGGAAAATAAGCAGAATCTTTCTCCCAGGTATTTTTTCTTTTTTTTGTCCCCATGATCACCATCTTGGCTCCATCCCACCCTTGTTCTCAGAGTCCAGGGACATAATGAGGCATGAATATTCATTCTGTCCCGACTACTTCCATCCCAGTGCAGCTTTTCCAAGATTTAATTATCCAACCCACAAAGATTTGGTTCACTCCATGTATTTTTCATGAGTTTAGATTGAGAGTCTGCAGGAAAACCAAGATCCTCCTTTAGTTTTGGATCCTTTAAGGGCCTCCGCATTCACTGCAGGGGTTATTAGCAATCCAGAGGAGTACTAAAGGTCCCGCTAGCCAGCTCTGTCTCTGTTCTGTGATGTGTGTCTCTAAGCAAGTAGATTAAGAATACAAATGGTACGGGAAGGTCTAGTTAAGCAAGCATTGCCAGTTCAGTCAAGTCATAAAAGGCATAGTAAGATGAAAGTAAAATGAAAAACAAAAGCATATGAAATTAACTAATTTCCAATCTAAGGTCTTTTGTGAATACTTACTGAGCTGTAAATATCTCCTTAACTTCATTCGCTCCTCTGCCACATGACTACATGTGAATTAGAGCAGCGAATTAAGTTAAGGAGACTTTGACAGTTCACAGCAGACATAAGATTTGAAAACAGTTTATTCATGTGCTACTTTTAATGAAAATGAATTAATGAATTCAACCTAAACCATCACTTTTAGCTTATACTGTATGTGTATGTGTATATTTTTCACATTTTTAAGCCAAGGACCTCCACATATGATGACCCCCCCCCCCCCCCCCCCCCCCAATTATCCATTTACTTTATATATCCGAATACTGTGTGAAAAAAAGAACAAACAAGTATTAAATAATTATTTGATAGATGTATTTAAAATGTTCTTTTCTTTTCTTTTATATTTATACATTTTAATGTGATAAATATGAACAGTCTTTATTTTTATTCATTATACATTTAACCTTTTCTTTTCTTTTATAAATATATATTTATAATTAAACAAATAATAATTATAAACTTTTTAAAATGTGATAAATGTTAACAGTCCAGTTTATATTGTTTTATTTTATTATTTCATTATATATTTTCTATATGAACTTTTTAAGATTTGATGAATGTGAGTTTTTTAATATTTTATTTTATTATATATTTTTATATTATTTTAGTTTTATTAAAGAATTACTAAATTATTATTTCATATTAAAATGTTTCTTTAGCCCCCCCCCCCATTTTGGGCTCCTCGGGGTCCTGAGTCTCCAGTCTGAAAACCATGGTATCAAAAAGTCCTATGCATGTAATATGTAATGTTATATGTTCTCTCCTATCCCTCAGGAAAAATCACCATCCCTGCCAGCACTATGTGATGATACAACTCGGACCACCCTCACATGCTCAGACTTCAACTTACGGGCCCTTCAGCCGGACCGTCGTGTGGAGAGCCTCTTGCGCTTCAGCAGCCCGGAGGAGCTGGATCGTTTCAACCAGGAGGCCAGAAATAGCAACCGCTACGGCGAGCTCTTCGGCCTACACCCACCTATTGATGAGGTGCAGCCTTGCTTTACTTACTTTAAACACTGTTAAACAGTGTTCTTTTCTTTACAGAATATCCTTGAGCAATTCATTTTTCTGAACACAAGGATTCAGTTAGAAGTTAAATCTTGTCTTCAATCTGCCCTTGAATGTGTACAGGAGGATGCAGTAGCGATTCGGCCCATTCCCGAATGTCCCAAGGAGCACTTTGGGCAGAGGATACTAGTGCGATGCCAGACCATCAAGTAATACTTCCTTACCATCCACTATTATTGTTTTTTTTCTCTGAATGATTGTTCTGATAAATTATTTTAAATGACCATTTTATATTTTGAGGTTGAAATGGTCTTCATAGCATAGGCATAAAAATTTGGTATTTGGTTTTGAAATATTGTTCTTCCTTCTACAGATTTGACATTGAAATTGAGCCCCTCTTTGCAACCATGGCCCTCTATGACCTGAAGGAGAAGAAGAAGGTCAGTTTCTGATGCTTATCTTAAAAGCTATGAAATAAATCTCAAATATGTGGTATACTTTTTGTATTTTGACCCTTCTGCTTAAATCCATTTGCTTAAGCTGGGGAGACATAATTAATAAATATTCTTCCTGTCAGGGTTCTTCCTGTTAGTCCTCCCACATTCCTCCACTTCAGTCTGAACAGAGCTAGAGGCACTAATGAGAGACTTTTTCATTATCCACAACAATAAACATTGTTTTGTCAGAGGTTAAATTAACATCTGTATTTAATTTGTGTGTGTAGACATCTAAAACAACAATTTAATTACAAAGAAGTAGAAATGGGTCACAAAATTCAGTCTGAATGGTTTAGACCAAGGTCTATAAAACCAGTAAACATGAACCACAGCTTGTCTTTAACATAAATTTAAGAACTTCTTGGACTGACAGTCATGGATCTTAAGGAATCAGCGAGTTTTAATGCAAACTGTGTGTATTTACATATTAAATGGACAGACAGCAGATATATTTGGGAGGAATGTCCTGAAGTATTACATTAATCCGCTTTAGCTTTTACTGAAGAAGGTTAATGCACGAGACAGACCAGATGATTCATGCTAAATAGGGACTTTATGCAGAAAGGTTTTTTTCCCATGGCTTGGTGAAGCGAGTGTTTTGGATAGGAGGAATTACCCATTTCACAATGTTAAGAGAGAAAAAAATAATGTAGTATGTTACGCCCCGTCTAGGGGTAGAGCACAACATGGAAAGAAAACGAGTGTGAACAGTCAACTTCTTTTGAGTTTTTATTTGGGAGTTCACTTTCAGGAGCCGACAGTGCCAAAATAATTAACAAAACATTCTAAATATTAGACCCCCTAAATTCCCTACCAAAATAAAGAAACAAAAATACAATTCTCTAACCTAACTGCCTAATCCAAAACAAAAATCCAAACGTTACAAAAACAAAAGATGGCGTCTGACTCCTTACTTTCCCAATCATCAGCTATTTACAGTATTTACAATAAATATTTACAGAGAGACATCAAGTTCAAAGGGATAATTCAAGATCAGAATAACACAACAGGCAAGGGTCAGGAGTAGTGTTATACAACCAACTAATATCCAAACAATCTCGCTCACAAACAATATCTCTAGGCATACAAACAGAGTCAACCAGCGACAGCATAGTTTACAAAATGGCCTCCCCCCCTTCCAAAGGAAATGCTGTCATCCTGTTTAAAAGGGAGAGAAGACCAATCAGAGGACGACATCAATGAGTCTGCAGGAACCAATCAGCAGCAACCTGGGCAGACACACACAAACCAAAACACAGCAAAACCATAGGGTCGTAACACCCCCACACATAAGAGTAAACGTTTTACATAGTTTACAATTAACACCTAGACAGAGAATCTGCTATCACGTTGTCAGCACCCTTCTTGTAATGGATTTGCAAATTAAAGCTCTGACAGACGAGGGCCCAACGCATGAGTCTCTGGTTTTTGTTACACATTCTTTGGAGAAAAACGAGGGGATTATGGTCAGTGTATACATCAATGGGTTGTGGACTAGAACCAATATAGACTTCAAAATGCTGTAGAGCCAATAAAAGAGCCAGGGCTTCCTTTTCAATAGTACTATAGTTTACTTGATGACGATTAAATTTTTTTGAGTAGTAACATACGGGATGGTCGATTCCTTGGTCATCTTCTTGTAATAGGACAGCACCCGCCCCATTTCCACTGGCATCCACTTCAAGCTTGAAAGGCCGACTGAAGTCAGGAGCAGCTAGAACAGGAGAACTGCATAAGACTCTTCAAAGAATTAAATGCACACTGACAGTTATCATTCCACTTGAAATTGATATCTTTGCGAAGGAGATCTGTGAGGGGTTTCACAACAACAGAAAAATTCTTACAGAAACTCCGGTAGTAACCGGTCATCCCAAGAAATCGTCTAAGATCTCTTTTGCTTTTAGGCACAGGAAAGTCAACAATGGCCTGCACTTTGGCTTCCACAGGGCGAACAGCACCATGACCAACTTCTTTGCCTAAATAAGTGATAGTAGCATGACAAAACTCACATTTTGCCTGGTGAGAGTGTGGTTACAGGTGTTGCAATAACTTCGCTATCTGACGATTTGGAAACTGCGGAGGCAGAATTCAACTCCAAAGATGCGGCTCGCATGGATCCTGTTAATCCTTCTCCGGTAAAAGACCCCTTACTGGCTGTCCGGTTGAAAGAACTGGAAGTGGAACTAAGCCGAAACCAATACCAGAGTCAGCTTTTAATCGTGATTTTAATCGTCATCAAGTAAACTATAGTACTATTGAAAAGGAAGCCCTGGCTCTTTTATTGGCTCTACAGCATTTTGAAGTCTATATTGGTTCTAGTCCACAACCCATTGATGTATACACTGACCATAATCCCCTCGTTTTTCTCCAAAGAATGTGTAACAAAAACCAGAGACTCATGCGTTGGGCCCTCGTCTGTCAGAGCTTTAATTTGCAAATCCATTACAAGAAGGGTGCTGACAACGTGATAGCAGATTCTCTGTCTAGGTGTTAATTGTAAACTATGTAAAACGTTTACTCTTATGTGTGGGGGTGTTACGACCCTATGGTTTTGCTGTGTTTTGGTTTGTGTGTGTCTGCCCAGGTTGCTGCTGATTGGTTCCTGCAGACTCATTGATGTCGTCCTCTGATTGGTCTTCTCTCCCTTTTAAACAGGATGACAGCATTTCCTTTGGAAGGGGGGGAGGCCATTTTGTAAACTATGCTGTCGCTGGTTGACTCTGTTTGTATGCCTAGAGATATTGTTTGTGAGCGAGATTGTTTGGATATTAGTTGGTTGTATAACACTACTCCTGACCCTTGCCTGTTGTGTTATTCTAGCTCCGTGCGCAGTGCCTCCTTAATCTCTCTCTTCAACGCCTTTCGAGGTACAACTATATCATAGAAATCTGCAATCACTAACAAATCGTCTTTACGACATTTCTCAAATTGTTCTACTGTCGGTGCGATCGTGAATTTATCGAGTTCAAATTTGGATGACATACTGATTACCGTAATTCCTCCCGTACAAAAAGAAAAATCCCAGTCAAAGAGAAACCACAACAGAATAAAATAACTCACTATCTCCCCCCGGAACAGACAAAATGGACGTGCTACTAATTTAGCAAGAAAGGACGAGCCCCCAATTTCCATGTTACGCCCCGTCTAGGGGTAGAGCACAACATGGAAAGAAAACGAGTGTGAACAGTCAACTTCTTTTGAGTTTTTATTTGGGAGTTCACTTTCAGGAGCCGACAGTGCCAAAATAATTAACAAAACATTCTAAATATTAGACCCCCTAAATTCCCTACCAAAATAAAGAAACAAAAATACAATTCTCTAACCTAACTGCCTAATCCAAAACAAAAATCCAAACGTTACAAAAACAAAAGATGGCGTCTGACTCCTTACTTTCCCAATCATCAGCTATTTACAGTATTTACAATAAATATTTACAGAGAGACATCAAGTTCAAAGGGATAATTCAAGATCAGAATAACACAACAGGCAAGGGTCAGGAGTAGTGTTATACAACCAACTAATATCCAAACAATCTCGCTCACAAACAATATCTCTAGGCATACAAACAGAGTCAACCAGCGACAGCATAGTTTACAAAATGGCCTCCCCCCCTTCCAAAGGAAATGCTGTCATCCTGTTTAAAAGGGAGAGAAGACCAATCAGAGGACGACATCAATGAGTCTGCAGGAACCAATCAGCAGCAACCTGGGCAGACACACACAAACCAAAACACAGCAAAACCATAGGGTCGTAACAAGTATTTCTGATATGCCCAAGTAAGGCTTGAAGATGGGTTTTGTCAGATTGAGTGAGATTCAGTGGTAATTTAGCGGGAAACTGTACTAATGTTGCTCTTTGTGAGGTGTCTTTCCATTATGATTGGTTCACTCTGCCTGAAATTTGAGGAAGTATTTTTGTTCTTTATGTATCACATTTCCCTTTTGTTAACATTGTGATAAAACCCTTAGCAGGCTGGTTGTTTTATGCTCTCCATGCTAATCATGGTATTTTTTCCTTCAGATTTCAGAGAACTTCCACTTTGACATGAACACGGATCAGACGAAGAGTTTCCTGAGGGCCCACACTCCCCACACTGACCCCTCCACTTTGGCCAGATCTGCAATTTTCTCAATCTCCTACCCTTCTCCAGATATCTATCTGGTCATTAAGGTAGTGTTGATTAATAGTGACTGTATACCTAAAAATTATTAAAATGCCTAACTTTTTTTTAAATCTTGAAATGACTATCCTCTTGGTTTGTTGGTTTTAAATATATATTATAAACAATTGATAAACCCATATATAGGTCAAAGTGGGGTAAGTGATTTCTGGTAGCCAATGTTGATATTTCAAATCACCAAAACATACACGCCCCTACCCCAAAGGGGTCTCGCCCCTACTTTGATAGCTCCGCCCCACACATATGTACATACTACGCAACCCAGGCAACGATTAGTTCTGTGAAACAAAGCAAAACCAATGTTACTCATCTATCGAGGAGAAGCAAAGCAACCTCGGCGTCCGATAACAGGCCTTCCCGCTCCTGGAATTCTCTCCAGCGCTGGAAAGCTGATCCGATATTTACACCAGTCCTGCTTCTTGCCTTATCGTAACACCGTGGCTACACCGGATGCGAGCGGCGCAGCGCAACAAAATACTATAGAACTCATTATAATCAGTGATGCTGTCTACACTGGATGCCGTGCCGCGACACGACAAATCGCCGACAGCAAACTGCTGCCGCGTTCTATTTATGACGTATTTATGACACAAATTTCAAATGATTTTCAACGGTCGCTTTGTTGCGTTCAGTGGAGACAGACTTTATCTGTTGTAGCGCGGCGTGATACAACTGTAGCGTCCAGTGTAGATGAGCCTTCTTTTGTTTTTTATCCACCATCTGTATCTTTCTGTTGTTGCTCGGTTCGGCTAATGTCTGTCATGTGCACTGATGAGCGCTCTCGCCTCACGTCATGAGTAGACACGCCCGTTACTGCTGATTGGCTACGAGCTTGTTTGGGTACTGGCATGAAATCAGTTTTCTAAAGCGTTTTTGAAAAAATACACACCCCACCTTTAATCTCCAGGTATTTGGCCATTTTTAGACTTAGAAATTTTCGGTACCTTAGTATATAATTTTCACCTCAGTATAGCGACCAATTCTCACTATTAACTAGTTGCTTAGCATGCCTTTTATTAACATATCGGCTGTTTATTAGTACTTATAAAGCACATATTCTGCGTGACCATGTTCTACATCACTAATCCTACCCAACACTTAACAACTACCATACTATCTATTAATAGGCAGAAAACTAGGAGTTTATTGAGGTAAAAGTCATAGTTAAAGGTTTGTTAATAGCGGCAATTGTACCTTAACATAAAGTACAAGTTTGAGTAAATTTTATGTTTTTGAATTAAGTCTTTTATGCTCGCCATTTGGCATTTTTTTCTACAGGAAAATAGTAATATTGTGAAATATTATTACAATTTAAAATAACTGTTTTCTATTTGAATATTTATTTTTTCCCCCCCCTGATTTATTCCTGTGACTGCTCAATTTTCATTGGCTATTACTCCAGTTTTTAGTATCCACATGATCTGTCAGAAATCATTATAATATGTTGCTTTGGTGCTAAAGAAATATTTCTTATTATGAATGTTGAGGTGCTTAATATTTTTGTGGAAACGCTGATACTTTTTCAGATTTATTGGATAAATAAAAAGTTCTGAAGAACAGCATTTATTTGCTAAGAAATATTTTTGTAGCATTATAAATGTGTTTACTGTCACTTTTGATCAATTTAATGCCTTCTTTCTTAATGTCAAAACAGTTTCCTTTAAAAAAAAAAATTCTGACACTAATATTAATAGTAATTATTCTTCTTGATAGTAGAAATTATAATGGAGATGATGATGAATGTTGAGTAACAATAATGTTACTAATAGTGTTTTGTGTTGAACGTGTAGATTGAGAAGGTTCTTCAGCAGGGAGAGATTGGGGATTGTGCTGAACCATACATGGTACTGAAGGAGAGTGACACTGCTAAGGTAACCACTGAACACTTCTCTTTCTCTCAAGTTGTTTATGTACACAACATGGCCAAAAGTATGCTGACACCCCCTGCTCATTATCAGACTATTCAAAACCCTGCATCTATGTGCCAATGTCTAGTGGAAAGCTTTCCCAGAAGAGTAGAATTATTATTTTGAATTCAAACAAGCACATATGAGTTGGTTATGAGTGTCCACATGTGGTCATAAAGTGTGCATAATTCAATCAATTCTTTCTCAAAGAAATTTCAATTCTGCATTATTTCTCTAATGAGAAATATTGTAATTAATAAAACCACTTTCTTTTTATGAATCTCCTTCTTTTTTCTTTGTACATCAGCACAGAGACAAGCTGGAGAAGCTGAGGAATCAGGCGGAGGGGTTTTGTCAAAGACTGGGCCGCTACAGGATGCCATTCGCCTTTGCAACGGTCAACATCATGAGTGCTACCAGCTCCACCCTGGAGCGAGACACAAGTGACACAGACAGTATCAATGGTAAAATACTGAATAGATGAACACCATTAGTGTGTTAATACAAAGCATCACTCGCTAAAAAAAATGTATATCCATAATTGTGTACAATTTTGATTTTGGCACAGGCAGGAATAGTATGGAAAAGAAGGGATTGCCCAGACGTAACTCTGACAGGTTCAGCGTGTTGGAGGACAACTATAGCCTATCTGGCTTCAAACCAGCTCTTACCATGTGCACATTCATCAAGCAGGTATTGTTTGCAGAATTCATAGCAAAGAGAATATTCAAAAGAAAAATGCAGATGGGACTTGTTTATGTACAGAGGTTCATTCAGAGGATTGGGGTCAGTAAGATTTTGTATTATTTTTTAAAGAAGTAAAACCAGTAATATTGTCAAATATCTTAACATTTTAAATGTTTTCAATGTAATATATTTTTAAATGTATTTATTCCTATGATGGCAAAGCTGAATTTTTAGCAGACATAAGTCCAGTCTTCAATGTCACGTGATCATTCAGAAATCATTCTAATATGCTGATTTGATGCTCAGGAAACATTTATTATTTTTCTATGCTGAAAACAGTCATGCTGCTAAATATTGTGAAAACATTTTTATTTGATTAACAGAAAATTCAAAAGCACAACATTTATTTGAAATAGAAATCTATAAAAATAGTATAACTATAAAACTATAAAAATAGTTTTGATCAATACATCCTTGCTGAATAAAAGTAAAAAAAATCTTACCGACCCTAGACTTTTGAACCGTATTGTACAGTAGGTGGGCATGGTTTCTAGGTTACAGGTGGTTGAAGGGGGAGGAGCTGAAAATAAGAGGGCGTGATGATGTCATCTAACGTGGCAAATGCATAGGAAGCCATTTACATGAGAAAACATCTGGTGTTTTGTTGTTGTTTTTAAATAATGTGCACTGATGATTTGTTGTATTAAAAAACTAAATGAGCTCAATGGAATGAATTTTTGATATTTCAGAACAGTGCTTTCCTGTGCCAAAAAAAAATCCAAACTCATTGAATTAGCGCTGTGAAAAATTTATGAAATGATTTGAATTTTAGTTGGTCACCTTGAGTACATTATTCCATTCTTCACATTCTCCAGATTAACTGGTGCCTGCGTTCTTCAGCTTGCTCTAATATCACACTGCATTCTTACAATACTCTTCCTCTAAACTGAAGAATTATTCTGCTGTTCTCCATAAAACCTTCCAGACACATTGGATTTGACAAAAGCTGACCATTTATTGTGTGTGCTGGCAGGAAGGAGAGCGTCTGAGTGATGAGGACCTGTTCAAGTTCCTGGCGGACATCAAGAGGTCGTCCAGTCAGCGACGTGTTAAAATCATACCTGGTGAGGAGATGTTCTAACTGTGCCTTTTTACAATCCAGTTTGTCCACAGAAGAACTCCTATGTGTTGGAGTTAACAGCAGTGATCTTGTGATTTAAAAAAAATATTTATAAGGATCAAATTTTGGCATGTAACTCATCTTGCATCATTTATTTATGTGTTGTCTGAAAGGTTTTCTAAGACTGGAAGTGTCTCCAGTGCCAGAGACGGTTCCTGGGTGTCTGTCCCCAGAACTGATTCCAGTGAAGCCAGTTTCTGAGAAAAATCCACGGGCGGTTAAAGAAGTACTGGAGTTCCCTTCCAGTGAAGTCTATGTGCCTCACAATATATATCGGTAATCCCTCTCTTTCACTATCACACACACACACACACACACGTTGGTTTTTATGGTTTACAGGGACTCTCCATAGGTGTAATGGTTTTTATACTGTACAAACTGTGTTTTCTATCACCCCACACCTAAACTGTGTACCCCTTACAGGAAACATTTTTAGATTTTCAGAAAAAAACTCATTCTGAATGATTTATAAGCCTTTTGAATAAAGCCTCATAAATCACCTTCATGTTGTAATACCCATGTCATTATACAAATGTGTGTCCTCATAAACCACACAAATATGCACACACACACGCACACACATACACACACATGATTTGTCAGGCTGAGAACTTGCAGAAATGGGATGCAGTGATTTAATCACTAATCTTAAAAAATTATTAGTTCTGAGTAAAAAGATTTGTCAGAATTTGGAGTGCAGAACTGTGGTTGATATTAGTCACTCATTTACTAGGAACACAAATAGAAGGAAAAACTGCGTGCAGGACAATGTTGCCAGGTATCATAAGAAAAACAAGCAATCAGGTCTTATAAATCAAGCCTAAAATAAGAAACTTGCTTTACCTAAAAACACCTTGTGATCAGAAGGATAGGAGGGTATTTATAGAACATGGAAAAAGTATAATTGCTCAAGTTACTTGACTAATTCTAGGATAAATTTGCATTTAAACAACTGCTACGTGGAAGTAAACCAGGAACAACAGACTTTATGAAACATGGCAACACTGGTGCAACTACTTTCTTCCTTGTTGTCAGTGTTGAACTGTAAGAGGTCTGCGCCATCTAGTGGCCAGTTAATGATTTTACACCCAATTGTTGATTTCAAATGGATTATTTTGTCTGCAAAAAAACTTTAGCGTTTATTTTCTTTTATGTTATTCATGTTACAGGAACCTGCTGTATGTGTACCCTCTGAGGTTGAATCTTACTAACCGTTTGACTTCAGCCAGAAACATTACGGTTAAAATCCAGTTCATGAGTGGTGAGGATCCTAGCTGTGCCATGCCTGTGAGTGCAAAACCATATTCATATTTATTTATATATGTCAAAAATGTATTACCATTACATTTATATTCTACCACAACATCATCAACAACAAAAATAATAATACTAATTATAAATATTGTTTTATAACATGATAATATAATAGGAATGTAATAAAATCATGTTAGCTGGATTCCAAAAAATAAGCATAAATTAAAATCAGACTAAGGTGGTTCAAAAAGAAAAATATTTTAAATCTTTGTAAACATAAACATTTTATATTCAAATTCAATTACTGTCATTCTACCCCTGTGCAATATGTTTACAAAGCTGTAAAGAAACTGATTTAACGATTATGCAAACTATATTATATAATAATTATGTGAAATTATGATTGTTATTAATAATATAAAAATAGTAACTGTATTGTATGATTTCAAGTTCATTGTGAAGAAATGACGTACGAAATATATCAAACTTACACTTTAAGTGACACACTATTAAATCATAAATTACATTTGTCTGTGTAACAAAATCATAAGGGAGAATTTCATAATTGTGTGTGTAATTACTGAGTAGATTTAAAAATGTTCTCAATTTATGTATTTTTGCCCTTAAGCAAATATTGACCTCTCTGCACTGTCCAAAAAAAGGTAATCTTTGGAAAATCAAGCGGGCCTGAGCTTCTTCAAGAGATCTACACTCCAGTCACATACCACAACAGGTAATCATGCTCTCTTACAACGATTTTAGTGATTAATATATCAAGCAAAAATGTAAGGGTGGTTTGAGAGAAATCTTTCTATCTCCTCCACAGGTCTCCTGATTTCTATGATGAGATAAAGATCCATCTTCCAGCCCGTTTTACAGAGAAACATCACTTACTGTTCACCTTTTACCATATCAGCTGCCAGCAGAAACAGAACCAGACTGGAAGTGTGGAGACTCTCATCGGATATTCAGTGAGTTACTGTACAGATTGTGTGTGTGTGTGTGTGTGTGTGTGTTTGTATACAGTGCTGTTCAAACGTTTGGGATCAGTTTTTTCTGACTTTTTTTTTTAAAAGAAATTAACACTTTCATACAAAGTGACAGTTAAGACTTTCATAATATTACAAAATATTTCAAATAAATGCTGTTCTTTTGAATCTTTCAAATGTATCAGTGTCCACAAAAATATTAAGCAGCACTACTGGTCTCAACAATGATGATAAGAAATGTTTCTTGAGCACCAAATCAGCATATTAGAATGATTTCTTGTGACACTGAAGACTGGAGTAATGCTGGTGAAAATTCAGCTTTGGCATCACAGGAATAAATTACTTTTTAAAATATATTAAAATAGAAAACAGTTACAGTTGTTACTGTATTTATGATCAAATAAATGCATCCTTGGTGAACATAAGAGAAAAAAACAAAAAACAAAACTTTCATGCACTAGAGAGAGTTTCAGTGATGTCTACACAAACAAGAAGAAACACAACTGTAAGCAATAATAATAATATTAATAATAATAAGTTTATTTTATATAGCGCCTTTCTGCCTCTCTGTGAGGAAGGAAGGAGAGAGAGGAGTCAGATTATACCCAGGTTTTTAACGGTGGTGGAAGGTCGAACCAAGGTTCCAGCAATGTTAACACTGTCGCCACAGAAATGAGTGTTATGACTTCACTTCCTTCTCTGCAGTGGTTACCCATGCTGAACAATGACAGACTGCAGACTGGGCAGCAGTGTCTGCCAATCGTTCTGGACAAACTTCCTGTGAACTATTCCCTGCATTCCCCAGAGGTACAGTCAACCATTTCACATCTCCCTTTTTTGGATGCCAATCATTTCATTTCAGAACCTTGCATTGATGTCTCATTTGGGCACAAATTCAGTGATTCTTCTGTGGCTTTGTGTATTAATTTGTTTGAAAATAGTGTATGTTCTGTAACTTTGGGTCTTTTTATATGCCTTCAGAAACTGCCAGCTCAGGTGCCTCCTGTTAAGTGGTTGGAGAATCATAAGGGACTGTTCAACCTTGAGCTACAAGCTGTGTCCTCAGTCCAAACACAGGTGCGAAACACTCTCAGAACTCACTTCCCAGCTGGAAAGACCAGCTTATGTTGTTTTTTTTTTAATGCTGGTGTGCTGAAGCTTCCAGCATCACTTCTTAACTAGGTTAACTAGCAAGGCTGCATGGTCAATCAGTGTCACGTGAGAGACCATGCTGGTTGGCCAATAACTAAACCAGCTCCAGACCAACAAAAACCAGACTGAGACTAGTCAAAGCTGTTCTTTTCAGCAGGATTTTAAGTATTAAAAATCTTATTAAAGTGTTAAAATATTAAGTAGTGTTAACTAATATGCTAATATTTGTGAAATATGCTCATTTGAATTAAGTTGACCAACCACTCAGAAAATGACAGGAAGAAGAATGTACTAAATTATTAGATGGAAAAAAGGAATTTTGAAATTACTAAATAAAATATAAATATAAAAAACTAATCAAAAGCTCAAAATTATCAAAAGCTCAATAAGTTGTCAAAAGCTAAAATTCAAATAAAAACTGAAAATTTAATTTAAAATAGGAAATAGAAAACTGAAATAATAAATGCATTATTAAATATAAAGTATTGAATGTATTAATAAAATATACAAATATGAATACATATGTGTATAAATAGTAATAAATGTATGTATATAGTATTTTCTTTTCTTTTTTAATTAAGATTAATGTGTATATAGTATTTTATTTTTTAATGAAGTATTTACTTAATACTTTTTATATTATATTTATTAGATTATATTATTATGTGAAACGTATTATAAAATAAATTAAAAAAAAGGAATTTAGAAATGACTGAATACTAAATAATTATAAATATTAAAAAAACTAATCAAAAGCACAGAATTATCAAAAGCTCAAATTAAAATAAAAACTGAAAACAGAAAAACAAATGTGTTATTAAATATAAAGTAAATCATAAGGGACTGTAAGTATTGAAAGTACTAATAAAATTAAAAAAATATTTGTATAAATATTAAGAAATGTATGTATATAGTACCCTTTTTTTAAATAATTTAATTAATGTGTATGTATATAGTATTTTCTTTTTTAATTACGTATTTACTTCATCCTTTTTTATATTATATTATCAGAAACCTATTATAAAGTAAATTAAATACCATTTTCTATAGGTGACATTTCAAACATTTTTACTAATATTATGCAGTGAACATATTTCAGAAGCATTCATTTAACGAAATGGCTGTTGTTCCCAAATCTTTTTATTCGATCACAGGACAGTCACCTGGAGCGTTTCTTTACTCTGTGTCACGCCCTGGAGGGCAAGACCATATTCCCTATCCGAGTGGGAGATGAGAAGATTTCTGAAAACATGTTTGAGCACGAGCTGAAGCTCAGCATCATCTCGCTGTCATCCTCCGGCCTGGAGCCGCTGGTGCTGTTTCTCCATCAGGTCCTTGACAAGCTCTTCCGTCTCATCATGCAGCCCATGGTCATTGCTGGACAGACTGGTGCGTTTCAGATAGGAAGAACTTTAGCTTTTATACTATTACTACACTATTAAACTCGTGTTTTTAGCATAGAAGTACATTTGATGTACTGATTTTTGCATACTGTGTAGGCGAGTATGCATGTTCAGGATTGTCAGCTGGCTTTACAGAGTTTTAATCTTGTTTTGTGCAGCAAATCTGGCCCAGATTGCATTTGAGTCAGTGGTGTCGGTTGTCAACAGTCTTCACAACAGTCAGGAGCTGGCAAAGGACCATCAGGGCAGGAGCTGTCTCCTAGCAACGTACCTGTACTTTGTGTTCCGCTTGCCAGACACACAACATGAAATCCACACCACAGGTACAGTTGCCCTGTGACATCATCTTGACCGCCAATGATGTAATTCTTCGCCAATCCAAAACAATCAATTTTTTGTGTGGAACAGAGTTTTTAGTGGCTTTGGGACTTACTCTGTTGTTGTCTGTCACTGAGCTGAGGCTTATGTTCACCAGGCTCAGGAGGCCTGATGGCTCACCCAGAGAGCCGATACAGCACTCTGACTCGCACCACGGCCAACACGGTCGGCTTCATGCTGCTTCAGTCTCGTCTTCGTTCCAGCAGCAACCCTGATATACCAGCACCACAGAGCCCAGAGGACGCAGAGATCAATAACATTCTAGCAAAGGTACAGATACACATATGCAATATCATACTTTTTCAGATACAAAAATAATGTTTTGATTAAAACATTAAACGTCAGCGAAACCCTAAGAAGTCACACATTTTTTTACAATAGTGCTTTCATTATAACGTTATGTATATGACGGTGGTTATTAATGTTCTGCATTTATGTTTTGAGCTGCGCACGCTGAAGATGACCAGTAGAGTGAAGCAATTGATAGCAGGGTTCATTTATCATCATTTATCTCATATAGAATACGGTTCGTTATTTATACAACATAACGTTAATATTAGGACTTATCTGCACAAAATGAATGTAGAAATGTGTCTGAACGGCTCTGAATGAATTCCTTTTTTTGGATGCATCTTCACGCAACAACGTGCAGAAACACTGCAACTAAACTCTAAAAATTCACAGCGTTTTATTATAATAGTGTTCTCATTATAATGTTATGTATATGACAGTCCCAGTCATAGTTATTAATATTCTGCATTGTAGTTTACTGCTCGCGCTGAAGAGATAATCACCGTAGTAATACAATGAAAAAACAATGGAAAAAAGCATTTTACTGCAGCTTAACTCAACCAAATGCATCCTATACAAGATAAATAATATATATACAATATATATAAACCGGCTGAAATGTTTTGAAGTCACTTGTACCCTACCTGATCGAAAAAAATCCAGTCTTTCAC
The DNA here is from genome assembly GCF_936440315.1 of Barbus barbus. Classification (NCBI taxonomy): domain Eukaryota; kingdom Metazoa; phylum Chordata; class Actinopteri; order Cypriniformes; family Cyprinidae; genus Barbus; species Barbus barbus. The sequence goes on from NC_136756.1 coordinate 15,190,090, forward strand.
TCTACCTGTGTCAGTCCTCTGTCAGTCACGGATTATGGAAAGTGAATCTTAATTTAAATCTATAGGGCTGGTTGGATTTATTCACGCACGTTAAAATATTTATTTAAAGCTTCTTTCTTTTCAGATTCTTATTTACAGCATTATTACAATAGGCTGTATATCAACTTTTTGGGAGAAAACCGGTAGTTCTATGTGAAATCAGACATTTGAGCACCCCCATGTAGCCAAAATGGCATGATCTTAACACCCGGCGAATATTCGCCAGTGAGATTGGGAGTCAAATCAGTCTCCTCCTATCGAAGCATCGACTCTTCGACTATTCGGGGTCACCCCTAATTTTATTACAGATTTTTTTAATAATAAAAAAAAGATTTTTATTTAACAATAACAACACAATTCCTTAAAATTTTTAAAAAGTATTCTTAGTGTGTCTGGAATGGTGCAGTATTTTTTTAAAGTTAAAAAAAAAAAGTTGTGACGTATTGTCAAGTATGGTGACCCATACTCGAAATTGGTGCTCTGCGTTTAACCCATCCAAGTGCACACACACAGCAGTGAGTAGTGAACAAATGCACACACACACACACACCGTGAACACACACCCGGAGCAGTGGGCAGCCATGCTGCGGCGCCCGGGGAGCAATTGGGGGTTCGGTGCCTTGCTCAAGGGCACCTCAGTCGTGGTATTGAGGGTGGAGAGAGCGCTGGACATTCACTCCCCCCAACTACAATCCCTGCCGGCCGGGGACTCGAACCCGCAACCTTTCAATTACGAGTCCGACTCTCTAACCATTAGGCCACGACTTCCCACTTTTTACATGCACATATACACTCAATGGGCATTTTTCTTATTGTTCCTACATTTTTGGTTTCCACCAGGGTTTAAATCTTCCTGGCAGTCGCATTTCAACAGCTGGAAACGTCTCCAATACTTCACAAAGTTCAAGCACACGGCCCACAAACAGAAAGGTTGACTTGCCACTTCATTACCTAAGATGTCTGTCATTTCAGCAGAGGTTGTATTAATAAGCAAATCCATTTGTCTTTGTAGTTGTTCCACGAGGAGCTGGCTCTTCAGATGGTGGTCAGCACTGGAGTCTGCAGAGAGAATGTCTACAAATACGCCTGGTTCTTCTTTGAACTTCTTGTAAGATGCCTGTAATTGAATATAAACGTCGCTGAGCAAACCAACTTGAAATTTCATATATAAGATGTTGTTTATGAGGTTTTTTTTAATTCTCATTGTGCGTGCGTACACACTCCAGGTGAAGAGCATGACCCAGCATGTGTCTCAGCTGGATAAGAAGGCAGTCTCTCGTAGGAATCGGTTTTCGGATCGTTTCAAAGATGACATCACCACCATTGTCAACGTGGTGACTGCTGAGATAGGAAACATTTTAGTAAAACAACAAAAGGTGATTGAATCCATCTGAACAGATCATAATCTAATCCAAGAACTGTTTGGTAACTCAGTAAACATGGAGCACATGAGACAAACAAGAGGTTCTGGAGGAATGTTATTTGTCAGTGCTAATGAGAAGAGATGTGTGTTTATTTGTCTTCAGGAGCTGGAGCAGGCAGAGAAGGTTAACATCAGCCTGGCTTTCTTCCTGTATGACCTGATGTCTCTGATGGACCGAGGCTTTGTGTTTCAGCTGGTGAAGAATTACTGCAACCAGGTACTGCAGCTCTTCTCATTTACTAATCATTCACAACTAATCGGTTCAGTGAACATCACAAGCTTGTCCTGCATGAACCTTTCAGGCCTGACTTTTGAAGTAAGGCAGAGTAATATTTTAGTGTGAATACAGAAAATCATTTGGATAAAATAAATAAATGAATAAATAAAACTATATATTTTATCTCATTTTTAGAAAATTTAATAGGTATTTGCACAAGAAAAAAATTAAGTGGCCTAACAATTATTCTATGACCATGAATGTCTCTTATGATGTTCTCCCCAGGGGCCTCTAGAGCTGCACACAGGGTCTCTGTGCACTGACCAATTAAAAAAAATCCAACAATAATATCACTATTAATTATATAATTAATAATAATTAATAATTAACATGTAACTAACCATATGACATTTCGTAAATGTACATATAAATGTAAATATATTTTAGACAAATATAAGGGATGGGGGGGGGGGGGGGGGGGGGGTGTATGCTCACATTGCTAGACTCGATCCTGCAACACTATTTAATATCTTTGTTATTAATATATAACATATGTACTAGTATATTCAATTAAAAAACATACAATTGATAAACATTAAAAACATATATATACACACACACACGCGCACACATACACTGCTGTTCAAAAGTTTGGGATCAGTAAGATTTTTAATGGAGTCTCTTATGCTCATCATTTATTTGATCAAAAATATTTTTTAAAATTCTAATATTGGCTTCCTATTTTAATATACTTTAAAATATAATTTTTTTATGTGACGCAGTGCTGAATTTTCAGCATCATTACTCCAGTTTTCAGTCTCACATGATCCTTCAGAAATCATTCTAATATGTTGATTTATTATCAGTGTTGACACTGTTGTGCTGCTTAATATTTTTGGGAGCTGTGATACTTTTTTACTATCACTTTTTATTCATTTAACACCTCCTTGCTGAATAAAAGTATTAATTTCTTTTAAAAAAAGAAAGAAAAAACCTGCATCACCTTGCTTGAGCACCACTTATTAATATTTTTGCTATTGATATTTAACTAATTAACTAGATATATATTCTATTCATTCATTTATTTATTTATAATAAACAGATATATAGTGAACAGGATAATACTAAAACTTGCATTGCACCACCTGCACGAGTGCCATATTAAGAACATGTGCATAAAGGGCTGCACCTTGGCTCAGGCAGAACTAAAAATATGATTAAATCCTCTCCCTCTCTCTCTCTCGCTCTCTCTTTCTCAGATGGCAGCCAAGAGTGTGAACATGTCGACTTTGATCAGTATGAGGTTGGAGTTTTTGAGGGTCCTGTGCAGTCATGAGCACTACCTCAACCTGAGCCTGTTCTTCAGCAGCCCTGCTTCTGCCCCCGCTTCCCCATCACCCTCCACTTCCTCACAGGTCAGTGAAGAAACATCATCTGCTCTTTTGTGACTGTTATGCCTCATCTAACACTCACAGTATTTGGAAACAATGAGTATTCAGGGTAAAACCTTTGTCTCTGTCACCAGACCTCCAGCTCGTGCAGTTTTCTGGATCATAAGATCGCAGCCATGTTTGATCTGTCACAAGACTTTAAGCAGCGGCATTACTTGACCGGACTGCTGCTGACCGAACTCAGCACTGCACTGGACATAGAGTCAGAGGGGTCAGTCACATTTAATGTGTTCCACTAAAGTGTTTAGTGAATTTTTCAAGAGTGCGTTCACCAAACGTTATTAATTAATATGTGTATACACAGGGGAAGAGTACAACAAAAGGCCATCAATGCCACATACAGCTTATTGTGCGCTCACGATCTGGACCAGCGCTGCTCTAGGCCAGAGGTCAAGACTAAGATTGCTGCTCTCTACCTCCCTCTAGTGGGCATCATCATTGACTCCATCAATTACCTTGACTTCACAGGTACTGTTTTACACATTGTTAATCTCAGTTAGACTTGATAGTTGCTTTTAGCCAGTGGGCCAAAGTGCTGGATTATGGTTCTCTGTTGGTGCATGATGGTCGTTTTAAATGGATTGGGCTTTTCAGATCTGTGGTTTAAATGTGTGAGTGAGTATATGTTGTCTTCACAGTATCTGACTCGCGTGGCGGCAAAGGCAAATCCGGTGGGCCTGAGGAAGATCCTGACAGCATCACCCCCATCAATCAATCTGTTGCGATGGCAATCGCTGGAAATCCTTTCAACACTTTAGCGAGAAATGCACTGGCCTCTATGGCCTCTGTGGTATGAATAGTTTTTAAATAACATAATTTTTATAACGTTATATATTATATTATATTAAAATAATTAATAACATAATTGACAAGCAAAATAAATAAACATTAAATATTTAAATAATTTTACTGTATAAGAAAGTCTGTGGAGTGGTCAGAGTTATTTTAGTATTGTTTATATGATATTATAATTGTTTATTAATACACTATATTGCCAAAAGTACTGGGTCACCCCCTTCTAATGAACATGTTTGACTACTTTAGTAATTTCTATGAGTACAAATCTTAATGTTTAAGCATATAATGATATTCTAGGGAATTGTGTGCTTTAATTTTATAGCAACAGTTTGGACAGGAACCTTTTCTATTCTAACATGAGAGTGTCTCTGTGTATAAGGCACGGTTCAAAAAGACATGATTCAGTCAGTGTGGAAGAACTTGACTGGTCTGCAGAAAGCCAAGTCCTAATCTCAGCTGAACACCTCTGGTGTGACTTTATATGTAGACCTTGAGCCAAAAATTCAAGAACCGTGCCTTATACACAGAGGCAATGCCATGTTAGAATAGAAAAGGGTCCTGTCCAAACTGTTGCTATAAAATTAGAAGCACACAATTCCCTAGAATATCATTATATGCTTAAACATTAAGATTTGTACACACAAAGTGTATTTCAAAATAGCTTTTATTTTAAATAATAAGTTTAATTTCTGTTTAAATTTTAATCATTTTTGGAGCTTTAGTCATTTTTATTAGTTTTTGTTTTTATATATTTCTAGATTTCAGTTATCGTTTTAGTGGTTTTAGTACTTTAAGAAAAATAAGAAATTTTGCCTTAGCTACTGAATGAAAACATAATTTTAGGTTTTTTAGGTTAATTTCTACTTTAATTCAATAAAGGAAAGTAATTTAATAATTTAATAGTTTCAGTTTTAGTTTCTGTTGACAACAACACTGGGAGTGATATGAGGGTATAGAGTTTAGCATACAATATATTTGACCGTAATTGACCAATCATAATCAGGTATTCCAGAGAGCCTAGTAATATGTATGGATCATTTTCTGTTCATCTGACATATTCCAAAGAAACAGTAATTCTCATTTGAATATTCTTTGACAATGTCATTTTGTCCAGACGGGGAAAACTAGCAACATGTTGACAGCAGAGACCAGTCGCAATCTGCTCATGTGTTTCCTGTGGATTATCAAGAACGCAGATCAGAATCTGATCCAGCGCTGGACTGTGGATATGCCTTCATCTCAGCTGAGCCGTCTCCTGGAGCTCCTCGCCATCTGCATCTCCTGCTTTGAGTACAGGGTAAAAACACATCAGTCACTGCAGCATCACTCAGTGACCTTCAAGAAGTGCTTAGTCACAGTGACAGGATGTACTTTGATTTGGACAGGAAGACGTCTTCTGGATGTCATTAGAACATTTTCATGTAGTGTATTGTGTGTGTGTGTGTGTGTAGGGGAAGCAGAGTTCTGATAAGGTGAGCACACAGGCCCTGCAGAAGTCTCAGCAGGCTAAGGTGCGTCTGGAGGAGGCTCTGCTGGGAGGAATCGGAGCCAGAGGAGAAATGATGAAAAGGGTGGGAGGTGAGCTGCATCTCATGTTTTACTTCCTATCTTAGTCTTTAAAGGAATAGTTCACCCGAAAATAGAAATTCTGTCATCATTTACTCACTTTCATGTTGTGCCAAACTGTATGACTTTCTTTCTTGCATGGAATACAATGGGCAGATTATAAGAGATTTTTATTTGATTATTATAAGAGAATTTTTTTATTTGATTGAAAAAATCACATTAAAAAGTGTATTTATTCTAATATATTACTTTAAATAAATTTACACACACATATATATATATATATATATATATATATATATATAGTTCCCTCCAAAAGTATTGGAACAGTGAAGACAAAATTGCTCTGTTGGTTGTGGAGTCAAGACATTTACAAATATGATTAAAAGATGAATATGACACAAAACTACAGAATGTCACATTTTATTATTGGGTGATTCAACACATAGATGTTTTACCAGCTAAGAAGTTCAGCACTTTTAGACTTTCATCCCTCTATCTGATGTGAGCATAAGTATTGGAACAGTTGCCTCACAGATCTTTCTAAGTGATCAGCTGTGTCCTGTTGCATTAATTCTTCAGATATTAAAAGCAGGGAATGTGTCGTATCAGTTATATCCATTACTTCTGCATTCTGAATCCTGCATTCGATGATGACACACACAAGCCAGGATGAAGATGAGGGAGTTGACTGTGAGAGAAAAGCAAGCAATTTGGATGCTAAAAGAAAAGAGGAAGTCTATTAGAGCTATAGCAAAAACAAAGGGCATGGAGAAATCAAGAGTTTGGAAACCACCAGCAACCAAGAACGACCTGATCGGCTGAGAAAACAACAGTAATTGATGACAGACAAATCATAAAAGCTGTGAAAATGGACCCTAAAAGACATGTCTGTAAAATCACCAACAACTTCCAGAAAGCTGGGGTGATGCTCTGACAATCTACTGTCCTCAGGAGACTTTGACACAGAATTACAGATGCTACACAGCCAGATGCAAACCTCTGACAGCACCAAAAATAGAAAGGCAAGATTAGAGTTTGCAAAAAAACAAAAAGGTGAGCCAGTTTTGGAACTGTGTTTATGGACCGATGAGACAAAGATGAACCTTTATCTAAGTGATGGGAAAGGAAAAATGTGGAGAAAAAAAGGGAACTGCAAATGATCCCAAGCATACAGCCTCATCTGTAAATTAATCTCCAGATTTAAATCCGATTGAACATGAATTTCACCAGCTGAAGAGGAGAGTAAAGGCAGAAACTCCCCAAAACAAGCAACAATTGGAACTGGCTGCATTAAAGGCTGGGAAAAGTATTTCAAAGGATGAGACCAAGAGTCCGGTGATGTCTATGGGTCAGACTCACTGCTGTGATTGTGCGCAAGGGATCTGCAACTAAATAATACCTTTTAATCTTTTATATCTGCCTTATGTTCAACTGTCCCAATACTTATGCTCACATCAATGAGTGGGATGAACTCTAAAATGCTGTTCTTTTTATTTGGTAAAACATGTATGTGTTGAAACGGCTAATAATAAAATGTGACATTCTGTAGTTTTGTCTCATATTCATCTTTTAATCATATTTGCAAACGTCTTGACTCCACAGCCAACAAAGCAATTTTGTCTTTACTGTTCCAATACTTATGGAGGACACTGTATATATATATATATATATATATATATATATAGTGCTTAATTTGTAAATGAATAATTGCCGGATCCAAAACAGCAGTTAAAAGGCGCTGTGACCGACACTGACTACAAATACAGAGTTCTGGCACTAACCTCTAGATGGCGCATTCTGATAGGTCTAACTCAATCTGACCTTATGACATATTTATCACATGACACAGCTGATTGGCTCTCTCCTGTATCTGCTCAACATTCAAATATATGACTAGTGCTTGTTGTAGCAGTTTCGCAGCGTGCTTCAGAAACCCTCCACCTTCCCCAGCTCAACCTGTATAGATCTGCTACGAGGTGATTCATGTATCCTATATGGGGTTATTTCATGTATGTTATATTTGCAGGAACAGTATTTATTACATGCTCACAGCAGCATGTTGTGGATGTATTTGCAGTAGCAAGTATCGGTACTTGCTCTGCCACAGCGTAGCAGATCTATTCCACCAAGGCCAAATACATTAACATTGTCATGTACATTACCTTGCCAATCCCTTGAGTTGTCATGACAGAACTTCAGTTTTCCCGGAACATTCAATGACGTCACTAATCAGTGATGCCACAACTATAAGAGCATCGTTCACAAGTTTCAGCATAGACCTAACTACAGCCTAGGGCACAGGTTTTCAAACCCTGGGTCAAAAATTAGTCACCAGGAAAATTTATACAGTATGTAAGTTACATTTAAAAAAAAAAAAAAGTTTTCATAAAAATTAAATACAATCATAGTCTATATATGAAAGGTATAAATATAAGCTGTATATATTTGACTTATAATTAACAGATTTAAAACGGATGTGAGATGCGGCACTCCACAAACAAATTCAAGGAACTGAAACCGAGATGAAAGACTGCGCATCCCGTTTGTTTGCTTTATTTTACAAAAGCACAAATCTTCCGTTTTTATTGTGCGGTTTTGAATTATGTCTTACTCTCATCTGTATGACAAAAAATTCATTGCATTCAGCTGTTCGATCGTGCCGGCACCGCACGCACGCGCACACAGGCACACAGGCACACACACACACACACACACACACACACACTCACACTCACACACCATATATTCTAGCAATTCAAACTTGACATTGCAGTCTGTTCATGATCAAAATAAAATACAGTCAACCAAATAGCTCATGTGAAGAGGATGATTATTTTTCCGTCAATATGCGTGAAGTACAAAGTCTAGTCTACATAATAAATAATAGTTTAACATTCAAATACATTGCGAATATGGAAACATTTTTATTTGTGCTGAATGAGCTACGTGATATAACCTCCAAATACATCCACATAAACTTACATGTATGTATGTATGTATGTATGTATGTATGTATGTATGTATGTATGTATTTTTAATGTGATTTTTTTTTTGTTTTTTTTAAGTGTCATGAAGAAAAAAAATAAATAAATAAAAATATATATATATATGACGTATCAATGAAAGGGGTGCGCAACAGGAAACAAACGGGATGCGCATTCTATGGTGCGTTGGAAAAATGTAAATAAAAACACTGAAGATAAGCCTCTCTCATGCTATTTGTAACTCTAAGAATGAAGAATTTTTCTCATGTTATTTGTACTGTATGTTTAGTTTTTTTTCTGCATTTTTGCTATGTCACACTATAGGACACAGTCCAATTTTTATTTGTCAACTACCATATATATAAATATGTGTATATATATATATATATATGTATATGTACGTGTGTGTGTGTGTGTGTATATAAGGTGACCTAGGGTGACCAGCTTTAAAGGGATTGTCAATGAATTGTCATTGGCTATTTATTTATGTGTATATATATATATATATATATATATATATATATATATATATCTTTAAATTTATCTCTATTTTTTTAAAGCCACATGATAACATTGTGTGAGGAAAGGTGTGGTATTTATTTAGTTGTTTTTTTTTACTGCCAATCTGGGCAAGGAAGACACAATACTGTTATGGTGTCATTTTGGCACATTACGTGTTACAGGATATTTAAAACAAGTAACCCTTTGTTCAGTACAAAATAGAGTAAATCATATGGGTTTTTGAAACCACATACGAATGAATAAATTATGACATAACTATTCCTTTAACTGCTGAGGGGACAGTTACTGTTGGCGCAATGAATAATATATTATTTGTTTTCCACAATGCACTAAAATTATTTTTAATTTCTTGTAAAATGCTGTCTAATTTTACATGTTTACAGTCCCCAGACTTCCTTTGTTTAGATATTTTCTAAATATGTCCCGGTGTGTTGGCTGTGTGTTGTGCAAGGTAACGACCGGACGCTGCGTCAGAGAGAGAACCTACGCTGGAGGAAAGACCTTACACAGTGGCGCCAGACAAACGACAGGCAGGACAAGTGAGCGTAAAATAGTACCATCATATCACGGTTCACATCCATTTAACCAGTGGCACTTCTCATTTATAGTTGTTCTAGTTCTCCACGGCCCTAATCTACAGCTCAAATTGAGCTTTTTTTTTTTTTTTAATGCCTTGTTATTGTTGTTTCCTCAGATCCAAAGCAGAGTTGGATCAAGAGGCCATAATCAGTGGTAACCTGGCAACTGAGACCAACCTCATAGTCCTGGACCTGCTGGAGATGATTGTACAGGCAACAGAGAACTCTTATAGTGGAAATAAAAAATATTTAGAAATTTCAGTATGAAATAATGCTTTTGCTTTGTGTTCTCCTTCCAGGCAGTTCCTCTGGTGGACTGTAAGGATAATGTGGTTGGTGGAGTGTTGAAAGTTCTGCTGCACTCTCTCACCTGTAATCAGAGCACCACCTTCCTTTCACACTGTTTCAGCACCCTACGGGCTCTCATAGTTAAGGTACTGACCTTTTGTGTGTCGTGTTTCGGCTGACAGTACACAAAAATGTGCTAAAATAAAATTGAATTTGGTTTTATTTATAACCATTTAACAGCATTTATTATGGTTTATTTTAGTGTAACTCATTCTAAATCTTATAGCTGTAGGCTACAACGGGTTTGGTTTTCTACATGGTTAATATCTGTTCATAATTGGATTCTGTCAGAAAAAAAACATCTGCATGTTGAGGCGAAAAAAAACTTGTCAAATTTTCTGTCAAAAGAAAAATCAACCTCCCAGCAAATATGCTAAAATAAGTTATAAAGAGAGATTTAAATATGAGGTCAAATCAGGGAACTAGTTATTTTTTTACGGCTATAGTTTTAAAAGTGATAGAGTATGCCACCTGGCTAACATCATTCATGAAAATAGTGTGGGTGTGAATGATTGACACCTGGACTGTAATATAAGAATAACTAATCATAAATAATTAACAATAAAAGTAAATAATTAATAATAAATAATTAACATTTACTTCTAAATATAGAGACAGGCATTCAAGATGTATATTAAAAGGCAGTAACCACTACTGTGTGGAGACATACACCTTCCTCAATTTTCAGATTTTATTCGACCAATCTGAATTGGTCTAATCCAGTTCATATTTTTAAATAGGTGATTTGTAAAATATTACATTTAGGCCCACCCCGGTCTTGTGGATGATGGTTTTACATACAATAATAATTATATGATTATTCTACATAATAAGTATACAGTTGTCTATTAAATAAAAAGACAAAAAAAATATTAAACAAAAATGAAAAAAAAAACAACAACAACAAAAAAATCTCCCTACTGACTGCTTAAGTGATTAAAATTATTCAAATTAATCCTACACTAAAGTTCAAAAGTATGGGGTCAGTAAGATTTTTTTAGAAGTTAATAGTTTAATAGTAATAGTTTATTCAGCAAGGGCACATTAAACTGATTAAAAATGATGGTAAAGACATTAACAGCGTTGCAAAAGATTTCTATTTCAAATAAATGCTCTTCTTTTGAACTTTCTACTCATATTAAACCATATTAAAACCATATTATTTTTTTTAAACATTTTTAATAATAAGAGATGTTTCAAAAAAATCAAAATCAAAAAATCAGTACACTAGGTTAATTTCTGAAGGATCATGTGACTCTGAAGATTGGAGTAATGACTGCTGAAAATTCAGTTTTACCATCAATAAATATTTACAATTTTACTTATTCACGATTTTACAGTTTTACTGTATTTTTTATCTAATAAATGCAGCCTTGGTGAGCTTAAGACACTTCTTTCAAAAGCATTAAAAATCTTACCAACTCCAAACTTTTGAACATTACAGTATCAGCTTCATATTAATTCATGTAATTATAATTATATGATAAATATCCCTTTTTATGTTTGCTATTTCCCTTCTATACTGGAGTTGCTTAGCACAACAGCATATATTTAGTCATGAATCAACAAAATGTGATTATTGAATGTCTGTTTAGCATCCAAGATCCTAAGATTTCACATGCACCTAGAGATATTTAACAAAGAATGAAAATTGTACAAACCATCCCCAGTCTCCTCATTCTGTAATTATGTAATATTGAATATATGACTGATACGATAATATTTTTTTTTTTCAGTTTGGCGACCTGCTGTTTGAGGAGGAGGCCGAGCAGTGTGCTGACCTGTGTCAGAAGGTTCTTCATTACTGCAGCAGCTGTGTGGACGGCAACAGGAGTCAGGCTTGTGCTACACTGTACTTGATCATGAGATACAGCTACAGCTCCGCTAGTGTAAGACACCAAATAACTGATCAATCAACACCTCTATTGTTAAACAAATGAAAACACTTCCGCCTGAATGTCTTTTCTGCGATAACATGATGCAGACGTAACACTGACAATGCCCTCTATAATGTTATTCTTCTCTTTGTCTGTCTGTTGCCTGATAACATGAGCTTGTCACTGCTCGCCGGCCGTCCCTCTGTGTGCACCAGCCTGATGGCTGGAGTATTTCCTCTGTTTACTCAATTTCTCACCCCCCTCAGCCCTCCCCTACCAGATGGCCGTGTTGTTTGCCATCTCATTCATCTTTAATGGGCAAAGGATGGATTGCTCTCCCTGTCTGTCTGTTTGTTTGCTTGTTTGGTTTGTAAAAGGCTCCAGCAGTCAGTCCTGTCGTTAGTGTAACCTTGAATAAGTCATGTTGATTTCTTTTAGCGGCAGACCGTCTTTTACCCCTCTACGCTTTGTGTTTTTATGTTTCCCAAGGCCGTTTCTCACATTAGATTAAACGGTGAAAACAGTGAAGTCATGTTTCCGCACAAATTCAGAATTAATCTTCTCAGCGGTGTCGATGCGAGCCGTTCTTCATGGCGAAACTGACCTAGATGCGAGATTGGTGACGTCCAGAGATGCTTCGCATATACGCTCAATTTAACATAATGGTGCCATTGAAATTATCCATTGGCAATTATACAGGGGTTAATGGGGGATCATTTTGCAGTTTCCTGATGCTAAGCAAGATGGATGGAGAATTTTCAGCCTCTGGCTCAAGCCTCCCTTGGAATCAATGATCTGAGACTATGACAGCAAATGGCCGACCGCGCCTGGCAGTGTGGCGTTTTCTTTCACAGCCTAACACCTGTATCTGACAATGTAACCTTCAATAACCTCAGCAGGGCCAGCCCAGATAAATGACATGGCTCTGGTTGATAGGAACTGCTGGGGGAAGGGCTGTTTTCTAAATGGGAAACCTCAGGCAGTAATCAGACCTCTGCTGTCATGATGTTTTGAGCATTCAAACATTGGAACGAGGCTTAAAATTAAAGGGATAGTTCACCTTTATGTGGACACACTGTTCATGCTGCTTGTTTGAGCGCCAAAAAAGTGCATAAAAACATAGTAAAAGTGGTCCATATGGTCTTCTGAAGTAATGTGTTTTGTGTGAAGACATGAGAACCATACAAGAACATGGTATTATTGACATCAAACCTGGTGCAACATGTTTTAGCATGGCATATTTGAATTTGTACATGAATGCAAATGTGAATGGAAGTTATGGTGGAGCTTGGTGGAACAACATACATTTCTGATTTTGTTTCTGTTAGCATTCTCATCAATTTCAATAAAGTATAACATTCCCATTAATTTTCTTCATAGGGGAATTGATTTTTAACAATAACTTATAAAAGACAGACCTACTGTGATCTACATGGTTGTTAATCAATGTTATATGCTTTTTTCCTGCATGATTTCAATGTATTTTTTTTAAATAATCATCTTTTACTACAGAATTTTTGTTACATGGTGTAATTCTGCATGGGAATCTCCAACAGAGAGAAAAAAAAATTGTGGTGAAAGAAATCTTCATTGCTTGCCCATTCCCATGAAGCACTGCAAATGGCATAATCGAGTCAGCCTCCCTACTCTCTTAAACTACTTAAATATTTATATATATGCATATTTTACAATAAACTTAAATTACGTTGTTTCTGTATACACAATGAACATCTTTAAATCAATATTTTTTTATTTAGTATTTAATAGTTATTTCCTTTCTTAAAGCCGTTAAGTACATAGTCTTGTACCTTTGCCTTTTTGTCTGGATTTCATGGGACAAATAAATGGGGAAAAATACTTCCAGGACCAAGACTATAAAAAAAATGGGCACTTTGCTTGCATAGCACCCAAGTACATGTTCTGAACTTAGTCATGATCCAGTTTTTGATGCAGTTACAGCATCTACCAGGAGAAGTTAAACAAGCCAAACCTTGACACCTTGTTTTTTTGTCCTTGCAGAATTTCTCCAGAGTCAAGATGCAGGTGACAATGTCTTTAGCCTCGCTGGTCGGCAAGTCTTCAGACATCCATGAGGAGTACCTACGCCGCTCTTTCAGAACTATCCTAGCATATGCGGAAGAAGACATGGAAATGCAGTCTACACAGCTGCCCTCACAGGTAAAACTTTGGCCAGAAGTTTAGACTTTTAGACATCTAGTCCAATCAATAACTATACAAAACATCTGTTTTAATGAATTACCCTACTGTTTTCTGTCTCCACAGGTGGATGAACTCTTGAGGAATCTAAACAGTATCCTCTCAGATACAGTCAAGATGAAAGAGTTCCAGAAAGATCCTGAGATGCTCATGGACCTCATGTATAGGTACACACATGTTCTCCTGCAGCTAAAAGAGTCTGCATCTGCATTTTGGATCCCAGGCCTGTGGTTTTCTTCTCTGCTTCCCACTTTCTCTGTGGTTTCTACTGTTTGTCTACTGTTTTTGGACTTACCATGGTAACCGAGTGGCACATTTGAGCCCTGCAGTGTGCCTCACATGTGTAATAACTTGAGCGAATATGCCAGTCCACATATGCTTTGATATTAGAAACACAATTTTATTTATTTCCTCAGAGCATTAACCTATGGTTTGCTTTGGCTCCAGGATCGCAAAAGGTTACCAGACATCTCCAGACCTGCGTCTAACCTGGCTCCAAAACATGGCAGAGAAGCACAACGGCAGGAAGTGCTTTACAGAGTCAGCCATGTGTCTGGTCCATGCCGCGGCCCTGGTGGCTGAATATCTCAGCATGCTGGAGGATCACAAATACTTGCCTGTGGGCAGCGTCACCTTTCAAGTGAGTTATTATCATGGCTAGGAAACGCTTGAATCGGCTCCCTTTCCGAAAAACAACAGTAGGCGTGAATTATGTCTCGGCTGCTCTTCGAACCCTCACACGCGGTTCGGTTTAAATGAGATCCTTGTCTGACTGTGGTAAATAATTGTCTCCCCCCCACCAGAAAATCTCTCCTAACGTGCTGGAGGAGTCTGCAGTCTCAGACGACATATTGTCTCCAGACGAGGATGGGGTTTGCTCGGGACGCTACTTCACGGAAAATGGCCTAGTTGGGCTTCTGGAACAGGCTGCTGAGCTATTCAGCAATGTGAGTTATCTGTGGAGCAAGGCGCCAACGGCATTCAAATTAGCAGCCCATCGTTTTTAATGCTACTTCATATTTTTCTGTAGTATGGTACTCCTAATTCTTCATTATATATAATACAGTATATATAAACTTCTGCATTTAATTATATTTGAATTTGAATATTTTTAGTGATAAGAATAATTAAAAAGGAAAATAAATAATAATTAATTACTATTATTTGTGTTAATTTTATAATTAAAAACTAAAACTGGTCCCACTTTATATTAGGTGGCCTTAACTACTATGTACTTACATTTCAATTAATCATTTGGTACAATGCACTTATTGTGTACATGCGTGTTTTTACATTGTACTTATATTTATTTTTTAAAATACCTATATGTAATTACATCTGTAATTAATTTCTGTAATTACATTTATATTTACACTTGTCCAATCCCTTACACCGTAACCCACCCTTAAACCTACCCATACCACCAAACCTGTCCCTAACCTTACCCGTATCCCACCACAATAGCAGCAAATGTGTTTTGCAATACAATATGACCACAATAAGTACATTGTACTTATTTTTTGATGTAAGTACATAGTAGTTAAGGCCACCTAATATAAAGTGGGACCCTAAAACTTATATTAATTTAATTGTAAAAATGTAATATTTTATACAAATAATAATCATTAAAAAATAATTGATTTACTTTATCATTAAAATGAACATTACGTAGCTATACAGTGTATATACTTAAAACAGAAAATGTATTACCGTTCATTGCTTCTTACCATTGTTCACTTCCAGGGCGGGTTGTATGAGGCAGTTAATGAAGTATACAAGGTAATCGTGCCTATACTGGAGGCCCACAGAGATTTTCGGAAGCTCGCTTCCACACATGACAAGCTCCAAAGGGCTTTTGAGAACATCATTCAAAAGGTAAAGCATACAAATGACATGTCCTCCTACATGACTCTGCCAGGCAGGAAGAAGCTGTCTAGTGATCATGATCTATATGCACGTGGGCAGCTGGACAGAAATAGGGAAGTTAATGTGCTGTGACGTGCTTTACTTCATATAAAACAATTTTAAACTGCATTTTGCTATTTTTTTTAAATAGCTATTATACATTAAGTTTTATGAACACTAAAATGAGCACTTTATGAGCACTAATTGAGGAGCATTAATTGAGACACTATGTAATTTTAACAATTTGTTCGTCACTACACAAGAAAATAAGGTAGTATACTGAAAAAAAATGGTGTAGAAAACTACTAGTAACACATTGAGTTAGACATGACATTTTGAAGTAGAAAGACTTAAATAGTTTTTTCTTGTAAAACATACTTAATGAACTTAATTTACAACTTCAAAGAAATATGTTTTTACTCTGTGAAGTCAATACATTTAAAAATGGTTTAAAAACATACATAAAATGGTGACTTTCATATTAATTTGAACCTGAAGTCATGCAACATTATGTAGCAACCGCTATCTGTTAACTAAATGTTTATTTTTACTTTTTCAGGGTCACAAGAGGATGTTTGGGACCTACTTCCGCGTGGGATTTTATGGCTCTAAATTTGGAGACCTGGATGAGCAAGAATTTATCTACAAAGAGCCAGCAATTACCCATTTACCGGAGATATCCCACCGGCTCGAGGTGAAATTTCTCTGGAACCCTGTGAAGTTTTGAACTGCATTTGTGATGAAGATGAATTTGAAGTTTAAGGGTTTTTCTTAAGGTTTCAGTTAGAGGTTTTGATGCTTTTAGGCAGCGCTATAATGGTCTGAAATTTGCTTTGATATTATACGTGACTTATTTGTCTCTTTGTCTTCTAATTTTCCAGAATTTTTACAGTCAGTGTTTTGGAGATGCAGTTTTGGAAATGATTAAAGATTCCACACCAGTAGACAGAAAGAAGCTCAGTCCCAACAAGGTACTTCTCATCAAGTGTTGTGCCAATGTAAACACAATTACAATCAAAAGCTTTCTTTAGTTTGACCTGTGTGACACCCTCATTAGCTTGAAAGGCCGTCGACTGCCTCTACAGTCAAATCTCAAATGCCTCATTCAGCTAAAGTTACCCTTCAGCGATTGATGTTTACTTTAAGTGTCAGTGTGCTAAACGTAACATGTTGATTTTCATATTTCACATCAGGCGTACATACAGATTACCTTTGTGGAGCCTTACTTTGATGACTATGAGATGAAAGACCGCCTCACCAACTTTGAGAAGAACTTCAACCTTCGCCGCTTCATGTACACTACGCCATTCACAAAGAGTGGGCGGCCCCGAGGGGAACTCAACGAGCAATACAAGCGGAAAACCATCCTAACCACCATGCATGCCTTCCCCTACATCAAGACACGGATCAACGTCATTCAGAAGGAGGAGGTAATGACAATTAGAGAGATAACCCCCCCCCTCCCCCATCCCACCCCCCCGTCTGCTTCATCTGCAGTGGTAGTTTGATAAAAGCGTCTAAATAACTACTAACTCAATCACCTGTTTTCAGTTCGACCTCACGCCCATCGAGGTGGCCATTGAGGACATGCAGAAGAAGACTAGAGAGCTGGCTGAAGCCACGCACAGGGAGAAGCCAGATGCTGTGATGCTTCAGATGGTTCTGCAGGGATCTGTCACAGCCACCGTCAATCAGGTCTGAAGCTTAATGCACACTCGTACCCTTCACTAGCAACTATTCTGAGCTGTGAAACGTAAAACGCAGCTTACAAAAATAGAATTTTATGTCTATTTAAAAAATTTAAAAGCCCTCCTTAATGAACCCTTAGGCACAGGTAAAATATCAAATAATGATATATTAACATATCTAACTTAATTGAATATTTTGTACATCATTTTATTGTTTATTTTGTACGATAAAAAGTCATATACATTTATTTTTTATGTAAAAAAATAATTTATAAAATAGCAAATTGATCAAAAGTGATCAACGACATGTAAAATGTTACAAAAGATTTCTATTTCAAATAAATGCTGTTCTTTTGAATGTTCTATTTATAAAAGTATCACAGTTTTCACAAAAATATTAAGCGGCAAAACTGGTTTCAACATTGATAATGATAAGATGTATTTATTGAGCAGCAAATCAACATATTAAGATGATTTCTAAAGGTTCATGTGACACTAAAGACTGGAATAATAGCTGCTGAAAATTCAGCTTAATGGTAGTGTATAATTTTGCTTAATATGTTTGTGGGAACTGTGATGATTCTTTTTTTTTCAGGAGAAAATGTATATTATTTCTTTATTTCTTTAGTTATTTGCTCATTTTAAATAACCATCAATGGAGAAAGATGGTATCTGGGGTCCATAAGATGTGCTGTAATGGCCACATCAGCCAGCAGGGGCTAATAGACCCATGCTAACCAACCAAACTTTGATCCCTTGACATAAACACTGGCTCTGTCACTTATCCAGCCACCCAGTCTCCCTACTGCACATCTGGTGTGGTTTTTGAATACTTTAGTTAATACAAGGACAGTATGGAAGATTGATGTAAATCTTAGGGTTGTAGGGATTCATACGGATTCTTAAAATCTGAAACTCCAGAGTGACAGTTTATAACACTAATCAAGTTTAAAACATATCCAAAGCCTCTGGACACGGCTGCGGTTACGTGATAAATGCCCTTTGGAGAAACTACATACAAAGAGCACGGCAATGCCTCTGCTCCTGGCTCCACGGTGACATCACTCACACAAAGACTTATTCATGATCTTTCCCTTATGTGTTGACTTTACCTTGTGGCCTCCAATGGATGAAGCATTCATTTTCTTTGCTAGCGCTGTGGGAGAGAGGGGTGGCCTTTTCTTTCCTTTTCTCACTCTGTGTGTCTCTGCAGGGTCCATTGGAGGTGGCCCAGGTCTTCTTGAATGAAATCCCAGCAGACCCCAAGCTCTTCCGTCATCACAACAAACTGCGTTTGTGTTTCAAAGAGTTCATACTGCGGTGAGTGGCCGCTTCCAGTAGAAAAGAGATATCAACGTAATCTTTTCGGTGACTTGTGATCGAATGAAGCAAGTTTTCCATCAGAGGATCAAAGGAGATATAGAAGTATCTTTATTTTGTAGTGATTGGTTTGTTTAAAGTTCTGTATTTGAAAGTTTGCTGAAATACTTGGATGTAAGACACCCGAGGGGCTTTTCCGCAAGCAGAGAAAACCCATCTTAATGTCACCCAGCTGCATTTGTTTTGCATAATCATCATAATGTTTAAACCAAGACTCGAAACAAATTAAGTTTTTGAATACAGTGATTTTTCCCAGGATGTATACAACTTGTGTGGAAATAGTACATATTGCTTTTTACAGACGGAATAGTTCATATTGGATTCTTGGCCTTGATTGCTGCCAGCGTGCAGACAAATATTTACTGTAGTTTAAAATATGTTTATTTTTCTCCATAATCCATCCAGGCTGGCACAATCCATCTCTAGCCAAGTTACCTGTATTTATGCCAAGACGTTATAGCCTACTAATTCTCAAAATACATATTTTGAAAGATCTAGAACAATTTAAAATTCATTTAGGAAAAAGATCCAGTTCCTCAATGTTCCCTTTGTGGCTTTTTGCCTTTGAACGAGTTCTTCAGGGGAATAAAACTAGCTGTTGAGTATGCTTATCAAACTCATTTGACTAGTTCTGTCCAAATGCAGCTAATTGCACTAATTATTCAACATTTGGTGCTCTGCCGAGCTTCTTGTGTTGCTAATGCTGTTGTGATTGCGTACATGCAGGTGTGGAGAGGCCATTGAGAAAAACAAGCAACTCATCACTCCAGATCAGAAGGAGTACCAGCAGGAGATGAAGAAAAACTACAACAAACTGCGAGAGAACCTGAGGCCCATGCTGGAGAGAAAGATCCCTGAGCTCTACAAGTCCATCATCAAACCTCGCATCGAGAATAGGTACACTCACTAGTGCTACACTTGATCTTTGACTCTACAATCAGTGAATGATGCAAATTCTCTCTTGTGTTCGGTAGTATTTCCATAATCGGTGCTAAAGGAATAGTTCAGCCAAAACTGAAGATACTATCATTATGGCCGACTTTCATCGTGCTTTTATTTTGGAGTTTGTTTGGAAAAGATTTATGGGGAGGTGGATATGGGTTTGGAAAACGTGGGTTAGTAAATAATGGCAAATGTTTCATTTTGGGGTGAACTATTCTTTTTAAGTGTGGCTTTTTGGAGTGAGTTCACACAGCAGTAGAATACACTTGTAAGTCCTGTTTGGAGTGCTAAATATTCTCTTAATAAAGGGTTATCAATGTCAAATTTTAAAAAAAGGTTCAATGCAAGGTTGAATGTAAACTAGTTGTTGCAACAGTAGTCTGGCATGAGACAGATGTTTGGTGGGTTATTATTTGCTGTCAGTCAGTAATGCTAGGGCTCTCAACCTTTCTCAGGTTATAAAAATGGCAGAAAATAGAGGTGTGTGTACGAAAAAAGTTTATCAAACGTTTGAGGTTGGTAAGATGTTTTTGAAATGCGTTTCATTTGCTCACCAAGGCTACATTTATTTGAAAATGAAAATGAAACAATTTAAAAAGAAGTGTTTTCTATTTTAATACATTTGAAATGTAATTTATTCATGTGACGTCAAAGCTGAAATTTTAAAGCAATTACTCCAGTCTGCAGTGTCACGTGATTCTTCAGAAATCATTTTAATATGCTGATATGATGCTCGAGAAACATTTGTTATTTGTCATGCTACTTAAAATTTTAAGGAAAATATTATACTTTTTTTCAGGATTATTTACTAGAAGAGCAGAAAATATTAATTAATCATTTTAATTCTGTCTTTCTCTAATCTCAACAATAGAGAACAGGACTGACTTTGCATATCTGTTCATCCAGACATTATTCTGTTTGCTCCTGTATGCTGCTTTATATTCGGGACAGTTTGGGAGTTGCACGATACCAAACATAGACTGTGTGAATATGACGGATTTTTTAAAACATTTTTTATTTTTTAAGCACTCATATTTCACATCGCAGCTCTTTCTATGGAGCTGTTTCTTTCTAACATTGCATTCGCTGCTTAAGCTCCTGTTCCCTCTTGTGTTTGTAACAGAGATTCCTTCAAACGGCACAGCCTCCGTCGGACACAAGATGAAAATTCGTGATGTCAAGAGAACGTCTCCAGAGGATATCAAGGGAAGGATGTTGCAGTGTGCCAGGAAACAAGAGCTCTGTCAGCTGATAATTAGATGACTCAAGCAGAGTTTCAGGCACAGCGCTGAAACCCCCAGAAAATATCTTAGATTGTTGTATTCTGTATTACTGTATATAAGGAATAGATTTCAAGGGATGTAGAACTTTATTTGCTTATAATTGTTTTTAGAACAAAAACCTCAGCCAGTCACTTTTTTTTTTTTTTTTTACTTGTTCCTTAGTATGTTACAGCATATTGTATTCTTAACAAATACAATATAACTTCTAGACATGTTACATGTGAGGAAGAAATCTACAACCTTAAATTAACTGCTTCAAGACAGAAAACCGGATCATATTTAGACACTGAAAGTGTTAAAAGTGTAAAAAATGGACAAAAAGGGTAATGTATGTTTACATAGAGCTAATATAGCATAAATCATGATTTTTCAGTTTGTTTGTCCTGTTCTATGTATATTTTTCTTGAGAAATTTACAAGATATAGTTTTGTATATATAGTTCTATTTTATTTATAGAGAATATTTTGCTCTTAGATGCATATTCCAATATTAAAATGTGACCAGACCAGATCAGAATAAAAGTAAATCAGGTTTACAGAGATAAACAGCACCAGTTAAAAGTGCAGAGTAAGAGTTTACTTTTGCCTCCTGTTTCTTAAGTAACTGGAAATTGTGTCAAATTCTTTTTTTCTCCATTTTACAAGTGCACTGGCCATAAGCTTATATTATTTGTTGTTTCTGTTTCCAGTGCTTCATTACATCTGTTACATACTACTGCTCTGAAAACTATAAGAACAGTATGTAAGTTTTATTAAATGTATAGGTCATTGCAGTTTCAACTCAAGTCTATTTCTGTTTGAAAAGCACAAAATAAATACAAATGTGTAAATATTTTTGCCAATGAAACTTGAATGCATTTCCTAATAAAAGCTACAATCGTACGCCATAATATTGTGTTGAGAAATATTATTTTGACTTAAAAGACATTATTTAGATCTATTCTTGCATTATAAACGATAATTCAGTGGCATTTTTGATTCAGGCAAACCACAGGTAAATCATTATGAGATCCAGCTCATCTTCCTGTCGCTGCATGATGACGCATATCGCATGAGACGGCTTTTCAAGCGTTGTAGTACTGTCACAGAAGGAGAGAGGAACATGTTCCTGAAACAACTCTCGGTATATATATATATATATATATATATATAGTTTTAGTTTTATGTTGTTGCGGTGCAAACCAGCTAGTGCAGCTAATTGTCAGTTGTTCTACTGTAAGCAAATCAGAAGAGTCGGAAAAGGAAATCTGGAATCTCACTTCAATAACTGAGGTGGCTTTATTAGAGTGTATTAAAGCTGATTTGTTGTAGTTTTGAACCCCTGTCGGCGTCGAATCTCACGCGCTTTAAATGTGCACATCTGTGGAAGTAAGGATCTGCTCGATTCTGGTCCTGAGGTCATCTAACTACACAGTTTGGATGTTTCCCTACAAATTCCGGCCTTGAAACTTCTATTGTTAATTAAAAAGTTATTTTTAACAAGGTTAAATAGCCTTTTAATCGTGACGTCAATTTGTAGGCTAGTAATTCCTTAAGGGTTCCCTCCACATTTTCCTATGATATTTGAAATAGGGTGACATTAATTATGCTACAAACAGTTATTATTTTAAAACTATTTTCTAAATCTATATGATTAATATTATTGTGAATGATTAATTCATGCATATGTTTGGTAGCACTAAAATCGTCTGGACCCCTCCCGGGGGCCCTAGATTTTCACCACCTGTCTTCCTGCTAGCAACGGCCCTAAGTATGAATGTTATCTGGACGTACTACATCTAGCATGGTATCACTAACAGTATCAGCCATTCATAACTCTTTCTTAGATGTTTCAATTCAGACTACAGTTGTTAAGCACAACACATCCTTTTAATATAAGAAAACATGAAAGTCTCTTCAGCTCTGGGGATGATATCCTAACTGTGCAGTGCTGGGTTACTCCAGTATTGAGAACTACTGCTGTGAATACGAGTGGATTGCCTAGTTGTCACCCAGAGAGTAGTATTTAACTTAAGGGTTATTTATGGTGTTTGATGGAAGTCTCTGTGTGAGTGATTTACAGTAACACCTGATTATGGGCCTCTGGTTATAAATTGTCACTTTAAGCACCTCCTATTAAATTTCCCTTTTGCACGGAAGAGGACACAAGTGTACGCTTCAAAGGTTCGAGTGTAGCCTATCCTTACAAGACAATGAAATATAGAAATGAATATTCTTGTTATTAGTAAAACATATTTGAGTAGTTAACAAATAGGATAGAGCTTTTAAACTTTTTCAAGCATAGGGGAAGTTTGTTTAAAGTTACTGCATATATTTACATTTACAATGAACTTACAGGGATAGTTCACACAAACATTTATACTTTAATTCTTCGTAAGCAACATTCTTCAAAATATCTTTTATGTTCCACAAAAGAAAAAAACCAACATGAAAGTGAGTAAATGTTGACAATTGTAATTTTTGATGAACTACTCCTTGAAGTAGTCCTGTGGCAAGACATTTGTAAAGTGCAAATGTTCAATAAAATTTCATATTCCAGTTAATGGGTTATACAAAACTGCATACATTATAATTACATAAGATAAAAATCTAATTACATGAGATAAAATTCTTGTTCAAAATAGTTTTTTCCACCCTGCTTGAAAGTTCATGCTAACTACCCGTGTAATTATTTAGGATGGTACCGAATAATAGAATGTACGATGGCCTGAGAGGATATCTGTTATTTAAGAGATCTATCTTAGGTATTATGATTACAGATTAATGCTGTGATTGTGTGTTTACCTTACATAGATTCACTGAAGTAATATTTTCTTTAACATTTATAATTACAGGCTATTAAATTCCTCAGGACCAGATGCAGACTCAATAATGAATGGAATTTTTTGAGAGATGCATTCCATTTACATTACTTCTAATGATATTTCAGTCTGGTTTTTAAAAATCAGTTCCTGCCTAAAGAATATTCCCATAAGTTATGGAAAGGAACCACGATCTGGATCTGGATTCTAATAAAGATGACCTACCCCTGCGGGCTAACACCAACCATATGCTCGTCCGACACTATGTTCTTGACCTGACTGTTCACTTCCAAAGGAAGGTCATTGGTGGCAGCATTGTTCTGTTTCTGGAGCCCGGTGTGGTTTCCAGCAAACAAGGTGAACTAGGATCTATATCAAACACACCAGTGCAAAACATATCTCGGGTGTCATCTAAACATGACGTAAGTTCTCCCATCACACCTGAGCCAAATAAGGTGATACCCCCTGAGGAACCATCACGTTTGAGTGGAGGAAATGATGTCAGTATTGTCTTGTGGGGTGATGAGAGTGAAGAATTCACCTTGGTGCTGGATTGTTGTGACCTGACGGTGTCAAAAGTGGAAGAGTTGGATGTAACTACAGTACCCGATTTAAAGAAACTTGACATAGATAAACAACATGCAAATACAGATCATCCATCATCCAGTCTGGTACAAAGGCTGGTCTCTATGCCTTCCGTCTGCTGGAGACTGCAGCATGAGCTATACATCCAGTGCAGTCATTCCTCTACTGTTCATAATGCCCAACCTCTACTGTTCCACACAGACCGGTGGAGTCTTCAGATCAGGAAGGAAGGGGTTTGTTCCCCTCATGATTTCCCACATGCTCTCAGAATATGGTATGAAACTAAGCCCACAGGTGGTTCTGTGAGGTGGACAAAAGACCAGGATGGCAGGTACCAACCTTGTGTAGATATTTACATGCACCCGCAACTACGGTTGGATTATATTCATACATTTCCAAGAGTCACAAGCTCTTGGTTCAACTAAATGTAATTCAAATGAATTTGGACATAAATCTATTGGACATAAAATATTTTTAACTAAGATAAAAAAAAAGCCTTCTTGGCTTACACGTGTGTATGTATACAGTAGGCCTACATACACACAATATTTAACAGCAACAAAAGGTAGCCTAATTGATTCATGATTCAAATGGTTCATTAGTTGGGACAAGTCATTTGTTCATGAATCGGACTATAATTGTTTACAAAAAAGAACCGTTTGTAAGAATCATTTGTTTGTGAGTCGGACTACATTATAACGCTGTATGCTATGGGAGCAAACCGTGAAGACAACTTAATAGAAATTATTTTCTTGACATTACATTAATTATTTTGCCGTGGGACTGTAAATAAAAAAAAAGCAGTGCAGGAAACACTGGCATTGAGTAATCGACATTCTATTATAACGATTTAGGCCTATCTGTGTAGGCTATAAAATATAATTGATATAACGATACTTAATTGCTGATTCAATTGTCATTGAAGCTGTCGTTTTAAAGAGTTAATCCAAAGAAGATTCGTCAAACTGATTTAAACGGCAACTTTTTTTTATGAATCATTAAAAATAGGCATATCGGTTTGAACGAGTTCATACAGACTGGCAGCGCGAGGACAATATAAGAGAACTTAATGTTTTCTTGTTATCATTTCACTGCAACTGCCACCGTTTTATCTTATCACATTCAATTCGAAATGTATGCTTGGGTAATACATGACGTATTTTGACGTTGAACTGTGCAGGAATAGATTAAAAAATCGACAATAGCATTTTAGTAATCCATATTTTTCAAATTAATGAGTTCAAATGAATATCGCGACGAAGAGTCCTCATTTTCACCCAGTTTGACTCACACACACAACCATAGCCGGGATATTCTGATGCCACATCTTTATCTTTTAGATGCTGTGTATATACCATGGGGTCACACATCAACAACAGAGCACTCTTCCCGTGCCAGGAGCCACCTGTTGCCATGTCAACGTGGCAGGCGCGTGTGAGAGCTCCGTGTGATTACACTGTTCTAATAAGTGGTGAAAATCAAGCCTTTCCTAGGCCTGCGGAGACAGGTACAGTTAAAACCCTTACTCAGCACTTCAGAGTCACAGAGGTGTAAATTAATGCGCTAATTTTATTATGGAAAATGCTGAAGTCTTTTCTTTACTCCGTTCAGGTTTTCTGCAGTGGGATTATTATGTTACAATGCCAATGCCAACCTCTACCTTTACCATAGCGGTGGGGCAATGGCTAGAGGCTGGAGTAAAACATCCCAACCTTGAGATGGAAACAAAGGACAAACCTTATGATAAAGAACCCAGGTATCTTTTTATGATAAATGTCAATGTCAAATGTCCAGAACAACAAGAGGAATTACATAGTCCAGTTATTACATTGTAAAAAATTTAGATACCAGACAAAAAGTTACATACATTTCAGTGCTTTTAAAACATGACATGTTTTCAGTGCTTCTTTTATTTGTTCCAAAAGGTTTATGTATAAAATGTTAGAAATTTGGTTAGCAAAGAGTGCATTTCTGTGGTACCGTATTTTCTGTTGACAGAAAACTAGAAATGGCATCTTCAGTGGAGAATTTCTTTTACTGTGTGCTGAATCAAAGCCTAAAATTCGATTGTTTATAGGGTATTGTGCTTGAACATTTGCAGCTTTCTCTGTATTGCAGTTTTTCTTTGGAAAATGACGATCAGCAATATGTTTGCTCTCACATGGACAATCCCTGTCGCTTCATGGTCAGTGCTGCCAGGGCTCAGACTGTTATTCCTCACCGGGTATTTGCCCCACCCTGCCACTTGCAGAAGGCAAATGACATGGTTTTACCCCTACTGCCTCTCTGTCTGACTGCAGCCCACTCTATTCTTGGTGTCCTTCCATTCTCACGTCTAGATGTTCTCATTGTTCCCTTGGGGTTCTCCAGTCTGGGCATGGCCAGGTAAATGCTGCATTTCTCTTAAATATGATTCTGAAATAAAACATATTTGTTTAATCTGTAGTATGCAGCATTCTTAAGGGAATGTCATGGGTTTTTCTGTGCAATAAATAGGGACTGGAACTTTCTAAACATCAAAAAAGACAAAATGCAGAAGAAAATCATAAAATAAAGGTGGTCCATACAATTCATACACTTTATTCCAAGTTTTCTGAAGCTTTTTGGCAAAGTATTGCATTCTTTTCATCATTATTTAAGATTATTGCAAACAACGACCAGGGCTGCGTTTCCCAAGAGCATCGTAAGCTTAAATTGATCATAGCTCCATTGGTTTCAATGGGTGTACAATGTACTTAAGCTTACGATGCTTTTGGAAAACGCAGCCCAGGACATTTTTTTTTTAATTCTCTTGTTTTTCATGGAAAGTCATACAGATGTGCAACAAAATGAGGATGAAATTATAATTTTTGGATGAATTGTTTGTTTAAAACATGTTTTCACTACATATTTTTCTGTTATTTGTCAATGAAAATTAAACTTTGGTTATTGGTTATTAATTTGGTTATTAAGCTATTGGTTTTGCCAATTTTTGCACACTCACTATCAGTTGCATGTTGCTTAATACCGCATGAGAATATGTTTTAATTTCTCATCAACAGCAGTAAACTAAAACACTAACCCATCTTATTTAGTCTGCAAAGCAGAGGTTTCAGAAATCAAGCACTCTGAATATCAAGCCATCGCTTGGCAGCTGTTGCCACTAATTCCCTTTTGGCCTTTGGGCATTGCCCTCCAGGATGCTGCAGTTTTTATGAATTTACCGATTTAAATGCTCTTTTTGGCCAATCATGCTGTTTGTTTAGTAGTCTGGGTGGCTTGGGGTGTTGAAAACCTGTTGGATCTGTTTAAATGGCAGCAGTGAAGCTCATTTTCCTTACACTGCTTAGGAAGGTCACTACTCAGGAAATGCTCAATGAAGTGTGTGTGTGCACACTGTGTTGTGTTTGTGTTTACAGTATACCACGCTTTGTGTTTTCTTCAAATCATTGCTTGACTAGAATTTGATATGGAATTTCAGGCATTGTGCAAGTTCCAGTGAAGCAACCGCTTTGGATATAAGCAAACAGTAGTAAAATAAATGTAATTTGGCTAACTTACACAGGGTGACCACAGGTCTTCCCGTATTTCCCACCATCTCCCTGTCCAGGAATAAGTTTTCTACAGGAAAAGAGGTCATTACCCCAGGCTATCTGCCCCAGGCTGATTCCAGCCATTCACTGAGAGAAAATGTCACATTCTAATTAGCACTGAGCATGCATCTTAACAATGGTCACGTCTCTGTTTTTCTTTTCCTGAATTAGGTTCTCCCTTTCTGCTTGAGCTAATGTGAAGCACAGTATTTTATTTATTTTTTTGGTCTGGAGAGTATTTAGTTGCCTCACCGTTTATTATAGCTTGGTTTTATTAGTTGCCCTGCGATAACTACCAGTGGATGACAGAAATATGTCTGTATGTGCGAGAAAGGGATACTTATTTTCCCTCTCCTTTGCCCTGTATGGGTCACAGCAGGAGACAGACAGTTGCCCCTTCTCTATGGAATGGTACAGTCCTCCAGGCCGTTCTTGAAGCCCAGATCAGAGAAAAAAAAAGAGTAATCAACAAAGTACATTTGGGGCCAGGAGAGGGGCACTTTGAGATGCCGATCCCCCAAGATGTTGGAGAGGATGTGTGGATTATTCCCAGCAACAAAAGCCTTTCACTCTTGGAACCACTTCAGAGACAGGAGCTGTTTAATCTGAAAATTAGGAAGTATGTGGGCCCAAATCCTTGGGGCCGAGCCAATATCTGCTTTTATATCATGCTTGTTCATTTGCAGCTGGGGCTTTGGACGTAGCAGCGGTGCTGCTGGTGGTTCTCTGGAGGGAAGGAAGTAAAGATTAAGAAGTCAAGAAAGGCCAGGCCTGATAGTGTGTGCTGTGCTTCCTCCCAAATACCCGAATGACTGCTGTCCCAGTGCACAAAAACAGCAATTCCCTTGGGACATTATTCTTGGCTCGATTCCTCCGAATCTGATTTGTAAAATCCTAGAGTATGATGACAGGCTTTTTGAAGCTTGAGGAAATATTTCTGCGAGAAACATCATCACAATTCCATCCTGTGTATTGCTGACCGATCACGTAGGGTTGATTCTAGGCCTTGCCGGGTACGAGGCGATGACGTAAACACGAGATGCTCGTATCTTCAGATCTTCAGAGGAAGGGCACAGCACTTTCCTTAGCTTTGAAGGAGGTCACTTTCTGTCCCTTAACACCTCTTTTATGCCATAGAACATAGTTGGAATACTTCATGTGCCAGATGTGCAAATATGGGCATCGGCTGCTTTTTGGTGACACTGAGAGCTTCTAGATCTCAGAGAAAACCCACTTCATTGTGTTTTCCCACACTATGTCGATGTAAGGTGTTCAGTGACAGTAGGTGGGTGATAGTTTTATCTACTGATGTCTTTTGATGTAAGATCCAAAACTGTATTCTTGCAGCTGCCAAAGTATGTATTAAGTCATCACTAAATTGTTGCTGTATAAGGCAAGCACACCACAAGTAGTGCTTTTGGGAGAGATTCAAATGTGTCCACATGAATAACTTGTATAGGAATAGGTTAAAGGAATTCCTGCTCAGTATTATTCATTCAGACGTTCTTATGAGTAATTTCCAACCCATTGAAGTGCATTTTGTGTACTTTTACACTGTATAAATAACTCATCTCGGTCAATTACTTAGCAATTACTCTGCTGCTTAGACTAGCAGTTGACCTTATATAGCCTGTTTGCTGTGACTGAACTCTGAAGCGGTCTGGACCAGCACCCAAAGAGCCTTAAAAATCTTAAAACTTAAAGTTGCATTCCAGAATCAGTGCAACTTCCCGAAGCAGCTCAGTCGACACGACATGTAGCTGTTATAAAGTTGATTACCACAAAAATTAAAGGGTTAGTTCGCCTGAAAATGAAAGTTCTTTCATTAATTACTCACCCTTATGTCTTTCCAAATCCGTAAGACCTTTGTTCATCTTCGGAACATAAATTACAATATTTTTGATAAAGTCCAAGAGCTTTCTGACCCTCCTTATACACTGCATCCTGCGTCAGGAGCACCACACGTATGTGCCGTGGTACTCTAGTGAATGAAGTGGGTTTTTTTGTTTTCTTTGCACACAAAAAGTATTCTCATAGCTTCATAACATTACTGTTGAAGCACTGATGTCACATGGACTATTTTAATGATGTCCTTACTACCTTTCTGGGCCTTGAACATGGTAGTTGTGTTGCTGTCTATGCAGAGTCGGAAAGCTCTCGGATGTCATCAAAAATATCTTAATTTGTGTTCCGAAGCTGAACAAAGGTCTTATGAGTTTAGAATGACATGAGGGTAAATAATTAATGACAGAATTTTCATTTTTGGGTAAACTATCCCTTTAAATTCAAGCAAATAGGGTTAAAACCTATAGCTAAAATAATCTATAGTACTGAAATAATTTGTTTTGGCAATCAACATCATGCCACAAATGCTGTTCTTTCTTTCAGCTTAACTTTTATTAACTTTTAAACAAAAATTGTCACAACTGCCTCTCTACTGTACAGTATATGAGTGAATTATCTGCTCCATCCGGATTTGAGCAGTTCTGGGGGCAGAAATGTATTTTAGATAGACTTTTATTTGTTTGAGCTGAAGGAAAGAGCAGGTGGTACATTTTGCCCAGAGAGTTGGAGACCTTCAGCTTGGCGGATACCATACTCTTCATCACCTGAACAGTAGTCAGCAAGTGAACAGAAGGAATAAAGAAGAAATTTGGGTCTGTTTCCCTGAGGTGCTACGTTAGCTGTTCAAGAGCTGCTGCAGGTAGGGATATTCAAGGCTAATCAGAGGTTACTGCACTCACACATGCTTTTCAGTACATTTATACGCAGAGTAGGACAAATTTGCTTTAAAGTGATTTTTGTATTCAGCGCAGTTATGATTATGTAAACTCTTTAAAGATTAACAATATACAATTTTTCCCCTTCAGAAATATGCACCACCCACATACGGCAAATTTGGGATTTGAAAATGTTTAAGGGCGAATTAATCATCCTTCTTACATTCTGACTCACTAGAGTATGTTAGATTACAGCAGCATGAAAAATTATTGGATTTTGGAGTTCTGAATAACACAGGCATTATGTGGACCGAGGGTAATGAAAAAGCAAAAACATTATTTAAATGTAGACTCGCTTTTTAATATCAGTGAGTTTGCGGCCGCATGAAATGCTCTCATTATAATCAGTATGCCTCTGCCTTTGGTTGTCAAAATTGTTTTGTGCCTATTCAAATATTATATGCTTTTCCTTCCGCAAGGGAAAGACTGATTAGATATTCTGATTGGGCCACAAATGAATGTCTCAAACAATGAAGTAGTGCCACTTTTCAACATTACTTCTGTTTGTAATTGGAGACCCTGGCTTAGGTTTTTAGGGAATTTTCGAGGTGTTTTAGTTTTGTTGTGCGTGTCTTTACAGCTGTAATATCTGGATTGCATGAACTCCAAGCTCATTTATTTGCTGACGTGCTTTTCCTGCAGTCTTAAAATGACCATATGCAGAAAGGAAAGTGAAGTCCCTTGGGTGCGGAGCATAATGTGGACCACGGATGTGAAGCTTTTGGAATGTGCTGGACTAGCCAGGGAGCTCGGGAGGCTGAGATAACACCACTTAAATAGCCCTTTCTCTCGCTCTTTCTTCTCGCTCCCTCTCTCTCTCTCGCTTCACTTTCTTGTTTCACTCCTCTCTGATTGCTGAGTAACCTAAGAAGTGTGTGACAGAGAACGTCTTTCAGACCAGGGGGACTTTGGCACGAAAGACAGCTGTTAATCAAATTGTCAAGGATGAGATGTTTTTCTCCGCCGAGAGTCCACAGAGAGGGTTTTCTGTTCCTCCTTTGGCTGCATGCGCACAAAAGCCACTGCGAGCGAAAGAATTCAGAGCATGTCTGCACCTGGAGAACAGGGAAGCATGTTTAAAAGGCAAACATAGTTCTATGATTTTTGTCTCTATTAGGCTGTTTTGACTTCATTAGGTGCCTTTTCAGTTTCCTGATCTCCTCGTCTGGATATATGTGTGCCGCAAATTCCTTAATTTTTCTTTAAATGTAAACAAGCAGTATCCGATTTAGCAAGCAGATTGTTATTAGTACAACATTCCTGCGTTGTTATCAGGGGCCCTTGCTTCCTTGCTTTATCCGTCTCATACTTAACCCCTTTCTGGAAGTCCAGCCTGAGTCATACTCCTATTTACCCGCCACGCCTTCATGGGATGTTTCCAAATAACTGTCTTCGTTGGTGTGGTTTCTGACCAGACTCATATTCTTCACTGTAAATGCTGGGCCATATAGGAAAACAAATGGATATTGCTGTGTGAGACAGAACGTGCGTCTAAATGAATCAAATCTGTATGGCACAGAGAGAGTTTATTTGGCCCTGGGGCTGATTTAAGGCAGTAGGAGTGGCAGTAGAAGCTGGTAAACTAGAGCAAAGTGTGAGGTGGGGAGCCATTACCCAGCATCCCTGGAGGAGCATCTACCATACAAAAATCCAGAATGGATGAGACCATTCAAAGACTGGGCAGATGTCCCTGCTATGTGTGTACTGAATCACTCAATGACACCGTAATAGCACCTGCCATTGCGTTTAATCTGATTCTCCAAGCCAAGAAAGCCGCCTTTCTTCCCCCAGACCTCCGACCAGACACAAATATAACAAATCTAAGCACAGAGAATTTTAGAAGTCTGTAGCAGACTAGGACAGGGTGTTATTGCTAGATTTGAGCTAATCGTCCTTCCCGTGGAGTCAGGATAAAACCCAGAGAGAGATGCACAAAAGTGTTGAGAAGCAAGAAATGTTGACATTGTGGTTAACCAGCTAAAGTTATATAGACTTGATTGTATGTTGGCTGTTGGCACTGCACACATTTGAGCACACACTCAAAATATTATTCCATTATTTAGTGCAACAATGAAATATTACATTAAATAATACAGATATGCTCTATGTAGGGATGTAACAATTCACTAAACTCCCAATGCAATATGAATCATTACATTGATTTCACAACATGATTTTCTCATGATTTTTTTAACAAAATTGAAAAGGTGTCCTTTTATTATTTAAATGCTGCATATTTCTTGATGAAATTGAAATATAAAATAACAAATAACAAAATTAAATTTAAAATTTAAAACAAATCCCAAATCAAAAATCCAAAGTCTGTGCTTTATTTAAAATTAGTGGCAACCACTGCATTTTAATCACATTTCAAACAAAGATGTTGCATACATGCAGTATGAGCGGATTTTATTTAAATAAGATTGTATAAATTTGAAGCAAAAACAGAATGGTCTGACTTTAGTTTTGTTAAATTATGCTACATAAAATATCTGGAAAAAACAAAAACAGCACCCAGGCTGAATGAAAATGCAAAATTCACTCCCTGACAGCAGGTGGCGCTTATGGAATAGTGGCAGTACAGCGTTTCCTTGGTTGCCGCTGTAAACAAAGAAGTGCTGCCCTTATAAATATTATGCATTATACAAAGGCAAGATGAAAAGAAAACACCACATAAACAATTATGAAGACAGTCTGTTCTCTGGAGAGATACATTCATATCATAATTTGGGGAAGTCGTGGCCTAATGGTTAGAGAGTCGGACTCGTAATCCAAAGGTTGCGGGTTCGAGGCTCGGGCCGGCAGGAATTGTAGGTGGGGGGAGTGAATGTCCAGCGCTCTCTCCACCCTCAATACCACGACTGAGGTGCCCTTGAGCAAGGCACCAAACCCCCAACTGCTCCCCGGGCGCCGCAACATAAATGGCTGCCCACTGCTCCGGGTGTGTGTTCACGGTGTGTGTGTGTTCACTGCTGTGTGTGTGCACGTTGGATGGGTTAAATGCAGAGCATGAATTCCGAGTATGGGTCACCATACTTGGCAGTATGTCACTTCACTTCACTTCACTTCATAATTCATTTTTTAACCGACTTAAATCGTTACATATTTTTATCGGTTTTCAACGGTGCATTGTTACATCCCTAACTCTATGTATTTACAGCATGTACTTTATTTACCAATGTTTTTTTTTTGACTGTTATTGATAAAGCCACAAATTACTTTACTTTAGTCTCATATTTTTATTTTATTTTTTTTTTATTCCTGAAAAGAGAGTTCTGAAATTTCACATTGTACTCCTTATAGCTGAGTGGCACAGATGGTAAAATGGAACAGTACAATGGAGCATGGTCGGTAAAGCTGAGGAGACTGAAACATTTTTGAGCCTGATAAATTCAGCGGAAAAGCAAAGTTGTTTTGGTCTTGAAATAAGCTAATATATTTTTATGAATGCTTACAAAAACAAATATTTGTATTAAGAAAGCAAACAGGGTCGAGCTTGATTTCATGTTGTCTTTTCTGTGTCCTGCATTCCACACGTGCCAGAAATCTGCATTCTCCACCAGTGACTTCATTCATATAATATAGCTTTGAACATTGGAAGGAAGCTCAGATAATGGGGCCTCGCACACTGTAAGCTTTGCATAAACATCTGCTGCTGCTTCTCAGACTGGATGGTCTTTCTGGCGCTGATGAGCGCCTCCGGCTCTGTTTACGCACACTCCTTAGCAAGCCTCTGAAACGTTAATGTAGAGCAATCAAGTTAAAATGGTGCCATGAGGCACTCCGCGATAAACATCGTCAGTGATGCGAGCGAGGGTCTATTTTCCAGATTTCCCACTCGTATGGTTGGTAGAATGTCTACATATGGATTGTATTGTTGTGGTGATCTGTAGCAGGCTGTGTTTGCTTCACGGAGCGTATGCTACAAATCTTGATAGTCTCACCACAGCAGTGGCCTCTTTGTGTGGGTATTTATTCTCAGGATTTCATGTTTGACACATGTGATCTGCCCTAAAAAGCACTAGCATGCAAAAGGAGCCCCACAGGGCCTACAGAGAGAATCACACCTCATTTTGCAGCCCCACAACCTAATCTACAGTCTAGACAGGAATACCACCCATTAAAGCCTGAAAGCCAGGAAGAAAAGGGACTGTGGTAGATCAGTTTTGTTCTGCAAGGTTCTTCCAGGTTTTTCCATCTATAATAAGTTCATGCAATCAGACTGAGGAGAGTGGGAAATTAAATAAGAGTCAAAGAGAAAGAATGAGTGCAGCCAGCACATTAGTAGAGCCACTTTGAGGAGACGGGAGGTAATGATAAATATGGCTCTGAATGTCTGAAACAGCACTAGCTCATAGACTTCTTGTTGGGGGTTGGTCGTTGCCTAGTGGTTAATGATCTGGGTTCAGGGGGATAACTACCCATTTGTTGGAGGTTGGTGCCCTTTAGTGCTTTTTATTTCACTGTATGATGTAGTTTAGAAGAGTTCTTACCTTTTTGGCTTTTTAGAGTCTAATATGCTTTGATGAGAGTTTCATGTCAGTAAATGTTTACGTGCATAGTTGAAATCGAGTTACAGTGGGTTTTGCTGTCTTAAATGAATAGTTCACCCAAAAATGAAAATTTTGTCATCATTTACTCACCTTCATGTAGTTCCACACCTGTATACGTTTTTTTTTTCTTTCTTATTCTGAACACAAAAGAAGATATTTTGAAGAACCAAACAGTTGTTCGTCTCCATTGACTTCCATAGTAGGGAAGGAAATGCTATGGAATTCAATGGGGACTTTCAACTGTTCGATTACCAACATTTTTCAAAATAACTTCTTTTATGTTCAACATAAGAAAGAAACTCATACAGGTTTGGAACGGCATGAGGGTGAGTAAGTGATGACAGAATTTTCATTTTTGGGTGAACTGTCCCTTTATATATACATGACACATTGCATTGAAGTATTAAACTCATATTCAACTCATAAGCCAATTATTTTTATTTGATCAATGTGTTTTCATGCTGTAGGGGACGATGATGAGCATCATTGTGTTATCTGGGTCATTTAGTCTCACTTTGGTCTGAAATTGTGCCCATCTGGTTTTTGCAAAGCATTTACATGACATTTTAAAAAGGCAAACTATTGCTTTAGCCTGACTAAAATTTTACTTTTTAAAGTGCATAGAAGCCCACTTATTGACTCACCGGTCTGTTCAAGCAAACTTGAGTTTCATGTGAAAAAGGCTTAAATATCATATGCCTAGTTGTCTAATACCGTAGTATGACTAGGTTCATGAGTGTGCAATATTTGCTGTTAAAAACTAATAAGAGTCAAGGTTGAAATGATGTTCCAGGCATCGCCACTTCTGCTGAAAGTTCCTGGAGGTCTTCCTCCAGTTCACAACAGCAAGGATGTGGGACAGTTATGAGATTTTGCTGTAAAAAAGTACTGTGGCCTGTTGCATGAAGCTAGCTGAACAAACTCATGGTGTATTCACACCTGTCTTGTTTGGTTCGATTGAATCGAACTCAAGTTCGTTTTCCCCCTTGGTGCGGTTCTTTTGGGCAGGTGTGGATACAGCAATCATACTCGGGTGCAGACCAAACATCCGTACCAAGACCCAGCTGAAGAGGTGGTCTCGGTCCGGTTCCAAACGAACTCTGGTACGGTTGAATGGATGAACCAATGAATGGAAGACCTTAAGCACACGTGTGGTTTTGTTTACAGTTTCTGTTTCACTTGCAAAAAGGGCAGTGTGAAAGTGAACTGTACCAAACAAAATCAGCATTGCATTTGGCCTCGACCAAAGCAAGTGAACTAGTGGACTTTCCTGGTGTGAATACACCCTCAGAGTTTCAGTAGGTTTAGAGTTGACAAAACCAAACAAATCAAGCCTGGTTTAGATCAGGTTCGGCGGGCTCGCAATGATCAATATGAACATTCTCGGTCAACTCAGGTTTGATTCAGAGTTTGTGATTAACTCTGGAGCGCATGCACCTGAAAGTGTGACACGTGCAGCAAACAGCCAATCATGTGAAACATGGAGAGTGTCAG
Source organism: Barbus barbus (assembly GCF_936440315.1). Classification (NCBI taxonomy): domain Eukaryota; kingdom Metazoa; phylum Chordata; class Actinopteri; order Cypriniformes; family Cyprinidae; genus Barbus; species Barbus barbus. The sequence goes on from NC_136756.1 coordinate 15,227,095, forward strand.
TTTGATTCACTTCTCGTGAGAGTGTGCGCAGTTCACAGATGATTAAGAGATGTCATCATTAAAAATATACTAAATTTATATACATTTACAAGGCAGGTGTTTGAGAAGGCAGCAGAAAGAAAATTTATGAATTTAATAATTTATATAGTTTCACAAAGAGCTTTTTTTAAAAGCTTTATCAAAGCTTCTCTGTGTGTGTGTGTGTGTGTGTGTGTAAATTAATTTAAATGAAAATGTAATTGCCGTTTCATATAATAATTCTATGAATATATTATATAAACTCAGTCTTAAACTGAACACAAACTTACCTGGGTAAAAACCAAAACCAGCTGTGTGCAACAGGCCTCTGTAGACAAACAACAGTACAGCTGTTGAAGCTCATGCAGTAGTAGTTTGTTACATCATCTCATTTGCATGTATGACCACTTTTGGCCTTCTGGTCTTGTCCTCAATAAGGTCAGTGGAAAGATTAGACTTATCAAATGGGTTCCGCTTGGACTAAATGACCAACACAATAACAAGCTAAAAGTAAAGTAATTTGCTTTTTTTCAGGAAATATATCATGAACTATGTTTTCCCTGTTGTTGTTTTTTGTTTGTTACATTTTTTTTGTTAGATATAGTTTTTAAATAAAGTATCTTAAGCAAAGCCGCGTATTTCCTTTATTCTGTGGAACACAAAAGAAGGTTTTTTGTTTGTTTGTTTTCGTGCAATGAATATTAATGGGGTCCAATATTGCTTTGTATTCCACAGAAGGAAAAAGTCATACAGGTTTAAATCGACATAACTATCTCTCTAAGCAATTTTGCTTCTCAAGTATATACAACTTGTTATATTGTATATTTAGGTATTTTTACTGGAAAAAGAAAATGTAATTAGACAGGGTAACAAGTAAACAATAAGGTTCAATTTAGATGGGAAACTATTTGTTCCCACCAAGTTTTCCTCCTTCATTAATCTGACATTCCACATTGAGAGGTGACGATGATTTTGAAATCTGAAACATTACATTCCACTTTCAGTGTTTCCTCTGGTAATTACATGGCAGGTGATGATATCCTGTTCTTGGATGAAAAGACGTGATTCCTTTGTCTTTCAGTGAAGATATCTTCCAAGAATTGTTGCAGTGGTTTATTGATATACAGCATACGTGCTTGCTTGTGTGCGCCGTAAAGGAGAACCTTTGTAGTTTAACTTTAATTAATTTCCCACAATCTATCTACAATATGTATTTATCCATTTATCCAGAGTAAACAGACTCTGGTGCTCCACGTGTGAAAGAGAGGCTCTGTAGCTGCTGAAGAAATCCCTTTTTCTGGCCTTTGGACAGTGTCCACTTTTAAAGAACAAGCGTCTGTTGTTTAACACTTATCCTTAACAGCGCTGGGCATTTTCTGTCATCTGTATCCAGAGACTGGGCTTTTTCTAAGTCCCTTAGCTCTACTTTAGAGCAAACTCTTAGGGCACACAGAATCCCGCTAAAATAATATATCGATGACTTTAGGGAGCCATAACAGTGTGAATGAAAGGCATGCCTGCCACCTTCAACTCAAGAGTCAAGGCCAACCTTTTTTATTGATTTCCTGCTAGTTGCTGTGGTCATTGTGTAAAGAAAGCCACAGTGAGGGTGAAAAAAACTTCTTTCCAGACCCAGGCAAGGTGAACGTCTGGCTCAGAAGGTAAAAAGACATTCATAAAACTCTCAGATTATTTTATCAGGTTCATTTTGCAAGGGGAAAAAGTGCTTGCGGCTATCAATGGCGGTATGTGTCACATTTGAAAAGCATTATGTGGCAGAGCTGAAGCCTTAGGACACAAAAGAAACGGGTTTGTTTTTCCTGACTCGTAGGAACTTTGTTTGGAACATGGTCTTGATAACAGCCCATTTGCTGTACGAAACACACAAAGCTATCTGGTTGAAAAGGTCACTCAAGGTAATTTTGGGTGAGGAGGCAAACAGTACCATATTTCATCTGGTTTTATGTGCAGTCTGAATCCTGAGGTCATGTTTTTTTCTTACACAGTTGAAAGAAAGAGCCTTATCTTCAATTGGACATTTTTTCCAGCTTACAGTGTTGTCGTTCAGCACATTTCGCTGTGGAACTTATCACAGTAACATCTGAAGACAGTTTTACATCTTGTAATTTGCCGCTATTAGCAAACGCACCCGGATTGTTTGGTGAAGGGTGCGGCACGGGTGGCTACTCTGAAATCCACTGGCAGCAAAGAGGCCTCATTTTGGCTGAGAGCTCCACCTCCTTAACGACAGTCTGTCTACTGGAGAGAAAATCCCACACTTTGATGTTCTTTCAGGGTGGCTGAGTTTTATAACATGTTATAACTAGATCAGAGCTGAAGTCAGAGCTCCAAGTTCTCAGCACCCACAGTAATGTTATAACCAGTGATTTGTTAGTAGACCAAATACAACCGTGATGTTCAATCCCAGTCTGTTTTTCAAGTTTCTTCTTTACATAAGACAATAAACTGTGATTTCTCATGTGTTTTAGTCCACATATCGTGTTCCTGTCTCAAAGCGTGCTAACGGGTGAGAGGAATCTCTGTGGGGCGAGATTGTGCCACGAAATTGCCCATTCTTGGTTTGGGCTGGCCATCGGAGCACGGGACTGGACGGAAGAATGGATCAGCGAGGGTTTTGCCACTTATTTAGAGGATGTATTCTGGAGCCATGTTCAGAAGGTATTGTGATGAAGTTGAATATTTGACTGCTTATGTGTGGGCAATCTGAGATTGGGTCATTTCCCATCCATTGTTTTCTTCCTGTCACCTCTCAAACAGCAAAAAGCATCTTAAAGGGATAGTTCACCCAAAAATGAAAATTCTGTCATTAATTACTCTGACCCTCCCATAGACTGCAAGGATCTTAACACGAGCAAGGCTCAGAAACGTAGCAAGGAGATTATTAAAATAATCCATGTGACATCAGTGGTTCAACCATAATTTTTTCAAAGCTATGAGAATACTTTTTGTGTGCAAAGAAAACAAAAATAATGACTTTATTCAACAATTTGTCTCCGCATCACACTATAGCGCCATTTTGGAGAGTATCACATACGTAAACAACGTATGCTGTTCTGTGTCAACAGCACCGTACGCGGATACGCTGTTTACGTTCTTTACGTACAACACCAACAAATAAATTTAATCTACACAGTACAAAAACATCACGCATTATACATTACACTTACATAAGTATTACATTACATCCTACATTACATATACTATACATTTAAGGCTAAGACATCCTACATTACAAATACTATACGTTTAAAACTACACCCTACACTTTACAGCACCTTCACCTCTTATACTCTTGATTTTTGATTAAGTGTCTTATTCAACTCAAGGATAGCCTGATGCACAAATGAATGCTTCAGCCTCACTCTGAAATTTGGGACTCTGTACCTCCGATTTGACGGTAATAAGACAAACTCATTATGCAGGACATGATTAGAATCAGCTACTATATTATTTGCTAGCCTTAACAAGTTTTTATAATAGGCTAAATCATATAGCTTCTCAAGAGGCTGACAATCCTTGAACAGATGTTTATGTAATTAGACAATTTTGTTTTTAACTTAACCGATAGACCATATAAAATTGCAATATTGCAGTATAAATTCAAATTCAAATTTTATTTGTCACATACATATACATACGTAGTACGACATGTAGTGAAATGTATTGTACGACTGTCCAACAAATTGTCCAAAAAAATTAAGAAAAACCTCAAGTTTACAAAAATACAAATAGAAAAAGTACAGTAAACATATATATAGAAATAAACTAGCAATAAAATAAAATAACAAATAGATATGAGAATAAAAATAGATATGAAGAATAAAAATAGAATATGATTCTATATAGATTCTATAAAAAGTAAAGTGTATGTCAGTGATAAAGTGTCTGTGTGCTGTGCAGTGCAGTAAAGTGTATAAGTGAGTAAAAGGAATACTAAAGACAAATGGTATGTAAGTCCCACTCATTTATCCTTACGTAACCTTCTACAAATTAGTGCAGATTGTATTTGAAAATGTGCAAAGTGGAAGTGTGGGGTGATGTGCTTAGAGTGGAGAGAGGTTAAGACTCCGAATGGCCTGCGGGAAGAAGCTCCTCCTCATTCTCTCTGTGTTCACCTTCATGGAGCGGAAGCGCCTCCCTGAACGCAGCAGAGAAAAGAGTCCATTGTTGGGATGGCTGAGGTCCTTCACTATCTTCCTGGCCCTGGTCAGGCACCGCTTGCTGTAGATCTCCTGCAGGTCAGGGAGCTCGGTGTGAATGGTACGTTCCGCTGAACGCACCACCCTCTGGAGGGCTCGTCTGTCCTGCATAGTGCAGTTCCCGAACCAGGAAGTGATGCTGCCCGTCAGGACGCTCTCGATGGTGCAGATGTAAAAAGTCTTAAGCACCCGAGAGGGAAGTCTAAAGTCCCTTAAGCGTCTCAGATGGTACAGACGCTGCCTGGCCTTCTTCACCAGGGTGCTGGTATGACAGGACCAAGTCAAGTCCTGCGTGATGTGAACACCCAGGTATCTGAAGCTGTCCACTCTCTCCACTGGAGTCCCGTTGATCGTGATCGGCTGGTATGACCGCTCCTGCTTCCTCATGCCTGTTTACAAACAGAGGCTGTTTGTATACTCATAATCACAGACATAAAGAATAGCAAATGTATCTTCCTTCTCACTCTGAAAGTCTGAAGACGACGAACAAAGTAAGTTCTTTGCTTTACTCTTTTACAGAGAGTATCAATATGATCCTTCCGTCCACCATCACTCCTAAATACTTGTACATTTTAACCTGTCTGATTTTTGTTCATTATGAATAATAACAGGTTGTGTACAATCATCAAATCTGGACCCAAATATGATTTCTTCAGTTTTTGTGGGGAAGTCGTGGCCTAATGGTTAGAGAGTTGGACTCGTGATCCAAAGGTTGCGGGTTCGAGTCTCCGGCCGGCAGGAATTGTAGGTGGGGGGAGTGAATGTCCAGCGCTCTCTCCACCCTCAATACCACGACTGAGGTGCCCTTGAGCAAGGCACCGAACCCCCAACTGCTCCCTGGGCGCCGCAGCATTAATGGCTGCCCACTGCTCCGGGTGTATGTTCACGGTGTGTGTGTGTTCACTGCTGTGTGTGTGCACGTTGGATGGGTTAAATGCGGAGCACGAATTCCGAGTATGGGTCACCATACTTGGCTGAATGTCACTTCACTTCACTTCACTTCACTTTACTTGTGTTAATATCAAGATCATTATTCTCACACCATTCTACCAATTTTGTCACCAATGTAGCACAGGACTGTCCGAAGCATTCAGCACGGATATTAAAACAGTGTCATCAGAATACTTTAAAATATATTGATTTGTCATGTCAGCTCGACAATCGTTTGTATATAAAGTAAAAAGTATAGCAGAACTGACACATCCCTGGGGTACTCCAACCCCAGTTTGTTTTCTTTACACACACAAAAATGTTCTCGTAGCTTTGTAAAATTACAGTTAAACCACTCATGTCACATAGATTATTTTAACAATCTCCTTGTTACGTTTCTATGGGAAGGTAAGAGAGCTCTCGGAATGCATCAAAAATATCTTAATTTGTGTTCCGAAGATGAACGAAGGTCTTACGGGTTTGGAACGACATGAGGGTGAGTAATTAATGACAGATTTTTCATTTTTGGGACAATTATCCCTTTAAATCTTAAACGCAAAAGTGTGTTTACCGAAATTCATTAAACATCTATTAGAGCACATGCTGACTGGTCAGAGTACAAAATGAGTTTGAAATTAAATTTTCAGCAATAACTGGAAGACTTCACTTCCTGTAATGACTGAGACAGCTAATAATGAGGCGTGTGATTGTGGTTCACATCAACACAGCTCTTCAGTTAATTCAGAATGTATTTATAATCTGTGTTTGCCAGCTCTGAATTGAAAACTATTGTTGTGCTAATGGAATGTTTCCAATACATCTTTCAACAAGCAGCATGTAAAGCTGAAGTGTGTAATTTTATTGATGTTTTCAATGACTTTCTCTTATCCCAGTTTAATATGCAGAGGCTGCTATCAGCAGGTCATTCATAGGTTGATTTCCCCGAAGAGTGTAAACACTGCACTCTGTGGCGCTATCAAAACATTGCTCATTTGTTGGAGCATCCTTAACAGCCCTACAGCAGCAACACTGGCTTAACCAGTAGCATGATTCTGGGGCGGGACAATCTGTTTGTCATCCCCATTGTGTTTCGGGAAATTTGTTCCATTGAAACAATTGTTAGTTCCATCTGATGATGCTAATGGTACAGAAATTCCACACTTCACCTTAAAAATTAAACTTTCTCCAAACAATGTTGCCGTCCTTAGTGTTTAAATTCATTTCATTCACAGTTGTTTGCTTTCATTTGTTCTCTTTTTCTCTGTCTTTCTCAGTTGGGTTGTAAAGAGGCTGAAGAGCAGGGACAGTTAAAAGCTCTGCTGCGCTGGAGGAGACTGAGTGACGAGTTACAGAACTCTGAAGAAGAGCTGCAGGTCCTCAGGTATGATTGACCATGTCTCTCACTCACACCGTCTCGTCGTCTTTTTGCTTTCCTCCTCTAACTGTCAATCTCTCAGTCCTTATACCCTCATTATTCCATCATCTGCACACATAACCATTCACAAAAGAACCTAAAGTTCACTCTGAAGAGCAGTTTTGGACCTAATACATGTCTTAACTATGAAGTAGTCTTACAATTTAAGTCAGTATCTGCAATCTGATAACAACAGATTTCATTTACTGATATAATTTAAATCATGCATCTTTTGTTACTTCATTCACTGATTTGTACTGTATTTCTTGTATGCACTACGATTCAAACGTTTGGGGTAAGGATGATTTTTTAAAACAAATTAATACTTTAATTATTCAAAAGCCTTAAATTGATCAAACATGACTGTAAAACTTTACAAAATATTTCTGTTTGGAATAAATGCTGTTCTTTTCTATTTATCAAAGAATCCAAAAAAAATCCTAATGTTTCCACAAAAATATTAATCAGCACAACTGTTATAAACATTGAATTAAAGACTGAACTAATGACTGCAGAAAATTCAGGATAATCCCAGGAATAAATTATTCCTTTTAAAATGCATTCTTTTTTAAAAATATATTCAAAATAGAAAGCAGTTATTAAAAAAATATATATAATCACACTGTTGTCTTTTACTGTATATATATATATATATATAATGTTCATAATTTGCGTGTTTTTGAGCAAATTCATGGTAATATTTATACATTTAAATTTTTGATTTCAACCCAATGTAAATCAGGGTCCTAAAGCAAAAACAGTGACATAATGTGTAACTAATGTTCGTTGGAAACAGTATATTGAAAAACCATATATACACTATATTGCCAAAAGTACTGGGTCACCCCCTTCTGAACATGTTTGACTACTTTAGTAATTTCTGTGAGTACAAATCGAAATGTTAAAGCATATAATGATATTCTATGGAATTGTGTGCTTCTAATTTTATAGCAACAGTTTGGACAGGAACCTTTTCTATTCTAACATGACAGTGTCTCTGTGTATAAGGCACGGTTCAAAAAGACATGATTGAGTCAGTGTGGAAGAGCTTGACTGGTCTGCAGAAAGCCAAGTCCTGATCCCAGCTGAACACCTCTGGTGTGACTTTAAATGCAGACCTTGAGCCAAAAACTCATCACCAAACACCAATGACTTGTATAGACACTAGAAGGACAAAAGTGTTGGGACACCCCCTTCTTTAGAAAAGAAAAAGGCACTAACAAAACTGTGGCAACAAAGATGGAAACATAATTCATGTATTTAAAAATTGTATTTCCATCTCTGTTGCAACAGTTTTGGACGTGTCTAAAATGACAGTACCCTTATGTTCAAGTCATTGGTGTTTGGTGATGAGTTTTTGGCACCCTCAAGAAAAATTTAAGCTAGTGCTTGAAATAGTTGTGACATTTGACTCTGCATAGAATAATTTTGAGCATGTAAATGCAAGAGTATTATTTGATATGAGATGTAATGTTCTCATATGAAGAGCACAGAATCACACAAGGTTATGTAGGATTGAGGTAGAAGTAGATTAACCCGGCTTAACTTTTAACAGTGAGAAAATGAGAGTGTGTGTGTGATAGAATGATAGAGCTTGTCAGGAATTCAGCTGTCACAATACCAGCAGGTTTTGAAGATCCACCTGACAGCATGTGTCTGGCCCTTCCTCTGCTTTGAGGGGCCCACACCCACCTTAATCTCAGGGATAAAATGTTCAGACAGTCTGGAAAAATGCCTGTCTTGTGAACAAAACATAGAAATGTCATGTAAACTATTCAGCAAGTAGTACTATGACAGAGCATTTTCAAAGATTGAACTGTCGGAACACCAAGGTCATCCTTGCTTTAAGTATGTTTTTGGTCCAAAGGTCTGTTTTTACAAGAATATTCGGCACAAAAATTTGCTCCAATTTTCAAATGCAATTTGTCAGCATGTAACAGCAGTGGCTCTGGGCATGTGACCAAAAGCGCAAATCTTATTCTTTGCAAATAAATGCTTGCTTCGGTATGAATAAAGTAACAGCCGTTTATTCAAATTAGTGTTTATTGCAGTTTGTTGAAGTCTTAGTGTGAACCAAATGTAAAAATCAATAATGTACGAGCACAAGTGAGTGTCCCAAATACAGAAAGAAGGTAGCTGAAGCTTTTTTGACTCCACTAGACCTGTAACTGTATCCTGAGGAGGATCAATACCTTTACCTTTACCTTTAGGAACTATAAGATTGGTAAATTAGAATTAATGTGATGAATTGTATGAATTTAATTATTTTTAAGCAGTGGACAAAAACATCAGTGAAAAAATTATGTATACATTATAGGACAGTGACCTGAGCCATATGCATATGAATATAGAGACTTGAAATGTGCAACTAGAATACTCAGAACACCTAAAGGAAAAGTAAAGATTTAGTTTATTACAGTTTTTCTGAATGTAACAATTTTTCTCATCTCCATAGACTAGATCTCCATATATGGGAAGGCATCTGTCCCTTTTCCCAGATCTTGCTTTATTTCTGTGGAATTCGACAGCGTAGACTTGCACTGGGGGCACATGCTCACAGAGATAAGGCATTAGAGCATGATCAATCATACTGCTCTTTATCACCATCAAATCTGTGACACAAAGAAACAAACAAAAGCAGGTTATGATGACTAGAGAACACTGCACACATATAGCTACATGCCCATTTGTCTGCAAGAAAAAAGAAAAAAAATGCCTGTTGTCTGTGTTAGCGGCGCCTGAGTATCGACCAAATCTTTACAAGAGCCTTTTATTGGCAAGACCAGTTAATCTCCCAAAGAAGATCAATAGTTTTTAACCGAGGTCATCATCACACGCAGAGATGGCCAGCACTCAAAGCTCTCTTTGTCTCTCGCAATCTACAGTACCTTTGGCCATAGGAAGGAAACACTCCATCGGTCTGAGCCGTGAGAATGAAGTCTGTCTGATACTTAAAAATGTCAAAAGTGTCCAGGAGACATTTAAATATCTAAATTTGCCAGTTCTTGTTAAGATTTACATACAATTATTCAACAGTTCTTGAGTTTGATTGGCTTGTCCGTGTTCGCATGTTGCAGACAGACTGAAGGGGATTTAGTGACTCTTTATGGAGATTACATAGTGCAGGTGGCGACAAGTAAATAAGTCTTTATTAAGAAGTCATTGAATCATTCATTCAACCAAATTATTTAAAACACTGATTCATCCAGGAACAAAACCTGTGCTGTGTCCCAAATAGCATACTCTTTAACATTGGGGGGGGGGGGGGGGGGGGGGGGGGGGTGCAATATGCTGTTTCATGCATTCAGAGTTGTTTACACTGTTAAGGAGTTGGATGGACAAAGTTTCAAAAAACAATTTGGACGTATAACCGAGTATTTCTGTGCCAAAAATCTCACTTCCGGGTTGGTTCAAGTTACAATGGAACTCCTTATATGGGCATTTCTCCCGGAAGAACGTGCCATTGCACTCATGGACCAGAGCAAGAGAGAGAGTGTGCCCATCAACACTTTTCATCAGGCAGCACTGCACCGGACTCTCTAAAGAAGTGTGTTTTTGGTTGTGAGGGTAACATAACCTTGTTCAGCTTCCCAAAAGAACCCAGCGCTACGTGAACAGTGGATGCAGTTTGTTTTTCAAGGGGTTTCTCAACTGACCAACGTTTTCGCTGACGAACGTTTTAGGGCTGTCGCGATTTGGCGATTTTAGTAGACTAGTCGATTTTAAAAATGGTCGACTTCATTTTGTTAGCTCCAACTAACCGGCAAAATACCGGAAGTGGCGCATTTCACGGATGAGAATCCATAAAACACATTTTTAGACTATTTTCCAAGGCTGCATGATATATTAACCCCATTTAAAAATCATAATTAAGCATAATTGTGAATTCACAAAGGCTATGATTTAATTAAATAATTATATGGGATGCAGTTATAACACAGTATATGCGCTTTAATTATTTCCATGAGTGTAGATTAAGCACGTGCCTCTCACAGCGGCTCCGTTCACAGCGGCTCATTTACATGTGGAGCATCTCATACTCATCTCTGCATGTTGTTGTGAGTTTGGGTTTATTATAACTAGGAGTGTAAGAAAATAGCGATACACGTGAGTATCGCGATATTTTGTTTGGCGATACTGTATCGATTCTCCAAAACGGAATATCCATATTTAAAAAAGAAAAAAAATCATACAAGATTCATGGCAGTTGTTTCGTTTTGAGTTCATATCCCGACCGCTAGTCTTCATCGCTGAACTTAAACAGTGACAGGAAATACTAGCATCAGGGCACTCCACTAATGTTAGTGTTAATATAGTTCGCTGCCAGTAATGGAGGATGAAAGAATTGTTCCAGGTCTCGTTTCGGTGTACAAAGCTGAAGTGTGGCGCCATTTGTGTTTTTGTAGTAATGTCCGCCCCGGGACCGCGGCGCGAGCGCAACCTCGGTTCTGCCGCTTGCCGCGTCCCGTGTTGAAGAGCCTTTGCGCGGGGTGCTGCGGGCGGTAGAGTCGCCGCGCAGCTGCAGCTTTTCTCGTAATTCAGGGGCATTTTGTGCAGTTGGGGCGGTGCTCGCGTCGCGGTCTCGGCGATTCCACGCGGAACATAAATACAAACTGAAAAACCTGTGAAATCCAAGTTAAAAACTTCTGATAAAGTTTAACATCTGTATTTATTTGATTGTTTACAATTGTTTAGTTTTCTTGCAAGCACTTTATTTTTCATTGATATTAAGCAGATGTCACTTTTTGTTCAGATCAAATGTTATTACATTGCATTTCACAATTGTAGACTTAAACTTTGGACCTTTAAAGTATTGCCTATAAACATATATATATTTTTTTATATAAAATACATTTTATACATACATTTAACTGAAGAATCATGCAAGCACTTGAATATTTCCCCCTTTACTCGTACTGCACAAAAAGTGGTTCAATAATGTTGAATGTTAGAGGGACTGATTATTGCAAATACAGATCCAGTGTGTTCTGCAGTGTGTTGGTTAAACTATTTTTATTTATTTATTTCTTTCCTAAGGTTTGCATATGGTGGTGTGTTCTTAATGACAGCTTTCCTAAAAATATATATATATATCCTATTTCTAAAATAAGAAATATCCCAATATATCGCCTTGCTTACAGTATCGCAATGTATCGAAATATATCGTATCGTGATATATCGTATTGCCAGATTCTTCCCAATACACAGCCCTAACCTTCATCTGGGAACGCAACGCGCGCCATTTCATCAGATTGGTAAAGTAAATCATTTATCAATCTACACAAACACAGGAGAATACATCGCGATTTCAAAATAAAAGCTCAAACCCTCACTCTGAGTTTACACGGTTTGATGTCCACATATTCATTTAATTACAGCGGCTATAGCATTTCTGTCCTAAAGAAATGGCCAAATATTAAAGATTAAGTGTACGTTTGAATTAAATGGTGTTTGGTCAATATTAAACAGTAATGTGTAAAAATAATCATATACATTAATACATTAATACATTATGTATTTTAACAGTTTTGTTCAATAAAACCATATGATTTCTTGCTTTTGATACTTTATTTGAACTAATTATTATTGCATCTTTGCTATTATATATGTAAGTCATTTTAAAAGCTATTGTTCACTTAAATCCATTTTTATTACCACAAAAAAATATAAAAATATTATAATTATAGGGCCCTATGAAATCCGTTTTATTTCCAAATTCAGTTTTTAAAATTGTATTAATCAAAAATCTAATTAATTGAGTTTTACAGTTTTATCTGTACCAAATTCTGTTTTCCATAATTTTCTGGGTTCCATTTTAATTGTTCCATTAAATTTTAATAATAAAAAGCATCTCCAATTAATTGATTTAAAAATGTATTTTTTCAGAAATACCGCACATTTACATTTTTCACCTAAATAAATTCTGGTAAATAATATTTCTGGTAAATGCTTCTTTAAAAAGTGTTTTTTGATTATAATTTGATTATTATTAGACTAGAACACGTGGATATGTTGTCAGTCTTACACTATAATACTGAGCTTTGATTTCAGTGATTCTGAGTGGGACTGTGAGATGGACACTTGCTTCTTGCACTCTGTTGCACTTCGCTTTTGCTTTAAAAAAGGATTTCATAGAAATTTGGATTTCATTTGGTTTAATAAAATATTTTTAAGTAAAATTGTTGTTGTTGTTTTTTTGCGGGAAATTAATTGTTTAGATTAATCGATTAATCGAAAAATTAGTCGATATTAATCGAAATAAAAATATAGTGGCAGTTAGTGGCAGCCCTAGAACGTTTTATAAACAAGGCCCAGTTCGATGCTGGATTTTCACATTGTTTGATACTGAAAGATGGAGCAGTCCCAGCTATAAAAAAAAATCCCGGTCATGATTCAGAACTGCAGATGGTAATTGAAACGGCATCAAATGTCTCTGTTTTGTTGGCGATCGGCGCAAGTGCTCGTCACTCTTTAGCTCCGCCCACACGGCACGCCTCCAGGAGCTCGGCTTTTTCCGGATAGAATCGTAAAGCTGTATATTCCTTTTATTAATATGATAAAACTAAAGACTTTTTGGAGATATGAAGGATGCAGTACTACTCTATAGGTACTCAAGATTAACATGAGATTGGGTGAAACTGTGTGTTAGGTCCCCTTTAAAATGTATGATCTATATAGTACGAATGTGTGTAATATGAATGTAATCTGCATTTATATTTTGTAGGGAAGTATGCATATTTGCAGCCTAACTAGGATGCAGCCTAGTCGAGTCACTGAATCATTCATTCAACCGATTTGTTCAAAAACAGTCATTTATAAAGGAACTAAATGTGCAGCGGCAATTCTGCTTTGACTTGGTTTGGAACTATTTTCATTTCATTGATTTTTTTATTGCAAAAATGTATACAAAGTAACTGGCAACATTATGTCTGAAATTTAAATTGCTCAATGTTATTCTTGAACTGTTACGTAAGAACAAACAAGGTAGTGCTAAAATGTCTCATGACTTAACATATCATACACTAATCTCAATGTGCACTTACTGTATGCACCGAAGAGCCATAAAAAAGGAGCATTACTGTAATCTATGGTGCTATGCACAGAGAAGCTATCAGGGACATAATGGTTTCATGAATGCAATTGTTTATACACTTAGAAAACTATTAGGAGGTCTTTATGTATGCTGATGTAAGTGTATTCCTATGCAGAGCGCTGTAGATGCAGCACTTTGCCTTACAATAGCACAGTCTGATTCATGTGGTGTTTGTGTGTTTGCATATGTTTGTGTATTTGCACACAGGCCTAATAAAGAGAACACAGGGGAAGTGAGCGAGTCTGGTGCATCAGTAGTGAAACATGCCCTCAACCCAGGAAAACCCTTCATGCAGGCGCACTATCTGAAGGTACTTCTGAAAGCTCAAAGCGCAGAGTCCTCTGGGATATCTGGAATATTCGGGCTGTGTAGATTTGCTCTCTCTCTTTTCTCTCAGGGCTACTTCCTTTTGAAGTTTCTGGCTGATCAGGTTGGCGAAGAGAAGTTCCTGAACTTCTTCAAAGTGTTTGTGGGAAAATTCCACGGGCAACTCATTCTATCTCAGGTGAGCTTGTCCTGCACGAGAGCTCTCTGTTCATTTAGACAGAATGCAGATGTTGCTGTTGGACGACATCTGCGTATTTTGGCCAGTGTTTCAGTCTCACCGTCATTCCATCAGCTTGTTGAAAGAATGCACCAGTTCCCCTAAAAGTGTGATACTAACTCGATTCGAGACAGAGATTTTTGACACATAGTTGCATTCAGGTTCCAAAATTAACACTCACCTAGCACCAAATGGGACTTAAAATTGCTTTTAGTATATATAGAAAACAGTTAATAGCTTTTTAGTGGTAACTTCGTTAGGAATTGCAAAATAATACATGGAATAAATCAGACCACTCCATGTGGCAACACTTATGTGGAATTTTCCTGACCAAAATATCACAAATCATGTTTATATATCATCTTCTTCAGATATAGGTGCAATTTTATAGAGAGAGACAATGAGCTAACTAATCTAGCTCATCAACTATTTTTCCCATTAATTTTTTTTGCTAAGAATTTTAAAAACCAACCGAACCAATCTAATTACCTACAAGTGAACCTACATACTCTTATTTGAAGCAAAATAGTATTTAAAAATCGGATGAAAAGATAAAGGTACAAGACTGGGTACTTCACAGCTTTGAAGTGAAAGATCCACAAGATCCCATGACGCACTGCAAATGACATAATCAACCAATCAATCGATATAAAGATGAAGAATATACAAAATAGTTTGAAAGTGCAGAGCAACTGAAGGTATCACAATATGTCTGAAAGTTATTTTTAATAATCAGTTCCCTTATGGGTAAAATGAATGGGATTTTTTCTTCCCAAACCTGACAGTTCTTTGAGACTAATGTAGAAATACAGTATGACATTAATATTTTAGTATTTTTAAACACTGTAGGCTCTGTTTGAAGCTTTGGTTTTCACACACTGCTTTCCATTCAAACGGTATTCTGTCTCTTGTAGGATTTCCTGCAGACGCTCTTGGACACATTTCCAGGAATGAGCAGGTATGATGGAATGATATTAACGCTGGCTGTCCAAAACACATGCTCTTTAGTAGCTCACTGAACTCCTCAACTGCTCTGCCATTATTATTAGTGTGTGGAACTTTGACTGTAGAGTTGGAGGTATTTAGCTAAACCAAACCCTGCAGGAATCTTTCTTCTCTAGCTCTACCTCAAAAGGTTTTTCCACTGGTTCTTTTGCCCAAACTCAGCCATCATTTTATCAAATATTTATTTATTGTCTCATCATTTACATGTTGACAAGATGTTGTCATTAAAAGTGCCCAAAGATGTATTATATAGAAGAAATATGAAGAGGCTTCTTTGCCCTCGATAATATTTTTGTGCTTTATGGCCAGTGGGAAGCCTAGATTAGGTCTGATGTGGGTCTTTTTCATGGAAATGCAGTATCCAAACCACTGTCGGTTTCTATAGCTTCTTTTTAACATGATTTTGAACTGAGCATATTAACTGCAATGCTAGCAGAAAACACAAAGTGCACCTCTCGGTAAGTTATTAATATAGTCAATAAAGTTATAGTATTTAACAATTGGTAAATAAGTGGACTAAGTTCCATTTATTTTTTATTTAATTAGTTATTATTTATATGAATATTAACTGTTATTTTTGCAATTTAATTTTAGATTGATATTTAACTTTAATAAAGGGCTTTGCTCAGTATTTTAGTTTTTATTGTTGTATCGACTGTTGTGAAATTTCAGTATTCAGAAATATTAGTATCATTGCAAACTGTAAAACAATCAGCTCTCTTCATTCATTCTTTCTCTCTGCTACAATGTTCTTTTTTTTCTTTTTTAACTCTGCTCTCCTGTTTCACCCGTCGCTCTTTTGGTTTTGTGTAGTCTCCCATTTGCTCATTAAGGCCTAGCCACTGGCTGATGATTGATTGAATTACATTAAACTGAAAGGTAAGGGCGTTCAATATTTGTGTCTGCTTCTCAGAAGTGTAAACATTCATGGCGGCACAATGCTGGAACAGCAGATTGATGTGGTGAAACAATCACAGATGGGCCTCCTTGTGTCAGATCAAAGACTAATCAATGCTTTCATAGCAAACCGTTCCTCCTACACCACCTCCCAGTTAAGGAAGTCCGTGGCAGCTTCTGTTAATGTGCACCTGATTTAGTTTGGATATCTGTGCTTTACCTTGTTCCTTATTTTCTTTCGAAATTAGCAAAGTTTTCTTTTCCTGGACTTAAAAACAGACAATGAAATCCCTTAACCTTACGTTAAAGAATAACCTGAGCCATATACTTTATAGACCAGAATATAGTATAAGCTTGGGGGTGGGCTCAGGCCAGTAAACATCCACCTAGTAACCACCCAAAACACCCTAGCAACCAAACATAAACATAGCAGCATGCTGGAAACCACCCACAACACCTTAATGGAGGAGAAGATTGCATGAGCAGTGTGTGTATAGTGCTAGTTCAGAATTTCCTTCAAAAATTACCAAAATTTGACTACAGTTACAATAAATGTGGTGGAAAAAATACTCAGAGATGGCTAGTAAATTTAACAAATAATTACCAAGAAAGTGCAAGTAACGCATTTAATGAAAAAAACAAAAACAAATGAAATAGTATTTTCTTGTAAAACATACTCCAGTAATCTTTGTTTTGTTTATAACTTTGTTGCTGAATATCTACATTTTTATTTTAACAATGGCAGATTTAGTTATATTGATCTGACCTGGAATGAGAAACAATTCTTATTTTACCATAGTAATTGTCATCTAAGGTTTTATGCCAGAAACTATGGTTACCATTGTGAATTTTTAAAGGGGTATTGAATAATCAGTGGAGCTTTGATGCAGCATGCTTTCAAAAGCTGTTCTTCCAATTAAAGTGAGTTAGAAGGTATTAATTGGACATATATAACAGAGTGACTAATCATAACCGAACAGTTTTTACATTCTTACAGTCTTTACAGGTTCTTTTGATTGGCATTTATGCTTCATTAAATCAATCTCAGCATGCATTTGAGTATTTGCTTGTAGAATGAGCCTTGCATTTATTCCACAACAACATGACAGCGCTGTTATTTAGTAATCACAGTCCAGTGAGCTTAGTGATTTGCTCTGACACTTATGGCTTTTCCCTCTTCGATGCTGAGATGGAAATTTCCATCCTTTTTTTTGTCATCACCTAAATGTGCTCAACTGTTTTGTCAAAGGGCCACGAGTGTTGGAGACACACTGTTCCTGTCTGAGACGGTCCATTAGTTGATTATATGTGCTTTGTGTTTGTGTGTGTGTGTGTGTGCATGTGTCTGCACTCTTGCACGTTAACAAGATTGATTTGGAGTGAGTGGTGAATGACTTCAATTACAGCTGGAGAAAAAAATACTTTGAGAGGAGAAAAGAAAAGCAAATCTGTACTATGTTGTCACAAGGATTATGCACCATTCAGAGTTGAATTGAAAATTGCGATTCAAATCCAGTTGAATTTCGAATTGGTATTTCAGATTAACCTCTTAAACTGTTTTTTTTTTGTTACAAATTATTTAGGAACAGTAATAGATTAATTTATGATAAGAGTGGACCTCAAAAATCTATATCATAACAGGAGTTCTGACCTTAGTCACAAAAAGTCTTTTTTTCGTTGCCTTTTTTTCCTATCATGTTTTAGTAATCATTATAAATCTTAAAACCTTAAAAATTGGACATTGCATGACCATGTAAATGGTACTTCAAAATCATATAAAATGTATTCGTTCATGAACTTAACAATTTAAGTTTGGATGCACTTTCACGTCTATATTTAAAAATGGGGGTGATAGTTAAGGGGTTAAAAAAGTAAAATTATAATGGAATGAATTTTAAAGAAATTCATATTACTGCTTCAGGTGTAGTTTTAATGAAAGTAAATAATAGCAATGACACCTTCAGATTTTATATAATTTATTATATATTATTATTTTTTAAATGAATTTTACACTCCAGAATGCTACAATTTAATCAACATTTTATATTTTTGGTGTCAATATATACATTTTTAGATGATCATCTGGACTTTTTTTGGCATTGTGTGGCAGAAAAGTAAAAATGTATTTTGATGACTTAAGTTTGGGGAAACATATCTAATTATTCCTTTTCATTCTGGTAAAAATAAGGTAATAGATCAATAGATAACATCAAAATTAAATTTATTTTAGTTTATTAAGGTCATGAAATTCTTTGTTTAGTTTGAAATCGTATGTTGTATTTTTGAATTGCAATTTAGTAATTCCTTTTCCTGTCATTCCAGTTTAACATCCTGTGGCATGTGGCCAGTTTAATTCAAGTGCCAACTCATGAATTGAAAGGGTGCCAAATTCAAAATTTTGAACTTTGCCCTACCCAGATACTTACATTGCATGTAGACTTCTTTTTAAGGTTGCTTTTAATTCAAAGGATTTTCATGATTTTAAAGCACATGAAATGAAAGCCAAAGTCCTTGATCTGTTTCAATAATTACTGAATGTATCACTTTTCTCTTTCAGTCAAGGCATCACACTTGAAACCATCTTTTCAGACTGGTTAGATACACCTGAAGTGCCAGAGGTAAGAAGAAGAAAGCCAAGATCTTCTTTGAGATGTTTGCTTATTCAAGCCAGATTAAATACTCTATGATTATGCAAAATGAATGAAATCAGGCTTGTTATACAACACATAAAAGATGTATTGGTGCTACCTCTCATGCCTGTCACCCAGAATGTAAAACCGTTTTTAATCCATTTCCTCTTGAGCAATAGAACATAGAGCACATGCATATATCTTTCTCGGACTAACACATGGCATGAATGAAGCAGCTTCCCTCCTGCTTTAAGATCCTTTTAAACTCTCTAGCATTTCTAAACTGGGCTCTTAAACAATCGATGACTAATATGAAACCATAAATCCATGTTTTTTCTGTTTAATGTAGGATTTAGTAATCATTTTACAGTTTGAAAGGTGAGTCGCTTGTGAAGATATCATGTTTCCAGCGAATACTGTGGCGGCTGTGTGTGTGGAATCTAACTGGAATCTTTTTTCACGTTAAGAATTGTGCGTTTTATAATAACCAAGAGCCTTTCCATTCATCCATTCAAAAAAAAGCCTAAAAAAAAAAATGCGTTCAAATATTCGTCTCTCTCCCTTCCAGTGCAGTTTGTCTCAGTTTTGTGCTTGATTTACTCATTGGCCAACTAGACTGACGTGCAGTGCCATTTTCATTGACGCCGTCATTGAATCTAATGACACATGGCTGCCAAAATCAGCACTGGAACAGTTTTACTTTTGGATAAAATCCTTGTTTTTCCCCTGTTTGAAGCCATCGTTTTGACTTTAAAAATATGTTCTTCTCGAACCTTCCTCTAAATAAATAATGGCAGGAAATAGTCGAACCCCACAATAAACAATCACAGCCACATATATACACACACATACAAAAGGGAGGGATGAGATGGGAACGGAGCTTTCTTTTTCATTGTGCTATTTTTAAGACGGCAAATATTTGAGCGAGCATAATAAGTCGCTATATCTGCATTTTGAGTTGGGTTTGAGGCTGGGACAATATGAATCTCATGACCTCCCTTGACTCCGCTCGCTGTGGGTTGATGCTGAAAGGATATGCTCAGAGCAGCCTACCAAATCCCAATCCTGACGTGTACCTTTTGTAGAGAAAAGCAAAGCAGCTTTCAGGTCATTAGCTTGGGTACGGCTGTATGGCAATAGCTGTGGTTCAAGACATTTGGATTCTCAGAGGCAAATTTAAGCTGGTTTTTGACAACTAGAGCTCTGTTCCAAAACCTAGCAGGCATCCTGTTGCCTACATAGGATGGCGTCTTCTAAGGCAGCATTCTAGATCTCATTGGACAGATATGGAAAATATATAACATATAGACTGATATTGAAAGCATATAGGAGCTTACAAGTACTCCACTCAGAAGACTTGACTTGCAGTTGATTTCAATAGTTTGACGTTAGCAAGTTGCAAATTTTTCGTTCTACTATTCTGTAGAACGAAAAATTAAGCTGAATTCTTGTTTTTCGTTTTTTTTTTTAAAAAAAAGGGAAAAACGTAAAAGGAGGCATTTTCAAATTTTTCTACTTTCAATATTATATCACATTATAACTAATATACTGATCTATTTTAATAATTTTTTGAATATTGAATGAAATATTTTATTTAAAAATGTATAATCAACTTCTCTCCCATTTTTTTTCACTGTTTTGGATTTTATTACATTAGATTTTGGTTTTGCCTTCTTCGTGAAGGACACATGCAGTGCTGTTTTAAAATTTCTTAAAAACAAGGTACCTTATGTTGTTCCATATGTCTGACTTTCTTCCAAAACTAAACTGGATCCCCTTGACTGTCATTGAATGAACAATGAATATCTTCTTTTGTGTTCTACAAAAGAAACGTGTACAAGTTTGGTATGACATGAGGATGTCTACCTTGTCTACCTTCGTAACCATCTGCATGTTGGTCCTGTTGCCTTAATATACTGCCTCTGTAAGCAGCTTACTACATTTTGGAACATAGCATAGGTGTTATTCAATTAAATGTCAAATCCACTGCCACCTTAGCGATCAGGTGCAAGTTCATGTCCAGTTATTTTAGCACTCAAATGAGTGCGCATGTGTGTGTGTGTTTGGGGGATGGGTTTGAGAGTGTGTGAGTGTGCATTTTGTCCACCTTTTACTTTTTTTTTTGTGTGTGTGTGTGTGTGTGCAAGCTTAAATACAACTACAACACAAAATATAGTTCTGAGCAGCTTCCTTTCTTAAGAAAATTATACAAATCTTTTTGAGAAAAAAAATGTCTGTGAGTGCCAAACTTGCTGGTAAAAGAGTAGCAATGAGCAACATCTAATGAAATCCCATGTCTCCCCAAATGCTGTCTAAACATTTTTTTTGCACCAATCAGTGTAAAATATCATCTGCAAGTCATTCATTTGTGTTGTTTGTTGACTTGCTGTCATGTGTCTGCTCTTGTGTTGCTTTGTATATGAAATTTTGGAATCATAATTTCAGTCGGTAATGGAAATATTCTAATTTAATGAATAGTAATTAATGTAAATTCAGTAGTATGCTTTTAGATGCATAAAGAATGCATAAACATAACTGAAAACACGCTCAGCCTATAGTTGTGCAGAAGGTGATGACCTTCAGCCTTATAGCATGTGCTTGGCCTAAAATAAAGTTAGTGTATTTTGAGGAATGATCACAGAGACGAATATGTTTTGTTCATCAATGAATCATATCAAGCACAAGACCAGGAATGTGTGTTAAGAAAGTAGGAAGGATCTGATCATTTACCAGATGATAAAGTATGAAAACCCATCTCAAGTTCAGACAGAGAGCAGTTAGCACGTCTGTCATCGTAAAAAGCAGCTGTTGCTGTTGTGCCGCCAACACAAGGCCAGCATCCCACTGTTAACTGTTCAACACCAATTTAGTTCTGAGCGCGCCGTGTTTAGGAGTTCATACAGACGTACTAATACAGAAATACTACATTTACCGTATTTACAATCAGCGTGTGTGAGATGGGAGTTTGCGAGTGTGTTTGTGTGCATACTTTACAAGTTTGGCAATAAGAGGGGGCTGATTGCAGTTTCTTGCAGGCGCACAAAGGCCTGGCTGTGCCGGGAATGAACCAGGCAATCTGGGCCGTAAAACTGCTATGTGTGGTATCCAAGTTAACAATGGCAGTTTGCAGCCCGAGAGTCAAATTCTGCTCTGCCCACTCTCCCTTCCCGAAAGTGCAAGAGATTCAAAAAACACACATACATAGACACGCAGACTTTCTTTCTCTTCTCCCTGAGGTAACAAAAATACATTTATTTAACTAACGGCTAATAAAGTCATGCACACACATAAAGAAGCACTTTGTCGAGGAGAGGTGTGCTACTTCTCTAAGCAATCTGAATTACAATTTTTGCCTGGCAAACAATAAAACGGATGGAAAAATTCATAGACTTGCATTGAACAGGAAACCCAAGCCATATTTTGGGGCCAGAATGTCTTGGCCGTTATTCAAACTGCATCTGTTTTGTTTTGTTGGTTTTTGTTTTTGTTTTGTTTTGTTTTTATTTGACTGACATTTCATAGTTATTTGTGGCCAGTTTGGATATTTTTTTGTTTGTTTATTGAAATAAAGATTAAAAACTATTATAATTGGGGGGAAAATTAATTAATTATCTGTATAAAATAATTTGTTTAAATGTTTTATACAATATGTACATTTTCAGATTCTATAAAATGTATATTTAATGCCAGCATTTAAATTACACTAACGAAAAAAAAAAGAAAAAGAAAAAACAGCACACACACAAAATTCAATTAAAAATGAAACTAACCATCTTAGAGATAAAACTATAATTGACTTAAAACAGAAATAAAACTAAATCAAAACTATGATGAATGAAAATGACAAAACGCTTTAGGTCAGATAGACAGAAAGATCAGATTTTTGCTGCTATTTTGAACAAGCCTTGAGGATGTGGGCTCTTTTTACCTGAACCAGTAAGTAACCCTCTAGCAACCGATCGATTACATAGCAATGCCTTTGTGACCAACCACAGCACTCACATACAGTTTCTCTAGAAGAGGTGTAAAAATGCTTTATTATTAAACCAGATTATCATTTGAAAGAACTTTGATACATGGGATATGAATATAGTAATACCTGATACCATCACTTGATGTTTTTGAAATGGATGGGGGACATCATTGGGTCTGTTTTCTTTCCTCTTATCTCCCACATGTTTCTTATTACCTGCGAGAGGCCGTGTCAGCCTGTCTGTGAGATTCTTCTATACCTGCCTTTTGTGTTTACACACCTCTACGCACACACGGCTCATCAGTTTTAAAGAGACAGTCCCTCTGAAAGCAGCGGCCCCGAGAGAAGTATGTGTGTGTGCGTGCTAGCGTGTGTGAGACGGAGAGAAAGAGACTAATGGCCCCTCCTCTGGCTGCACGGGGAGTGAACGCTGTTGATTACAATGAAGCTCCGCTCCCAGACCTTTTACTGCCGCTACTGCCGTCTGCTCCCCCACACGCACACCTCATCTCTCTGCCTCCTCCTTTTCTCACTCGCTCCCCTCCTTTTCTTTCCTCCCTCTCTCAGTGAGGGAAGGTATTCAGTGCGCCGACGGTGCGAGCTTTAATAAGGTTAAGTGCAGCACGAGCATGTGGAAGATCTCGCAGGAGTCGCGAGCGAGGATCTATAGAGGAGAACTCCTCTGTTTCAACTTAATGAGGGGATTTTGTCCTCGGTTTTATCCTGGTCGCAGAGCTTGCTATGTCGAGTGGTTAGTTCCCATCAAGGAGCAAGTGATTCTCTCTCTCTCTCTCTCTCTCTTTCCACTCAACATTCTGCTGATCTCTTCCTCTTGTTCAGTGGCAGAGGGACGCCTGCTCAGAATGGTTGCAGACTCCAGCGGTGCAAGAAGTCAAGAGAGAGGTAAAGCACTTTTTTAACTCTTAAAGCTCCCATTGAGCACCTGTTTATATCTTACTTACTTTACAGATTGATAGTTCTTTTCTATATGACCTGTAGCACTTCATATGCTTCATTCATAACTTTTACAACAACTGTGGATCTTCTGTTTTGAGAGCATGTTTGCGGTTTGAACCGTTTTTATTGTGTAATTGTGGGTAGTATTTGCAGTTTCTTGTACCTGGAGCATCACTCAGTGGCTAAGAGAGGAAATCACACAGTTAGAAGGTGTATTTTTGGTTTGTGAGAAGTGAAGGATTTTACCCTAATGCTTTGTATTTGGTGTCTTTCAGTCATTGTATCTGTTTCTCTGATGTTTGAATGACGTCCTTCAGCTCAGAAACTGTTGAATTGAACTTATATGTTCTGAGTGCATCATGTTTAACTATTTCATTACCGAGGCGAATGTGGTGCGGCAGGTATTTTACGATGTCTTTGTCTGTCTGTCTCACCTTCTCACTTTATCTCCCTCTCTCTCTTCCACCCTCCTCTGCCTCCTCTTCCGCAGGTTGCAAAATGGATTCACTTCAGTGGCTCTGGTGGAAAGGGCAGCAAGCGGAAAAGAGCAGGGCCCAAGGTTAACTTCAAAGAGGTAAGACCCCGCCAAGCAGGCTTTAAATAGAGCTCATCCCACCCGTTTGTCTTCCCTGCATCTCTCCCTAATAATTTCCACCTCAGCTTGGTCACTCCAGATTAGGAATGTCCGTAGTTTTGCTTAATCATGCCTAATTAAGTCCTCCAAGTTACTGTTTAAGATTCACTCAAGTTTGCACGTAGTTTTGTTGTGGAGCACTTTTATCAGATTTTAGTGCGCAGATGATGTACTGGAGGGCATCGAATGCTGGAGAAGGGCTCACACATAAGCCCGTCTCGTGTGTCCGCCCCTTGGCCAGCCAACAACAGAAGAAAAAAAAAAATCAAGGCACGGTCTGAAATAGCTTGTACCATGCCATGTGATGGCAGTGAGTCACTCCTTTGAGGTTTAGCTTCAAAATGGCTGATCTCCTGCCAGGGAAGATACCTGTTGCTCATTCTGCGTGAGTTTATGCATGTGCATGAGCGTGATGTTTTTGTGTATTCTTTTTCTCTCTGTGTTTATCGAAACTTCGAAGTTATGCATACGTGTATACAGATTCCTCCATAAGTCTTCACCCAAACTGTCAAACAGTTTGTCTCACTGAAACTCACGCACATGTGGAATCTGCACGCTGACTGGCTGTACACCAAACAGTGCGGTCAAGCCTCTATTAAAATATGCTCACAAATCAGACGGCAGAATTAGCGTCATAAACTCCTGCATGTGTTTTGAGCGTGTGTATTGCGTTTTTCATCTAGTGTGATTTAGGTTATGTCATCTTCAAGTTTCAGCACTGATGTAATGTCTGCCCTGAGATCCTGTTTTTGTCACTTCAGTGGTAGGTGTGTATATTTGTGTGTGTCAGTGGCTGGAGCTAAGAGATTCTTCTGTCTGAATATGTCTTAGTGAAAGGACATTCTTAAGTGTTGTGTTTTACAGCTGCTACCATCTGAAGTGTTAACCCTTACTGAAAGTATTGTGGTGGTGCCATGGTATAGTGCTAATGTCAGATGCTATTTCAGTGGTGTTTTGATATGCATTAGGGTTCAAATGTCTGAGACCACTAATAGTATTATTTAGCTTTTTTTAGTTAAAATAAAATAAACATAGTATATTATATTATTTTAAGACTAGGATTATTTTAGGATTTCTAAAAAAAAAATGAATAAAAGTAATGACAAACAATATTATACTGTATATAAATTTTCATTTAATGTCTTATCTTTTCTTTGTTTTAAATTATTCAAAATCCTTTCCTTGATTTAAGTTAAATTAGAAGAAATTATAGTCTAATATAATATTTCTTTTAATTCTTTTATATGATATTTTGGGATTTTAGATAATAAAAAAAACTATATAATGTTGTTCATTTTAAGCCTTAACTTCTTTTTTAGATTAAATTTATTTTAAAGCTAGAATTTATTTATTGGGATTTTGAAAAATTGCAAAAATATTTTAGGATTTTAGATAATTTAAAAGTTATGACAAAAAAACTATAAATCTTAACTTCTTTTTTTACTTATTTTTCTAAAACTTTTTTTAGATTTAAATATAATATAATATAAATGACATACAATTAAGAATATTATATTATATTACATTATATTATAACTTTTCTTTAAAATGATTATAAATCCTAATCTTTTTCTGGGTTTGAACAAAAAAACTAAAATAGATTTCTTCAGTGTGGTCTTTTTGGACCCCATTACATACCATGTATGGAATGATTGGCATATTCTTGTAGCTACCACGGTATTTCAATTGAAGTGAAGCATGCACTCACCGATTTATCATATTAAACCAATTTTCTAGTCATCATTGAGCTCTAGTTGCGGTATTTGTAAGATGAACCTGTTTTACAGATGTTAGCTGTGAGACCTTCCCACACCTATCTAAACGAGTAGAGAAGCTCAGTCTTTCTGGCACCTGGCGAATTGGCACATTTGTTACATGTAACTTCAGAGAACAGTGATGGGGGGTGTATATCAGGAGAGACAGGCCCATGAAAGAGAAAAAAGACCAATTACAGTCCAGTTGGCTCTGTACAATGACCAGGGTGGGGACAGAGGGAGAAAGCGAGAGAGCCAGCGATTGTTTGAAGTGGTGCCATAAAAGCCAACCTGAAAGGAAACACTGGTGACCCCTCCTCTCGTCATGCCCCCTTTCTCTCTCACCCCACCCACCCTCTGCTCATGTAAGGCGGTGGGAGCCCCTGGCTCTTTCCAGGTGTATTATATATTGCACATACATGGACTTCAAAGCAGGCGCCCCATCCTCAGCTCTCCCATAAATCAAGCTCAGGCTGGGCCCTTAAAGCAACGGAGGGGCGAGAGGAGAGCATGTGGGCCTACAGGCAGTGCAGCGAACGCTCTCTCATTGGTAATTACATCATAGGTAATTGCCACTGTTAAGGTCCAGGCACCCCCCGCTAACCCCAGACTGAGATCAGGGTCACTTTAATGTGAAATGAAAGTTTTGGGCCGGAAAAGAATGGGGTTTTATTGCCTCCCATTTGAGCGTGTGTGGGTGTGTGTGTTTGGGGAGTTGCTGTGCTATATTAGTTACGCTTTGTGATAATGAGCTTCATTTTGTTCCATTTCCATCCAAAGCCAAACTAATGAGAGAGCCTTTCTGCACCGGCTAATCACAGAGACTGAGGGACCGACCTCTACGAGTACGGTCTCATACATTATCTAGCCTCCCACATAGCTGCTAACCGTTTATACAAGGTGAAATATTGGCAGTGAGCCACAGGTGTCCTGTTTGAAAGTCACTACTTTAGCAGATGCTTGTATCGAAAATGTACATTTATTTTAATTATTCATTTCAGTGGCAGATGCTTAAGTTCTGAACTCAGTCACACTTTATTTTAGGGTCCAGTTCTCACCAGTAGCAAACCATTAACTACGACTTTTGGCTCAAAAAACTCCTAATTTGCTGCTTAACTGTTAGTAAGGTAGGTTAGTTTAGGTGTTGGGTAGGATTCAGGATGTAGAATATGGTCATGCAGAATATGTGTTTTATAAGTACTGATAAGCAGCCAGTATGTTAATAATAGGCATGCTAACAGTCATCTAGTTAATAGTGTGGATTGGTCCCTTTAATAAAATGTTACCCTGAACTCTTACTTGCAAATTTATATAACCAATTGAGGATCTCTACCATTACATTTTCTAATTTTCTATCTCTTGATTAAATTCAAAGAACACAAACTTTTTAATTAAAAAAAATAATTTTCTATCATATATTATATTATATTATTATAGTGTAAATGTTTTTTTTTTTTTGCCAAAGCCAAAAAAGTGAAGTAGGTGGTATATTTTAATATTTTGAATACATTAATTAATTTATTATTTATAAAAGTAGAATTTAAGTTATACGTTTTATTATTACATTACCATTCAAAAGTTTGGGTTCGGAAAGATTTTTTTCACGTTTTTAAAGGAAGTCTTTTATGCTCACCAAGGCTGCATTTATTTGATCAAAGTACAGTAATATTGCGAAATGTTATTACAGTTTAAAATAACCTTTTTTATTTTAATGTATTTTAAAATCTAATTTATTTCTGTGATGGCAAAGGTGAATTTTCAGCATCATTACTCCAGTCTTTGGTGTCATATGATCCTTCAAAAATATGCTGATTTGATGCTCAAGAAACATTTTTATTGTTAATAATGTTGAAAGAAGTTCCTTAATATTGTTGTTGAAACAGTTATACATTTCTTAGTATTTTTTGAGGAATAGAAAGTTTTAACGTTGTAAAAATCTCTGCTATCGCTTTTGATCAAAATGCATTCTTGCTGAATAAAAAAATTAATTTCATAAGATTAAGTTTCTCAAAAGTGATACAGTTGCTCCATTCATGGTTCAAACCATGATCCTTTAGCTACCAGACTAGTTTTCATTTAATTATTTCCATTTTTATGCTTTTATTTATAGGGACAGTAAAGAAAGGATAGAAAGATTTGGAGAAACGATAGGTAAATGGGATCAGGAAATTAAATGCGAGCCAGACTCGAACTTGCA
This sequence comes from Barbus barbus, assembly GCF_936440315.1. Lineage (NCBI taxonomy): Eukaryota > Metazoa > Chordata > Actinopteri > Cypriniformes > Cyprinidae > Barbus > Barbus barbus. The sequence continues at coordinate 15,255,361 of NC_136756.1, forward strand.
TCCCTCTCATTTAACCACTGCACCACAACCCTTCATCGTATGAACTAAGCTGATTAGGCCGTATTGTTGGTGGTTTAGGCCATATTGTTGGTTTAGGGAACAGGTAATCTAACGGCTAGACACTTTAGGAAGTTCCTCAATGCTCTGAGGTTTGGCTCTTGTGAAATCTTTCTTTGTATATACAGTGTCAGAGAAAGGAATGCTGGGATGTCTGAAATTAAGGTCACATTCATGAGTAACATAATCTTTCCCTTAGACCGCAGCGCCTGAAACCATAGTGACACGCAGATACACTGAACTCCTAATCTATATTCTTCATGGTCATTTCTGCAATTCCTTTTTCGGCATTTGTTTTATACGGTCGTGTACTCCTTTGAATGTTCGCTGGAATGTATATGAAAGCGGTTCCTTGCGGGACGATGTGTTTTTGAGCCTAATCCAAATTCCTATTGTGTGCTGACATTACGTTACTCCGCATAGACAAATGGTTGTTCCTGTGGCCCATTCGATATTTTTGCGGTAATGTACGCCACTCAGGTTTATCTTCGCAGGCCTTTGACAGCATAAACCCATTTTCCTTTTTACTACCATGCACAGAGATGTCCAACAGAGCGCTTGATTGCCATGACCTGTTTCCTTCTGTTCCTCAGAGTCTCAAACTCACTCTTTCCCTGAAGTTTTTTCCCTGCGCCGCATCCTGAACCCAAAGCTGATTTATGGATATGGGGGAAGAGGTAAAGGAAGTAGGCCCCTCAATCCAGATCCTGTCCAACGACCTGAGAGCACATCATGACAGACTGTCGGTCTAATGTCTAAAGTTGTGTGAATGTGTATGTGATAGAGAGGGAGATGTCTGCGTTTAGAGAATATTTTGGCATCAGGCAGTTTCTCATTTGCACTGTTATTAGAGACAAGCTCAGTTTGGTGGGATTCATGAGAAACAACAAACAGAAAGATCCATAAACAAAAGCAAAATAAGACTGACCTTTTCACTTGCTGCTCCTCCTTTGCCAGAAGTAGAAGGAAGAGGTGGGGAGGTCTCCTCCATTATTTCTGACTCATTCCTCACATGAGTTAACTGCACGTCAGGGAAAATATAGGAATATAAAGGAGCTACTGCTGATATTGGCAGGATAGTGCCTTGCATACAGACACAGACAAATACATAATTTCGTATTTCTGAAGTATGGAAAAAAAAAATGAAATCAAGTTTTGCTTTATGTACATTTTTCCAGTTTGTGTGTTTTACCGGAAAACCTGAGACAAATACCGAGATTTTTATGTCGTGTAGGAGTGTGTGTGGATGTGGGTGAGAAAAGAGAGATGTCACATGTGTCTCTTGTCTGCATGTGTGGGAATGATCCAGGGTCCATGTCCAATTGCGGAGGAGCAAGTGAAGGGCAGAGGCTGTGGAGAGGAACAAATGCTAGAGAGAATAAACCATGAAGTCATGTGCTTTTTATTACACACACACACACACACACTACACTTCACATTCCTCACATCAGAGGGGTTTATACAACATGCAATCATTTAACCAGAAAAGTTATTTTAAGTTTGAATGCATTTAAACTTCAAAGTCAGATGCAGATCAACTCAAAGCTGTAACCAGTATCGCCAAGTGGATGACTGACTACCGTTATGAAAACCTAAACATTGCACATGTGCTGGTGTGTTTGAAGTGTGGCCTGGTTTGATATGCTTTTTAGTCTTCAGTTGATTTTGTTTAAAGTTAACATCTACAGAACGTCTACTATAAAATAATGAAATGATCAATATATGTTATTTGCAAATCAATTTGAATGGCTGTCAATGATGCTCTTCAGAGGCAGATGGTGTATGTATGACGACATCTGTACCTGTTGAAAACCATTGGCATACTGGCAGTTTCTCCACGCTTTTCCTGTTATTGAATTCCTGGATATATGTGTGTGTGTTAGCTTTAGTCTGCGCACACGTGTGCATTTTTATTGTGAATTGCATGGCTGAGAATTTCCACAGTCTGCTTTGTGCTATATGAGTATGCAATAAGCCATGTTCTCAAAAGAGCTCTTGCGTCCAACTTCCTATGCAAGCCCATCATAATCAGAAAACCTCATATAGCTGATGGCTTTTATTTGATACGGTAATTGGGCGCACTCGCTCGCTAGAGCACAGCATAGAGGGTTGTAATGTAGACCCAGGGTCTTTAAAAGCCAGAGCATTATATGAACAGTATGTATATAAAAGGCTCTGCCGCTCCTGATGCACGAAAACAGAACTCTTGCGGTCTCTCGTTTTTTTCTCTCCTTCAAGCATAGAGCACTTTAACATGTGTCTGGAGACTTCTGGGTTTTAATGCGGTGTTCAGCATAAGCTTAAAGGGATATTAAGCTTATTTTACAATTCAAGCAGAAATTACAATTCTGTCTTCAATATTTCATGTTGTTCCAAATCTATATGACTTTCTTTCCAGTGTTGTTTTGGACCCCATTGACTTCCATTGTACAAAAACATTCTTCAAAATATCTTTTTTTGTGTTCTACAGAATGGAAAAAATAAAAGTATGCAATGACATTTTCAGCATGTTTAGCAGACTCATTTGTCCCAGTGACAGCTCTTGGGAGGAATGGTGATAGAGGTTGCTTGATCTTTTTTTTTATTTTTGAGGCATATGGAAAATTAGTTTCGACCGTTTCTTCAGCGTAAGGGACACAAATATCAGTGTATCATGTGATTCAGATCATTACGTTTTTAATCAGCAAACACTCACTTTTCTCTCAAAAGCCTAAGCTGAACTTTTCTCTGAGGAATAGGGCTTGAAGCTTTTAACGTGAGTGGTTTCCTCACCAAAAAATAGCTAGCAACATCTCCAGTGTCATTAAATACCATCTGTGTTTGTCTTTCCAGTGCACATGGAAAAGGCATCAGTTAGGAAATACAGACACACATCGCTTTAACAGATTACATATGGTTGCCCCTCACTATTTCCACAACCGTGACATTCAAGCTCCAATTGGATTTATGTCAAATACCAATTTACGAATAAATGCGCGTTCTTAAATGGGAAGTAGCGTATAACGCTCAAACGAGGCCCGTGTTAAATGACTCCACGCATGTTTTGCATCATGTTCCTTGGGCCTCATTTGGTGGGAAATGAAATCAACAGTCACAAATAAAAAAACGTAGTGAAGTGACTCGGGCATCACTTCATCTCATTTCTCACTGGTCGTAAGCGCCGCGCTCCAACATCTGTCTGGTAGGAGAAAAAGCAGCGTTTCGGTAATGAGGGAGGGAGACGGCGGGTCTCATGGACCACTATGGTGCTATTTGCCTCATTGAGTTTCCCCCTCCCTTCTCACTCTTCCACTCTCTGAAGGTCTACAGAGCAGACTTGTAAAGCCCACAGCATACACGGCAGGCTCTTTAATGCAGGGGCTTAATGCTGTTGGGCTCACAGGCGCACAGATTATCGAGGGAGACGCATATGAATCCAATAACAGAGACTTTTAAAGGGGTTTATTTGTCGTTAGGCGTACAGATCAATTTGGGCCGTTTTAGCCGAAGTGCTTCCATCAAAGGAGAAAATCGTAATAGGACTTTGGGCTATGAAGGCTGTAACTCTCCAGACTGCATTTTTCTCTGAAAGCTTATAACAAATAGGTAGTTTAAAGGCACTCAAATAAGCTGTTTTACTTATGGACTACTAAACTACTTAATTTGGTAAAAATAATAAATAAAATAGTGATGTCTGCTTGTTAATGACCTGATGACCTTAACTAAATGACGCACTGTGGATATACACTGCAGAGTGTACAATTCAAGTGCAAAAATTAGTTCTGATCACAAGTGGGCACATATCTGTGATGCAACATTGTCATATTTAATTGCAAATGTTGCATTTTTTGAATAAACGCTTCTAGTTCTGTAGTTTATTTTTCTCATTCATTTTAAGGAAAAATACTGTTAGTTTGGGGTTGTAGGATTTTTAAAATGTTAGAGCTCTCTTATGCTCACCAAGACTGCATTTATTTAATTTAAAATACACTGAACACAGTAATATTGCAAAATATTATTATAATTATATGTAAAATAACTTTTCAATTTTCATGTATTTTAGAGTTTTATTTATTCTTGTGATGACAAAGTTGAATTTTCAGCAGCCATACTTAAGTCTTCAGTATTACATGATCCTTCAGAAATCATTCTGATATCCTTGTTGGTTTCTAAAGAAATATTTCGTATGATCATTGTTGAAAACAGGTGTGGAAACTGACATACATTTTTTGATTAAGCAAAAAAAAAAAAAAGGTTTTATTTGACTTTTTTTGTACAAAATATTATTAAAACAATATATTAAAAATGAAATCTTACTGACCCTGAACTTTTTAATGGTAGTAAATATAGAAATTGCTTCCCCTTGTAATCTTGATCTGAAGTTCATATTATCTATACTCAGCAAAGGAAAACATCTGTTTTTCTCAGACTTCCCACACCACCAAAAGTTTGTACCGAACATCAAAAATAAACAGAATAAACCCCCCCAACAAATCAAAATGCCATTGGACTGATGCCATTGTGAAATGGTTTCAGTGATTTTCTGGCTCGCTGGCAGTGGGCCAGGAAAATGAGCCCTTATCAGATCCATTCGATGGCGCTATATTTGGGTCTTGAATTGAGAGGGGCCAGAGAGCGAGTAGTAATGGTACAGACAGGAATAGCGGGCAGAAATAGCTGGCCGCCTGACTGGCACAATCAGTGGACTGCGTGTTGGATGGCTCGCTGTAATCATTGCTGCTTGGGCACAAAGGGAGGATGACGATAGCACATTAAAGCGCACTTACCATCGCACTACATCCTTCTGTTGTGTTTGCTTCATTCTCTGTGGGGTTCTGTTCAGCAATATGCCACTCAAATTAAAAGATGTCCGTATGCTAGCCCAGATTTTTTATCGTTTTATTGAGTTTTGCATCCAAATAAATTTCTTGTGTGTGTGGGTGGCTGGCATTTGTTGCTTCTTGTTGTACTAGCGAGCACTGAATCCACCAGCTTTAACTGATCCATAGGTGTGTTACTGTACATTCACCTGCCCTTGCATTGTTGTTCTAATCCCTGCAGCCTATTATAACCTGAAATCCTAGATTGAGACCAGAAAATAGAAAGGTAAAAGAATCTACAGCATGTAGGAGTAGTGTTTTTGACCTCTCATTTCGCAAGAGGTGATGCAAAGGCAGACACATCAGTGCAATGGGAGATTTGGTTGCTTTTAAAAACTATTAATTGTGAGATTTCTAGAAAGCTCCAAGAGCGACTTAAGTGAGTGTCAAACCTCTGACCGTTCTGAAGAAAAGGCAAATATGAGTCATTGCTGATGAGTCATGTGACCTTGACCTTCAATTTTGCTTAAATTGGTAAATTTTGGTAAATTTACGATGGGTAAAGAATGTCTCATGGGTAAAGATCAGTTGTGGCCTATCTGTGCTTTTGTTTTACTTGATGTGTATTGTATGTGTGTGGATGCAATACTGAGCTGAATCTAAGGCTGAATCTGAGTGTTAAAGCAGGTGGAGATGTTTAGAGCAGGTCTGTTAGCAGCCGCCTGGTGTGACACTCTGCCACGTATTAGTCTCCATGTGTAAGGATGACTCATCCCGTGCTGCTTGTCAGGAGTCTTTAATCTTCTTAAAGAGCCACTGCCACAATCCTCTGATGCTGCATGAAACAGTCTGTCTGTAGTCAGATTTCATGCATGTGAAACTTAAACTATGGTCAAGCTAAATTAGTTGTACTGTAGCTTGCTAACAAAAAAGATATAATTACACCGGAGCTAATTAAGAGTGCAATACAACACAATTACATAACAAGCAATCATTTGTACAAGATATTTTTTCAACTAAGATTTTATGGACATTTAGGGTTGGGTCATGCGGTAAAGCGGTAGATTTAGGTTGAATTTGAGTTGTGTGTTTTCTTCCAGTTTTCTAATTTTATACAGATTTAATTATGGAAAATTCTCATGAGATCGAGCTGGAGATATCTTTGCATGCAACCATCCAATTATGTAATTTTATAATTTAATTAGCCAAATTTTTCTGGCAGAACAACAATGAGGGTTTTTGAATGAATAAAAAATTTGAATTGTTGAATTAATTTGAATCAGGGTGGCAGCTCAGTTATGGTACACTAAATACAACAACAGAAACTATTTTGAAAATGTACCAAATATCAGGATTTGGCTGAACATTTTGGAATAAAATTCGTCCAATGTCATGCACAGACTGGTGGCTTGTTTTTTTTTTTTCATTTTCTTGAACACTCTCTTGAACTCTTTGAAATGCTACAGTATGAATTTTCTGTGTAAACACACTAATCACAGTGAATACTAATACAATTATCCATAGAATACTGCATAATTACACATTTTGTCACACTACAATATTATTTGTTGAACAAAGTTGCTAGTTTTTACTGTTTTGAAATCAACTGAGCTGCTATCATGCTACTAAAAAATATAGAGTTAAGGTTGTAGCTTTGCTACTTTAAAGAAGTTACTCCCTGACACTGCACACAACCTTTCTTTTTTCATGTTTTTTCCAAAGCTCCAGTGATGTGTGAAAGGAACATTGGATACTGAGAAAGATATCTGGGCTTAGTCTATCTGCTGACCCCCGTGAGCTCCGAGGTCTAATCTGAAGGTCGGCAGGGGGCTGTAAGCAGCAGAACAATCTGCAGCTAGTCACCAGACCCCTGTCCAGCCCTGCAGACACGTTAGCATTTCATTTTCATAACGCATCCTGCCAGAGTCTCGCCAGGTGGCAGCTACTATGCCAGCATGTGGGGAGATGAACCCGAGCAGGCTTTTAGCAGGAACCGATGCTATCTCACTAACATTTTCATTTATTTGTGAGGTTTATTTTCCTCTTTCCCATCTCGCAAATCCACTCGGGCTCAAATGGAGGATATTCAGTTGAATAAAAAAATAGCTGATAAAAAAGACGCTGGGTTATAAACATACAGAAACATACTTCTCAAACATGCAGATATACAGTGAGCACACCAAATGGTCTTTCAGCCCTTGGCGAGCTCATATAATGGCATATTCCAGGGGTCTAATCAGATTTCTCATTTTGATTAAATTGTAACTCAATATGAACAAGGAGCTTATGTGGAGTGAGTCTGTGCAACAGGTGACCTATGAGATGGTAGCTAGTGAAAAAAATAAAAGCTGCATCTTCAAATGGCATGTGCAGCCATTTTGAGGGCTCATTCTGAGGTAACACTGCGATGACATTTGGACAACAAATCCAGAAATTCCTTCGGTCTAGACCACAAAATGAATGCCATTTGAGGTGTTGTTTTTCAAAGCCATCTTCTGGTTTGGATTGTGGTATCAGGAGCTGCTTGCAGACGAGCACAAAAGTCTGGTCATGCTTTGATGCCCTCTCAAACAGGTATCATCAAAGTGTCTTTCAACAGGTGCTTTTATTAACAATAGATATTTTGCTTTTATCTTCCCTGTTGCACCTCCTGTTGTTTAACAATCAGTCACCGTATAGAAGACGTTGTTGTGTCTGTGTTCGCCGAGCACCTGCGATGACAGGCTTGTTTCTCTTGGCTTTGAACACATGCCCCCTTCCTCGCAGTGACCCCCCTTTTCTTCTCAGCGTTTCACCCACAGCTGTTTGTTTTTGTCACCCAATTTGCAGATATTATGCACACAAGTAGACCTTTTGTTCTTCTCGTCAAAGCTGTCCTTTATGTGGCTGTGGTACAGAGTGGGTTGAGGACATTTCCCTGATTTCCTCCTCCTCTTTGTCTTTCACCCTCCCACACTGGAAAAAATGTTTTGTCACCTAATGTGGTGACATCTAAATTAAATTGTCTTATTCAAGTCACAAATATTATTTATGATGACTAAATCAATCTGATTATATTAGGTTAAATCAAAAAATTATAATTTTTAGGAAGAAATGGCACCAGATGTTAAATGTTTTCAGGTTTGAACACTCCTTCTCTCTACCATTGGTCAGACAAATAGATTGCCCCGCCTCAAAGTTACATCATTGGTTGAGATGTTGTTGTCTCAAGCTGGTTGAAATTATAAACATCATATTTAAAGTAACAACCTGAACAGTTTCACATTTTATAGTTAACTAAACTTCATTCATTTTAGTTGTTAATGCATTAACTATCAAAAAAATTGTATGGCATTCATTAATCTGGGTTAATGTTGATTTATAAATATTGTTCATTTCTTATACATTCATCTTTGGTTAGCAGTGTTATTTTAGTATTAGTTTTATACTTTATATACGAATGCAGTATTTATTGTTGAATTACTATTATTATTATATTTTCAGTTTTCATTTAAATTTCAGTTTGTTTTATTTTTATTTCAGTTTTAGTTATAGTAATTTCAGCAATGCACCTTTTTTATTTCAGGTAATTGCCAAGGCAGCATTTCTATTTTTCAATTTAATTTTGTAAGTTTCTGTTTTATTTAAATTTAATTACCAAACATATATTTAATAGTATTACTGTAGTTTTAGTTAACAGTATCCACACTGTTTGTAATACATTAATGTTAATATTTATTTAAAATATAAAATTATTAATAAATGCTGTAAAATATTGTTCATTGTTAGTTCATAACACCTAAAGTGTTAACTATTGATGACCAATTGAACCTTACTGTAATTGATTTCATTGATTAGACCTCTGGGTTTAGTGAACACTAATGTGTGGTTGATTACTAAATTAAAGTTGAAGGCAAAGTGCTCAAAGTAGACACGATGCACAAGTAGTGACACTTTGTTTGGGGTGTCAGAAACACTAACACATCCCAGTGACAACTGTATCACATTACCCATCAAGAGAGCTGCTGGGTATTCTCTGTATTAAAAGGGCAAGGTCAACGTAACCTTTCTTGTTAGAACAGCTGTAGTCACACATAATAGACCTTTCAAGTGCATGGTATCGAGAGGTAGTACATCTATAGCATGTTTGTTTTCTCAGCTGCTGGACACAAGAGGGAGGGAGGAGGACTCATGATTACACTGCGCCAGCATACATTGAGCTCTATAGGTTCATAGGGATGGAGGTGTTACTGTAAAGGGTCACTAAGAGGGATTTTATGAGCTGGTGAAAGATGTAAAGGGTCAATACACTTAATGAGTGAGTTTTTTTTGTTGTTGTAACGAACAGTCTTTGGTGCCACTGTCAGTATAGAAATTACACACTTCATCTTTTGCATTAGGAAACTTAGTTTAACATATAACAAAGAGGCTGTGGAAATTTGTGGGCTTTCACGTCATGTCTTTATGCCTACTATTTCCATCTCCGTGACACATTCCCCTCTATTAACCCCACCATGTCTCATGTCGAGATCTTTTTACTACACATGAGCTAATGTTGTGAAAATAGACACATCTGTTTCACTAAGTGACGTCTCATCGACTTGCTTGTCTGGTGCAGTCAGCTTGATTATGCACAGGTATGGATCTATCCTTACTCTCCTGTCTTATGAGGGAGTGGCTCACAGAGAGCATAATCTGAGACTAGAGATGGAGCCCATGTCAGTGTATCATCTTTAACCGCCTGTTGAACAAGGGCAGGAAGATTCTAGCTTCTAAAATGGGGTTTATTGATTTTTTTTTCCATGTCTTTTATCAACATTGAAGTTGCTGTTGAAGCTGTGATGACGTGGTTACCACACATGCTGTACACACAATGTTTAGATCTAATTTCTGCATTTATTTCTTTTATGTATATTATTTATTTATTTATTTTTTAACTATATCAATAAAAAAGACAAAAACCTCCTGGAAAACAGTGTCTGAAGCTTGGATTGCTACAAATATATATATTTTTGTCGTCTTTTCCAGTACCAAAACAAGACTGATTTACAAGCAAAGATACTCTTTTCTGGAAAACAAAAATAGTGAACATAAATGTGTTTAGATACTTATTCAAAAGTATGAATAAATAAATTGTTTGGAAAAGTATTTGTTTTTAAGTGTAACTCAGAAATTTAAATTTAGTGAAAAATAAATATACTAGAATGTATTTGAAATGGATTTATTTCATGCTAAATATACTACAAATACATATTACACATTTACATTTTCATACTTTATAAAAAAATATCCCGCAATTGTACTTTTGGTATACTGAACTGGTACACCTAAAGTCTGCTAAATTGGAACTAATAATTGGAGCTAATTTGTATTTTAATTGTGCAGAATTAGTGCTAAAGTCCAACTAAAGATATACTGAAGTATATTTGATTGTTCTAAAGTGGAACTACTACAAGTATACTTTAGTTACACTTTAAATATCTTGCAAGACCAGTATTATTCAGAGATCATACAATCCTCATCAATAGTGACATTAAAACACACTTTAGGCTTAATATTAAGGAATATTTATTGTGCACAAGTAGTACTCCAAGTAAAGTTTAATTAGAATTTTCATATAAGTCTTGAGCATTATGTCAGTAAATATGTTAATAGATTTGAAGTATACTTAGCATGAAATAAATGTAATATATTTTAAATATTACTTTTTTACTAGGGTAATTAGATTAATGAAACAATTAAAAAATTCATCAAATTTATCTTGCTCTTGATATTTCTACTGGAAAACAAGACAAAATACTGATAAAGACAATGTTTTTTTTTTTCTAGTGAATCGGGTTTGGGTGCAGTTGACACACAATCACAGTCAGTTCTGCTTTTATAAAGGGCAGACCCGCCCTCATATGATCTATAATTCACAGAAGTCTTGCATTCCCCGTGGTGACGAGTGAACCCCGATGCCACTGAAACTGAGAGGCTTATATCACCTGAATTACAGAACCGATGCGTGTTTACCGCCATGTGTCATATGCCATCATCTATCATCCTGCAACAGTGTAGATACCCTGAGATCTGCCACGTTCAAAGACAAAGAGCTTTGACTGCTTTGGAGGTCTACCCTGAGGCAAACTTTACCGGTGGGACAAAAAAAAAAGCCCTGATAAAGACAATAATGGAGAGAAAGACACAGGGATAAAGCAAGTGTAACCCAAGTACCCCAGGCCGGGTGTTATGCCGTCTGTCAATGCCGGAGTGTGTTTTTACGAGGCTGTGGTCAGACAGCATAAAAAGCCCAGAAGCAGTAAAACTGCCACAGAAATCACACTCTGTGTTTTAATAATGCCACTTAGGCACATACTCTTGAGCAAGAATAACAGGGAGTGAATGGTGTGCATTCTTCCACACGAGACCCTCCACAGGGCAAAGGTTCGAGGAGACCCAACGCTTGAGGTTTCAAAGAGGGAGAACATCTCTGTTTCCAAGGTTTTGCGGCAGATGAAAGTGAAACTCCGCTTTGAGAACTCTGCATCAGTGCAATAGGCTGTCTCTAGGTTTTTATGCATCTATTTAACTGTACTTTTATACCAAACGCTTTGCTTTGCTTTGTCCTTCATCAATTCACTTGCGTCCTTCAACATTTCTGGCCTTATTCAACACTTTTTAAGCTTGGTGAAGAAGCCTCTCAGTACTTAGTGACACAGCATATTAACAGTAATCTCTGAGATATGGGACTTGTAATTGAAGTTCATTTCCAGATGTTGGAGTGAAGTCGGAGAGTAGAACACCCAATATGTAGTGAATGTTTGCAGTTTTCGGTTCCTAATTTAATATTCCTACTGTTCCATTAACAATGGCAGGATACAGGGGCTCTAGAGGGGAGCAGAATGCGAGCACTTTTCACAATTAACATACAATTCTTATCCCGTTTTTTTTGGTATTTTTTTTTTTATATTCGAGCCATTAATCATGTCTTTTGTAGTGATAACAATTAGATACACTACCAAAGACTTGATAAAAAGTGACAGTAAAGACTTTTACATTGTTTTAGAATTTTTGATTTCAAATAAATGCTGTTCCTTAGAATCCTGAAAAAACAATGTATATTAAGCAGCACAACTGTTGATACAACATTGATAATAATAATCAATGTTTCTTAAGCATCAAATCAGCATATTAGACTGATTTCTGAAGGATCATGTGACACTGAAGACTTTACCATCACAGGAATAAATTCCTATATTGAATAAAATACATTGAAATAGAAAACAGTTCATTTAATTGTAATAGTATTTCACAGATTTTACTGTATAATATTTCAATTGTACCGTATTTTTGATGAAATACATGCAGCCCTGGTGAGCATACTTTTGAATGGTTGTGTATGACACATGAACTGTTATTAAAACACATGAAATGTTTTAAATGTCACTTAAAATGGTGCCACCTGGAGAGTCATTTGAACACTTTACTGTTCATCATGGAAAGAGAAGTAAATAATCTCATTCCATGTCATTAAAAAGTTGCTAATGCTATGCAACTAGTGAAATGTCAAGTACAAGGAGTCAATAAATCAGTGTTTCAAAATTTCTTTGGAAATAACACTTTCTCTAGCATTTTGTCAAATTGCTAATGTTTTTGTGAAACAAAATGTCAATCAGTGACAGCAGGTTAAGCTTTTTCACACTGTATTTTCTCTATATTATGCTGTTTCATAAACCATTTCAGAAACTACATGGCATATTTGTACTTTTAAAAGTAAAGTAAAGTCGTGACGTATTGTCAAGTATGGTGACCCATACTCGAAATTGGTGCTCTGCGTTTAACCCATCCAAGTGCACACACACAGCAGTGAGTAGTGAACAAATGCACACACACACACACACACACACACACACTGTGAACACACACCCGGAGCAGTGGGCAGCCATGCTGCGGCGCCCGGGGAGCAATTGGGGGTTCGGTGCCTTGCTCAAGGGCACCTCAGTCGTGGTATTGAGGGTGGAGAGAGCGCTGTACATTCACTCCCCCCACCTACAATCCCTGCCGGCTGGGGACTCGAACCCGCAACCTTTCGATTACGAGTCCGACTCTCTAACCATTAGGCCACGACTTCCCCACAAAGGTCCATTTGTCTCTCGAGACAAGACAAGTAAACTGCAAAGAAGGTAGACAGTAATTAAATGGTTTAAAACTGAAACCAAAAGTTGACCTTTAAAAAAGTTATCTAAATTTCATGTTTGTCAACTACTGTTTATGGCTTCATTTTTGTCAGGGGAAAAAAAAATCTAACAAACAATCCACCTGACTTACAGAATGTATTTTATAATTTTATTTTGGATTCATATTCCAGACACGCTTGAAACACAGACACGCACTGAGTGAACAAAAGGTGAAAGAACATTTGGCCTTTTTCCTGTGTTTGTGGAACATGTCACTGGTTTCCTATGGGATTTTACTCCAAACTGTCACTCAGTCTGAATGAACGTAAAACTTTGTGTCAGAACATTGTTAGTCTAATTGGAGGGAATTTCCCCCTGTACAGAATAACACACACTGCCATATTGCAGTCCCTGTTTGAACAAAATTCCTTCATACTGTTACGTCCCATGACGTAGTATTTACTGTGTATGTTGTTCTGGCGATGTTTTCTCCCCTCCTTTCGTGTTTTTCTCTTTCTCTCTCTCTCTCTCTCTCTCTCTCTCTCTCCCCTGCAGTACTCCAAATCATCAACAGCTGATGTTAATTAGCAGGAGCTTGGCAGTGTGTATAAAACAGCAAAGAAACCGGGTTCAGGAGGAATCCCTTTTCGGCTATCCCGGACGAGCCCCCAATTGTTATGTTCCCACTTTAGTTCCGCAGTCTAGGGGTTTTAAAGAAAGACGTAACAATAATAAAGAAATAAGCGTGAGGAATCCCTTTTCTTCTATCCCAGCTCTAGCTGTCTTTCACATTAGGTCAAAAAAAAAAAAAACATTTACACAACACCCTTTTAATTCACACCTGGTCACAAAAAGGAAGCTGAGAGAGAGTTTACTTAAATAGTTATTTTCTTTATTCAAGGTGTAACCAATATAGTTATGAAACAACTAAATATCAGAGAGCAAAAACAAATTAAAGTATAGAAACCAAATCGTCAGAAGAGGGCCAGGCCAAAATAACAAACAAAACAGGGGCTTACTAAAGTTTAAACAAAGTTAAATTCCCTAAACAAAACAAACAAAATTAAAGACATTTATCTTACCTTTCTCCCTGACTAACCAACAATAAACAGGAGAAAAGTTTAAGGAGTGGATACTCCAAACCAATTGGCGCCCAACTCCCTACACGGTTTAAACTCACATAGTTTAAATTGTCATTATACTCAGACAACACTCAGACAATAGAATTCACAAATTTTTCTTTGTCAACTACAGTTAACACCAACAATGTCTGGGATAGCCGAAAAGGGATTCCTCACGCTTATTTCTTTATTATTGTTACGTCTTTCTTTAAAACCCCTAGACTGCGGAACTAAAGTGGGAACGTAACAATACAAATAAAGTACTTTTTCTCTTTTTTGCTTTCTTTTTTATGGTTCTGTAGGTGCTTACAAAAGCACCTAAAGAAATAGTTCACTCATACATGAAAACTCTGTCTTGAATTACTTACCCTTATGTTATTACAAACTTGTACAACTCTGGAACAAAACAAGGAGAAATGTTGAATATTGCACTTGCCATTTGTACTTTTCCATACAATTACAATGAATGGTACTGAAGCTTTAAAGCCTGAAAAGGACCTAAAGCACATACAATAGACACAATAGAAGTTAACATATAGCTCCAGAAGACATGAAATATGGCGCATGAGTTGTATTGACCTCTTTTATGATACTTTATGGTGCTTTTGGTCATTTTAGAGCTTGACAGTCCAAATCTCCATTCACTCTCATTATATTGAAAGAGATATCCACCTTTTGTGTTCCACAAAAGAAAGTCATACAGGTTTGGAGTAACATGGGGGTGAGTAAATAATGACAGAACTTAAATTTTTGGCTGAACTATCCCTGTAGATGCAAGCACTGGTTTGCCTGCAGCTTGTGTAGGAATAACGGTGACAGGGTGTGTCTGTGTGTGTGAGCCTTAATTCACTTTCCACAAACAGAAACATAATCTCAGCACCTATGAGTCACCGTACTTCTTTACCCACCACATCGTCCTTTTGCTTGCTGCTTTTTCCCCCTCTTTATAGGAGACGGTCGGGGAAGTGATAAATTCTGTTTGTCCTCTCTGCAAACTCCGAGAGAGTCTGAATTGCTTTTTTTTTTACTTTCATTGAAAGGGTTTTTGGAGACGATCAAGTATTTTATTAAGATTACTCTGTTAGAAGTGGTGGGATACCGACGACTAAAACAGAGGCGATTGAGATGAATTAAGTCAAAGGAAAGCTCTCCTGATTTAAAAGTACATAATTTTTCATTAAGCTCCTCGCTCTGTTTATTTGCGTGCTGCTAACTTTTCCATGGCTTTAATGGACGCTGCATGAAAAGAGCCTTTCATGTGGAGAGAAATGAAAAAGGCAGCGGAAAACCAAACACACACTCAGCCCAGAGGGACTGCATGTGTGGAGCTGTGCTTCTGGAGGGAATCTTACAGTGGCCGGGACATCCATACGTCTCACAGAGGCAAGCGTGTTAATGGCGAATGATGAATTTTGGGGTTTTCTGTTTGATTTACATCTGGAATACATATGAGTGTGCAGTACATCTTAATTATTATTAAAAAATAATACTGACTCGGTAATTCATAAATATCATTACATTTTGGGGCTTTCCACCACATTATATTTTACAGCCTTAACTAACCTTGCTTTGTTGCTCATTTCTGAATACACTGTCAATATATTGTCTGAAAATATTATATGATATATTAAGACTTTCTGACACACAGTCATGAGGGTAAATGATATCATGATATATTTTCCTGTTTTATGCTTTTTCTGCATGTTAGTCACACCACATGACTTTTGATTAGGTGGTTTTTCAAAATCTAGTTAAAATCATGCTCATAGTAGAAAAGCTGTACTCGAGTCATTGTATGCATGCATTTTTCATGTATTTTAGAACAGTCTAATCGATAGGACAAAAAAAATACCCAAAATCCACTCTTCAACTTTCTCCTTGAGTCCAACCAAGTGACGGAAAACCCCTTTTTGCAGAGTGATGTATTGTGAAAGGGTGTTTCCCCCGGATAGCCGATCACCTCATTTTCATTTCTGCCCTGTTTTTGACAAGATGAGTGGACTTGGGCACAGCGGTTTGTTCCCTGTGTGGAAAAGTATTTATTGCCATCCCGAAACAATTGCCATTCCCTGAGGCAAATTGAGTGTGGAGGAGAGCTTTCGTCTCCCTCTATCTTTTATGACTTTAAATTCCTCTCGTCTTTCAAAGGCGGCGGATCCGATGATCTTGGGTGGGCCCTTGAATGGCTCTTAATGACAGAGCGGAGGCGGAGGCAGAGGCGGCGATGCACCCGCTTATCGGCCGAAAGTGAGAAGTCTTTGCGTTCCACCACATTAATTCTTCACAACGGATTCGAGTGGGAAAACGAACAAAATTTGACCCTTGCCACTTATTCTTCAAAGCGGGATGACTTTATTGGGTTTCTCATGGTCAAATTACTGTAATTTTGCTTTTATTTGACATAGTTATTTTGTCCCGCGTTCTGGTTCTTTTAAGGCCTTGAATGGCCACAGAGCAGTCAAGAGTGAAATAGTTCCCTCTTTCAGTAATGTAGACAAATATAGTTCTTATTTTGGTTAGGCGGGGTGCAGCATTACATTTCCTAACCATTTTAGGGAAGGATATTTCAACGGATCATAAGTCATAAAAAGTTGCATCCATGAGTAGTGATTTGAAAATGATAATGATTGTTGCTTACTTCATTCGCCATTATTAAGGTGTAACTAATAATTAATACAGCAGGAGCTGTGAATGTCCCAGGCTTTGCAGCGGTGTGTGTGTCTGTGTGTGTGTGGGTTTGGCCGGACCGAGAAAGGGAAGTGGCACTGGAGGGAGGAGACTGTGCATCACTGCTCTACAGATCCTGATGTGATAATGGAGTAATAATAGCAGGCCTGCCACCACCCATCTCCTACCACATCACTCTTAATGCCAGCTCTCGCTCACTTTCTGTCTACGTGTCCCTCGCTCACTCAACCATTTCCCTTTTCCTGTTTCTCTCTCTCTATCTCCAGCCACATCAGTCTGCTCTCTCTGCAGAAATGCTACTGTAAAAACCTGTTCATTGGTTAACAGAGTTAACCATGTAGTAACGTATAAGGGCGTAGGTTTGCTTTTGACATTGGTGGGGATGAGTAGAGCACGACCTCTCCACCCCGCAGCTTCATCTCATCTAAACTCTTTATTTATGGTAGCCAACATATTCATAACTTCATCATTCATAAACAGAGGGTTTTTTCATGTTTGTAGGCTGTTTTATAATTACACAATTTTGATTTTGTGAACAAACAACATTAGTCTTAATCACGCCTAACTTTATTTTAATATGAATCGAAATTAACCCAGGATGATTCTGAAAGAAAACTTTACTATTGCTGTAGTATTGAAACTTTCATATTCATCTGATTGACAGATAAACGTACGCTCTTATTTCAGTGTTTTTTGTATTTTGATGTTATTTCAGCTAACAGTTTGCTTTGTACATTCAGTTTACCGTAGCTAAAGTTAAAGAGTGTCCGTGACAATTCAGGATGCTGTTTCAAATTCTGTCGCACCACAGAGCATCACTCGCATAGTTTACTATAAAATCACATTATATTTGTCCCAAATTATTTTTAATGTAGCCAACATAATGACTTCATCCTGTCTGTATATATGCTTTATATAGAGTGCTAATAGCCATAGATCACGCTTTTTTTCTGTTTTCTCTGTCTTGTCAAACACCGTATTTTAAACTCATTGATGCAACTTTGTTAATTCCTGAAGTGAACTTTTATTATTTTAACTGGACTGCTGTGAACTGTGTGCAATACCTGTGAGTTGTTCTGAATGCGGCTCCACTTCTCCTCTGGTGTGCGACCTATTCTTACTCCGTCGATGTATTAAATGTCCTTGAAAGCGCGCCGTTAGGTAATCTCAATGGTAAGACATATTTCAGATGCATCCAAAAAATACAAAAACATATATATTTATATTTGTTTGATCAAAATTATTGCTAGGGACAATTTGGTAGTTCCTGGATATTGGTCCCTATAATACCCCCCCCCCCCCCTCCAATTCTACGGCCCTGGTAAACCAATATAGTGATCAATTATATTAGATATTACATGGTAGTTATTGTATTTTTTAAGATACAAAAGCCATTTTACTAGTTCAAGTAGAGTGGTATATTAATATTGTATCATTAATATAGTATAAAATAAAATATAGTATAAAATATGCAGGCATGGATTCTGTACCACCTGAACATTATCACTGTATTTTCCAGTGAATTTCTGGCAACCACAGCTGCAAACCTTTTAATTATAGATTTTGACCAGATTTTAGACTTGCAATAAAAGAAGCAGGACAGAATTTCCCTCTCTGTCTTCCTTCTTACACACACCAGCAAATAATATAAGCATGCTGTCAGGTCAGCGATATTCTTGATTATTTCGCTGTGACTCACGTTGTGTCTTTTATAAACGTTTGTTGGCATGTGTTATGAGGATGACTCATAATTTCTGTCGTTGCTTTCAAAGGGCAGCACAATTTTTTGATAATCTCATGCCAATGTACGGCACATGGGACTTTTCATTTCTACCTGTCTAAGACTGTTGCGGCTTGTTTCTTTGTACGGTTCCTTGCATCTTGAATGTTACGTTTTAGTGACTGAAACATGGCTTAAAACAAAGAGTAAGCAGGCTAAGAATGAAAAAAGAAACATAATCCCCTGTAAATATAGCCATTTCATGCAATAATTGGTTTAGGCCTGATTTCCATACTGCAAGATGAGACTTTAAAGCATCTTTCCATTGCTCAAATCCCAAAGCATTACTTCCCTCCATTAGCTGTCTATACTCTAGAAACCATTATGCAGACTTTGCTTTTTGGAGAAGAGAGAAATGTGATTTTCCTCTTATTCTGAAGATTATCAGAGGAGCTCTTTTAAGGGAGGGAGGTTTAATATGCACAATATGTTATTTCCTCTCGTTCTACCTCGTTGGAATGCTCTTCCCACTCCGAGCTATTGCTTGAGCTTCTCTTTTCCTGCTTGGCTCTCTGATAGTCTTCAAAGACAGCATTGATGTCTTAATCAACCTTCTGAAAATGCCATCATGCTTCATGGATGGTATTTTTTGATGGTATCTGAAGCCATAATTTTGTGGTGTGGTTTATTTTAGCTTTTGTCTACATGTCAGATTGTGTCTTAATTAAATTATGAACTTAAAATCTGGGATGCTAAATTAAAAAAAGGAAAAAAAAGAAGAAAATAATAATACACTATTTCTAGGTCACTAATAAAATTTGTACTTTCTAAATGTATGTTTTTTTTTTTTTTGGTTCAACTTGACACCTGTATTATTTATCGGTGCAGCAATTTTCAATGTTAAAATATAATGTTTTAAATACAAATATAAAATATACTATATGAAGTACTGTTCATAATTTTGGATGTTTTTGTTTACTTTTGAAGGAAGTTCACTAATTCTTACGTTGCATTTATTTGCTGACAGTAAAAACAGTAATATCGTGAAATATTATTACAATTTTAATTTTTTTTTCTTTTTTAATATATTTATTTAAAAATGTAATTTATTCCTGTGGTTGCAAAGCTGAATTCAGCAGGCATTATTCCAGTATTCACTGTCACATGGTGCTCAAGAAACATATCTTATTATTATCAAATCTGAAAACAGCTTAATATTTTTGTGGAAACCCGGATACATTTATTTCAGGATTCTTTGATGAATGGAAAGTTTAAAAAAAACATTTATTTGAAGTAGATTTTTTTTATAAAATTATAATTGTCTTCCCTCTGCTAATATATATATATATATATATATATATATATATATATATATATATATATATATATATATATATATATATATATATATTCAATTTTGGACCCCACTGTGTATGTTATTAACTATATGAAATTATTCATAACTATTTTGTTTTTCTGTTTCAGTTGAGTCCAGAGCAGCTGGTTCTTCTGTTGGAGTTTCTTCTAGAGGAACCAAAGCTGAGTCTGTCCACACTGAGACTCCTTCAGACCACTTATAACCTACAGGCCCAGGATGCTGAGGTAACCAACACTCCTACATATATTTCCACATCATACCGCTGCACTGGACTGTTTACTTCACCTCCAGACCTTCTCCCAGCATCACTAATGCTTATCCATCTATTGAGACTGTCTGCTGTTTTGTGGTCTCATCATTTGCATTGAATTCTTGGTTGAGACAGTCAGGAAACTAAAAACATCTGTTTTTATGGCTTCAGTGCATTCACATTATTGTTTTAGTAGTTCATAGTTGTTGAAGACTGATCCCTTTCTTTGTAATCTTTTCAATGTTGAAATGGTTTATTCTATGATTTTTAGGAGTTTGGGGGCGGAGCGTTCAGAAGAACTATTGGAAAAAAACAATCATTATTTTTCATTACGTCGCACAGGAAAAAGTGTTCTTAATACCTTCATTTCTTTTGCTGTTTCCTTTCCACACCTTTTCAAATATTGACTAGAGGCAGGCTGAACTCATTTGTCATGTCTCCACCAACACCTCTTATGTTCACAGCTGAAAAACCACACCAATCCATCAGTCTTATAATTTTATGTCACTCTCATTTTAGAGTTTGTATACTGTAACACCAATATCACTGACATTTACTCTTTTACTCCACTGAATAAGTTGCTTGCATTTATTTGTAAGTAATCTCGTCATTCTGTTTAAGATACAGAGGTTTTGAAAATATCATGTCTATTTGAATTCCCTGAAACGTCCTCTTGCTTGGCCGTATCAGACGAGCACGAGAGAAGCTATCTGATTTCTCTCAGATCATGTGGCGAGTTTTCTTCTTAAGACTTACAGGGGTTTCGGGCCATGCACTGCGCTCTTTGAGAAGCGCACGCTAGCCAAACGCTAACCTCTGTGGTATTTGCCTCCTGATTCAATTACTGTCCCAGCAGCCAATTAGGCCACTTTGTTATTCTTAGTCAATTCAGAGGAGGCCAGCTTCTGTTTGGGAGCAAAATTTGGCAGGCCAGCAGTGACCTACCACAACGTTCTTTTGAAGTGAAGCACTATTTGGCAGCGTGAAAGATGTAAGATAATATGAAACGGTGACCACAGTAAGTCCCAGACTACCACAGTTAGTTTCAAACTGAGGCCCAATGGGAGGTTTTCATCAAGACCTTCCAGGAAAAACAAAAGGCCCTCTAAAAATAAATCAGGTTATTACTACCACGTGCCCCTCCCTCCGTCTCACCCGCTCTCTGGCTTCTTTTCTCCGCTGCTGCTCCCAGGTTCCGACGGTCATCTTTTCTTTCAGACAGATTTAATTCTCCTAGCCATTTTTTTACCATCCTGAAGCACCGTCGCCATTTAGCATTCGATTTTCCTTTTGTGAATTGCTGCCGACACATAATTTTCATGTTTTAAAATAGATGTGAATCCTTATTAGCTGTGCATTTTTATTAGCGCTGCATGAAAATTGCTTTAAGGTCACAATAAAGTTGAGAGGTGTGGTTGGCGCCACTCAGTCTGTGTGGGTCATGACTGGGCGTTGTTCTCACATAAGAAATGAATCACTGGATATTTCACAATTAGTGGTGCTTGCAAAGGCAAGCATGGCCATTAATATTGCTCACAGTAAGGGTTAGGGATTCAAACAAACCCCTAACACTGAGTATTAAAGGCAACTCGTCATTGCTCGTCTACAGACATGAATTATGTCTCTGAGTGTGTGGCTTGTTGAAGAGACAGGTGCTATTTACTTCTGTAAAGTGATCAGACTTATAATTTTCACCAGGCATGCAGTAAAATGGGTGGAAACATCCTGTAGACTTACTTTGAATGAGGGTTCTGAACCATATCTAGAATCAGAATATCACTGAGAACTGGAAATGGGATCTTTCGACTGAACCTGAACATGCTCAGAACACCTTAGCAACTGCATAAAGATTGTCCTGGAAACCACCTACAGAATCTTATTGTGGTAGTTTTGCACAGGAAAGCACCACATATTGGGATTTTATTTATTGAATTTGACTTGAGTTGCTTTATTTGAAGTAAATCAGCTGAAACTATCACTTGATGCATTTAAGAATATTTAGTTTATATTCAAAGTTTAAATGAGTTATAACACTATGGTGCATTTAGAAGAATACTAGCGGGTCAAATTTAGGACACAGGTTTTAGTTAATACGCCTTCATTACAGCCTCCATTCCATTACACAATATCGTACTTCACAAGCCAGCGTAGGAGTTTTTCAGGTGTTTGAACAGTATTTGGGATGGATTCCGCTTAGATTAAGCATGCCAATCAGGAGAGAATAGCACCTCTCACTCCTTGGCGCGTCATGTGTGCCATGTATTTCGTGCGAGCACAGGCAAAAGCGTGAGGGCTAAGCGTTGTGGTATGCTGTTTCATGTAAGGACTCGTGTGTGTATGTATTGCACGTGTGAGTGCGAGTACCATCTGTCGGTCAGGCACACAGAACGCATTGTATCACAGCTACTTTCAAAGCCCAGTTGCAAAGTTCACATGGACAACCAGCCAGGAAGAGAGCAATTGATAAAAGGCATATCAGAAATCTGGATGTGCATTTTGTGTTCCTGCAGCCAGGACAAAATTCCTGTTTACTATTTTACTATATTATAAAAGCCGTGTTTACTATTTATACTTGTTTTATGTATGACAACAGAAAATATGTAAATGTGAACAGCTTTATTGGGCATTCAGTTGTATTACAGTATGTGATAGTTCATAGAGTAGAAGATCTGAAGTGCCAAAAAACAATGCTTTGCTCGTTTGCCAAGCCATGATGTCTCTCGCTCTCCTCGCACGGACCTTTAAAGGTAAATAAACCTAAACTATTATTTATTTCAGTATTAATTTCATTAAACAAGTTAAAAATGTTACTTCAATTTAAAATAACTTTTTTATTTTTATATATTTTAAAAGGTAATCTATTCCTTTGATGGTAAAGCTGATTTTTCAGCAGCCATTACTCCAGTCATCAGTGTCACATGATCCTTCAGAAATCAAACATGCTGATATCAACATTCACATTTCTAAACATTTTTGTGTGAACTGTAACATTTTTTTTTTTCAGGATTCTTTGAGTAAATAGAACGTTCAAAAGAACATATTTTACAGTGTTAACAGAAATGTTTTGTAATGTAAAAGTCTTTAATGTCGCTTTTGATCTTTTTTAAGTTAAAATAAATTTTATAGTCAAGTCAAGTCACCGTTATTTATATAGCGCTTTTTACAATGAAAGCAGCTTTACAGTAATAAACAGAAATGGTTTCGAAATAGTTTGCCGTATAATATAAATATATCTAAAAAATAAATTATGAAAGTGGTTTTAAAAATGACATCCTTGGTTTTACTGAAAGATTTTACTCTTAGATGAGAGCTCATCTTTATGAGGATGTGTTTGCATCTGTACTGGAGCAGAAAATCCTATGGTGATTTGGGCATGTATTATGCTAATTACTGTACTCTTGTTTAGAGTAATCCTTTTCTCTCAACACTGGATTGAGAGTAATGTGTGTGAGAATAATATACACCTGGAAACTTTGTGTGGGAAACTTTTCTGTACACAGTTATTAGTGAATGAGGCCCTGTAACTGTAACTACTACATTAAACCCAATAACCATTTCACTACATGAAAACTACCAGAAAGCACAATCAACATTAACCAAATAACTGTAATTGTACAGTAATTGAACTCAAAGTGTCTTCTGGAATGATCTGTTCCCAGGGCGGTGTGACCCACGGCAAGTGTTACAACATTTAAGGGTTGCACCTTTGACGTATTATTAAATATTGCATCACTGGTGATGAATGACTTGCGGTTTTTATCTGCTTTGGACGGAGCTTCTGTAGTCCTGCCATCTGCTGTATCAGGAAGTCCATGCAAGGCTTGCATATCTTTATATCAATCTTGATGCGCGCGTATCATGTCACCATGTGTCCAACATGGCTTAACCTACTTGTTTTAAAAGGCACGTATTGGGATATTAGCTTGTGCATGGTATAAGCTTGTGCATGCATGGTTACGGGTTTTCGTAATTGAAATTACGTGCATGTGTGCCGTTGTGCCCTCCCCTGTGCCCTGTATAGACCCGGCAGCTGCAGAGGGGATCAGAGTTGAGCTGCATTCCTGGGGAGACCCCTGAGGCAGGACAGCTGCAGTGTGCCTGCCTGCGTCTCTCTCTCTCCCTCTCTCCAGGGACGCAGTAATTACACGGGACATTCCACAATTTATTATTGCAAGCATACATGTAGATGCACACAGAAACGCTCCCACAGATGCAGAGTGTAATCACTGATGCTCATGGTATGTTGCTTCAGTCTGCTGTGGGCACACAGGAGTCAGCCAATCAGGCATGATCTTGCTTTAAAGGAACAGTGCATCCAAAAATGAATGCTTTATCATCATCTAATTATCCTGCTGTCTTTTGAAATTTGTAGGACTTTACAGAATGCCCAAGCTGCTCTTTTCAATGTAATCTCTTATGTCCGGTTATACATGCTTTCCTTTGACACAGCATGCAAAAAGCAGTTAATAAACACTATCTGGATGATGCACTGCATCTGCTGAAATTCTAAAAGGTGCAGCCAGTGGACATTTTGCTATCCCATCAGGCTACAAGCTCTAAGAAGCTATCAGATTTGAGAAGTTAATGAAAAATACCTTTAATTGAATATATACACCTAATGTTCAAAGATTTTATCTGTGTTTTTCAAAAAAGGCTCCTGTGCTCTCCAAGTCTACATTTATTTGATAAAAAAATACTGTAAAACAGCAATATTATTACAGAATAACTGTATTTTCTTTTAAATTATAATTTAATCCTGTGATGGAAAAGCATATAGATGAATAGGAGACAAAACTACAGAATGTCATATTTTATTATTAGCCGTTTCAACACATACATGTTTTACCAAATAAAAGGTGGCATGGTGTTTTGAGTCATTGTCCTGATGCAATATGAAGCACTTCCCAATGAATCTGGTGGTGTTTTCTTGAATATTGGTAGGCAAGATGGTTATGTACCCTTCCAAATTCATTCTGCTACTGTCATCATACATTAAGCCATCAGTAAAGTTGAGAGGGCCTGTTCCAGAGACAGCCATACATGCCCATGCCATGACATCATCTTCACCATGCTTTACAGATGAGGCTGTATGCTTGGGATCATTTGCAGTTCCCTTTTTTCTCCACATTTTTGCTTTCCCATCACTTAGATAGAGGTTCATCTTTGTCTCATCGGTCCATAAACACAGTTCCAAAACTCTTCTGGCTCACCTTTGTGCTTTTTTGCAAACTCTAATCTTGCCTTTCTGTTTTTGGTGCTGGTCAGAGGTTTGCATCTTGCTGTGTAGCGTCTGTAATTCTGTGTCAAAGTCTCCTGAGGACAGTAGATTGTCAGAGCATCACCCCAGCTTTCTGGACGTTGTTGGTGATTTTACAGACATGTCTTTTAGGATTCATTTTTACAGCTTTTAAGATTTGTCTGTCATAAACTACTGTTGTTTTCTCAGCCGATCAGGTCGTTGTTGGTTACTGGTGGTTTCCAAACTCTTGATTTCTCCATGCCCTTTGTTTTTGCTAGAGCTCTAATAGACTTCCTCTTTTCTTTTAGCATCCAAATTGCTTGCTTTTCTCTCAAAGTCAGCTCCCTCGTCTTCATCCTGGTTTGTGTGTCATCATCGAATGCAAGATTCAGAATGCAGAAGTAATGGATATAACTGATACGACACATTCCCTGCTTTTAATATCTGAAGAATTAATGCAACAGGACACAGCTGATCACTTAGAAACTGTTCCAATACTTATGCTCACATCAGATAGAGGGGTGAAACTCTAAAAGTGCTGAACTTCTTAGCTGGTAAAACATCTATGTGTTGAATCACTCAATAATAAAATGGGACATTCTGTAGTTTTGTCTCATATTCATCTTTTAATCATATTTGTAAATGTCTTGACTCCACAGCCAACAGCAATTTTGTATTTACTGTTCCAATACTTTTGGAGGGCACTGTGTGTGTGTGTGTGTGTGTGTGTGTATATATATATATATATAAATATATATATATATAAATATAAATATATATATATATATATATATATATATATAAATATAAATATATAAATAAAAAATATAAATATATATATATATATATATATATAAATTTTTATCATTACAAATGTCTAGTGTTCTTTTAATCAGTTTAATGTTGAATAAAAGTGTTAATTTATTTTTTAAATCTTTAAACTACAAATCTTCCCCAAACGTTTGAATTATTGCGTATACATAAATGTAAGTTAACTTAATGTAAATTAAATAAAATTTTATATATGGTATGTGTTATATAGATTTTATAATATTATGTATTATATGTTTAATATTTTTATAATGTGTGAATGTATTATTTAAAAACATCAGTGTTCCATACTGTTCATATGCTGGGTTTAAGGTTTTGTGCAATAAACAGAATGAAATGTTAGTAATTGGATGAACTGTCCCTTTAAGCCATCAGATCATCATTTTCACAATTTTCTCTCACATTCACCACCTTCAGTACTTCTTAAATCCTTCCTTTTTCCATCAGTTTTAATGAGTGAGCTACCTGATACCTTGTGCGTATTAAGTTCATTGGATTCTTCAAGTGTCCTCAGGTTCGGTTAATGTAGGTCAGGCTGTCTGACTGAACAAAATGTCTTCCTGTTGTGGGAGTTTAGATCAGTGTTATCATTAACTCTATTACCACACCCCAAGCGAGAGCAGACTTTCTCCCATACACACAGGTTTCTTGCTGTTTGTGTCTAGACAGACGCACACTAGGCCTGCTATTCTGTGTGAGTATCTGAAGGATATGCCCTTCTGCTAATTACTGATGGGTGTTTTCTCTAGTATGTGACTGTCGTCAGTGAGGCTTTTGTGGGCTCCGGGCGGTTCTGTGACCCTGACGGGAAAGGGTTTTGTTCTTATTCTGTGTGTTTGTTTTTTTTATTCACAAGTTCACAAAGCCTAACCAGCCAGTAGCTGCCAACATTTCCACTTTCAAGTCAAGTCAAGTTAAGTCAAGTTGAGCTTTATTGTCATTCCGCTACATGTGGGGACATACAGTGGAACGAAATGTCGTGCCTCGCAGGACCACGGTGCTACATAAATACAGACATACAACAATGAAGTAAAAAACACTATAAACCTATACACAACTAACCTACTGACAGATTTAACTATAAGTACACTATATATAGTATTTACCCTATACAAACTAAAAGGATAAAGGATAAAAAATACAAACTATACGAATGCTTCACATAAATATTTACCCTATACAAACTAAAAAATAGAAGACAAAAAATACAAACTATACAAATGCTTCACATAAATATTTACCCTATACAAACTAAAAAAAATAGAAGATAAAAAATACAAACTATACGAATGCTTCACATAAATATTTACCCTATACAAACTAAAAAAAATAGAAGATAAAAAATACAAACTATACGAATGCTTCATAAATACTGTACATGTGCAAAGAGAGACAATTTGAGTCTCGCAGCTGGTTGGGGAACCATGCAGGATGATTTGTAGTGCATGAGCATGTAAACATATATATATTGCTGAGTCTTTTGTGGGATTGAGTACATGCAGCAGTGTGTGTAAAGTGTCTAGTGCACATGAGAGTGTGTTACTACAGGTGGTTTGTACAGGCCCACTCACCTGTGTGTAGCACACTTCGAATTGCAAAAAAAAGTTCCATACAATTTTTTACTTTGGTATGGTAAGGTTGGGGGGGGGGGGGTGATTTGAGTTCAGGCCTCTCACAGCCTGGTGGAAAAAGCTGTTGAGCAGTCTGGCGGAGCGGGCTCTGATGCTCCGGTACTGTCTTCCTGATGGTAGGAGCTGGAAGAGACTGTGGGAGGGATGGGTGGAGTCCTTCACGATGCTGTTGGTTTTGCTGGAGCATCGTGTAAGGAAAATGTCCAGGATGGAGGGGAGAGGGGCACCGATGATCTTTGCAGCTGTGCTCACTGTCCGCTGGAGGGTCTTGCGTTCAGCAGCACTGCAGTTCCCGTACCAGACAGTGATGCAGCTGGTCAGCACACTCTCAATGGTGCCTCTGTAGAATGTGGTGAGGATGGGTGGAGGGAGACTTGCTCTTTTCAGCCGGCGGAGAGAGTGCAGGCGCTGTTGTGCCTTTTTGGAGAGTGGCATGGTGTTGGTGGTCCAGGCGAGATCCTCTGTGATGTGCACCCCCAGGAATTTAGTGCTGCTGACTCTCTCCACAGTCGAGCTGTCGATGGTCAGTGGGGGGTGGTCCACGGAGTTTCTTCTGAAGTCCATCACAACCTCATTTGTCTTCTCCACATTGAGGGACAGATTGTTAGTGCCACACCATTCAGCCAGCTGTGCCACTTCCTCTCTGTAGTGCGTTTCATCGTTGTTGCTGATGAGACCTACCACTGTTGTGTCATCAGCAAACTTGATGATGTGGTTGGAGCTGAACTTGGCAGTGCAGTCGTGGGTCAGCAGTGTGAAGAGCAGCAGGCTGAGCACACAGCCTTGTGGGGCACCTGTGCTCAGTGTGGTAGGGCTCGAGGTGTTGTGGCCGACACGGACTGACTGAGGTCTTCCGGTTAGAAAGTCCAGGATCCAATTACACAGGGAATTGTTAAGGCCCAGCAGGTTTAGTTTATTTATGAGCTGTTGTGGGATTATTGTGTTGAATGCCGAGCTGAAGTCAATGAACAGCATTCTAACATAGGAGTCTTTATTTTCTAGGTGGGTAAGAGCCAGGTGGAGGGTGGAGGTAATTGCATCGTCCGTAGAGCGGTTTGGATGGTATGCAAACTGGAGCGGGTTGAGTGTGTTGGGGAGGCTGATTTTGATGTTGTGCATGATTAACCTCTCAAAGCACTTCATCATGATTGGAGTCTATAAATAAATAGCAAAATTTTTGTGTTAAGAGAAAAATGTTTGGTATGTATATAGTATACATATTTATTTTGCATTAGATATTACACTATTTAACTTTTATTTTATTTTACTAAGAGCTGAATTTTCTTAATTACAACTGCATTAAGTATAAGTCAAGCCAGTCAGTTGGTGAAAACATTTTTCCTCATTAAGGTTGCTTGTTTACCAGCAGGAATATATCACCACATAGATTTCTCATCTATGAATATGTTCCCGCATATACTCATATAGAGGTATAATGATAAATCTTCTTGCATTTAGCACTTGGCAGGTGTTAATTTTGGACCTGTACTGAGATGTGAAGTGAAACTGACTGAACTGTGGTGACGGAAATCATGTCTGAGCACAATTTTGCATGAAAAGCAGTTGATTAAAAATGCATGATATAACATCTGACATGTGAAAGGGAAAGAACAAAACAAGAAACACAACGGCGATCAGCTGGAATGATAAGGTTTGCGGGCAGGTGTGGACAGAGGGGAGTTAATGGTGTCGGCGGGAGAGGAGGAGAAAACTTAATTCCTCGTAAGTGTAGTGACATTTGAACGTGTTGCATAAATAGACGGTGATTTGTGACCGGAAGGCTCTTTGCTGTGCCGCTGTTTCCTGTTGTTTTCCTGAGTCACTTCACACCTCGTCTTAAAGCAAACATTCTCACACACTTGTACGCAGACTCACACAATCTTACTTCATTAATCATTAAACTGCCTGCCACCTTCAGGCCCTGTGAGCTCCCACCCATTCAGCTTCAATTAAACCCCTGCTGTGTGTGGGGGAGCCAAAGAGAGGGGTAAAGAGATTAAATGGGAAGGACAGATTTCACTTAAAATCACTAATATGCTTATTATGATGCAGAACCATCATGTCCAACCTCTGAATCCAGTGATTCACTTATAAGAAAAATCAAAAGCATTGTTGGCATAATGTTAATTGCCACAAAAAAAATAATTTCAACTTCAGCGTGTTCACCAAAGCGATTTTAGCCAGCTGAAAATGCCAACCGCTCTTGAGAGCGCTTCTGCAGAATGTTTTTTCAGTTGAGACGCTGTGGTTGCTATGATATGGAATGTCTGCTTAAATAATGGAAAACGCATCACGAATGAAATGTTTCATTATGTAGCATTATTTTTTAAAACAATATTATGGTAGTCCTTCAATTTCATCTGGACAAGGAATAGTAACTTCTCCATTGTTGTTCAGTCGTAGTAAAAGCAGGGTGTGGTGGTTGGTCGGTATTAGTCCCACCCCTCCTCCACTGTGATTGGTTAGCTGAATAAAAGGGCTGCGTTTTACCCGAAGTTGCTAAAAGCGTGTAAAAGATACTCTGTGCTTAGCACACGTCTGGTGTTTTAAAAAAACGCTGTGCTCCCATTGAGAACAATTGAAAAAACACATTGGTGTACACGCGGGCTTAGTGATTCACTTGCAATGGGAGTGAATGGGGACAATCTAAAAAACATTCAAATGTAAACTAACACCTTTTTTGTAAATGGATTGTTTTGATTAATCAAATGATTTTGACAGTTAATCAAGTGATCTGACATTTTTTGTAACTAATAATTGGTTTAAAAAGTAATCCTTGATTTTATTGAATAATTATTTTATAATACGCAATGTAATAGTATATGCATGTACATCAGCCTGTTCTATACTGACAGATATGCATTAAAATATGCTTTAACATCACCCAAATGAGTCATCATATTTTATATTCTTAGTAATTTTATATCATTACATGTAGTGCTGACTATATAAAAATAATTATTTGGATGAAATTAGCCAGCAGAGGGTGCAATATTTCAATATAAATCATAGAACCCACAAAATTGTTGGGTAAAACTTTTTATTTAAAATTCTAAATCAAGTACTCGATTAACTGTGACAGACCTACTTCTACAAGAAACAGTGGCTGGTCTGCCCCTTTAACAAAGAAAACAGGCACGTTAATACATAATCAAGACAGCCCGCAATATAAAACAAACAAAACATACTTTATCGAAAGTACAACTGCAGCACAGTTACCTAATCTCAGCTCTCAATCCCCAAACATGATAGATAAAAGGTACTATAAAACAAGAGCACAGATATTAACCACATCAAATAAATTCTCATGTATTAATTGCATCAAACTCATAAGCAATCAGCCTCAGTAAAGTGTATGCTGCATTTACCATTATTCAGCATTCCATCACCGCCGTCAGCCCATTGAAGGTACCGCAGCAATAAATGTTTGTCTGACCCGCTTCCCAGACAGAGAATAAAAACCTCTTAAATAATCAGCCTAAAAGAAGAAAAGATCACCTAAAAATGGAATTGCACCATCAAGGTGCCGTCATTCAACGCAAACAAAACCACACAGCTAATAACATACCTATGTGAAAGGGTACAGAGGCTGCACGTCGAGCACGACATCAAAAACACGGCAAAACTGCAGAAAACACCATCTGTTGTTGCAACAACCATTTATGCAGTCTTGATCATATGACTAGCCACCTGCACCTGAAACTGATTGCTGGCCAGTCTCCTCCCACAGTAAGCTTCACACAAACCTACAAGACTTGCCTCTATTCACTACCATTGTGTATCACTGTAAAGAAAACCAGGAACAAGTTGAGATTATTTTTATAATAAATATTATGCCACAAATGTTGCTGATTGAGCTTGTAACCTGAAATATTCCTTTAAATACAGTTGTCATTCCTAATACTTTTCAGTGTGGCGGAGAAAGAGAAGTGTAATGAGATCTCCCAGGCGCATATGAGGTCAGGTTTTGGGCCGTGCTCAGTGCTGTTGTTGTTAGGTCACTGTGGAGGAAGAGTTGAATGACAGCAGAGAACAAGAAGAGGAATGAGAACGAGGGAGAGACAGAGCCAGTCTGTGATCTCTCTGCTCTGCTGCACTAACACAGCCTCCATTTATACACGAGAGAGAGAACATAAACAGCACACACCTCCACTGACACACGCTTGCCTCAACACACTGATAACAAAACCACAGTCATGTGCTTTCCCAGATTTCCCCATATGCGTGTGATTCCCGCTGGTGGTGCCGTCCCGTGAGCTCAGTATTATAGGGAGCTGTTGAGCTGCTTTCATCTTGTTTAATCATTTTCTGTCTGTCTCTTTCTTATTAGGTGAAACATTGCTGGTGTGAACTTGTGGTCAAGCACAAACATACAGGGGCATACCGAGACGTTGAGCAGTTTCTGATCCGTGACCAGGTACATGAGTTGTTCTCCAGAGCTCTGTTCCCAAACCTAATGAGCTGCCGGTATAGGAAGCCTTTTAAGGCATGTTCATGACACATTTCAGAAGTTATTTTAATTCCTGTCTTTTGATATGTAACTTTAGCCAAAGACAGCATTGCATGCATCCTTCAAAGAAAAATCAATACCAGAATACAGTGCACAGAGCTTGGTGAAAATAATTAAAATAGAAAATGATAATAATACATAATTACTTGATATAAATATATTTATATCATTAATGAAACAATGTATGTATGTGTGTGTGTGTGTATATATATATATATATATATTAGTATTCAGCAAGTATGCATTAAATTGATCAAATGTGACAAAGATTAAAATTTCAAATACTGTTGTTTTGAACTTTCTATTCATTTGTACACACATATACATTGTGTATATATGTGTGTATGTATATATATGTATATATATATATATATATATATATATATATATATATATATATATATATATATATATATATATATATATATATATATATATATATATACACACAAACAGTTGTTTTAAACTGGTTTTAATGATTTTTATGATTATAAAGGCTGTACTTTATCAAATAAATGTAGCCTTGCTGAACTTATGAGACTTTTAAAAATGTATTTAGTTTTAGTTTAGGTTATTATCAATAAGTACTTACAAAATAATAGTAATAATGATTATTTTCATCCCCCAATGAATTGTTTGTAATATATATTGATTTATTATTATTTTTCAGTCATTTATAAGGTTACATTTCAGTCAGGTTTCTGCTTGGGAAGTGCTCCCTAGGTAGTAGGCAATGACAGAGCTCACTAGGTTTAGGAACAGAGCTTAGATCTCTCTCTCTCTCTTATTAAGAACACTTTTTGATTCTTGTGTGTGTGTGTGTGTGGCAGGCCATGGGTGTGTATTTGTACGGTGAGCTGATGGTCCAGGAAGATGCCCGGCAGCAAGCATTAGCACGCTGTTGCCTATCCATCATTAAAGATGGTATGGACAAATCAGCACGCAGCGTTGTGGAGGAAATGATTCTCTGAACTCAGTCAAATCAGGTAAGAGTGTCACGTACCTTCTGACCTTTATATAGTTTGAAGACAAGGTGATTTACAATTTAAATTGGCTCATTCTCAAAAAATGCTACAAAAGGTTTTTAGAAATCGAGAGATGTTTTACAATCAGCTCATGCCGTCTCAAGCTGCACCGTCAACAGATTTTAATGGCCGAGTAATGGCGGGTCCCATTACTTGGCTATTTTTGGACACATTTTGACATAAAAAATCTCATATTATGTAAGAGCCGCTTTGAAAAAGTCACTCAGTAGCCCGAGAGATGCAGAAGTCATAAAAAGCCCTTTTGTTTTTACTCCCCACATTATTAAAGATCCACTCCCAGTGTCCTGGCCACCACCACATTCACATTCTTCCAGAAGCTCCCGTCTGCCTCTTCTGCACTTTTCCAGGAAGCCTGTTCAGATCTGTTTGTATTATGATGAATTCGGAATGTGCTCCTCAAACATTTCCCGAGCACCAGAAAAGAAACAGGTCAGCACCTTTTCTTCAGACGGGGCTTTAGGAGAGACGTGGGTCTCTGGGCTCTTACTGCATCAAATTCCTTCCTTCACAAGGGAGGGATTCCCTGGGTCCACATAACAACTCCTAATTTCTTGCTTCCTTAAAAGCTGTGGCGGACTGATATATGGTAGTAACCATGAGCGGAAGAAAGGGTAATGGTCTGGCTTTGAAGCCGCCCATCTCACCATCACGCCCAAGATATTATTCTGTTTAACCGAGCGACACGGGCTACTCGTCAGCTTATGGGAAAGAGACGACTTATGGGCCCTGAGATAAATCCATTAGTCCATTAGTTTTTGGTGAAGCTGTGGTGCTTTTAATCTGCCGGCAAGACAGTTTTATTTGTTTGGGGACTCGGAGGAGACGGGTGGCTTTTCCAAGGCGTTGTGGTTTATGTCACTTGACTTAGATGAATCACGCCGGTCAAAACGATCATCCTGCAATTTGTGCTGCGCTAATGCAGCATTTTCATTCTCAAAGAGCCTGTTTGTCTTCAGAGGTCAGCGTCTAGCCAGTGTCAATAATTCTTCAACAGTCATCAGACATCTGCCTCACTGCCTCACTCATCTGACGTTCCCTGAAATGTGCTCAATTCTGATAGCAGATTACACCTGTTGTTTTGAAGTACGCCAAACAATGTGTCAGGAACAGCTATTGTGGGTGTTGTGCTTTTCAGGTTTTTTAATTTTGGGGTCTATGCGACACTTTTTTGTCTTATTCAAAAATACATAAAAAATTACATTTACACATATGATTATTCAAATACACATCTGCTGTCATCAGCACATTTTTTATTTATTTTTGTGTTAAAATTCATTTTAATATTTAATTTGTGGAATATATATATATATATATATATATATATATATATATATATATATATATATATATATATATATATATATATATATATATATATATATATATATAATTAGTTTTTTTGTTTTTATTTATTTTACATTTTTTTTCTCAGGTATGTATGTATTAGATGGACAAAGTTGAATGAAAATTCCAAATAAAACTAATAACTGAAAAAAAATGTTGAAGTAATAAAACTAAAACTTAATTTCCAAAATAAATTAAAGCTAAAAGAAGTAAGAAATTACAAAAGTACATATACACACAAAAAACTAAAACTTACTAAAATGACTAAAAAAAAGTTGGTTATGCCGTAAGACATTTAATTTATTTGAAACTTTTCCTGAAAATAGTATAAAAGTTTTTCAAAAAACCATATAGGAAGAGCACATTTCTAAGGCCTTGGTACATATTTTAAACGGGATTTTCATAGATTTTCCATTCTCTTTATCATAGACACTGTTACATACCATTGGTTCTTTCTGTGTTTAGTGAAGTTTGAAAGCTATTTAAAAAAAAAAAAAAAAAACCTTTCAAAGTTCCCTTTATCCCTAGATGTTACAAGCAGCCACAGTTCATGCCTTTCAGAAATACTCAGTGTGCCGATTACAATCAGTGTACTTCAGAAACAGTAAATATATCCCAGAAGTGTAAGAGAACTCCTGAGAAATGTGTCAGGGCTGAAATCCGAGTGTCTCCTCATAAGGGAGGGCTGGAGTCGCTGGAGTTTGGAGGCCTGTGAAATGCGTCTTGATGGGGATAATGAGGGACATATCCGCGGCCCAGCCAAGCGTGCTCCATCGCAGGAGAGCAAGAGGATCTGCAGGTTTTGCCTTTCATGTTGCTGGCTGTGTGGGTTCCTGGCGTGCTGATTTGTGACTTGAGATAAAAATCACATTGCCAGGGATTACCACACAACCGCCGCTCGGACGGCTGCTATGGCAACCAGAGGCACCGTCTTAATGCAGCTCCAGAAAATAAAAATAAAAGAAGACATGGCTTTTCTCTGTGGGCCTCCAACAGGATGTCAAGAAAATGCAGAGGAGGAACACTTCCCTGCCGACAAGCGGCGTGGGTGAAGGAGCGTGTACGCACCAGTGTCGAGGAGAGACTCTCAGAGCAGGTGCAGAGCTTAGCTGATTGGTGAACAGTGATTGAACTCTTTGTTCACAGTGGCTAAGTTCTGCACCTGATGAGAGGATGACAGACGGAGAGAGACCTCAGGGAATGGCTTTTTCCCACTTTTCTTCATCTCATTACAGATGTGAAGTGCTAAAAGTTTAATGATTATACATTCGCATGCCAAAGAATTTCAAGAAATGGAAATTGGCATGAAAGACAAAGTCAGTGGAGGGGGTCTATAGTTTAGGTTGTGGGTTAAACGAATATAAGACTTTCTTCTCGCACATCTTCATCAGTTACATCTGTAATAAGCTTTTCCAACCAATTTCTTGGTTGGTGCCAAAGAGGACACTGACAACGTGCTGCCAGACAAGAAACTAAGGGCGAGATCAGCTTGTGCCAGTGCAATCCCCCATTTGGTGTTAAACTACTACAGTCAGGATTTACTAAAAGACACGCAGTGGGAAATTAGCGCTGAAAAGGCGTTTGACATTTTGCAACTCACATTTTGAATATGCATTTGTAGGAGTTTCGCTGAGTAAATTTACGGGAGAATATTTAAATAAATCACACATCACTATTTACTAAGATTTGTGCTCGTCAATTCACTGGTATTTTCGGCATTATTTAAGGCCCCAAAAAAGTATGTCTTAAAGCAGGCGGTAATTTGCGCTGCTCTTGGTAGATTGCACTAGTCATTATGGAAATGATTTTGCTGGTTCTGTGTTGTTGAATGTGCACCTTGTCAGTAAATAACCCGCAGAATTTCCCCTCCCGTTGGTGCTTTTACAGAATTGCGTTTTAATGCTAATTTACCCTGTTTAGTAAATCTGGCCAAAAGTCTTCATCAAAAGATGAAGAGCGAGTGTGAGATGGTGGAGATGTCTGTAATGAGGACTGAAGAGAAACAGACTGAGCTAATGGAGCCCACAGTGAGATGAGGAGCCCAGGAGTTATCGTTTTCTCCTCCTCCTCTTCTTTCTTCTCCTTATACTCAAGTCTTCTAGCGTACCTCTACTATGCGAAAAACAAAATAGCTTCTCTCTTTCCTACTCCTGGGCCACAAAATCCACATGAAATCCAGAGGAAATTCTGGGAAATGTGGATGAGACATGGCCACACAGACCAAACATCTGCATCTCTGGACTGTAAAAACAGCTCCACTTTTAGCTTTGATGGGTGAAATATGAAAGACAGCAATTGAGTCAGGAAGTTGTGCTTAAAAGGACCTCTGCAGATTGAGTTAGCGGATGGCCAACGGCCAGCGGCCAGCATGCCGTCTTCTAAGTCATGACAGATGTAGGAGTTAAATATGAAGCTGAGGAGAAGCTGGCCATAAATGACTATATTTAGAAGCTGTTTAAAGATGCATTACCATCCATGGCTAGTAAAAATGGAATTAGTTGCACGGTCTGTATTTAAAATGTCATTAGGAGATATTTTGTGGGAAATGAAGTGCTAAGCACCTTCAGCTGAAGCATATTATCCCATATCTGATCCTTCCATCAAGTGGCCCATGCTGAACGTGAGTCATATGTGAGCGTGTGAGAGATAGATGGACCTGGCCTCCCGTGCCTACTGAGCTGATTACAGTACTGTAGAAACACTGGCTCAGTTCAGCAGGAACAGGAGTCTGGTCCACAGACCCCCCTCCCAACTCATCTCTGCTTCTTCAGGCTCACCCACACACATGCATCTCAGCACACTTTAAGTGTGCCTAGCTTGGAGACCAAACGGATACATCAGTGTTGTTATTGTTAAATAAAATAAATATTAATTCAATAAAAATCTTAAAATGTTTTTCTTACATTTTAAGAAAAACAAACGAAAAGGTAACACTTTAGAATAGGGAACACATATTTACTCTTAACTATGACTATTCCGTTAATAAACTCCTAATTTGTTGCTTATTGATAGTTAAGGGATCTAAAATATGGTCATGCAGAATAAGGCATTAATATGTGGTTTATAAAATACTAATAAACAGCCAATATGCATGCTAATAAGCAACTAGTTAATAGTGAGAATAGGTCCTTAAAATAAAGTGTTACCAACGAAAATTAGAAATGTCGCCTTGCTAACTACCTGAAATAAAAGCTTAATTATTAAACTTAAACCTCAAAAATTAATGTGGATAGTTGGACATTTTAATACCAATCTAAAACTATTTATAAATAGTTATAACTATTTATACCATAATAAAGATATTACTTCTACTATATATATATATATATATATATATAAATATAAATAATATATAGTAGAATATATATAAAATATATAAAAAGATGTGTATAGTTAATTGAAATTGTTCAAGTAAAAAAAAAAAAAAAAAACACAAAATACAAATTTTTTGCTTAAACTTTCATATAATTTGAATATCGGCATGCTGACTACAAAAATGGACACATATGCATCAATCACCCAAATAAAAACAAGGGGTTCAGAGTTCCGATAAAATGCTTATTCCAAACAAGAATATTATAACTTTGCTGCATTTAAATACAAAAATGATACTTAAAATATTTTAAAACAAATATGAATTATTTTCAAATTATTTAGTAATTATTAACTATTTTTATTTCTTTTGCATCTGTTATTACTTTTTAAAATCCTTTCTACGTACATTTCTGTTGTGTATGAAATGTGTTATATAAATAAACTTGCCTTGACACATTTCTGATGTCATGACCATGAATCATAAGGTTTCCTCTCGTACTGATTGTGGCTCTTCTCTTTTGTAGGTTTCAGATGTGTCTGGTCTTCAGTCACATGTTCAGCTCAGGGGAATCAAGCAGGATCTGACTGTCTGTTGTTCACTGATGCTCAGAGAGAACAATGAATGGACTATTCAAAAAAAAAAAAATCATTGCACATTTAAGCTAGAATACATAAAATAAAGACTAACATGTCATATTTAGTACTGTCAGAAATAAAAACGAATACTTTAATGTACACAAATGTATTTGTCATTCTGAAGTCTTAAAGGGCTGAGTTACCTGGACTTCCACACCAAGGTACATCTTGTTTTCGTGCATGTTGAAGTCGACGTCAGCATTTTCTGAACTCAATCACCCCGTTCCATTACATTTTCTTAGAATTCTGTTCCCATAGAAAAGCCATTTATTTGTTCAACAAATACTCAATATTAAGTAACTATGGACATAACTAGTTTCAGTTATACTTGGATTAAAGGAATAGTTCACCCAAAAATGAAAAACTGCTGAAAATGTACCCTCTGCCCATCCAAAAAGTGAATGAATTTGTTTCATCAGAAAAACAAAGAGTTCAGATTTGGAGAAATTCATGTTTTTAACTTTAAACTGTTACTTCTAGCTGAAATATGAGTCCTCTATCCATGATACTGTATTCTCCACTGGAATAATTTACTGAATCAGGAGAGAAATATGCATTGATCCAACACCATTCACAAGGCGAAACAGTCCAAAATTCTTCTAAACAAAAGGATTTGTGGATTTAGATGTGAGGGCGATGGGCTTTTTCATTAGAGGAAGTGATTTAATAAAAGATTTCACAAAAAATACTCAAAAAACCCAATAAACAAAATCTTGGAAGGCCTGAAGTTGACTAAATTCAACATTTAAATTTTTGGGTGAACTATTCCTTTAAATGTAATTGAACAGCATCCAAATGAAAGACAACAGTGACATTCTTATATAGTTTAGCAAGGCCATAAATTGAGTATGACCCAGTTTTGAGTTATAAACACATGCTTGAGCGGTCTGAATAGGGAAAATGCTCAGAGGAAATGGCCCTACAGGGAGACGGAGACCCACGGAGAAGCACTAGTGATGATGGAGTCTAGAAAGTACAGTACACAGAGACTAAACTATTCAAGAGGCCCTGCGCTGGGAGTACACACACAGATGTGAGCGTTCATGTGGTGAGAAGGACTCCAGCATGCTCTCCTGTCAGAAGAGTGTGTGGGAGGACAGTGAGCGAAGACAAACGGCGTGTGAACTAGATGGAGCTCCACAGTCAAACAACAAAGACTCCGAATCCAAACACTCAGGAAATACAACCGCAGATCTGACAGCAGTCACATCCCTGGAAATTTACTTTCTCCCATTCGCATTTGATGTCATCCAAACTCACAGATAGAAATACATGTGTTCCTTTTATTTGGCTCAATACATCAAGTGCGGAGGCCCCTCTTGGGTTTAAGGGGAGAACACTCACTACTTTTAAAGTTAAAAACGGCAGCTGGGCTTCTCTTCAATAAATGCCATATCGTCCCACCCAGCTTTTCGGTGTGTAACAGCCACGCCAGGATTCCATGTCCTAATAAATAGTTTCGGCGAGTGCTCGAAGCTAGGACTTTTTATGCGAGGCTCTCAGGTTTGGAGGAGGGTGTCCTGAAGAGTCCTCAGCCTGGAATGAACCTTGTCGTCCCGCGTAGCAGCACTGTTTAGTCTGCAGCGTATTGAGGCGAGGATCCACAGTGCCCTGCGCTTCACAGCAGCCTCAGTCAGCACCTGCCAGCATCAAAAAACACACATTTGGGTAACCACCCCTCACAATTTCCACTGGACCACTGAAGTTATTGAGATGAGCCCATTAAATGTGCAGTAATGTAATCTTCATTATTTACTCTCATATTGCAAACCCTGTTATTTTTCCAGTGGAATACAGAGGATGCAATAGTTTGGTGCCAATTTAAAAGCTTTTTCTTACAATTCTCATATAGGATTGAGACTTTTTCTTTAAAAAGTTTTAATTTTGTTGGGTGC
Organism: Barbus barbus; assembly: GCF_936440315.1. NCBI lineage: Eukaryota > Metazoa > Chordata > Actinopteri > Cypriniformes > Cyprinidae > Barbus > Barbus barbus. Next base: position 15,295,959 of record NC_136756.1, read on the forward strand.
ACACCCTTCACACCCTTCTGTGTATTTCACCATGAAACCGCTGTGACCCATTGTGCTTAACTAAACGTCTGAGAAAATCCTCACACTAGTAGCATTTAATGTAGTTTGGTGCAAAAAGCAAAAATTCGACAATGTAACAATTATTATTGTGCTTTACCAGCAAAGACAAAGGGAGAATTAAAAGATGTATGGCTGAAGAAGCAAAAAAGACAAAAGACCAGCAAAAACCAAAAATGAGCTCAAACAATGGTATGCCATAAGCAATGTGAAAGAAATGTAAACCCATTTCCACATAAAAACAATAAATCACTCAGTAGTAAATCATAAAAATGACATCAAAAGTTGAAATTATGGCAAAAGTTTGACAAAAATTACAAATTTTAAATTATGACGTTACATTCATGAAAAAATAGAAATTATTAGATAACACAACTTGACATTTTTGCATCAATCATGACATAAAAAAAATCTAAATTATGACAAAAAAAAACAACAACTGAGAAAACGGTCAATTATGTCAAAGAAAGCCAAACTTTTTTTTAATCTCATGACTTTTTTAAACTCACGATTACCAAAGCACGATTTTTTACTTTCTCACTAGTATCAATGATAAACTAGTCAATGAAAATCTCCTTCCAGTGAGCTGTTAATGCAAGAATCACTGTGATCAGATCACTGAATCATTCTTTTTTTTTTCTTTCAATCAATGAATCATTCTTCTGGACCAGTTCAAAATGTTAAAAGTTTTTTGGGGGAAAGATTACCAATAGTGAATAATGATTTAAATCTCAGTCTAATCCTCACACAAATCTATCCCATGATTTCATAAGACTTGGACAAGTCACGTGAACTGTTTTTATGCTTTTTGGTTTCTGTTTATCAGTGTCAGAGATTATTGTCTGTGTTCCACAGAATAAAATCGCATGGTTTTAGAACAACATAGGAGTGCAAAATTATGCTTTTTGCGCAAACTATCACTGTATGTAAACAAAGCTGAGGTGACTTTATTAAAACTCAGCCTTAACTTGCTATAAGTGAGCAGCTCTCAGCATTAAAGCTGTTGGGTGTAAACCTGTTTTTGTACAGTGTGTGTGTGAGAGAGAGTGAAACGCTTTTGATTTTAAATGTGTCGTAAACAGCCAGCAGCCTATTTTATTCTGTTGTTCTCTGCATACCACAAGAACTAATGTAGGGTCAATAAAGGCACTAATGACAACTTAATTGGGCTGCACATAGCCCTCGTCTCGCCTTGAATAGGCCACCGGGTTTGCATGAGCAAACCCTTGGCATTTGAGGAGGTGAATGTTATTTTACAATGTGCTGAATCTGAATCAGTCGAGACCTCACCTTGTCAGTTATTTCAGTGATAATGCTAACAGGTCCATGGGAAAAGATGGTGAAGTTTGAAAACAAATGCAAAACGAGGTTTGCTGAAAGGGAGGAGGACAGGAGCTCTTTCACAGCACTGAGGTGTCTGGGAGGGGGAGGATGAGTGAGAAACAGCATCCTTAGATGAGTCCATGCTTCTCTGGCCACTGCCTGAGATTAAAACAAAGAGGAGGAAGCCATCAGTAATTTTCCAGTCTGCTTCACGTTGCTGTTTTTAACTTGTGACGTAAGGCTGACTGACTTCAGCTCCATAATTAGATCTCTTACGGTTTGTTGGGACCTCTGGTGCCCTCTGTTGGTGGGGTGGTGGAAGAACGTCAGGAGCCACAGCAGCGGTTCGGCATTCTCAGGCGCTGCCAGAACAAGCAGCTCAGCAGCTGCGTCTACCCAATACCCACACTGCACCAGCAGGAACCAAGCCTCAAAGACAGCCTGATACGCCCTGGAAAATCACCATCCACCCAAACACACAAAGAAAGAACCTAACAATTATTTACTGATACATATGGCTTACAGTACGAAGAGAGATGGAGGAGTGAGTTTGGACAGAGACAGAGAGATTTGCACTGACAGCTGCTCAAACTAAAGAGCTTCTTGAACTCTCAAGTTCTGGTTTCTTCTCTGATAATATCCTGATGAAACCTGCAGCTGACACTCTTATTACTTAAAATGCTTACAATGCATGTATTTTCCTAAAACTGTCTACACAACACACATGCATCAGGCCATATAACTGGTCAATAATCAGAGAAATCTGTCAAATGCAGCTTGCACAGAAAATGCATCAATTGTTATAAATGTTAAAAATACTGTGAAAAAACAATTACAGCTGAAAGCAATATATTTTTATTTAGTATTATGCTTTGGTAAAAAGCCATTTATTAATTGATAATGTTCTCTGTAACACTTTATTTTAGGGTCTCTTAACTAGTTGCTTATTAGCATGCATATTACTAGAATATTAACCATTTATTAGTACTAATTAAGCACATATTAATGCCTTATTCTACATGACCTTATTCTATATCCCTAATCCTACCTAATACCTAAACTTAACAACCACCTTACTAATTATTAATAAGCAGCAAATCAGGAATTTATTGAGAAAAAAGTCGTAGTTAATAGTGAATAAGTGTTCCCTATTCTAAAGTGTTACCCTGTTCGGTAGCACTTTATTTTACAGTACGTGTACTTCCCTGGTACATACATGGTAAAGATCTTGTACCTACAGGCAAATGAGTGGTAACACAAGGTACTTACCTGAAGTGTATGTACATGGTAACAAATAAGAAACATGGCTGTACTTCACAGTCACACATGCATGGTAATGACAAGTGTGGGTAATACCGGTCACTTACAGGTAGTGCCCGTACATTGGTAACTAATTAGATTCTTTACTGTACTTACTAATGTATATACATGGTAAATATGTAGTACTTACGGACAAGTGGGTACAAACAGGCACGTCCTTACAGTATCCATATATGGTAAATAATAAGAAACATTACTGTATATACTAATTATATGTACATGGTAAATGTGTAGCACCTACGGAAAAATGTGGTAACAAACAAGACACATACTGTACTTGGTATACACATGGTAAATATGTAGTACTTACAAACAAGTGTGTGTAATAACGGTCACTTACAGGTCGTGTCAGTATATGGTAACTAATAAGGCACATTACTATACTTACTAATGGTATATACATGGAAAATATATAGTACCTACTGAAAAATGTGGTATTATGTGGTAACAAACAAGACGCATACTACCATCAATTACTCAATATGTACCTTGGTCCATGTTTATACCCTGCAACTTGAGCACCACATAACTTAATCTATACATTAACTAATGGGTACATACACCAGTACGTACATAGTAAGTATATGGAAATAGGTCTGTAAAATAAAGAGCACCATTTTACATAAATATAACACAGGAATTACCTGTTCTTCAAACTTTGTAAGCACGGTTGTGGGAGCAATTTAGCATTAACAGTCCTACACAAGCAATTGAAAAACCGGCCTCTTTTTATTAGCTAAGGTTAGGACTTACCAAGCGTACCGTATATACCAAGTACAGTATGTGTGTCTTGTTTGTTACCACATAATACCACATTTTTCGGTAGGTACTATATAATTTCCATGTATATACCATTAGTAAGTATAGTAATGTGCCTTATTAGTTACCATATACTGACACGACCTGTAAGTGACCGTTATTACGGTCGGTTATTACTGTAGGTTCTACATAGTTATTTACCATGTACATATCATTATTATATATAGTAATGTGTCTTATTAGTTACCATATACGGATACTGTAAGGACATGCACCCACTTGTCCGTAAGTACTACATATTTACCATGTATATACATTAATAAGTATAGTAAAGAATCTAATTAGTTATCATGTACGGGCACTACCTCTAAGTGACCATTATTACCCAAACTTGTCTATATGTTCAAACTAATTTCTATGCATGTACGACTGTTAAGTACAGACGTGTTTCTTATTTGTTACCATGTACATACACTTCAGGTAAGTACCTTGTGTTACCACTCATTTGCCTGTAGGCACAAGATATTTACCATGTATGTACCAGGGAAGTACACGTACTGTAAAATAAAGTACTACCTAATTTTGTTATTTAAGACATTGTTACTACTACTTGGTGTGGATAGACACACTTTTTCCTGGACAAGCATTTGTGAAAAGCAGCTATGTACTTCAGGTGAAAACCGGTCACTGAATATCAGGTCATCGGTGTCCAAATACCCACCTGTGTCAAGCCCGAGCAAGCTAGAAACATATAGGATTACTGTGTGGGAAACCTCTGTAGTAACAGCACTGCTGACAATAAGAGAGCAATGTAGGGTGTCTTGAAGCTCATCTCACCTGACATCTTCCCCCGCGTCCTCATTCTCCGTCACGCTCTGAAGTAAACTTCTGATCCAGCTCAGATGATCCAGCCAGGCTTCCCTGGGAACCTCTGAAAGGGGGTGAAATGAAAAATGTAGAAATGAGACGCTTTCGAAATTGATTTCCAGGTGGATGAGGTGAACTTAGCAACTGATAACAAATCTCAAGTTGAAATGCTTTCAACTGACCCTTAAAACTGTTCCTGACCAAACATACCTTGAGCTGTTGCCATCTGCCATACAATCATTTAAATTATTATAACCATATTTCTTTTAAAACATTTGGTCACACTTTATATTAGGTGGCCTTAACAACTATGCACTTACATCAAAAAATAAGTACAATGTACTTATTGTATCGCAAAACACTTTTGCTGCTATTGGGGTGGGATACGGGTAAGGTTAGGGACAGGTTTGGTGGTATGGGTAGGTTTAAGGGTGGGTTAAGGTGTAAGGGATAGGTCAACAGAGTAATTATAAATGTAATTAAAGAAATTAATTACAGATGTAACTACATTTAGGTATTTTAAAAATATAAAAGTACAATGTAAAAACATGTATGTACATAATAAGTGCATTGTATCAAATGATTAATTAAAATGTAAGTACATAGTAGTTAAGGCCATCTAATATAAAGTGGGACCAAACATTTTTTCACTGTATATTTGTTTAGCCCCACATTTCATTAAATATAACAAAGCAGCAATGGACCCCACTTGACTATCGTTATGTGGAAAAAAACAAAAACAAAATTTGTTCTTTTGTGTTCCGCAGAAGAAAAAATTGGTTTAGAACAGGTATCATGACAAAATATAAATTTTTGGATAAACTATCCCTTAAGTAAAATCTAAACAAAACAAAATCTAAACAATACAGTGCATAGGACTAATTTAATTTTGTTGTGCTAATTTTGGGGTGTTGTGGCTAGTATTAGTTGTGTTGCAGTTTATTTCTTTTGTATTGTGTAATTGCATTGTGTTGCGGCTTGTTTCCGTTGTGTTGTGCTAATTTCGTTGTTGCAACTTGTTTCTGTTGTGTTGCAGTTTGTTTCTTTTATATTGTATAATTTCACTGTGTTGCGGCTTGTGTCCGTTGTGTTGTGCTAATTTCGTTGTGTTGTGGCTATTATTAGTTGTTGCAACTTGTTTCTGATGTGTTGTGTAATATCATTGTGTTGCAGTTTGTTTCCATGGTGTTGTGCTTGATTCCATTGTGTTGTGGCTTGTTTTGGTTGTGGCGATTTCATTGTGTCGTGCATTACAGGGCCACCAAACTTAAGTCAAGCAAGAGTCAAAACTCATTGAATGTGTAATAAAAAATAAAAAAAAATACTGATACAAAAGTATTTAATACAAAAACTGCTTTCAACATTGATAACAATAACAAATGTTTCTTGAGCACCAAATCAACATATTACAATGAAGACTGGGGACAAAGGAAATGTTTTTTGTAAAATATAGTGAATATTTCTGAGTGAAAATGAAAACAGCTTAAAGTGATTCCCAAAAATCGAACAGAGCCAACTTACTCTAACAATCTCAAATACATTTTTTTTGTCCATTCATTTTCTGGTAAATAGCCAAAACAGGGTTTGGAATGACCTAAGAGTGAGTAACTGATGAGAAAATGTTCACTAGATGAACTGTCCCTTTAAGACACGCCACAGTCAAAGAATCATGGCCTATCTTTAGCTTGATGAGGTACATAACTACACTCCGGCATTCTCGAGTCTCCTTTCAGAGATGAAGTTCCCCCTTCACGTCAATCATTCCATGTACAATGACAATTGAACCAGTGCAAACAAATAATCCTAAAAAAGAGCGCCTGGAGCAGCAGGCACCTGAGGTCTGCAGCTATTCTTCTGTTGTGCTGGTTATATAATAGGTGGCATTGTGAGGATATCCTCTAGAGTTCAGGAGGCACTGAAGAGCCCGGGCCCTTTGGGAACCAAGCCAGAGATAGATATCAGAGGACTGGACCGAGGCGGGCAGGGTGGGTACAGGAGGAAGGAGCCTGTTTGTTTGGGACTGCTCTGATGGAGGGAGGGAGATAAGGCCAGGCTTTGGAGACTTCAGATGGTGGAGGTTTAGGATGAAGGATTCAAATGAATCTCTAGCCACTCACTGACACAATACTGAGTCAAGTTCAGTCAGAGTGAGGTAATGGTTTTGAATAAGGGGGTGTGGCTGGTGTCCGAGTAAAAGTATTGTAGTTTGCTAGCGATCTGATAGAATTAGACTACACGGTCTTGTCTTTACTATAGAAAATAAGCACAATTGCTCTCAAATGAACATATATTTAGAAATGGTCCTTCATATATGGCTGCCTGTGACTGACATGCACTTGACAACAATTCGTTTTTCATACTAAGAAACTATTTAAAGCAAGTAATTAAAGTAAATGAATTTTGTCAAAGCAAACTGATTAAGGTTCAAAACCTGGTGATTTTTCAGGTTAAAGATCTAAATTTAAAAGGTTAAAGGCTAGCTTTCTACGACATCTGTGTAGTTCTGTGCTATGCTGAGTTTTTTTGTTGTTTGTTGTTCTTGCAGGCTCCCTTTTGTTTCTTTGTCATATATTGATATTTTCATATCATACTGAAAATTTCAATATCTATAAAAAAAATATATATATATTCCCCTGAAATGATAGCTGTTGGGTAAAGTGTGCCAGTTGTGCTGGTAAATGTTTTTTAGAAAATGGGAATAATACACAGTAATCCCATCCAAAGCCTTCTTGCTACACATAATTCAATTGCTGTGTAATCATTTAAGAAGTCATGTTTTATTGTTTTATTGTATGTAAATCATTTATCATATTTATCATATATATTTATCATATATATATATATATATAAAAAACAATTCAACTTACCCCCTAGCATGACACAGTTTACCCCTATAGTTTTTGAAAAAAAGTTAACTTTACTTGATATACAACTTGAAATATTTCACTTCCACTTGACTAGAGGCCAACTTGTATAAAAAGCAGCACAGCTTTCCCCATTCTATCTTACAAATATTTGTCCTATAAACTGCTAAGGCATCACATCATCAGAGATCTGCATAAATGATGTTCTCTTGTTAAGTGAAGGTCTGAATTTCTCAGAGATAGTAAGATGTGCTGTACCTGATGGTGCTGTCAGTAAAGGAGTGAGTAAACTGGGCATCACATCTGGGAAGAAGGCTCTGAGTGGTAGACGATCCTACAAATCATATATGCAAACATATCACAACAACTCCAAATCTGAAACAGCACTTTTGTGTCATTTGAGAGCCACTAGTGGCACCAAACAGACCTGCCAATCATATTAAACTAAACAGAGTCTGCATTGTTATTTCCCCGTCTTGTTTTTTCTTGTTTACGGCCTCAGTGGGACTCCATATTTTTGGAAACAATCATTAGTTTTGAGATTCAGTCTGGTGCTGCTAGTGCCAGAGAAGTTACACATTCACCTTCATGAAGTCAGTTTGTACCTGGGGTTTCTGTCCAGTCAGTCTCTGGAGGAAGCAGACAGTGAAAACCTTGATGAGGGCTCTCACGGCCAGGTTCTCATCAATCTCTATCAGCACATTCCTACACACACACACAAAATCTCAAACTGTTTCTAAAATGAATTTGCTGTGGTATAGGTAAAACGGCCTTATTGACTTTAGCATTTTAAATTCTAATAAGAAATAATTAAGGATGCAGCAACACAGAGGTTTTAAATTAACAATTATTTTTAAATGGCTGCTATAATAAATACATAATGTTGTGCCCATTTAAAAAAATTACACTAAAGCAAGCTTCAATCTAAAAAACGCATCAAATGAGACTTCAGAACATTAAGAGATTGATAACCATTTAATACACTTTGAAAGCTTCCGATAGCAGTCTAAGTCATAAAAATGGCAATAATAACGATAATATTGGCTAGTACAAATATAATCACTGATATTATATTATGTTATATATAAATGGGCGAGATGGAATCCACCGCTTTTTGTTGTTGTTGTTTTTTTACTTTTCTGAGCTGATTTAAGAAGAATGGTTTTAACGATAGTCTAAGGCACTTTGTATGAAGTTTTGTGGTGTACATACGCCACAGGTCTAACTAAGAGAAATAAAATGCACAAACAAAATATGATATTCACCTGAAAATTTCATTGACTGTGAGGAAGATTTGACAGTGATCGGCTGAAGCTTGAGGCTGGTGGGGGAAGAACATTTCAAAGCATTAGGTACAATGCATTTTTGTCATCACCTCTCTCAACCACCAGGGGGCAATGCTGTAATAACAACGAGGACCTGCTGGCATCTCCTACAGACCTCTCCCATAAGTCAATGCTGCAAGTTTAACAGCCAAGTTTACCAACAAAATGCACATTGCTTTATTATACAGCAATACAATCTGTTTTAAATTCACGTGAAAGAGTAAAAAATTACATCCAAGCAGCTGTACATGTATGTCTGGTGCAGCACGTAAACTTACATGCTCATATTTTAATAGAACAGGTTTCATTAATATACCCATAGTTCATATGGGCAAAGAATGTCATAAAAACATTTCATCCAGACCCAAAACATCAGTGCTCCAGAAAGCCCACATGTGCCCTTGCGGTCTTTGATCCTTAGAGCATTTGTCTTTGTTTGTGCATGTGTTTGTCTGTGTGTGTGTGTGTGTGTGTGTGTAGGCCACAGGGAGAAGTCTCATTATTCTCTCCTTCATTTGGAACCATTAAAACGTCTGCCCCACCCAGCCCACAGGCACCCTTATCTCCCCTCTGCACGCGCACACACACACACACACACACACACACACACACACACACACACACAAACACACGATCCTCACACACCACCCCCCTCCGAAGCCCCCCCAAAACCCCAAAGCATCTCAGATATTCCCGTAACCTCGGCTATTCAACGCTTGCCAAAAGCCGCCAATTTGCTGCTCCAATAAAAAGAGATGCATTTCAGCAACAAACATTAAATGGTATGATCCTGTCTCAGAAACAGAAGACGATAGAAATGAGAGAGAGAGAGATCATAGGATACAGAGCTCACCAACTCACTGTTTCACAATATTCCTGCTTTTACTATGTTAATAATGTTTGAAAGGTAGCATGGTTGATTGACATTTATATTTTTACGACAATTTGTGTTTTATTTTTTATCTTGACCAACTCCTTATTGACTTTTATTATATGGAAATGAGTGGCAATGATATTCTTATTACAACCCCAATTCCATAGAAGTTTGTAAAATGCAATAAAATCAAGAATCTGTGATTTGTTCATTCTCTTTAACTTTTACTTAATTGACAAAAGTACACAGATAAGGTTTCCAATGTTTTCACTGACCAATATAAATGTATTTTGTAAATATGAACAAATTTTGTTTTTGACAGCGGTAACACATTCCAAAAAAGTTGGGACAGAGGCTAAATAAAAGTGAAAAAGTTAGAATATCCACGTTAAACTGTTTTGAAACGGTTCACAGTAAGCAGGTGAATTGGTAATAGGTCAAGGTGTCATGTTTGGGTATAAAAGGAGCTTCTCAGTCTTTGCAAGCAAAGTTGTATCATGGCTCATCACTTTGTGCCAAATTTCACAAGAGAAGTGTAAAACAATTCAAAAATCACATTCTATGCAGCGATGCTGCCGGGTTCTCTGGGCCAGAGCTCATCTCAGATAGTCAAAAGGACAGTGAAAATGTGTGCTGTACTCAGATGAGTCCACATTTCAACTTCTTTCCAGGAAAATGGATTTCGAGTTCTCAGTCCCAAAGACCAGAGGGACCATCCAGACTTACACTAGCAACAGAAGCAAAAGCAAACGTCTGGCATTGTATGGGGGTTCAGCAGAGCAAACAGCATGGGTGACTGGCATATGTGCAAAGCTACTATTGACATGGAGGCATAGACTGGAATTGTACAGAAAAATACAGTTGGGCAAAAAAGTATTTAGTCAGCCAGCAATTGTGCAAGTTCTCCCACTTAAAAAGATGAGAGAGGCCTGTAATTTTCATCATAAGTACACTTCAACTATGAGAGACAGAATGGGGGGAAAGTATCCAGGAAATCACATTGTAGGATTTTTAAAGAATTAATTGGTAAATTCCTCGGTAAAATAAGTATTTGGTCACCTACAAACAAGCAAGATTTCTGGCTCTCACAGACCTGTAACTTCTTTAAGAGGCTCCTCTGTCCTCCACTCGTTACCTGTATTAATGGCACCTGTTTGAACTCGTTATCAGTATAAAAGACACCTGTCCACAACCTCAAACAGTCACACTCCAAACTCCACTATGGCCAAGACCAAAGAGCTGTCGAAGGACACCAGAAACAAAATTGTAGACCTGCACCAGGCTGGGAAGACTGAATCTGCAATAGGCAAGCAGCTTGGTGTGAAGAAATCAACTGTGGGATCAATTATTAGAAAATGGAAGACATACAAGACCACTGATAATCTCCCTCGATCTGGGGCTCCACGCAAGATCTCACCCCGTGGGGTCAAAATGATCACAAGAACGGTGAGCAAAAATCCCAGAACCACACGGGGGGACCTAGTGAATGACCTGCAGAGAGCTGGGACCAAAGTAACAAAGGCTATCATCAGTAACACACTACGCCGCCAGGGACTCAAATCCTGCAGTGCCAGACGTGTCCCCCTGCTTAAGCCAGTACATGTCCGGGCCCGTCTGAAGTTTGCTAGAGAGCATTTGGATGATCCAGAAGAGGATTGGGAGAATGTCATATGGTCAGATGAAACCAAAATAGAACTTTTTGGTAAAAACTCAACTTGTCGTGTTTGGAGGAGAAAGAATGCTGAGTTGCATCCAAAGAACACCATACCTACTGTGAAGCATGGGGGTGGAAACATCATGCTTTGGGGCTGTTTTTCTGCAAAGGGACCAGGACGACTGATCCGTGTAAAGGAAAGAATGAATGGGGCCATGTATCGTGAGATTTTGAGTGAAAACCTCCTTCCATCAGCAAGGACATTGAAGATGAAACGTGGCTGGGTCTTTCAGCATGACAATGATCCCAAACGCACCGCTCGGGCAACGAAGGAGTGGCTTCGTAAGAAGCATTTCAAGGTCCTGGAGTGGCCTAGCCAGTCTCCAGATCTCAACCCCATAGAAAATCTTTGGAGGGAGTTGAAAGTCCGTGTTGCCCAGCGACAGCCCCAAAACATCACTGCTCTAGAGGAGATCTGCATGGAGGAATGGGCCAAAATACTTACTTTTACTTTACTTTTACTTTACTTTTGTCATTTAGCAGACGCTTTTGTCCAAAGCGACTTACAAATAAGAAAAAGTAACTAAAACTAAAAAGTTACAACTCTATAAATACTATCTACCCACATATTTAAGAAAATAAAGAAATTAAATAAAATTAACACATGCATATAACAACAACATTTCAATAATAAACATATCAATGAAAAAATTAAATAAAAAGCTACTACTATCCCTTGCCGGTGTCCCTGCCCGGTGGAGTCGCACGGTAGAGTCGATGCATACATGAATACCTCATGAATACCAGCAACAGTGTGTGAAAACCTTGTGAAGACTTACAGAAAACGTTTGACCTCTGGCATTGCCAACAAAGGGTATATAACAAATTATTGAGATGAACTTTTGTTATTGACCAAATACTTATTTTCCACCATAATTTGCAAATAAATTCTTAAAAAAATCAGACAATGTGATTTCCTGAATTCTTTCCCCCCCATTCTGTCTCTCATAGTTGAAGTGTACCTATGATGAAAATTACAGGCCTCTCTCATCTTTTTAAGTGGGAGAACTTGCACAATTGGTGGCTGACTAAATACTTTTTTGCCCAACTGTATACTGCCATCAAGATGATGTCTTTCATGGGAAGTCCATGGTTATTGGATCAAGACAATGCCAGCACTCATTCTGCATGTGCTACAACAGCGTTGCTTCGTAGAGACAGAGTGAATGTGCTAGACTAGCCAGCAGATCTGTCTCCTATGAAAATGTATGGCTCATCATGAAAAGACGAGTTATACAACGATGATCACGCTGAGCATCTGAAGTCTTGTACAAAGCCAGACTGGACAAAAATTTTACTTGCAGAGCATTAACAATTACTATCCTCAATTCCTAAACAATTAAACATTGTAATTAAAAGGACCGTTGATGTGTCACAGTGTTAAAAATGCCTCTGTCCCAACTTTTTTGGAGTGTGTTGCAGCCATCAAAATCAAAATTTGTTCATATTTACAAAATACATTTACGTTGGTCAGTGAAAACCATGGAAATCTTTTCTTTGTACTTTGTCAATTAAAAGTTAAAGAGAACGGACAAATCAGATTCCCAATTTTATTGCATTTAAAAAAACATCCCAACTTCTCTGGAATTGGGGTTGTAAATAACTTTGTGTTTACAGAAGAAAAAAAGTCAAGAGTAAATAAAGAAATAAAGTGCTTGGAACAACACAAGGGTGAAGAAATGATCTTTTTTATATAAAAACTCAAATAAGAGATGACATGGCATAAGTAGAGGCATAGGAAAGGGCTGTCTGCTTTTATTTTTTTATGAAGGCTGAAGCTTTCTTTTCCTAGTGAAAACAGATGGGCTTTCCAAACACTCATCCATACCTTCTCCTAACACTTCAGGGAGGGTCAATTACAGCATGGCAAAAACATCCTCTTTCTGGCAGTGGGAGGCTGGAATATGCTGTTTATTGTTATTGGATCTTAGCTTTGAGGAAGGTGGAAGAAAACAGAAATGTGAAACTAATTTTTGGTTTCCCCTTTTTGATTGCGGTTTAAACAACTTGTTCCTGCAATGTAAACGCAACGCAGAGTTCAATCTGCTCTCAAGCACATACAAATAAGAGTTGAATGCAGCTGCATTTGGGCCTCATTTTACCTGTCTGTACTGCTCAGAATGAGACGCTGAACAGATCATAACGAACCTCAAACATAAGCTACATGACGACTGTTTGACGTCCTTAGACAGTAAATGTGGTCTTGATTTGAGTCATTTTAACTTTCTTCATGTAGGTATGAAGCAGCCTCATAAAGTTGTGTATGGGCCGCGGGCCTGCTTCATATCACGCTATTTGTGTCTGTTCTCAAAAAGAGGCCAGTGTATCATACAACGCCGTTAATCTTCACACGCTGTGTACCATACGAACAACAGACCATCAAATTCCTTCTTTACTACCATAGTTTTACTGTCAACACAGCAGCGCCAAATTAATTAGCAACCCAAAGCAAATATTATGACATGCGGTACTAGTTGCCATCAAATATAACAGTGTGAACTGTTGCTAATAAACATGATGATGGTCTGTTGCCGTAAGGAGCTGAAATATTTGTTAATATAAGTTAAGGCTATTAATGGTTTAAGCTGGAAGTAACTGGTTTTAGCTGGTCTCCCAGCCTGGCTAGGCTGGTCAAGCTGGTTGTTGCTGGCTATTAATATTTTGACAATATGCAATTGTAAGTTTTGCATTTTTATGATTAAAAAGTTTTTCTTGTGAACTATATTATTATATTAGGATAACAGATTGAAAAGTGAAAAGCTGAAGAAAAAAAAAACGAATGTATTAAAGAAAGAAAGAAAGAAATGGTCATCTGAACACACATTTGTTTATTTTCAGGTTTAAATTAAAATATTTAAATCATACTTTTAATGTGGTCTCAATCTTTTGGAATCAAGAAAAGAAAAATATTAATATAGAAGAAATCAAGCTTACCAGTAATGAGTCATTAACATGTTTGTCCAGACTCTGTGTCATTGTTTCATGGTCAGACAGCACAGATTCCAGTAAGCTCACTGCTGCCCCCTCCAGACAAGTGGGACTACAACACCACAGATTCACTATGGCCTCATCCTCCAACACAAGCTTCTTACTGTGTAGGAGAGAAAGACAGAAAACACATAAACAATCTGTGTGCTGTCATTAAATCCTGGTTACACTAGACAAGAGACAATGCTGCACTGTAATGACACTCACCTGATCAAGGCCTCACTGACTTCCTTAATGAACTCTTGATTAAGACAAGAATAGCCGCACAACATGGAATGTTTCAACAGAGCTCCAATAAGAGGAGACATCTGAGGACAAGTGACCAAGGCAGCGCATGCTGTTGACATGGCATGAATATTCCCATTTGAACACCTACAATGAATAAACAAATAAATAACTGAAGTGTGAGAATGGATTATTTGTCAAACATTTTTATAGTGCTAATACTAACTGAACAAACTGTTTGAATGTCAGAGAAAATATATTTTTCAGGTGTGTAAGACAAAAAATTTACATGTATGTCCAGATTGATATTAAAGTTTTATTACCTGGCTGATGTGTTTGGTAAGCCATCACAGCTTTTAATGACCTCCTCTGTCATCAGCGACACAACCTGAAAGTGGCAGCAGGACACAACAGTTTGCCTTTCATTTCATAAATTTAATGCAGCTTAAAAAATCACTTCAAACTTTAACATGGTTTCAGTCTCTGATTATGAAGTCACATATGGACAGCCAATTTCTCATGTAAATGAGAGTGAAAAATAAATTTGGGGCTGAGCAATATACTGCATCTAATATTCACAATGCATGTTTTTGTTGGTGATGTATAATTACAAAGAAAACTATTTTTAAAAAGGTTTTTTTATTTGTCCATCACTAGACTAGTTTTACAAACCCTTCTCAAATTTCAAACTTCAGAAGCAAAAATAGTTCCTTTTCATGACTATTCATGACTTCAAAATTAGTTTAAATGAATCAGTTTTATGATTTGTTTGCTCCATTTTTATGTATAAAAGGATTCACTGTGAAACATCCTGGTGTTCATTTAGTGAATAAAAAAAATACATTATTTAAACTATACTGTTCACTTCATTTTACTTCTTGCACTATGCTTGGCAATAGAGGCTGTTTAGTTCAAACAACAGTTCCTGTGATTGGGAAAAGAAAATAGCTATCGAAAATCATAAATAGACTGAAAAAGAAGAATTTGTTCAGCCATATTGTCCAGCCTTTCTTTCACACTAACCATGTCATTATTAACTAACCTTCTGAAGAGCCTCCGAGTGGTATCGCTTCGGGGTTAATCCAGAATGTTTTACTGTAGCATGAGCTACACTGCCCTCCTCCTCCGAGATCAGATGACACAACATATTCTGTCCAGAACAGATACATAACATAAAACAATGTCGACGACAGCTTTTAAACAAAACAGCCTCCGTTTATGGCTAAATTTAATCATCACACACCAATAAACATCAATAACTGAATTATTTTGCTTTGTATGTGATTGGACAACTATTTGCTCATCATAAATACATGTTGCACACAAATAGTAAGAAAGGAAAAAGGACAATGGAAAAGGGTGGCAAGGCCTGTCTGTTTATGAAAGCACAGGGTTTAAGCCTTGACAGAAAGCATGTCTGCTTGTGGAGGGGCCATGTGGTTTCTTTAGGTTTACAGTATGCTAAGATGTCCTCCACAGACCCAAAGAGACTCAATTACTACCATCTGAACAGCAAAAACACACTGCAGATCACACTTGCGCTGTGCTGATTTGTGACTGCGTGTTTTGAGTTTGAGCTCCATCAAGTTGATTCTTTATCGTCTATTTTCTATCTTAAAAACAATTTTATACACTATAATTTTCGTTTCTATAACGTGTGAATATATCCCCTATAGCATTCTAAAACAAAACCAATCAGAGAGCCTTGTTATCACTAGTTTTATTTTGATTTCTCGAGTCTGTTATTAGCTTATAGCCCGTTAGCATCGGCAGCGTGGCTGCCGCTAATCTCGCTTAGATTGCTAATTCTCTATTCACACACATTACCATTGTTTCACTGTTACTTGCTTAAATGGCAGATGTGTGTCTACCTTTGAGTGCAGGTGAGGACACATTCGAGCTGCATTCGGTGCAGCTGGAGCTGGAGGCCGTGGAGGAGCAGATCCACGACCTGGTGGAGAAGCAGGCCCAGCTGAGAGAGCGGAGAGCCGCGCTGGAAACATCCCAGGCT
The DNA here is from genome assembly GCF_936440315.1 of Barbus barbus. Lineage (NCBI taxonomy): Eukaryota > Metazoa > Chordata > Actinopteri > Cypriniformes > Cyprinidae > Barbus > Barbus barbus. Next base: position 15,312,286 of record NC_136756.1, read on the forward strand.
GATGCTCACAAGTCCGGAGTAAGTATACAGCACGCTGCTAACACTCCCACCACCTCTACTCCATGTGTTTCTCTGCACAGACCCTGTGCACCCAGGACGCAATCTTCCCAGATGTCCTTCACTCCGGCTCCGGGACGCCACGGACCCTGGGTGCACCAGCAGCGGAAGACGCCAGGCCCCGGGCGACGACCTCTCCGCCTCCGGTCTTCGAGATCTCCACCCGGAATGGTTAATGACACCAAGCTGCGGCAGACGGAGACACTGAAGTGGGACTTCAGGAGCCTGATCGAGACGGTACGCAGCACATCGCCCGCGACGACGATCATCGTGTCAGGACCGCTTCCCACGTATCGACGAGGACACGAAAGATTCAGTAGACTTTTTGCTTTAAACGAATAGTTATTGTCATGGTGTAAAGAACAGAAACTGCTCTTTGTTAATAATTGGAATATTTTCTGGGAGCGTCCTAGGCTTTTCCGTGCTGATGGCCTGCACCCCAGCAGTCGGAGCGGAACTCCTGTCGGACAACATCTCCAGGACGCTATGCTCCATCTGACTAGTAAGCCAATTCTCAAATAACTACTATGATGACTTTTGTTCTACCCACTTAAAAGATAGAAGTACTTGCGTTGTCCAATCTACACAGACGGTCTATTCCCCGAATAGCGAGGTCAAAATATAAATTTAATGCAGGATCTAGAAAAAATCTGATTGTGATTAAACCAGAAAAACGCAAAATAAATGAACAAAAACAATTTTTAAAGCTTGGGCTCCTAAACATTAGATCACTCGCATACAAAGCAGTTATTGTAAATGAAATGATCACAGATAATAATTTTGATGTACTCTGCCTGACTGAAACCTGGCTTAAACCAAATTAATATTTTGGTCTAAATGAGTCTACTCCACCAAGCTACTGTTATAAACATGAGCCCCATCAGACTGGTTGTGGCAGTGGTGTTGCAACAATATATAGTGATATTCTCAATGTTACTCAGAAAACAGGATACAGGAGGTTTAACTCATTTGAAATACTTCTGCTTAATGTTACACTGTTAGATATGCAAAAGAAATCTCTCCTGTCTCTTGCTCTGGCTACTGTGTATAGACCGCCAGGGCCATATACAGATTTCCTAAAAGAATTTGCAGATTTCGTCTCAGATCTATTGGTCAATGTTGATAAAGTGCTAATTGTCGGAGATTTTAACATTCACGTTGATAATACAAATGATGCGTTAGGACTTTCGTTTACTGACCTAATAAACTCTTTTGGAGTCAAGCAAAACTTCACCGGGCCCACTCATCGTTTTACTCATACGCTAGATTTAATTATATCGCATGGAATTGATCTTACCGATATAGATAAACCTCAAAGTGATGATGTTACTGATCATTTCCTTGTATCGTGCATGCTTCATATAATCTCCGTTGCAACAAAATGGCGCCGCTGTGTTCGGACGCCGTTCAGGCCGCTCCGCTGAGATTTTGCTTTAACTTACTTTTTTACTTACTTTTACTTTCTCTTTTTACACATTCCACGTCGGCACTGATCACCTACAACATAGAAAATAGAAGAATAGAATACAAGAATACAACTGCCGCTTACAATGAGGCTCTTCTGACCGGGAATATGAGCGAGTACAAAGCATCGTGCTATGCTCTCCGACATGCAGTAAGAGCCGCTAAACACCGATACAGAGAGAGAATTGAGTCTCATTTCCAGCAATGGACCAAACTTTTGATCCATTCTGACCTGGATGTCTTTTTTATCTAAGAGTTAGATTTGTCTCAAAATACTTTAGTAAAATATATTTAGCCTCCTCCCAGATCACACACCCACATTTGTGATGAATTTTGTTAATAAACATGAATATGCATTGCTGTCACGTGTTGGTTTCAGTTTAGTTCCTGTTTGTCCTTATTTGGTCGGTTCCTGTCATTAGTTAATCACCGTTTATTCCATTCACCTTTTTTGTATTAATCATCTTGTTTGCTCCTTTGTTTTCAGTCCTCAGTTCTCCCCTTTTCTTTGTCTTGGTATAATGTTTATAATGGTCAATGTGTGTTGAAGCCTATTAAATACTCGTTTACGTCTACTCCTGTCTCCGTGCGATTCTCCACAACCACGTACTGTTACAGAAACCAAGACCATAACTGAAGATGGAGATGGCAGAGCGCTTTGCCATCCTGACCCGCCGAGATCTCCCATTGCCAGAGTTTGCGAAAGAGTTCAGCAGGATCGCCATCTGGACGGGGCTGGACGACGCCACACTGAACTCTTTGTTCTGGATCGGGGCTAATTACCATCGCCCCATGGACCTCCCAGACACCACCGCACTCAGCTGGAGGGAAGGGATCCTCCAGTGTCTGGAGAGTGTCCTGCCCCGATCCAGAACCAACTCGCCGACCGCAGCTTGCTCCAGCCCGCCGTCTGCGGGAAAACGTCCGCCGCCGTCCGCAGCTCCAAAGTCAAGTCCGCCGTTGTTCCGTGGCTCTCCCTCGTCCGTCGCCATCCGTGGCTCCAAACCAAAGCCCACCACCGTTCGCGGCTAACCCAGGCCCGCCGTCAGAGAGTATGGCAAGCCCACCATTAGAAAGTATGGCAAGCTTACTGAATCTTGGTCCTGCGCTCCTGGACATTGCACTGCCACTGGAGTTTGCTGCGCCCACTCTAGCCCCAGAGTCTCCTTCACCTCTGCTGGTCCCGTCCAGCCCTTCGTCTCCTGAGTTCCCCAAGTCGGCCAGCTCCACTCCTCGCAAGTGCCCTCCAGTGCCTGCTCCTCGCATGAACCCTCCTATGAATCCGCTGGTCCCATCCAGCTCTCCTTCGTCTCCGCTGGTCCCGTCCAGCCCTCCTTCGTCTCCGCTGGTCCCGTCCAGCTCTCCGTTGTCTCCGCTGGTTCCGTCCAGCTCCGTGCTTCCAGAGCGCCCCCAAGAGTCCGCGCTTCCAGAGTGCCCACCAGAGCCTTATCCTCCTGAACTGCTCCCAGAGGAGTCACTGCCTGTGTGGCCAGGCCAAGGCCAAAGAGTCCCCTGATCCGCCATGGCCTCCCGAGTCTTCTGTCCCGCCATGGCCTCCCGAGTCTCCTGATCCGCCATGGCCGTCCAAGCTCCCTGATCCGCCATGGCCTCCCGAGTCCCCAGATCCGCCCTGGCCTCCCGAGTCCCCAGATCCGCCATGGCTCCCGGAATCCCCTGATCCGCCCTGGCCTCCCGAGTCTCCTGATCCGCCCTGGAGGCTTCCCTTGTCTCCTCCCTGTCCTGGCCCGGCTCCAGCCACCATGGCGCGCCCCCCCCAAAAAAAAACTAAAACCAGCTTGACCAGCCTAGCCAGGCTGTGAGACCAGCTAAAACCAGCTACTTCCAGCTTAAACCAGCTAAGACCAACCAACCAGCTTGGCTGGATTTAGCTGTTTTTTTTTCAGCAGTGCAAAGTAATTTAAATAAATTGAGCTCAATGTTAATACTGGTAATTGTCAGATTATATGTTTTTAGGAATTTCATATAATGATGTACAGTATGCATGAATATTTAAAGAAAGATTGTTCTTTATTTTGAAATTTCAAGGAATTTCTTGATTTTATTAATAAATGAGTGTAGCAAACAAAAATCTATGATATTTTAAACGCATTATGTTAAGGAATTATTCATGTCAGATGAGGGCTACGTTTTGTGCCATTTAATCCTGGTTAGAGGCTTCAAGAAAAAATATATAATAACAAATGATAAAGTTACAGAGAAATTAAAGATAAGGTCATTCTAATCAGACTAAAACAGTTTTCAAATGCGTCTGCAGAGGTAAATGTATACTTAAAAAGACCACACAAGTCTCCCAGAGGACTGCTTCCAGACCCCCAGGAGCCCTGAAGGAGCGGAGGGGCCATCAGGCATGGTCTAGTCTCTCTAATGTGGAGAGAGAGAGAGAGAGAGTCAAGCTGGCGCTTCAGAGCAAAGGATCACAGAAGAATGGGCAACCGGCCCTTTAATAACAGACAAAAACATCTCTCCATGGCTCTGTGGAAGCATCGTTATTCTTCTTCGTCTCATCTTCTGGGCTAAACCACCCATAAGAACACCACAACCAAGTTAACTTTGTGAATGGCAGGACCGTTTGTTTATTCATGTTGGGCAACTAAAGGAACACAGGCCATCACTGCCGTTGAGGCTCTGGGGGATCAGCTGGAATCATCCCAGATGAACCTCACATTGTAACCCATGCTGATCGACATGAAGGCTTTCTCAGATGGGTTAGACTTTACATGCTGACAAATGACAGTAAACCGCGCTCGAAAAAAACAAGGATGGGATAAACAGAAAAATGCAAAGTCCATTAGAACATCAAAAAACACGAGAATGGAAAAATAAGAGATCAGCTTTCTGGGAGAAGCAAGACTTCAGGCTGGGAGGAGAAGAAAGACCCCCGGGAAATTAACACAAACCAAATCAATTTGCCAAAACGCGACAAGAAAAAGACCAAAAACATTGGACAGTAATAGGTTACAGCAAGACATAACAAATCAGAAAGTGATATGCCATTAAACAAAGAACACAATTTCAGATCACCGTGATCAACCCTGAAGAATGGTGCCATGGTTTAGTAATTGTTTTTATATGATAATTCGAATGGTACTTCAAAAGTCCAAAAAAGCATGGCATTACCATTGTATCATGGTGTAATTCATTTATATACATTTATACATTATACATTTATATAGCGCTTTTCTGCTTTTTCTAAGCACTCAAAGCACTCTACATTGTGAGGGGTGGTGTCTCCTCATCCACCACCAGTGTGCAGCATCCACCTGGATGATGCAATGGCAGCCATAGTGCGCCAGAACGCCCACCACACACCAGCTTACTGGTGGAGAGGAGACAGAGTGACGAAGCCAATCAGTGTAAGGGGATGATTAGGAGGCCATGATGGTCAGAGACCAATGGGGAAATTTGGCCAGGATGCCGAGGTCACACCTCTACTCTTTTCGAAAGACATCCTGGGATTTTTTAATGACCACAGAGAGTCAGGACCTCGGTTTAACGTCTCATCCGAAAGACGGTGCTTTTTGACAGTATAGTGTCCACATGTAACATTGTTCCATATCTTTCCCCAACAAACCATACATACAAACACTGCTGCTGCACTAGGGATTGTTAGCTAAGCAAATAAATAAATAATGTAAGATTAAACACCGTGACTGAACCCCTGACAGAGAACCCACACCTCCCTCTGACTCCACTTCCCTTTGTATAGGTCAAAAAACATCTGGCAAATTAAAAGTTTACTTTAAAAGCCCTGCTTTAATTAGCGCTATGTTTTATTAGATGAAAAAAAATAATCAAACGAATGCACACACGTTTGAATCTGGCAGAAATGCGAGGGGTTCTGTATTGCTCATGGTAAACCATCTGTGTGAACTGTAAAAAGTTGAAAGTGTACAATTATTTTAGTTCTTTTTCCATCACCTTTCATCTCCCAACCCTGATTACATCTCCTTAAATATAAAAGTGTACATTGAGAATTTCTAAAACACTCTTGACAGTTTTAAAACTGTTTTAAGTAGGGGTCTGGAAGAGTATGACATTTATTGGCCACATAACAAACACAAAAGGGCTCCAAAAAATTAAAGCATGTGCTTTAAAACTCTTCATTGTCATTTTAATGACAATTTTAATAAAATAATTGATGTTAGTTAAGGTTAGTAAAGAGGTGAAATGTTATTGTTTTACCTTGATCCACATGTTGGCTTTTCGTTCGACAGCATTCAGTGGCTCAGCACTGTACAGACAGCTCAAACACTGCAGCAGGAGTCTTTGGCTCCTCTCTGAGCATACATAAACAAGACCACAGGACAAAATGGCATTTATAAAATGTGAAAATGGCCACATTATTCATCTGTGACAGAGAACCTAAAACAAGCATGCATTTATAATTAGGTCCACACTAAGCTAAACTGACATTACACTGAGATTCAAAGTTAATTCAAAAGCTAGAGACAAAAGTTTTAGATCTTCAAACAACTGTAAACAAGGAAACCATAAGATGTAAAACAAAAATAAAATATTACAGATTCTGCACTATTTGAATGTCAATAATCAAATTAACACATTTGAGAGTGATCTTGAACAAAAAGGCAGATTTACTTGCTTCCAGTGAATTTGCTCTTTACTCAAATTGTTATATTGATAAGTTAATTTCTGACAAAAATATGCATACACTACATTTGAATCAAATAATTAATAATATCCTTTTTTAACAATAAAAATTGTAGTAAACTAACAGAAGCATTCTCACGAGTCTCAGACTTTTGGACCCCACAGTATATAACGGGGTAAAAAGTACAGTGTAACTGTTGCAATAAATCAAGTTTTTAGAACCACTTTCAATGCTGCATGTGAAGAACAGGTCTGTTATGACATTTCAGTGAAGGGAAGTGTTGATCAGACAGAGCGAAAGAGAGGTAGTGAAAGCAAACCAAATAACAGAACAAGTGCCCAGCAGGCCGCTACAGGGTTCATTGGAAAATTAGTGCAAATACCCAACCCATGCAGACACATTTCTTGGTCTCAAATGGGAAACACACCCCCGAGTGTAGAAGAGTCGTAAATTTACCATCCGCAATAACACATGGGTTCCAACAAAGTCTTCCCAGGAACTGGCCCACAAAAGGAAACGTCTTCATGGCCTCACTAGTGGAGCTCTGTTATACAGAAAACACACATACCTGAGATATCAACAGCAAAAACCAGCATCTGCATAGTGAAAAAGAAACTCCAATTGGACTAAACATTTATAGTTTCACAGTGCAGACCAAGTAATACAAGTGAATAATCCAATGAAACATTTTTTTGCCTTTTTTTTTACTATTCATTTTGTCATTGTAAAGCGCTGCAAGTTAGATTCATACTTACCTCGCTCAAATTAGCACTAAAGCTCAATGTATAGGAGGACATACCTTAGTTGAAAACTTGTTTTGACTTCATTTGCATTTGTATAGCACATCACTTTTCAAAATATATACTACTCATCTCATAGATTGTTAATGACACACCCATTTTTAGCATTTTGTAAATTCAAGCAACTTTTTCCTTCTGAATCAGAATTTATCTGGTGGTGTTGTTGTGATGCTGCAACACCATGGATGTAGATCACACAACAACAAAAAGTCAGGTGGCTGAATATGAACCACACCTGAAAGTGAGAGCCAAGCAACAAAGAGAAGAACATTTTTCCAGAGATTAAACTGGAAATACTGTCTGGCATTCCACAAGGATACATCCTAGGACCCTTTTCATTTCATTTCCTTTGCAATATTGCTTCCCTGATAACCACAACAGAACTGGACTGATAACTTACTTAACTTTTGTCATTTAGCAGACGCTTTTGTCCAAAGCGATTTACAAATAAGAAAAAGTAACTAAAACTAAAAGTTACAACTCTATAAATACTATATACCCACATATTTAAGAAAATTAAGTTTAAGAATGTTTAAGAAATTAAATAAAATTAACACATGCATATAACAACATTTCAATAATAAACATATAAATGAAAAAAACTAAAATAAAAAGCGATAAGTTACTTCTACCCCTTGCCGGTGTCCCTGCCCGGTGGAGTCGCACGGTAGAGTTGATGGTCTTCACACTTAAGAGGGCTTCACACGACGACTGCCGCGCGGTATAATAACCTTTTTTATACCAATCCAACAAATCACCATTTCAATTCAGCTGGACCCACTTTCCTGTTTATCAACTAAAAATGGCCAAGCAAGTGCACACACTGACAAGATATGCGATACAGTACGAGACCAAACGCGATTTCAGCACCTCTCAACACAGTAAACAAAAATACGTGTTTCCTAGCAACAGCAAATGCGCTAAACACTGAGACAAGTAAATACACTTACGAGCTGATTTAAAAAAAAAAAAAAAACTTACGAGCTGATTTTAAACTTCCGCTGATAGACTGCTTCTCTTAAAGACTATTTCATTACACGGCCTTCTGCTGGCGCTTAAACCCACTTTCCTGTTTATCAACTAAAAATGGCCAAGAAAGTGCACACACTGATAAAGATCTACCTACATCAGCGTGATTTACGCTCGCACACATATTTCATGTACAGTATACTACTAAAATAGATGCTAAAAATCATCATTTCAAAGAACTATTTGAGCCAAAAAAAAAAAAACTTATGGCATTTTGTAAAACTATTCCCACGCAGACAGACGGAGAGAGTCACTGATCACTTCTTTAAAGTCAGTTACGTAATTAATGAAAACCAGCGCGCTAATGCAAAGGCATGTTGAGGATCACAGCTTTTCGCATCAGTTCAAGATGTGCCCTGCCAATTTACTGTAAACTGGAAGCTATACAAAGGATCTAAGCCTTTTTACATTCTATAGGCACATACATTATTGGACACTAAACGATTTCAATGCACGCATGAAGTGAATGACACCATTCCTGTGGAACTTTAACACGTCAAGTCTCACAAAAGAAAAAAGACCTTATGGCAGCCAAAAAAATAATTGATACAAATACAGAGCACACACTAAACTAATTATATGTAGCTCTAGACCTCCCATTTGTAATCATAACATCTAATACAGGGTTTTTGATGCCAGGAACCCCCAAATGGGATGAATTCCTTTTCTAACGACCCCATTTCTAAAACGTAAAGGCAGCTCTACATTTTCATGTTAAAAAACAGTGTGTGTGAGAAAGCATATTATAAAAAACAATATTTTGATTGCTTTTGATTTTGCGGTTTTGATTTGAAAATAATTAGCTTTTATATTGTTATTGTTCTGAAGCCAAAACAAATCATCAAAATGTTATCTAGAAAAGGATAATGAAATTTGAAATTATTTTTATCCCCACTTTAAATGTTAGATGTATAAACCTGAAAATTATTTAATGCTTTTCAAACCTACTATTACTCCAAAGCAGTTTTACAGATTTGACAACCATAAAAATTCATCACCTGCATAATTTTTCGCAGACTCTCTAGAAAAGTTTTGAAGCCATCTGTGGTTCCCAGGCCGACACCAGTTTAAACATTTAAGTTAAATTTTATAATTAAAAATTCTCATTACATTTTAGAATTATAACATAAAATATACAAATCAAAATCAAAATTTCCAATATAATTTAACATTAAATTGCAGCCTTTAAATAATTTTGCTATGACAATATCACAATATCAACTTCAATGCAACTAATTATGCTGCCCTAGTGTGGACTCTTGAAAAACGGTTTGAAAAGTTCATTCACATGTGACTCTCATGAATGTTATGACAAAGTCCAGCTCCAGCACAGGGGGACGAACAGCCTGTCATTGCGTGTACCATCCCAGAGATGTCTTCTCAAGGGAGTTAAAGGGCAAAAAGTCTTATGTACACATTCACAAGTCTGCAAATACTGAATGTGCTCACACACACATGCATCTCTCAGACTCCCCTTGAGCACGGGCGCATCGCCAGGGCACCCAACTGCGCCAGGCTTAGGAAGAAAACCATTTACGGGACCGTGAAACCTCCTCTTTCCAGCAGTCCCAAGCAGAGAGTGGGAAAACCGGTTCTGATGGAATGCAAATGAGGAAATTAATATAAACTAAACATTTTTTTCATCCCCAGGCGTGAGCCACGTCCTTAACTCATCCAAGTGCTGCTGTTTAGATCCGCTTCATTCAAGACTTTTTACGAGGCTCTGCCGGGAATAAGGGTTTAGGGCCAATTAAAAAATCCTGATCCCTTCACGTTGCTGAATGCTGTCAGTGGGGCTGACGCATGCCGAATGTGATGGAAACGGAAGACGTGATTGTATTTTGGTAGGGGGGCCATTGTAATTTGAAATAAGAAAGCCTGCAAGATATTGTTTTCTTTTTCTGACACGCCAGGCACCAAGCAGCATGGTGTCCAGGACCAACAGGAGATCTGCTGGTTCGAAAGGCTGCTGCTAGATGAATAAAATCCTTCTTTCAAGGTGGGGAGAGTCAGTGGGAGGCAGAATTTTTCTTAACACTGGTCCTTCACAGATTTGTTCTAACCCAAGCTACCTCGTCCAAATTTACAACACTTGATGCAGGGATACATTAGGTTAACACTGGCAGTCCCTGGGTGGCTATTAGCCCACTAAATCATCACCACGGCTGTGCCAATGTCCTGCCTTCATCCAGACAGAGCGGCTTCTGTTACGGGTTTTAAAAGAGTTAGTTAGAGCACTATGACCTTAAATTTAAAGATGATTTTATGAACTCTGCAGTAGAGATGTGCAAAACTACACATTATCAAAACTGACTAACGTTGAGTTCTCAGTTACTGTGAGACTTTAAGCATGTTGAACCACAGCATGGTGTCAGCATGCTAAAACTCTCTCCAAAAAGTTGCATCTCTTGATTTATGTAAGCACCAGTTAAAAAGTATTACAGGGCTCAACAACATGGATGGCCCACTGGTCCAAGGCCAGTGCGAGAGCCAATGATCATGTAAATTAATATTTATGCTTTTATTTAAACTTAAGCATTTGGCTGACATATGGTAGTGACTTCTTGATTGCTATTTTAAATAAAATTGTACTGTCAGTAATGTTTTGCTATGCATGCCATCATTTTCAAGAGCTGAATTTATGCCATTCCTTGTACAGTTTCCAGCTAAGGGGGGGGGGGGGGGGTAAATTTATATTATAGGTTCAGAGAAAACATTCAAAAGACAATAAAGACAAAAAAACTTACTGTTAAAAAAATTATAATTTAAAATCTTAACACAGTTGACCTCACTTTTATTAAATGACCATTCATTGGTTATTAGCTGAACATCCTGTCCATACCTGCCCTGTAGATAATGTGAACACATTTCCTGGTGAAGAATTAAGAATATTGTTATGCAGAACAACAATTAGATCAACAATTGTTTATTGGATGCTAAGGTTTAACAAAATAGCTATAGGGATCAACTGTAGCCTATGTAAAATATTTCACAACCCTCCAGAGAAAAAGTACAGCTTGAAGTATAAAGCAGGATGTTGACATTATCATACCATTTGTTGCAACCGCTGCAGAACATGCTGGAGAAAGCTCCTCAGAGAGCCAAGGTGTCTGCTTGTGTCCAGAAGAGCAGAACATGACGTAGCTTCCCCCCAGTTCACAGCTTTTGCCATCCAGAACTGCACATCTGTCTCAGATACAGCCTCCATTTTCTCAAATCTGTGAGGACACACAGAAATAAAAGAAATCGTAGGTAAAAAAGGCTTTCAGGGAGTGAACTATTCCGTTCAAGGCCAGCAGATCTACATGTTCAGTCTGCATCATTTCTTCAAAAGTGTGTTTCTCATTCCTGAAAGAGTAGGAGAGTTAAGACCATAATAAAGATGTCCTTTGTACAGAGTCTGAAATGTACAGGGGTTGTAATCAGGAAATGGGGAGTTGAAAATGTGTTACCCAATTGAGGGCTCTTAATTTGTCATCAGCCTGTATTTCATGAGCCGTCCAGTTTGAAAAAGGGGGAAAAAAAGATAAAAGCAGCACTGGGTAGTGCAATAAAGTCTTCATGGACTCATTTTAAACTTCCAGAATGCTCTTAACTCAGCACTGAAGTATTTTTGACAAATAAACAAAACCGAACAAGGCTGAAACCATCAATGGAGACATATCCTCATCTGTGTCCTGCTGGGAGGTGAGGTTCTCACACCGCGACCACGGCGTAACGGAGTAGAAAAGGCGCTCAAACAGCTTGTGTGTGCAGGAGCAGGAGTTTGTGGGTAATTGTTGTTCTTAGTCTTAATGACAGGTCTGTGAAAGACACAACAAGGGAGTGTTTTTATGATCGGCTCGTAACAGTGGAGTTGTTTAATGTCTTGCCATCACCCCTGCTGGAAAAATCCCTTGGGTGAGACAATGTAAATATATAATTAGCCTTTCTTTCCTTTTTTTCATCAAACCAAACTATGAACAAACGCTCCTTGTTGACTTGTCATCCCCGCACAGCTTTCACCAGTCCTCCGGGGGACACAGCCGCCTGGCCAACAAACTGCCACGGCCAAGATGGGTGTAATTTCCAACACGGAATACTAGTAGAACGCTAGCTGAATTTATACAAGTGTCAAATTATTTGGGCTATGTTATGCGCTGGAGAGTGTCAACATTGACGCATACCAACACATACTAATGTCCTGACTGTATGCCAAATAGAAATAACCTGTAGTAAAGAAGTGACTACAAATGTATAATTAGGCTCTTGACAAGCAACATTCAAAAGCAGAGTCAAAGTGGTTGGCCTTTCAATTGCTTGGTTTGGTTCGGTTGGCTGGTTTAAAGCAAAAATGTCTGTTCAGACAGCTGGTGTCTGAGTGAAAATTCATTTACCGTGGTGCTAATGGTTTTGACATTCTCCGCTGGGGGGCAAACACATTATTACACTCCACTCAACAATCTGTCATCATCCTGGAGTTCAAATCATCTCAGAAATCTGAGAAGACCTAATAATAAATTCTGTACAGAACAGATCATTTCAACTGCAGTGATAATGATGAACGGATTTAACAGTGATTATATGTAATGTCTACTCTTTCAGAGACCTGATACTGTCCATTCTGGTGCCCCCGTAAAATATCTATTTGTATTTTCTTGCATTCTTAAGTAATGGCACTACACTATTAAAAAGTAATGTTTTTTTTTAAATTGGCATATATTATTTGATGGTTCCGTAACCTTTAGCATCGTTAGAACCTTACCTAGTATCTATCTGATCTTACTCTTATATATTAAGTTCTATATGTAAGCTGTGATGAAAACTAGTGACAGATATTTTCTTCCATATTATAACATATTTAATTTGTAATGGGTTATTGAAAAAGAAAAAAATTACTTATATAAGCTACACTAAAACTAACACAATAAATATAAAGACTATTAAAATTGTTTATTTTTATTTCAATATTTTATTTAATATTATCATAGTTTTAAACATAACATTTATTTAAATATGTATATTTTTATGATGGATTTTAATTGTTTAAGACTAAAGAGCTGAGACAATGGTAAACCAATGTTATAATTATTAGTAAAATAGCAATAGGTAGCAAAAATATATCATAAAGGCATAAACTTCTCATAATTCCCCGTCATTTAACATTAAGATTTAAAAAAATTGTTTAAAACCATTATATTCAAAAACTGGGGTTTATATGTATATTTCCTGGTCATTTTGTCATATCAGGAGCTTTCTCAAATTTTCCAGACTCAAAATTGATACTACTCGTGATTTTGTATTTCTAAGACATTTCGGAATATTTAGGACTCTAAATATAAAGCTAAAGATATTTTACAAGGGTAATATGTGTAATTTATGTTTGTTCTCTCTCTGGCTGCAAAATACATGAGCATTTCACTTCAGTCTGAGCACATACACATCGCTAAAGAAAAATTACAGTAAGGAGTAAAGTCATGAATATTAATTAGGTCTGGCAGACGTTTCATTGTAACATTCCTGGCGTTTCACGTAATCTAATTAATATTCATGAGTAACGTCACAGCATGATTCGTAAATTCTCATCCCACTTCTGACAGTCAAAGATAAAGCTACACACGGTTGGGCCAAATGCTTAATTTTCATGTGAATGAACAAACAAAGCTCAGATATTACCTTTAAAATCCGCAGACTGGAGCGTGTCGACCCAGTGAGGTGAGGACGGTCAGTCTGTTCAGTTTAACAGCAACTGACTCTCACGACGTCCTTATTTTGCTCAGGCTTACTATTGACATACATGTACTGTCATACTTTCCTAATAATCTAAGATAACGGTATAAAACAGCATTCAATCCCATGTGAGATTTTCGCGGCATAGGAAGCTGTACAAATCTTTCTGAACTTCCCTCTCAGACGCCTAAAACCGGATGTTGTCATCTGCTATTGGCTGCGCGCCTCTAAAAGGGGCGGGGCACACTCTCAGCATGGACTGAAGCGGAGGAAAATACTGTTTCAAGTCACACACACAAAGCACACTTTCACTCGTTCATTATCATTTTCCTGAACCACCAAATGTACCAAACCACATTACTTTTTGATAATATGTGATGAAAATTAAATTGTATACGTTTTGGAATAAAATCACACAAAGCGTCCTGCTCTTCAGTAACATCATAAACATAAAACAACTATTAAAAAGTTTATTTTAGTTTAACTATTTATATATATTACCATAGTTCTTCTGAACATAACGTTTATTTAAAAAAAAAAAAAGTATATTTCTATGATGGATGTCCTAAAATCAACTCCCGGCACATACGCGCGTGAACGCACCCATTAAACTGCTTTAAATTGTATAGTGTATTTATCTGTGTATTAAAATATCTGTGTATTTATTGATTCTTCTTCACATTCTCCTGCAGGAATATTGCAGCTGTTTTGCATTGCACCGTTAGGTGGCACTGTTTAAAGTTGTTTCAAACTCTTAGTACATTATACTACTGTTACAGGACCTCAGGGCTCTGTCCAAATTTAGTTAGATCTCCTGTAAAGTGGTTTAGATAGAAGATTAATCCTATCGGCCTGCAGACCATTATGTATTATTCACCAAATTCTCATATTACGCTGTTGTTTGGGAAGTTTTTCAAACAAGAACACATTCCAGTTTTGCTATGTAATTCATGAAAAACATGTTGTCAGGACTTCGCAGTTCTCTGATCTGTCAAATGGACTGATGATGTTGAGAGGCATCTGCTGCAGACTGGACTCACACTCCTGCACCAAGAGCATGTATACACAGTGCCCTCCAAAAGTATTGGAACAGTAAAGTCAAAATTGCTCTGTTGGCTGTGGAGTCAAGACATTTGCAAATATGATTAAAAGATGAATATGAGACAAAACTACAGAATGTCACATTTTATTATTAGTCGTTTCAACACATATATGTTTTATCAGCTAAGAAGATCAGCACTTTTATAGTTTCATCCTCCTATCTGATGTGAGCATAAGTATTGGAACAGTTGGAATTGGCTGCATTAAAGGCTGGGGAAAGTATTTCAAAGGATGAGACCAAGAGTCCGGTGATGTCTATGGGTCAGACTCACTGCTGTGATTGTGCGCAAGGGATCTGCAACTAAATAATAGCTTTTAATCTTTTATATCTGCCTTATGTTCAACTGTCCCAATACTTATGCTCACATCAATGAGTGGGATGAACTCTACAAGTGCTGTTCTTTTTATTTGGTAAGACATGTATGTGTTGAAACGGCTAATAATAAAATGTGACATTCTGTAGTTTTGTCTCATATTCATCTTTTAATCATATTTGTAAATGTCTTGACTCCACAGCCAACAGAGCAATTTTGTCTTTACTGTTCCAATACGTTTGGAGGACACTGTATATACATATATAATTTTTTTTTGACTTAGGCTTTCATTTATTTGTTTTTTTTCCACTTTTCTTTTTTTGCACTATGATAATTCATGAAAATGGTATTTCAGAATAGACTTAGTAATGGTCCAAAAATGCTGTTTATGCAAAATATGAATATGTCAAAAAAAAAAAAAAAAAAAAAAAAATATATATATATATATATATATATATATATATATATATATATATATATATATATATATATAAATGTATGTGTGTGTGTTTGTATATATATATATATATATATATATATATTTTTTTTTTTTTTTTTTTTTTTTTTTTTGACTTAGGCTTTCATTTATTTGTATTTTTTCCACTTTTCTTTTTTTTGCACTATGATAATTCATGAAAATGGTATTTCAGAATAGACTACCTAATCTCTTAATAATGGTCCAAAAATACTGTTTGTGCAAAATATGAATATGTAAATAGAAAATATGAATACATATATATATATATATATATATATATATGTATATGTGTGTGTGTGTGTGTTTGTATATATATATATATATATATATGTGTGTGTGAAGAGTTCAGATGCAAAAGCCTTAAGTGCTGTCTGAAATTTTCTTCTAAAATGAGCTTTTTTTTCAGGCTCTATTAATTATGTTCAATTATTTCACTTTAATTGTATAGAAAAGGACATATACATTGCCATTAGAGTAAAATTACTGAACCTAAATATAGGAGCCTGATAAAAATGCTCATTTTAGATGAAAATTTCAGACGCCACTTGGAGGCTTTTGCATCAGAACATTTGTAATATTACAAAAAAACTAATAAACAAATAAACAAAAAAACATGACATCATCAAATAATACTGAAAAAAATTGTATCATGGTTTCCACAAAAACATTAAGCAGCACAAATGTTTTTAACAATGATAGTAAATGATAAAAATAATAAAAGTTTATTGATAAACAAATCAGCAAATTAGAATGATTTCTGAAGGACTGTGCACTGAAGACTGGAGTAAATGGCTGCTGAAAATTCATCTTTTCCATGACAGAAATAAATTTACGCTTCAAAATATATTAAAATAGAAAACTGTTATTTTAAATTGTAATAATATTTCATATCATTGCTGTTTTTAACTGTATTTTTATTAAATCAATGTAGCCTTGGTGAGCAAGACTATTAAAAAAAACATTTAAAAAGTCTTATCTTTGAACAGTAGTGTGCAAATATGTATAGTTTTTATTATTATTATTTATTATTTTTATTCAGATTTATTATTATTCTTGTTCTGACAGTTTAACTTGTTTGTTACACAGAAGTCTTACACATTTCATTGCCCTATAACTTACCCATGCAAAAGTTATCAGGCATTCAGGACCGTTAGATGATGTTATTAGTTACACATTTCATTTAGGAGGTGACTGGGCAATCACAGTAAAAGTAAATACTCAGCCTCATACAATGGGAGGACTGTTTAAGGTCAGCAGAGAGCAAGATCTGGAGTCCACCGCATACCAGCAGAAAGAAGTCAGGGGTCTGTGCATGTGGCTGTCCCCCTGGAACCAAAAACAAATGCACGAAGGCTCCAAGTTTCGGGGAACAGCGTTTCCTCAAGGCCACCCCAGCAGATGCAGAGCAGACGAATTACAACAGTTGTTTATAGAGGTAATGGTACCACATGTGTGTGCATTTTACATGTATGTCATAATGTAATGTGGAGAAAGAGGGATATTGGGAAAAATAGTGTGTTCTTAGGAGAGGTTGGTGAGGCAGAAGCTATATAACTTGGGGAATGTGTTTAAAGTGGGCTAGTGGCTCCAGATTAGAGCTCACCACCCCTGTGGTTTTCAACACACAAACTCACATGTGTGTGTGTGTGTGTGTGTTTTTCTTAGAGTTGGGTGGTGCCTCTGGCTCACTCACCAAATGGAAAAGCTGCACAGAAAAACCTCTATGCACACTACCAAGTCAAACAAATATTTATTGCAATAATTCATTTTAATCATTCGTGTGTGAAAGCATATAAAACGTTCAACAATAACACAATTACTCTGGGCATTTTTCTTGGATTAATTATGATTTATGCACACTGGCCATTGATTCTCCGATAGTGATGGTCTAACTGCAAAGTACACTCTTAGAAAAAAAGGGTACAAAACTGTCACTGTGGCAGTAGTTTCTAATACATACTTTTAAAGTACTAATATGTACCTTCAAGGTATCAACATGTACCATTTAGGGCTTTTGTATGTTAGTTTACCACCCCAGTGACAACTTTGTACTTTTTTTTCTAAAAGTGTTGACATAAAATGAAATGACATGCATTTCTGACTGGACACACACAGTCACAGTATGTTTATTCTCCCAAAAGTACATTTGGGTCAGTTCAGGCCAGATTCTTTTGGTCATTACATAAAAATACATCTGGTCTGAGCGGAACTTCTTTGGTCATCCAAATAGAAATAAAGAACACACAGAAAAATGTGGTTTAATGCCTGGGCTAGAAACCATGTGTGTTTTTCCCTGAGCTCAAAATGGTTGATCAAGAGGCAGGGGGATAAGAGAGTTGTTGAATGTGGGGAAAAAAGGAACCAATGTGAGAAAATAGCAAGGGCGGAGGGGACCGAATTGATGGAGAGGGGTATTGGTAGAAGGCTGCCATGTCCAGCACTGAGATCACTAAGTGGGTGGTAGGTGCAGTTTGACTGGGGTAGGATGTCAACCGCTGAAGCCTGTCTGCGAGCCAGAGACCGAGCGCTGCACAGATGGTAGTGCTGACAAATTAGTTCAGTTCAGATCCAGACCAGTTTCATTTCTGTACCTGGCAGCGGGTCTCTTAACCACTTCTTGCCCGACGGGGCAGGAATGATCGTTCTTTCCACTTTTTTTGCTGAATGGTCTGTTTGCAAGTGAGGTCCCAAAATCTGGGTTTGTAGTTTTACATTGAATATATGACTGCCCATACAAAACAGCAGAGTTCCCTCCGATCTCTTTATTTATATTGAATAAAAATGTGCTGGCTGCCTACATTACTGCCGCCCACATGAACCAGAATCCAAGCCAGCTGGCTTCAGGCTGGATCCTAACCTACAGAGAACAGAAGCACACAGACAAGGTGTGGTCAGACCAACCTGGCTCTCCTTAGGTTACCATGCTTTGGATAGGAACGAACTTTCTCTTGCCACTATCCTCCCCATTGCCTTCATTTTGATAGCAGCTTTTGATTGCTCCTAGATAGAGCTATATGATATGAAATGAACAATGACAATCAAATGAGAATGTTTCTTCTTAGGAAATGACAATATAATTGGCCTTTTATTGGTTTATAGACTCCTTGTTTTCCATTGGTCAGTAGTACACAGATAATCCTGCCCAAAAATTATACCATTGGTCGAAGCAATGGCGCTATTTACACATTTCAATTAAACCAGCCTTTGAATGGATTACTTACAGTTGTCTTTGCATATTAATTGGAATATTGGAATATGAGAAAGCATTCTAATATTAAAGAAGTTAAGGCTCATTTATGCCAATGATGCTAACTATAACAATAACGAAAACTGTGAAGTTTTAATAATCCTTGTAATTCTGTAATTATATGTCAGTCCACACCACAACCATAAGATAATGACACAGTTTCAGAATCCACCCAACTTGAAAACCTCAAGCATTTAAAGTGGCAGATGACATAACAGAAACACATTCTCAAAATAAACAGAACATTATTGTGTGTTATTGTGAACACTAATATAGTTATCGTTCTTGGCGTGAACGGGGTTTAAGTAAAAAAACTAATCATTGTAATTCTGTGAGAATAAGGAAGTTCACACCACAACTATAACATTAATAAAACAGAAGAAGGATATCACCGAAATCAGTTTAAAAAAAATCTGTTTCAAAAAATGAAAGGCAAAAACATTTGTAGCCAATCAGAATCCACCTTAAGCATTTAAAGCGGCAGACAACATCACTGTTATTGTGGACGCTAATATAGTTATTGTTATCGTTATGTTTATAGTTATCAATCTTGGTGTGAATGTGCCTTCACACATGTAAAGTGATGGTTTTAAACTTGTGTGTCACAGAGTGGAATAATTGGTTGCGTAAAGTGAGAATGGTGGTGTGTTCATGCCAAACATAAAAAATTGTTAAATCAAGTTAATAGTTTGTCATAACTTGTATTACATAATCAAGACACAAAGCACCAAAAGTGTGCACACCTCACCGGTTGCACAAGAAAACAAAATACAGCGTGACCTGCGTAGTCTGGTTCACAAACAAATGACTCCTACAATTTGGCTGTTTAAATGAATCATCTCAAATGTAGGAGCTGCCTGTTTAAATTAGTCTGACGAATCCTCCACTGAATGAAATCACAGAATCTGTCAGAGCAGCTACTGAAGCAACATATGACTCACTAACCCATTATTCTGTCGGAAGAGCATCAGAGTCAAATTGCGTAGGCTACTATGTTCATCCGATGACAAATTAGCATTGGAAGCGAAACAAATGTTTAATGGCTTTAAACACAGAAAGTAATATCCAGGTTCAGCTTGAAGAGAGTAAAAGCAATTAGACAGTAAAAAAATTGTACCAAGAGACTGGAATATCTTTCTGCAGGGAGATGAAAAAACAGATGTCCTGTCTTGTTCAGAATTCATAAATCTTGTGTGGAGGAATCTGCTATCTCTTTCTGGGGGAGCAATCTACGGCTCACTCCTCATTACTCAATAGTGTGATCATGTGGGAAAGGGCTTTGTGTTAAAATCCATGCTCAGTATCCGATGATGATAATGGTGCTGAGAGATTGAAGAATGAGGTTGGTTTTCTTCTATGCGCTGCTTGATTAGAAATGGTAGAGAATCACAACCATGAACAACTGTTAATTATTGTCTTTTAAATTACACTTTACATTAGGCTTAGTAAACATTTTCCTTGTTTTGTCTCTTGTTAACTGCTTAGCCCACTAGCTTAGCATTGCGCTAACTGGTTACAAAAAACTATTTTGGATAATCTAGAACAAGATACTATATTTACAATCACAAAACCTTAAGTGAAGCGCACATATGTAAATTGTCCCTCAAGAAAAACTGTATGATCATGTGATCGAGGGTGGTTTGTCCTCAAAATATATTTGAACCAGGGGTTACTTTTGATTAATTTAATGGATTTCATTTTACATTATGAGCTAAGAACTAAAGGGGATTTATGAAGGCAGAAATTGACGTGAAAATCTTCTTATGTGTACTGAAGAGTATACATAAGAACATTTAGCACCTTTATTGCCTTTATTGAGTTTTAAAAATAATAGTTTAAAAATGGTTTAAAATGGACATTTCATTAAAATGCTTACCTGGGAATCTCTCAGATCACCAAGAACTATCCATGAAAATTTGTACAGATTTTTATGTTTGTTTTATATTTAAGTTTTTTTTTTTAACAGCAACACTGTTAAGTCTGTTAAAATACAGCCCAATGTATTGTTTTAAAGGGGTCATCGGATGCAAAATTCACTTTACAAGGTGTTTGAACATAAATGTGTGTTAGTAGTGTGTGTACAAATCCATCCTATAATGATAAAAATCCACTCAATGTTTTTTTTTTTTAAAATCTCTATTTTAAAATCCCCTTTCTTAAATCAGGCTGTTCTGAGATTCATGTCAGAATGACATAGTTCTGTACAGGCCGCTCCCACTATAGTTGATTGACACGGCCGTCTTACCTTAGGCCCACCCTGAGTGAGCTGAGAGCTGTCCGCCATTGAGTCGACTCCGGTGCAGGGGAAGACAGATGTCTCCGATTAAGAGATTGAAGTGTTTTGTTGTTGGATGTAGTAATGAATATAGCGATCGTCATTTACTCCCGACATCTGAGCCACTGAAGATGCAGAGGATTAACGTTACTTTCGTTTTGAAAGGAATGCACCCTTCCCGATCTGCCTAAATGCGTCAATGTTGGCGCGAATCATTCGTGATCCAGCTTCTTGAGTATAAGGGTTTTTATGAATCTTTGCAAATCACCTTTACTAATAATGTGCTTGTTAGCCAGTTTCATGGCTGAAATTTACAGTCTGCTCGTCCCTCCAGGGAAGAGAGGGGTGGGGTCAGCAGAGCTCATTAGCATTTAAAGCAACATGGACTAGAATGGCTTGCTGAAAACAGAGCTGATTTTGACAGGGTAAAAAAAATTGTTTTTTATACTACCATTGAGAAATTTTATCCAAAGTATGTTATAGACCCTAAAGAATCATATCCACTTGTGGAAAATGGGCATCTTATGAGCCCTTTAATATGAAGGAATTTTGTTTTGTGTGTGTGTGTTTTACTTGTATGTTGAACTATGCATTGCACTTTGTAGTGTTTTATGGTTGAAGGAAATGTAGTTTTGTCGTTCCAAACCTGTAAGACCTTCATTCATCTTTGGAACACAAATGAAGATATTTTTGATTAAATCCAAGAGCTTACTGACCCTGCATAGACAGCAATGCAACTGACACGTTCAAGGCCCAGAAAGGTAGTAAGGACATGGTAGTTGCGTTGCTGTCTATGCAGGGTCAGAAAGCTCTCGGATTTGATAAAAAATATCTTAATTTAACCCTTTAATTAACCCTTTAAAGTGTATAAAGATTCATTTCCATGCTGTTATCAAGGTAATAACTTTTTCTAAATTTTACAATGTAAAAAAATTCAAATTAGTGTCACATGGCCAAACATGCATATACTGTATAAGACAGTAATGCAGTACACTCTTCATAAAGCCCACTTTCACGTACACTGCTCCTGGAGTGCACCGGGCACAGTTATGCTCCCTTTTTAAATGAATTTCCCTCTAGACCTTATCTCATCTGTTTGTTGGATTTATGAGAGCTGAGATCTCTAAGCCATGTGTAAATGAGATGGTGTGTGTTTTCATGCTCATGTAATGGTATCATCTGAGGTGAAAATTCAAAAGGTGTGGTTGCTGTCTTTGTTGTCTATGGAGTTAATTGCACTTACATAGCTTTGTCCTTCCTGACAAGATTGCCTTTCTCAATGATTAGTGGGGGATTGTACTATTTGAGGACTATAATGATCATCTGCTGTTAATTTATATCTCCACCGAGGTCTTAATTAGTCTTTAGATTTAGGTTAATATGAATCACATGAAGTTCTTCCTCTGCCTTTTCTCATTTCTCTTCATTCTTTACTTCAAGGGTTCTTGGCTGATGCATTAATATCTAAAATTATTTAATGTGTAAAATAAACAAAATTACCTGTAAAATCAAACATCCTCAAGTTTATACCAACATTCCTTCACTTTTTGTAACTTTCCACATACAGTGATTTGCCAGTTGTTTTGTTTTGCTTGTTTTTTGACAGACTGAACGGGAATACTTAGTATTCAATACATAAAATACTTAAAAAAAAACACAGGGATGCCTAAATCATCTTCACACTGACATATTCTGCTTTTTGTCTTTCAGCAAACTCTGAACTGTAAAAAAGTGTGAAAGCTCCACCTTTAAGAGAACAATTTCTGCCCTCATAAATGAATTTATGTAGTCCTACAAATTTTAAAGAGGCAAATTTTTGTTAAGTCTCCATGCTCTCAATGTTGATGGCAACCAATTGTAAGTTATTGAGAGGTTTCATGACTAGAGATGGTCACCTTCTGAACCGGTTTACTGCAATTCCAAACATTTTTTCAGCGTAGTCCTTTATTGCTTAGTGAGGAAGTAAGGGATTCATTGGGGAAGAAGGGAATGCTCTGTGACCAATCTGAAACAGAGAATGCTTATATTCTTGTTTACAAACTGAATTCTGTGTTTCTTTTTAACAGGGATTCCCAGTATGGCCTTTCTTGCAAAGTTTATCATGTTTTAAAATGAGATTCACTAGTAACTAGTAAACACAATTCAAATGTTTTATTTTGCAATGTTTGCCCATGCAAAATTTGCCATCACAATGCTAAAGTGTACTTCTCTAATGTGACATTATGGTTCCTAGATACGTTCTTTAAGTCTATGGATTTTTTTAGGCATGCAACAATATAACAATTCTATGTGTTACCCAAAAGCCAATAATTATTTGAATGTTATGGATGATATTAAAATTCTTTACAATATTGTCTATGCAAATTAAAAATTAAACGCTACAAAAAAAGTTTTTAGGTCTTTTTAAATTACATAAGGAAATGATATTGCAAAGTATGTTACACGTTTTTTCCAAAGATTACATTATTTTTACATAATTACATAATTAACAATTTACAAGATTACATAATTGCATAATATCAAATAATGTATTAAAATAAAACAAATGTATTAATTACAAATAAATGAGTAGTATTTGTTAAATTTCATTTGAGGTAATTATTAGTTAGAGTTAGGGGTGTGTTCATCTCACGTTTGAGATGAACCAATTTTAAAAAGCTGATTTATAACATCTTGCACTGATCAGTCTTCTTACTGTATATCCTATTTGGACTAAAGATGTCTGCGTGTCTGATTGTGTGTGTGTTGGATGAAGGTGGATTATGGTGGGTGAAGGGGGGATTCAATCAGCAGAGCTGGAGTGTACGCTCTTTGATTAAAGTAAACGTATTGGCCTAACACAAACAAGCATGGAACGAGAGTCTGTGCCAAAATACAGATGGACTGACAGAGCAATCAGACAGAAACAGCTTGCAGTGGTAAAACGACCAGATCCAGATTCATGGCTGCACTTTTGACATCACGGTCCCGCTTCTCTCGGCAGAGCTGTCTTGCATGGCGCAGTCACACTAAATGAGCAAAATCTGATACAAGTTTCCAAACACTTCAAACAAATACCTTAACAGTTCAGTGACAAGTAGTGCTGGGGAATATAACCCTTGCCGGCACACAGAGATGTTCTCTTATTTGAACAGGGCTGCTTATGAAAATGACATGAATTGCTACAAACTAATACTTTATATAATAGTGATCGTACACCGCTTTGAATCATTTGCTTTGTCAGTACAAACCAAACGTGTTCTTCAAAGTCTTTCCATATCATTTTCCCATGTATTTCTGTTATAATGTCTTGATTAAGTGCCATAAAAATATAAATACTTAAATATTGCACTATTATTGCCCTATTTATTATAATGTGAATTTTAGGAGGTAGTTTGAGTATAAACTTTCCATTTCAATGAAACCATTAAACTGTTTTAAACTCTGATTTAGTGATTTGTTTGTCATCACTCAAAAAAAAAAACAAAAAAAAAAAAGTACAAAAAGTCTCCACATGGCAATTTAAATGTTTTTGTACAATATACTGTACACTAAAAAACTAATTTTTTAATGTTCTTGACAGGAAGTCTAAGGCTGCATTATTTGCATCAAAATACAGTAAAAATAGTATTACAAATTTAAATAACTGTTTTAATATCATTTAAAATGTCATTTATTCCTGTGATGTAAAAACTGTATTTTCAGCTGTCATTACCCCAGTCTTCAGTGTCTTTTGTAATATTAGACATGTCTTTACCTGTTACTTTTGATCAGTTTTGATCCTTGCTGAACAAAATTATTAATTTTATTTAAAAAAGGAAAACAATCAAACAATAAAATTAGCTTTTTAATATTCTGTTTATTTCTTAGATTTAAACATTCTAAATGAAAATGGCAACTGGCTGCTTGGTTAGAATGGTTGTTGCATGAATTTACATACAGTATATTTCTTCACTAGTTGTCACCCTTTATGAGACTTATGTTTAAGTTTGGTGTTCCTCTTGGGTTCCTCTGTCATAAATGTAATAATTCACCATCACTCTTACTGCACAATCAAGGTGTGGGGAGGCACATGACTATCTCTTCAGATTGTGCACCAGATTGTACGCCTGTGCACATCCCTTCAATAACTGACTAAGACTTTGACTTCCACATGTTTTCAATTAGTACCTAGAATTCAAAAAGTATTATGTGAGAGTGTTTAACACCCACACCAAGTTCCATGTCGCTGATGGAGAACATAGATGGCAGACTGTTCACATACCTCCACCCAGTGTCTGTGAAGTTGAATCATTTGAAGCTAATGCTGGATATTTGGCACACGGTGCACTGTGGGTAAACGTCAGCATGTATATGAAGAACACTGTGGCCTCAGTGAGGTGTGGTCTCTCAGGTCCAGCGTTTCAAGCTGATTTCTGAGTAATTACTCTGTTCGTTTTTGACATGTGATCGTGATGGCCTTGCTGCTGTTTCCTTTCATTGGCGCACTCAAGGTCACGTCGAGCCAAATCGTTCCACTGAACGACAGAGGGACAGCACGCAAGATCCGTGAGACACTTCAGGGGCTGTATGTTTGATTTGGCTGTATTTTGATGATCTTTACATTTTACTCACATTATACTGAGCAATCAAACCAAGATATGCTCTTCAGCATATGGATTCAAACTATTTAACAATTTAAGTATACTTCTAATACACAGTGGCCCCAAAGTGTATTCGGACACTAAAGTCACACTTAAAAATGTATTAAATGAGCAATTACTTTTAAGCAACTGGTCCCAGGGTTCTTTTTAGTGGATGAAGTCAGTTCCCCTCAGGTTCACACAGGTGTTCTAGCAGAGTCACCACAGATGTAGTTCATCACATTAACTATAAACATGTTCCACTAACATCGGACAACCAGAAACTGTCTAAATACTTTTTGTCTTAAAGGGACAGTATACCAAAAAAACTAAACAAAAAACACACATTCTGTTATTTACTCATCCTTGTGTCATTCCAAACCTGTAAGAATTACGTCTGTGATAATTATTATGTTCCACTGAAGAATGTCATAAATAATTGGAATGACACAAGGGTGAATAAATGATAACAAATTTGCAATTTTGGGTGAAGTATGCCTATTTAATGTATATTGAATTAGCTTTTATTTTTATACCTTCAGGTTTCATTATAATTGTTAAGTTTTAGTAATTTTGTCATGCATTTGTCATTTATTTTGTTTCTTGAGTTTGTCATCATTTACTCACCCTCATGTCATTCCAAATCTGTAAGAATTTTTTTTTTCTTCATTGAAAATGTCTCAGTGCTACTCCACTGAACAAAGTCATAAATGTTTGGAATGACATGAGGGTGAATAAATGATGACATTTTCATTTTGTGGGTGAACTATCCTTGTATATATACTAATTTTGTCATTTTAATCATTTTTGTCATGGATTAGTTCAACTATAATTTTATGAAGCTACGAGAATACTTTTTGTGCGCAAAGAAAACAAAACTAACAACTTTCATCAATTGTTCTTCTCTTTCATGCCAGAATTCGACGCACGTTCACGAGTGAATTATTGTTGTTATTTTTGTCATGGTTTTCGAAGTGCTGGAGACTGACCCAGAAGAGAAGAATTGTTGAATAAAGTTGTTATTTTTGTTTTCTTTGTGCACAAAAAAATATTTGAATAGACATCGCAAGACATTTGATGTCTTGACTTGAACGTGTCAGTTGCATTGCTGTCTATGGAGGAAAAGCTCAGAAAGCTCATGGATTTCATCAAAAAATCTTAATTTGAGTTCCGAAGATGAACAAAGGTCTTACGGGTTTGGAACGACATGAGGGTGAGTAATCATGGCAGAATTTTCATTTTGTGGGTGAACTATCTAATATATTTAATCTAATATTTATATTTTATTTGAATCTTCAGCTTTCAGTTTTCTTCCGATTTCAGTTACCGAAGACACTTTTTAATAGTTTTAGTTTTAGCTAACAATAACTCTAATGCAATGACATTCATAAAGTTTTAAGCGCAACCAAAGTGTCTAAATACTTTTCGGGGCCACTGTAGACACATATAGGGGACAAAGTGAGAGTAAATGAGAGGTGGAGAGTCACTCCCCCTTCACTCAGTGTGAGCTCCTCAACACCTGTTCCTCATTAGGTCTCTGTCCCTGTGCCAGAATCAATACAGCAGGATGCTAGAAAAAGTCTGACTGCCATTTGTGAATGGACAGTGCATTAGCGAATTGCGAATTATTTACAAACAAGGGCCTCTCCTCATTACTCTTCCTCCCGCCCGTTCAGTCTTGGGGCCCTCTACATCTCAAGCTGAAAAAAGCAAATTTTTCCCTCCATCCATCCCAGCCTTGTGAAATCAGATGCCCTAATTTTATTTGGATTAGCAGAATATTGTGTTCACACAACACTTTCAAATACACATGAAACCATTTAACTTTTTTCCTAAACCTTCACACTCACGTCTCTCTCCCTCGCCCTTTAGATGACGAATATGTTTCCATAGATTGCTGCATATTTGCTGGCAAAGACAGACTAGTTAAACAAAAGAGGGAAGCTTTTCAGGGAGGGGACATCAGGGCTCCGCAGGGGTTGCAGAAACCTGGGAGAAAGAGGGGGAAAAATGTTGCGTGGCAATGTAACGTAAGTTTGTCATCTTTACGATAAACACATCTACATCACAGCAGTGTAAACATGTGGTTGGGATTGGAAAGCAGGGAGAGAGAAAGAGAATCGGTCGAGCGGAGTGAGTTCTGTATAAGCATTACGAGAGATCTTGGCCTTGGCTTGTGCTTCACAATCACTGGGGTAGAAATGTAAATACCAAAATAAATGAAGCGAAATTAAATCAAAGTAAACAAAGTAATCATTCACATGCCATCTGCCCAACTGCTGAGCCCTTTGTATACCTATATCTGCCAAAATAGTTAGCCTTACTTATAACAAAAGTGATGAGGGGTGTTTACAGTATGCAGCATATTTAAATGAAAACATAAGCTTTGTTCCTAAACCTAGAGAGTTGCTTTGCTGGATACAGCCTACAAAGGCAGCTCCCAAATCAAATTAATGGATAAACTGTTCCAACTGATTCAGAATTGTTTTGGATTCACTAAAAAGTACCGGCTCATAACAAGAGTCATTTGTCTGGGAAACGTATATTTCTAGTCAAGCTGTATGTTTTGATTGACTACAAACTGCATATGAGTCTTTTGTTCAGATGTATGTTTCATGTTCTTTTTGTTTCATGTATGTCTTGATTCACTAACAAAAATTGGCCCATACTAATCTTTTGCTCGGTAATCAGACTTCACTGCTCGTGCTGTATGCTTTTGAATCACTAACTGTTTGCTCACTAAAAACCAAACCTGCTTATAAGAGTCAAATGCTCTGGAATCAGATTTCAGTAGTCATGCATGTTTTGATTCACTAAAAAGAACTGGCCCATACTAATATTTTGCTCGGAAATCAGACTTCACAGCTCGTGCTGTATGCTTTTGAAACACTAAAAAGTGGCTTAGAAGAATCATTTGCTTTGGAATCAGATTGTATGTTTTGATTCACTAAAAAGAATCTGCCCATAAGAGCCTTTTCTCGAATATCTGACTTCAGTGTTTGCACTGTATTTTATTGTTTCACTAAAAAAGAACCGGCTCAGAGTAATTTTGCTTGGAAATCAAACTTCACTGTTAGTGTTGTATGCTTTCGATTCATGAAAGAACTGATTCATAAGAATCTGAGCTTGAATATCGGACAAGTGCTGGTCATGCTGTATATTTGTGATTCACTAAAAAGACCAGGCTCATAAGAGTCATTCGCTCAAGAATCGGTCTTTACTAGACCACGATGTACTAAGAAAGGGCTCATAAGAGAATCAGACATAGGTTTGTGGTGTATATTTGTGCCGAAAAGTAATTTTAAAAAAAGGTACGGGTTGACATGTTTCCAAACATAAGTCTTGAGATGCTGAAATGTTATCACTGCTTTCACTACCACATGGTCCATATGTGTTACTACATATGGTTGCTGAATCAAATGAATTCATTTACTTGCTTTAATCGCCAGCAGCATACATCATCAGACATTACAATGGCTGTTTTGTCCTTCACCCCTGCCAGTTTTTCTTCGAGTCTAGCTGATTCTTGAGGATATGTGTTATTCCATCACTCTCTGGCACTGGATAACTGCACTTAAGCCTCCAAGCTGTGTTAGGCTTGACTTCGCTCCGGGCTGATGGCAGCAGTCACTGTAACGTAACGCTCCTCTGGGTGTTACCATTGAAATGTCAGCCTGCCATTGCTGATCAGTTGTTCAACAGCTTCCAACACTGGAAAATAAACACCTTTTTCGTTTCCTTCTCTTACTGTCTGCTTTTTTTTTTTTTTCTAGCCGTGTTTTTTTTGGGTTGGGAGGGGTGATGAGATGTGTGATTTCAGGGCCTCTGAATTCCTCCATTAATGACTCCCAGCTTTCCAGCTCCGAGAGGCTGGAGAGAGGGACTGCAATGCTGATGCTGATAGACCTGCTAAATGCTTCTCACACACAAATACGGACACTCTGCTGCAGTGGAAAAGCAATACGGAGGTTTGTTTGCTGATGTAACACTTTTTAAAGACACACAGTCATTTTTACTCATTAAAAAATGTTTGAGTTTTGATAAATAAAATGATTTAAAATGATGCACAGTCACATAAGATGATTCCATTCATATCAGTGGCCTAATAAAATGTTTTATTTCACATGGAGAGGGTCCCCTCATGGGGCAGCCATCTTGTGATCATGACCAGCTGAACTACTTTAGACTATTACTTACTTTAGGTATTCAACCAATCGGGGACTGACTTGAAGTGCTGCATGCCGGTTATAAATTTTGTCTGACTTGAGACGCCCACTGGCGCCACGGCACTGTAATGTCAAAATTCTCATTCAGAGTGGCTGCACAAGTTCTTTAACGATTGGCACAGTTCACTGATGACAGCTATAATGTGCGTTTTGTGTTTATTTTGACACCTTTACCTCACCTTATGTTTTTATAACAATACAAATTCTTGTATTATTAATGTTATGTTGTATCCTGTTTAACAAAATTAAACCTATAAAAAATATAGACTCCACTTCACTGGTCTTTAAATAGTATAGGCTTATGTTAAACTTTATTCTTGTATATAAATAGTCGTGGCCTAATGGTTAGAGAGTCGGCCTTGTAATCAAAAGGTTGCAGGTTCAAGTCCCCGGCCGGCAGGAATTGTAGGTGGGGGGAGTGAATGTACAGAGCTCTCTCCACCCTCAATACCACGACTGAGGTGCCCTTGAGCAAGGCACCGAACCCCCAACTGCTCCCCGGGCGCCGCAGCATAAATGGCTGCCCACTGCTCCGGGTGTGTGTTCACGGTGTGTGTGTGTTCACTGCTGTGTGTGTGCACGTTGGATGGGTTAAATGCAGAGCACGAATTCCGAGTATGGGTCACCATACTTGGCTGAATGTCACTTCACTTCACTTCACTTCATAAAGGTGCAGTATTGAGCAGTAAATAATGAAAGTGTTTCTGCTGCTTCATGAAAACGCCTAATTGTCTGTGTAATTGACAAATATTAGATCTAATCCATTTTATCTGTGATAAAGTACATCATCACGGGAAGCAGAAATTGTCCGACTTGTTCGTTTTTTTATCTCTTCTTGAACTGACTGCAAGCAGCAAATCTGATCGAGCCAATTGGTTAAAATATTTAGTAACAATTTAGCATAGGGACCAAGTCTCACTATTAAATAGCTGCTTATTAGCATGCCTATTATTAACATTTTGGCTGTTTATAAAGCACATATTCTGCATGACCATATTCTATATCCTCAATCCTATCCAGTACCTAAACTAACCTACCTTATTAACTATAGTATTAATGAGCAGGAAATAAGGAGTTTTTGAGGCAAAAGTCATAGTTAATGGTTTGTTAATAGCAATAACTGGACCTTAAAATAAAGTGTGAACAAATATTTAAAATATTAAATGTTGTAACATTACATTATTTTTTACTTAAGAAAAATGTTTAAATAAACATTGTAAACACCATTGTATTTATTCTTTTTAAAGACACTTATAATGTTAGGGAAGGATTCTTTTTCCTGGTTTTCAAGATTCAAAGTCAATTCCTTCTTTGCATGTGGAATGAATATAATACTAAAAGGTTGCAGGTTTGCTGTCAGGTTCAATATAGCTTGTGATGTCTCATCCTTCAATAACAAACTCTTCTTAAAAGTCAGATGTTGTCACAAGGTCACAGATTTCACGAGCCGATATTACAGTTAAGCGTCAATAAAGGGTCTTTTTGGAATCATTTATATGAACTGAAAGGCATAAAGCTCATAAACATGCAAATGATCAACTATCACATGATTAGAACATCAGTCCGGATCGGCTCATACAGGTTGTGGTCTAGTTGGCTCTAAAAGCAATTACACCGACCTCAGTGTATTCAGAGAGCAAGTCGCTGCAGTGTATCAAAGGTTACAGTAGATTGAAACAAGCTTGGCAACTCCAGCGTATTAATAATAAATGGCTGCCACCCATGCAGCAGAGTTAGAAGGGGGCAGCCTGAATCAGTTTCCATCACTCTGTTTTTAAGGCCATATGCCCCTTTTCATTACTTAGAGCCCACCAGCTGTATTGTAACTACAACCAATTTCCTTGCAGTCTATAAAACTGTCAATCAGAATCATACAAGAGAGCCGAGCGCAGAGTAGAGCATGGCTGCCCGAACGGGGGGAGATCGAATTTGTGGCCAGATGTCAGCAAGTCGAAATCCTGTGCGAGATAATGTTGTTGGACTTTCGTGACTTTAATGTAAAGTTCAGGCAAATTGATTAGGCTTCAAACGGAGCTGTTTGAAACATACACAGGCTAGGTCAGGGAATTCGCATATCATAACCAACAACGGATTGGACGGCTTGGTTAAATCAATCAGGTTTGTTAGTTTAAGGCCCGTATGTGAGGAAATTTCTTATGACTGGGTGCTAGGTGATGAAAATACTAATGTTCAACGTCATGCAGGTCGTAAGGTTACGCTAAAGAAATAGTCACGTGTAGCTACAATTTGAAGATTAATTTATTAAATGTATAGCAAAAGAGACAAATAAGTTATAATATTTTTATTTGTTAGAATTCTATCAGTGTTTGAACATTATTATTTAGAGAGCTAATACATTTGTTCTACTTTCATGGCTAGCTTTTCACAAAACCCAAAAACAGTCTTCAGATCGGACTCACTCTCGTCTATGTAACACTGTATCAGGGGAACTTTAGTTGTCCGTGAACAAGTTAGCAATGAAAGTGTGCATCTTAATGTTATGTTCTCACAAACAATGGTAGCATTACATATAAACTCTTTAAAAATATACTTCTGTCAAATAACTTGACAACTACTATGTACACTACAAAAATAAATTTTCATATAAATAAATTATATGGCATACATTTATCTTTGTAACTGAAAATGACATACATCCACACCAAAACAAGGAAAAAAATGGCAGTCTGTAAAAAAAACCCATCGATTATTTTCCTTTTAAAATCCTCTAAGAGCTATGATGAACCTGTAAGGTAAATGTTATATACTCTTTTTTCCTATTTAACATTAGTAAGCACTTTATACAGATCAAAATCCATTAATGTAACAAAGAAACTGTAATAATAGTGTTTTCCGACAGACGTAAAAATCCCTGCATTGTTAAGAACTGGCATTATGACCATTATTGAACAAAACAAAACATCTTATTATACAAAAATATAAATATTGCAAAACAAATGTAAAAAAATAATAGAATATATATATATATATATATATATATATATATATATATATATATATATATATATATATATATATATATATATATATATATATAAACATTACACTAGTTGCCAGCCATGAGTTTCTCCCATTTCTGCCAATGTGACATGTAGGAGAACACAAACACAAGAAACAAACAACACAGAACAGCTCTCAAAGTCTTTGTCAAGAACAATATGTTTGACAGGAAGTCAATCTGGACGAGGGGGGTCACAGCCAACACACAAACACACTCTTAAAGACACACACGCCAGCTTCAGAGCCACGGAGAAGTGGGAGTTCCACGACCCTTGACCCTTAAAAGCACTCGCATGCACCATTTGGCAGTTGAGGGGGAACTTCCAATTAGTGTCACGGCGTTATGTTGTGGATTTTTATGAGGTGAGGTCAGCGCAGAGAACTGCTCTTGCTAAGTTAGGGCCAGTAGTTGCGGTTTGTCATTGAGGAGGTCAACGTATCGCCAAAAACCATCATCGTGTTCGACCATTGTGCGACGCACACCTTGAGAATGCTCATTAACTTAGCTTATCAAAACAAAAACAAAAAAAAGACAATGAGGAAAAAAGTTACGCCACCAGATTCAGAGCGAATACTGTTGCAACTTGCAATGTTTTAGCTTAAACCATGATTGAACGACAGGAAATAATGCCATAAATGTTGAAAAAAAAAGCTACAAGAGAAACCCGAAATTACCGTCACATTTGCATTACTTTAGTAATGCAAAGTTGGAGTCATGAGCAAATTCAGGGTGGACACAAATGGCCGATTTACAGTAAATAACTGGAGTATGAAGGTACAAAAGACCAGAGAGAGTTCCAGTACAGAGGACAGAAAAACAGAGGCACAGTCATCCAACAATCACTCGTTTCCTTCTTCATTTCTGCGCAGCTAAATTCTCACGCATAGCGTGTTTCATTGTTAAAAGTATTTGTTTTTTTCCAACTACCACAGGTTTGTGATAAGCAAATTATCAATAAAAAGCATAAACTCTAACGCTTCAATATACACAAAATGCAAACATCCGCACGCACGTACGCTTAAACATCTGATGCTCGTCGACAAACAACTGGATTTGACATATCTAGCATATGTCTGAACAAATATTTCCCTGAATGTGTCCTCTGAAAGTGAAAGGATCCGTGCAGTTTTGTACTGGTGTTTTGAACAGAAGTGTACCGTAAGTGCAATGGAAATCCATTTAACTGCCACAAAACCATTTAACGTATTATGCTAGGCCACTTAGAGTTTGTTCTTGTTAGTTAATATGCATCTGAGGGGTCTAGGGGGTCTGACGTGAACCAAAAATATTCACACATACAACAAATTTTCAAACTCTCACACGCATGGTTCTATAAAATTAGAGAAAATAATTGCATAGCATTATACAAACATTACAACAATATCATAAGCAGCAACGACCGTATGCTGAAATGTTTGTCAAGAATGAAGTTTCCTTATGGCACAGATACACACACAAATGATGGGTGGGCACTTGGAACACACAAGTCTGACGACCTCGGTCAAATTATAGCTACTCTCGTTCATTATTTACATTTGTGTACACATAAATATTTATAGAAATATCTAACAATAATACACCAGGGTTATACAGTAACAAAGTCAAGCACCGAAAAGGCCCCGCTGGTCAAAGTGTCCCCGCCATGCAGCACCATGTTTCTGCCACGCTGGCAGACAGATGTCCCATCTTTGGCTGTTTGAGCTTCAACATTCAACCACTGTGAACACAAAGGAGTGAAGAAACGGGGTTAACAGAAGTTCAAAATAGAATAGAATTAACCAATAATCACAAGGTAAATCCACATAACTGAATCAGATAGATAAGTGTTATTATTAGCAATCGATTTTATTTGGACTGTCAATTTAAATTTGGGCTTTTGTTTAAAGTTTTTGAAAGAAGTCTCTTATGTTCACGAAGGCTGCATATATTTGATCAAAACCACAGTATATTGTGAAATATTATTTAAAATAATTCTATTTTAATATTTTTTTAAATTGGATTTTTTCCTGTGATGGCAAAGCTAAATTTTTAGCAGCCATTAATCCAGTCTTCAGTGTCACACGATCCTTCAGAAATCAGTCTAATATGCTGATTTGCTGCTCAAGAAACATTATCAATGTTGAAAACAGTTGTGCTGCTTGATGCCTCTAATGCATGAAGACATTAAGATACTACAAACATTACCATCACGATTTTCTTTGAAATAATGTGCACTGTGAAAAGTGCTATACAAATCAAATTGACTTGGCTTTTTTCATTTTTGTGGAAACATAAATAACAAAATGGTTATTATTATTTTTTTTCAAGATTCTTAAATAGTAATGAATAATAATTTGAAAAGAGCAGCATTTTTTTCCCAGAAAAATATTACTGACCCCAAACTTTTGAATGGTAGTGTAAATATATATGATAATATATAATATGTATAACACATATTTTAAGGACATTTTTAATTAAAAATAAACATTAATTCATACATTATCAATACTGATATGATTTAGTATTATTATTAAATATCTGAATCAATTTACAGCCCTGTTTATTCATTGAGTGCATGAAACTGCTGATTTGATGTGGACCATTTTAATGAAATCAGCCATATAAGAAGCCCCCTACTAACCTCAGCTAGAGGGTCTTGTGTGGCAGACATTGGGAGTATCATATTCTAGATCCTGCAGCTCTATGCTCTCTGTTTTCGAGCTGTCGCTGCTCTTGTCAAAGGGCACGTGAGGGTCGGAGAAGTGAGGGTCAGTGTAGACGTCTTCTGAAGTGTGATAGCTGTCGTTGGAGGGGTAGGACGGGTAGGCGGGGCTCTGGCCGGGCATCCCCGAATGAACGGCAACCGTCACTGAGGCCGAGGCTGTCACCGTTGTGATGGGCTGACAGTAGGCGGGGCCTGTGGATGGATGGGAAGGGTGAGTGTAGAGGTTGTGGGAACGGGGGCGATGGGCCCCTGAACGTTCCTGGTGATTGGGGCCTGAACAGCCACCTGGCTCAGTAGCGGTTTCAAAAGCATCCATGCGCGGCCTGTGAGGTGGGGGCGGGGGTCCGCTCCCAAAGTCCCTCTTAGGGTCTCTGTTACAGTATCGCTTTGACGACTGAGGTCCAGCATCCTGAGAACTGGGCAGATGAGTGGACCTGTAATGCTGCGGTGGTTGCTGCTGTCTAGAGTCATCCTGCAGAAAATGTGGGAAACTATGTTAGTTCTTTGTTTTTATAACAGATATATAATGATATAAATGCTTTACTCACTGAGTTAGGAGGAAAGGCTGGCAGTTCAACTTGACGACTGCCTTGTCGGCCCCCTGTGGCGATTCGCACCTCCTCTAGTCTGGCGGATCGCCCCCTGTTGGGCTGGAGGTCATACTGCTGAAGCTCCTGGCTAATGCCGGATACAGTAGTGTTGGAACCATATTCTGAATCTGAGGAGTCTGAACCTGCTCCAGGGGTCGTGTGACTGGGTCGCATGGTGAAGCGGACCACCTGTGGGGGAGGCTCTGGGGACGGTGTGGGCAGCCGGCTTCGCCCGTCTGCTGGAGATACCTGGAAGTGTAGTGGACATGAAAATCAAAATCTGAGAAGCTGCTCTGTCTGATATTTGTGCAAGTCCAGTGATATGTGAAAGTTTTCACATCAATGGATGGTACAGTCCTAGTCTTAAATATGTACACTGGCTTTAAGAAGTATTTGGACAGTTAAGCCACGCTTAAAAATGCTGATATTATGATCAATAACCGATAAATGGCATATAATTAAAATGCTATGCAATTTCTTCTTCTAAAAAAAAAAAACTAAAATCAAGCATTTTAAATGCTAAAGGTGAGTTTAGGCATCACAACATTATATTGTACAGTATTAAAATGGATATTAGTTTTCAGATTTGTTAAAGATTACATTAAACAGTGTTATTAAAACAGTGGTGTTTACTAATATGTCTTAGGAAGATAAATTGTAAGTATAAATTGTCAATCAGATGACAAAAGGCAAGTAATAGGTTGTGTACAAGTCTGGATCATGTTGATAATTTAGAGGTCTTAGAAATATGTATATCAAATATTATACTGTAGGCTTTATAGGGTACATTTTATGTGAGGACAGCAATGGTAAAATCTGAATTTGTAATATTGGCATCCCTAAATGTCACTCTTCCAGACAATGCTAAGCAGAGTATATAATAACTTTGCATAGCTTTATGTATGGCATGTGAAAGTGTTATGCAGGATAACTTAACGGGAGCAATCCTCTTACCTCAGGATAAGGGCCAAAGTAGGACAATAAGACTGGGAGCAGCACCAGTCCATTCAGGACCCCTAACACTGTTAGAATGGCCAAAACAGCGAAGAAATACCTGCAAATACACAGCAAAAAACACTGTCATTAGAATAAAAAAAGAACTTTTAATGCTCTAAATCAAGCAGAGAGCAAAAGTCACTCAGGCACATTCTAACAAGCATTCGCACACAAAAAGACTAGTCGGGTTTGGTTTTAAACTAAATTTACCTTGCGCCAGAGAAAGTCTCCAAAGAGGTCTTTTAGAAAGCAGCACAGAGAAGCAGAGGACATAATTAGTTGGTTAATTCAAAGGCATGGAAAATAGGGAAGGAAAAGAGCGAGTTTTTTTTCTTTTTCTAGGGGTGAGTGGAGTACAAGCATACACAGGGAAAGCAAAACGGGAAGGAATGTGGAGTACAGGCTTGCGAGAGAAGAGAGGCGAAGCACAAAGGCGCAGGGGCCTCTCTCACTCTTTAAAAAAAAGAATGCAGAAGCAAACAAATGAAGTGAACGGTATAGAATTTAAACAATTTAGTCTAAGAGGAAAGGAAAGACTACAGGCCCCTCTTGCCTGGCCTCAAGCACATTCACTTTTCCCTCTCTTTCTCTCTCTATCACTCTTTCTATACTAAGCCCCTGTGAAATTTCCTTGCCTTTCACAATCCCCTACTCTAATTAAATCTCTAGAGTATCAGGTAAGACCCCCAATCTCCTCAACAAATCCCTCCCTCCTGTCCTCCTTCGCTCCTTCTCTCTTCTTCATTATAGCCAGCTTTCCGTCCTTTGCTACTCCAGCAAAGCATCTGTAAATTGCTGCAGCTCAAATTGCAGCTGCTATCTTGTACCTCAAAGAAACACGGAGACAAGAGGATACACCTTTTTCTAGGTTTTTTTTATTTATTATTAATTAATTTTTTTTGCATTATTTTAAGCATTGAATTTACTTCTTTATGCACAATAATAATGGCATATTGGGAATACCTATTATTTAGTACTAATTAATAGGGAAACACTACTAATTTTATGCAACGCAAACATTTTATTTTCCAGTAAAATATTTAAAAATCTATAAAACAAGCCAAATTTACATTTACTTGAGCTGAACTGTGACTGAACATTAGCCCTGTTTTCATAAAATATAGAATTATATTGTATATATACACTGCCCTCCAAAAGTTTGGAAACACCCCAACCTTCTTAAACCTTCCAACAAGACAATGACCCCAAGCACACTTCCAAGCTGTGCAAATCCTATTGGGAGAGGAAACAGTCAGCTGGCATCATGTCTGTCATGGAATGGCCTCCTCAATCACCAGACCTCAACCCAATTGAGCTACTATGGGAGGAACTGGACCGTGATGTCCGTAAGAAGTGTCCAAACAGTGTGAATCATCTTTGGGCAATCCTTCAGGAGGCTTGGAGTAATATACAGTATCAATTCAATGATTGAATAAACTGACAGCTAATAGTGGATATTTGGATTAATCGAAAATTTCAGTTTTTTCTATGTATACACTGTTTATGTAATAAAATATGTTTTCGTAGTTTGTGTTGTATCAGTGCAAAATTATCACAAATTATTAAGGATTCATGCCAATATTGTCCAAAACTCCACTTTTGTAGGGCGTTTCCAAACTTTTGGAGGGCAGTGTAAATTAAACAACAATATATATATATATATATATATATATATATATATATATATACACACACACACACACACATACATTATGTATTTAGTTTATTTATTTAGTCATTTAGCAGAAGCTTTTATCCAAAGCGACTTACAAATGAGGACATAAGCAATCAAAACCAACAAAAGAGCAACAACGTGCAAGTGCTATTACAAGTCTTGTTTAGCCTAACGCAGTACAGATAATTATTATTATTATAAAAAAGATGGTTTCTTCCGTTTCTTGAAGATGGGTAAGGATTCGGCTACTCGGATTGAATTGGGCAGGTCATTCCACCAGATGGGAACAGTTAATGAAAAAGTCTGTGAAAGTGTTTTTGTGTGTCTTTGGGATGGTACAATAATGCGTCGTTCACTTGAAGAACGCAAGCTTCTAGAGGGCATATAAGTCTGAATTAATGAATTAAGGTAAAGGGGTGCAGAGCCAGTGGTGGTTCTGTAGGCAAACATTAATGCCTTGAATTTAATGAGAGCAGCTATTGGTAGCCAGTGCAAATTGATGAACAGAGGCGTGACGTGCGTTCTTTTCGGATCATTAAAGATTAATCTTGCAGCGGCATTTTGGATTAATTGTAGAGGTTTAATAGAATTAGCTGGAAGACCTGCCAAGAGAGCAAATTATATATATATACAGTGGGTACGGAAAGTATTCAGACCCCCTTAAATTTTTAATTCTTTGTTATATTGCACCCATTTGCTAAAATCATTTAAGTTCATTTTTTTTCCTCATTAATGTACACACAGCACCCCATATTGACAGAAAAACACAGAATTGTTGACATTTTTGCAGATTTATTAAAAAAGAAAAACTGAAATATCACATGGTCCTAAGTATTCAGACCCTTTGCTCAGTATTTAGTAGAAGCACCCTTTTGATCTAATACAGCCATGAGTCTTTTTGGGAAAGATGCAACAAGTTTTTCACACCTGGATTTGGGGATCCTCTGCCATTCCTCCTTGCAGATCCTCTCCGGTTCTGTCAGGTTGGATGGTAAACGTTGGTGGACAGCCATTTTTAGGTCTCTCCAGAGATGCTCAATTGGGTTTAAGTCAGGGCTCTGGCTGGGCCATTCAAGAACAGTCACGGAGTTGTTGTGAAGCCACTCCTTCCTTATTTTAGCTGTGTGCTTAGGGTCATTGTCTTGTTGGAAGGTAAACCTTCGGCCCAGTCTGAGGTCCTGAGCACTCTGGAGAAGGTTTTCGTCCAGGATATCCCTGTACTTGGCCGCATTCATCTTTCCCTCGATTGCAACCAGTCGTCCTGTCCCTGCAGCTGAAAAACACCCCCACAGCATGATGCTGCTACCACCATGCTTCACTGTTGGGACTGTATTGGACAGGTGATGAGCAGTGCCTGGTTTTCTCCACACATACCGCTTCAAATTAAGGCCAAAAAGTTCTATCTTGGTCTCATCAGACCAGAGAATCTTTAGGTGTTTTTTAGCAAACTCCATGCAGGCTTTCATGTGTCTTGCACTGAGGAGAGGCTTCCGTCGGGCCACTCTGCCATAAAGCCCCGACTGGTGGAGGGCTGCAGTGATGGTGGACTTTCTACAACTTTCTCCCATCTCCCGACTGCATCTCTGGAGCTCAGCCACAGTGATCTTTGGGTTCTTCTTTACCTCTCTCACCTAGGCTCTTCTCCCCCGATGGCTCAGTTTGGCCGGACGGCCAGCTCTAGGAAGGGTTCTGGTCGTCCCAAACGTCTTCCATTTAAGGATTATGGAGGCCACTGTGCTCTTAGGAACCTTAAGTGCAGAAGAACTTTTTTTGTAACCTTGGCCAGATCTGTGCCTTGCCACAATTCTGTCTCTGAGCTCTTCAGGCAGTTCCTTTGACCTCATGATTCTCATTTGCTCTGACATGCACTGTGAGCTGTAAGGTCTTATATAGACAGGTGTGTGGCTTTCCTACTCAAGTCCAGTCAGTATAATCAAACACAGCTGGACTCAAATGAAGGTGTAGAACCATCTCAAGGATGATCCGAAGAAATGGACAGCACCTGAGTTAAATATATGAGTGTCACAGCAAAGGGTCTGAATACTTAGGACCATGTGATATTTCAGTTTTTCTTTTTTAATAAATCTGCAAAAAAGTCAACAAATCTGTGTTTTTCTGTCAATATGGGGTGCTGTGTGTACATTAATGAGGAAAAAAATGAACTTAAATGATTTTAGCAAATGGCTGCAATATAACAAAGAGTGAAAAATTTAAGGGGGTCTGAATACTTTCCGTACTCACTGTATATATATATATATATATATATATATATATATATACACACACATGTATATGGTGTGTTTGAGTGTACACATTTCTTTTTATGTATGAAAAAAAAAAATTGTTATGATTATTCAAACAACGAATAAATGATATAGAGAAACCATTGCGTCGCAAAATGATTCATTGTTTCGAAGTGCTCCAATCGGATCGCATGTCACGAATCATTTGATTCAGAATGGGACTTTGCTTCAAAGCATGTCTCACGAGTCAGAACGGGACTTCAAAGCGCGTTTTGTAAATCATTTGATTTAGATCAGTACCTCTGAGAGGGTCCGCGCGATTTTTTTTATCCCCACTGGGAATAAAATAATTCAGCAGAGGCAAGGATGCATAGACCAGACCGGGGAGGAACCCCCCCCCCCCCCCCATATATATATATATATATATATATATATATATATATATATATAATAAATAATAATATAATAAACATATAAAAATAATTATACAATTTCTCATCAACAACTCTTACTAGCTTACAAAATTTAGCTTCTCAAGTCTTGTTTTAAGGATGTATATATTTTTCTTGGAATTTTTTTATTTTTTTTGCAGTGATACAATCAAAGGTATTGGATGGGTAAAAGGTGCATTTA
This sequence comes from Barbus barbus, assembly GCF_936440315.1. Classification (NCBI taxonomy): domain Eukaryota; kingdom Metazoa; phylum Chordata; class Actinopteri; order Cypriniformes; family Cyprinidae; genus Barbus; species Barbus barbus. The sequence continues at coordinate 15,354,080 of NC_136756.1, forward strand.
AACCACACTTAAACTGGGATGAATATGTAAATGTATGTGTGGGAGAGGCAAACACCCGCCAGCTGGTATGCAGCACAGCTGTGCCTCAGACTAAACTCACAGACACATTTATAACTGATGCTGCTCTTGCTCGGCCTCCCCAGGTCTACAAGCAGCTCTTTAGACTCAAACAATATCCTGTAATGGCCGCACAAGGTGGGCTTCTCTCTGGAGAACCACAGACTTGGGTGTCTCTCTACAAACGCTTGCTTTATTTACGTCCTTCGGGAGGTTTTGCAGGTCTGGTTCAAGGGAAGAGCTACCATAGTGTTTAACCAAGCAGACGCCACTTGTTTAGGAAGAGAATGGAGAGAGAAGCCAGTCTGGTATTATTTAGGCTTATGTTAGAAAAAAGTTTGGATCTTTAGTCTGTCTGTATTTCATCAAGCAAGTCTTCTTGAATTGCACTTTTTGGTTTGCGTTTGGCTCTTGCTCTACCACACGAAAGGCAGAACTCACAAGCAGAGAGATCAAACAGATCAATAGCTACAAATCAACAGACTATGAAAAATTAACATTGTCTTGGTTGAACTGTTTTGAAAGTCACAGCCTCCAAACTAAATGTTCATATTGATGAGTGATTTACGCCGGTGTGCTTTTCCACGGATGAGAGCGATTCCTTCAGACTGGCTGAAGCAACAAAAGAGTTTTATGTTCTTCAACTTTGAACTTCGAGACGTCGCGTGAAGCGTCCCTGAACCGAGAACCGTTCTCGAAAGCCACTTCTCCCTAGAGAAACCTCGCTGAGCAACCCGTCTGGTCTGTTTGGACTCAAAACATTAGCGGACCTGACAGAGCAAAGTCAGGGAAACATTTATTCCTGCAAGGCTATAAAAATACAGCCTGCGTTTTTGTTTTTTTCCATATCACTGGAGGCCAAGGGGTTTTGTTTGATGAAAAAACAGTAGTTGCGTTTCAATGGGAGCCCATGAGAGGGACTGGGGCCCAATGTGGTCTGCGGAGAGAGTGTGTGTGATTGCTCTGAACTTGTGTGTGCATTATTTTTCTGGCATGCTACTTTAGATCCAGAGTGATTTGAGGGTGGAGGGCTGTGGTGGTTTTCCAGTCCTCTAATAAGAATGAGCTACTGCAGACATTTGTTCTTTCTCTCCTGTAGAAACAGACGAGATCCTTACCACTCAAACACCCATGACTCAGTTTGATATAAGTGTAATTTGAATTTCAGCACAACAATAGTCTCGATACCACTTTAAGAAACAATAAGTTACAAGATGTGTTTGACTCATCTGTTCTCAGGAAGGATGTAAAACATAAAGCCATTGCAAAGTTACTGATTTAGATCTTCTAAGTAGCAGTGTGTGTCACTCCTCATTTCCACTCCTTGACTTGCGGCAAAATAACCCCGGGCTCTCTCTGCTCTCAGCTTGTAAATGTCTTTGCAGGGCCATAGAGAAAAAAAAAAAAGATTACAGAAAACACAGGAGAGCCTCAAGCTCTGTGAAGACAGACAGGAAAGATACGTGCTTGTAGAACGTGAAGAAAGGTTGGTTAGGACTGAGAAGAGAGTTAAGAAAACATTTACACTGTATCATAACCAGGGGTGAAGTGACAAAAGTGACATGTTAAAAGCTATCGTTTCTATGTTAATTGGTTTCTGTCCAAACCAGCCGTGAAGAGCAAAGAGAGGCGCATTTTGTCAGTTGCTTGGTTTATATTTGAGCTAGATAGCTGCTTCCTCACAGGAAATTCATTGGATAACAATCATGGTCCTTATGAATATTAAGTACTTGCACTCATGTCATCCGTTTATCTTCAAAATAAAAGTAAATGTACGTGCGTGTATAGATAGATAGATAGATAGATAGATTCATAAAAAAGTTAATAAAGACATTTAAAAGAAATCCATATGAACCAACAAATGATTTATAATATAAATATCTAAAATAACAATATCTGAACATTAGCCCTGTTTTCATAAAATATTGAATTATATTGTATATATAAATTAAACAACAATTTATACACACACACATACATACATATATATATATATATATATATATATATATATATATATATATATATATATATATATATATATATATATATATGGTGTGTAAATATGAAAAGGAAACAATATTGAGGACAAATATTCTGTAAGATCAGCTATTGTGTACTAACATTGTTAGAAAATAAAACCATATTTGAGAAGCATTAACTCATAAGAGAGAAAACTGTATATAGAAAGTGTCCCCATCTTAAAGTACAATGCACCACAATCTCTGCAGCAGAAATTGATTCAAAATACAAGTCTGCTGTCTTTACCTGACTATGAAGTCAAACTCTGACCCCGCCAGCATCAAGACTCCTAGCAGGGTGGAAAACGCTCCGTCCAGTACTGGGGCGAACATGTGCTCAAGTGCTAGAATGGCTCGCTTGTTCCTGTCCCCGATGGCTGTGAGGAACGCCTGGGAGGAAAACACAACAAATATGATCAATATGAATCACTCAGACCAATAAACACATCCAATAATCATCACATTGAGTGAACTAGCTACATATAATCACAGTTGTAAGATAAATTTAGACTAGTATATGAACTCACCAGTGCCACGTGGACGGTGAACTCCACACCAATGCCAACGGAAGCGATAAGGATGACGACAGGGACAGCGCTGAGCTTGATGCCGATCAATCCCATCATGCCAAACAGCTCCACCGTCATCAAAGACAGCACCAAGACCTGTGAGAGAGGACCGGCAAACATATATCCATCATCTTAGTTCTTTCCTAAAACACGAGGAGCTGTACTTTACATAGATTAAAGTAAAGTACGGCTCGGGTTAGCTAAGATAAAGTGCTGTGGAATGTGGGAAAATATCTGCTTCTCAGAAGGGCCCGTTTGCAACGCTTTCACATGGAGCTGAACTCAAGCTACGAACTGGTTAAGCAAATGCCAAAATCAGCTGATGAGTCTTGGGTTACTGGGGGGCCCAGCTGCCTTTGAGGAGGGATGAAGAGGACAGAAAGAGGGCCAACAGAGGGGAGTTTAGGGGCTGGGAGGCCTGGCAAATGAAAGGGGGGTCGAGCACGGCGGAAGTGGGGACGTATGGCGTTTAAAGGGGCCGCTGGTGGTCTGAGACAAAAGCACAATGGTAAAAGCTGAAGCAGGGCTATAATTTTCCCTTTCAAGTGTCCAGTAAAGCAAAAGGATGAAACTGCTATCCTGTCAGTCAGAGTTAGAGCAGTCATATGGCTTAAACACTGCCCCTAATAAAACAGAGAACATTGAAAAGCAGAGACACAGTGTGGGAAAGAATGTTAGGCCTCATGAATGATATAAATGATACATACGCATACATTTCAGCTGGAACAGCAGGTCTGCTTTATATGTGGAGTGATATAGTTGCTGTGGTAACCCCTCATTTCCCCATTTATTTTAAAGAAATGTCTCAAAAAGCCTCACGTAGACTAAACAAACTGGCTCTCACAGTATAAGATAAACACAAAGCACAGGGCTGTAAAAACACAGCTTCTCTTGAGCTATTCCTGCCTGCCCTCCCCTGTCTTGCTCCAAATGGTACACTTTTAATTAGTAAGCTTGTTTTCACCTCAGAGTAAACAAAAAGGTTATTGCTAGAAAGTTTGTGATGATATAATGAAAAACAATTTGTAGACAGTCACAACTGAGAGAAATATGTGCAATAGTAAGTTGTAAAAGCACAATTATTAGAAAATAGGTGCATCTGTGAAATATAAAATATATTTAATGTACATATTATGATGCACAGTTATGAGAAATAGTTGCAATTTAGAAATATAGTTGCAAATGTGATTCAAAAATTTGCAAAAATTTAAGTCACAATTCCTTTTTTACTATGAGAAAATAGATAAATTTAAGTGAAGGAGTAGGAATATGAAGATTTTGCAAATTATCTGCATTATATTTAATCATCTGATGCATGTATTGTTGAATAACAGAAAAAAATCTTCTTAAAATATATATATTTTAAAATATTTTTTCAAAAGGTTCTATAGATATAGGTATCCATCCATCAATTTCCATCAATTTTCGCAATAGAGCAGATTTTTGTAATGGCGGCGCGATGGTCGGTTGCAGCGGCTCACGGCTCTCCTTTTTGGTGCTCTTTATTTTTGTTTTTCTATGTCTTTGTTGTTTGTTTGTGCACGACTGGTTATGCGAATGCACACTACACTCGTCAGGATCTCATAGATATCGGAAAAACTACATCAGACACCGACATCCAGGGTTTTTCTTCACGCACAAAATATCCCCGATGAGATAGCGAGACCAGCGGGTTCTCCGTGGATTGGTGTCGGCTCTAGAAGGCGGCGCAGACGGAGGAGGGAGAGGAAGCAAAGAAGAGGCTGCAGGTCTGGTGTTATGCTAAGGCTAAGGAAACAACCGCACAAGCCACCTCTGCCGAGTCTGTATCTCGCTAACGCCAGATCCCTGGTAAATAAAATGGATTATCTAGAATTACAACTCGCTGGAAATTGTTATGTTCGAGACTGCTGCTTATTGATCATAACAGAAACCTGGCTACACCTGGATATACCTGACGCTAGCATGCAGCTAGCAGGTCGCACTTTGCTACGCTGGGACAGAACAAAAGACTCGGGTAAAAGTAGAGGAGGGGGGCTTTGTGTTTATGTACATGACAACTGGTGTAACAACGGGACAATCATCGATAAACACTGTTCCCCGGGCCTTGAGTACATGTCTGTAAGATGCCGGCCTTTTTTTCTACCAAGAGAACTAACAGTGGTGATCGTTACGGCTGTGTACATCTCGCCCGACGCCAACGTAAACAGTGCTCTCTCTCTCCTGCTGAACACCATGAATGAACAGCAGGGGGCTTATCCTGATGGTGTTCATATAATTGCAGGAGACTTTAATAAGGCCAATCTGAAATCTGTACTCCCGAAATTTTATCAGCATGTGAAGTGTTCGACCAGAGGAGAGAACACTCTGGATCATGTTTATTCCAACATCAAGCACGCGTACAGAGCCATACCCCTCCCTCACCTTGGCCAGTCAGACCATCTTTCCCTCTTGCTCTCCCCAGCCTATACTCCCCTTATTCGCAGCACCAGGCCCACTATAAAATCTGTAACGATCTGGCCTGACAATGCACTCTTCAAACTGCAGGATTGCTTCGAACAGACAGACTGGGACATGTTTGAACACCAGGAGCTGGAAACATTCACAGAAGTGGTGTTAGACTACATCAAGTTCTGTATTGGGAATGTGACTGTAGACAAAAACATCCGGGTTTTCCCAAATCAGAAACCCTGGATGACCAGCCAGGTCCGCAGACTCCTCAAAGCCCGCGATGCTGCCTTCAGGTCAGGCGACAGAGCACTGTACAGTGCTGCCCGAGCCAACTTGAAAAAAGGAATTAAAAAAGCCAAGACAGACTATAAGAGGAGATTAGAGTCCCATTTGTCCAGCAATAATACACGAGAGGTGTGGCAGGGCATTCGTGACATCACTAATCACAGAAACTGGGATGTGACAGCGGGGGACATGAGTGCGCCGCTAGCAGAGGAGCTAAATAGCTTCTTTGCCCGCTTTGGGATGGAACAACAGCAGCACTCTTCTGCTTCAGCCCTGCTCCCACCCCCACCCCTATCTGGTTCCTGTTCCACTCCACTCACTGTTACGGAGCAAGATGTCAGACGGGTGCTCCTAGCAGTGAACCCCAGAAAAGCAGCTGGCCCGGACGGAGTACCTGGTAAGGTGCTAAGGGCATGTGCCCCTCAGCTTGCCCCTATTTTCACTGTAATCTTTAACCTCTCCTTAGCTCAGGCAGTTATCCCATCTTGTCTAAAATCTGCCACAATCATCCCAGTACCGAAGAAGTCTCCCATTACCAGCCTGAACGATTATCGTCCTGTGGCCCTCACTCCAGTGATCATGAAGTGCTTTGAGAGACTGGTTCTTTGTTATATCAAGGACTACCTACCTCCAGACTTCGACCCCCATCAGTTTGCATATCGTACGAACAGGTCCACAGAGGATGCCATCGCCTTAGCCCTCCATGCTGTGTTGGGCCACCTGGAGCATCGGCAGAGCTATGTTCGGATGCTCTTCGTGGACTACAGCTCAGCTTTTAATACAATCATTCCCGACATACTCATCAGTAAACTGGATATTCTTGGCCTCCCCTCTCTCACATGTGCCTGGATTAAAGACTTCCTCACTAACCGGCCTCAGTCTGTGAGACTTGGCCCACATATGTCATCCACCCGTATGCTGAGCATCGGTTCCCCACAGGGCTGTGTGCTGAGCCCCCTCCTGTACTGTCTTTACACCCATGACTGTACTCCGTCCTATGACAGCAACCTCATTGTGAAGTTTGCCGATGACACCACAGTGGTCGGACTCGTTTCAAGGGGTGATGAAACAGCATACAGGGAGGAGGTCCTGAAGCTGGCAACCTGGTGCTCAGAGAATCACCTAGCTCTGAACATCAAGAAAACCAAAGAGCTCATTGTTGACTTCAGGAGGCACAGCACCGACTTAGCCCCACTCTACATGAATGGCGAGTGTGTGGAGAGGGTCCATACTTTCCGGTTTCTCGGCATCCTTATCTCAGATGACATCTCATGGACAGTGAATATCACAGCAATCATTAAGAGGGCCCAGCAGAGATTGCACTTCCTGAGAGTTCTCAGGAAGCACAACCTGGACCCCAGCCTGTTATTGACCTTTTACCGCGCGTCCATTGAGAGTTTACTGTCATATTGCATCACGGTATGGTACGGTAGCTGCACCATGGCAGACAGAGAGAGGCTTCAGAGGGTAGTCAAAGCAGCTCAAAAGATCATCGGCTGTCCTCTCTCCTCCCTGCTGGATATTTACACCTCTCGCTGTCTTAGCAGAGCTGAGAATATCATTAAGGACAGCTACCATCCTGCTTCCGATCTGTTCAACCTGTTGCCCTCAGGAAGGCGCTACAGGTGCATCAGAACGAGGACAAATAGATTTAAGAACAGCTTTTTTCCAAAAGCTATTACCATCCTTAATTCACAGATGCATTGACTCCATACTCGCACACACATGGACTGATTTAAATTACATTGGACTTTATGCTATATACATTTTTCATTGTGCAATATCATTTATTTATTTATTTATTTTTCTTTCAATGTGCAATACTTTGACAGTTGAATGTGAATATTCACCCTGTCTATATTAATCAAAGTGTAACAACTCTTCAAAATTGCTGTGGAATACCATCTGTAAATATCTCTCGTTCTACCATAGAGCTGTCTACCTCCACCTCATTCTATACCCTTCTCATCCCTTATTTGCACCACTATTTATTGTTATCCTTAGTTATTCACTGAACTTATTTATTGTTTTTTGTATTGTAAATATATCTTTACATGTTTGCACTGAGTAGGGAGATGCTCTAAATCTCATCGCACATGTATATAAATGCATATTGTATGTGTGTGCAATGACAATAAAAGGCATTCATTCATTCATTCATCCATCCATCCATCCACCGAAGGCCTGTTCACATCAAGTCCAATGCAAATAAATGCCAAAACAGCTTGCACTTAGTCTGATGACAAATAATCATGGGAAAAAAAAGAATTCGGTATGCAAACAATTTAAAAAATATTGACCTAGCCTCCAACTAAAAAATAACAGATAATTGCATTGGATATTTAAGAGCATAAAGGAGTTCACAGAAATGTTCTGTTTCATGCCAAAAATTCTTGGTTTGTACAGGCTTTGAATGTACATTTACAGATAGAGTCAAATCTGTGATGGATGTACGTTTAAACAAAACCCTGACACAACTTCAGGAGAAACTCACTATGATTCCGGCAGTCCAGGGGTTGAGCAGGAAGACGGCGCACACCAGGAAGGTGCAGGCCAGCACGACGCTGATGGACAGCAGGAGCCAGTGGCGCAGGCCTACATACTGCTCCCAGAAGAGGAAGGGGTAGCCGTTGGGGTAGCTGGGCAGGCCCTGACGGCTGTAGTTGCTGCAGATGGAGCGGACGCTCTCGATGGCCTCCACGAATTGTGGCGTCTCGCGAAGCCCGTTGAGGTAGAAGGGAAACTGTGCATATTCGATGGGCTCAGCGGCAGGAACTGCAGAAGATAAATGCAAAGATGGCCATAGAAGTGAGATAATTGTAATGTAAATTTCACTTTTACAACAAGCCACATCCTGTAAACATCTGTGAAAATTACGTTAAAAAAAAACAGGAGTTGTAGTTGCTGGAACTTTGCCGCATTATCTTATTAGGGCTGCCCACGACTAAAAATTATTTGGTCGACTATAAGTCGTTCATTTGAAGCATTAGTCGACTAATCGCACATTTATTAATAAACTATTTCAATTGTAAAAATGAGCCTTTAATTGCTTACAAAGCCTATGCCCTCAAGCGCACGCATAAGCTTGCCACAGCACAGCGACAGAAGAATTAATGATTATGAATGTGTCAGGGAAAAACAGTAAGGAGGCTGCATTAACATTTTAATAATTTATTGATAAACTAGTGCTTTAATTGTTTTTGGGTTTAAGAAATGAAGTCGGTGACACTGACTTATCATTTTTGCAGTAGTGGATGTGTCTGTCTGCAGGTTAAATACTGATTACATAATCTGATAATATTTGTTTTTCATTTGAATTGGTTTATGTGTCCTGCAGTGAGCGCTACTGTTCAACTTCCACACAGACACTTGAATAGCGCATATTTTTCCACGTTAACATTAGATTGATGTTCTACATTAGATCAACATTAGATGTTCAAACATTAGATTGAAGATACATAGCCTATTTCAGATGATAAGCCATATTTGAGGTCGACGAATGATAGGCGAAGCGTTTGGATGTCCTGCCCAATGTTGCCTACTGTATTACCACATAGACCAGGCGTTAACCATCTGCATGATTTGCCAATGTGGATTTTTATGTATTTATATGCAACTAATAAAATTTTGGTTAGTCGACTATTAGGGGCAGCCATATACATATACACACGCTTACATACACATATATGTTAAAGCAACCTATTAAATTAATACAATCCGCTTTGTACTTTTAAAACACAATGGTTGTATGCTATGTTTTTTGCCATTGCATTTTTTATCTTTTATCATTAAAATTACATTTATTTTTTTACAGTGCATTTTCTCTCACTCTTAACAAGTCATAGTTAGCATAAAGGATATCTAGCGTTCTCAAGGTGACAGACTGCACTTATTAAACATGTTGATTTCTTTACCACCCCAGGATGGAAAGGGGGCTAAATTACCAGCTATCAAATCTCGACATGCAGCCGAGTGTCAATCCTGACTGTGATCTGCTGTAATTATGCTGTCAAAAATCTGCGCTGAAATATCCCCCTGCTCTTCTTGGGAACGAACACACACGGACGACCATCAAACATTTGAGCATTGCCAAATTCATGCTGACAGTTATCACCTGTCATCAAAGCTCGTGTGCACTGCAGGGCTTTCAGCAGCAGGCCTGGAATGACTCATCACACCGGCTACTGGACTTGGATAAGCGGCAGTCTTAAAACCACAAATAAAATCAGAAGAATGTGACCCAGAATGACTAGCGCTCCGGAGGTGTGTGTGAGAGCGCCTGTAAAGGGCGTGTGGGTGGAAGGGAGGGAATATCTGAGTGTGTGTTCCAGTGCCTGAAGGGGTCAGGCAGGACCACTTGCTAAACATGCTTTTGCCCCGTTATAATCTCCACTATAAATTTTCATCAGGACGGGAGTTGGACGTCTGCCAGCCTGCTGCGGGGGCTCAGAGTCTGAGAGGCCGTTTCAGCTTGTTATCCAGTCACATTTCTCCCGAGCACCCACTGTGTACTGCACACACACAATATACACAAGCTCACGCAGCCCGGTGTCGCTGTTAACTTAAAAAAATACGACTACAAATTGAATAAACCTGCTTTCGCTGTCTGAACTTAGCAAATGACACACAAGTCATTCAGTTTTAGAAAAGCTCAGTTGACTACTATCAGCCAAATGTCAAACTTCTTATTAAGAATGTTAACAGAATTCTAATAGTCTTTCACAGTTAATCATAAATAATTCCAAGTGTATAAAATGTATTTATTTGTTTATTTTAAACATGATTATTGCATTACATGACAGATTAATTATTTTATATTTATTTATAATATAAAAATAGTATAAAATATTTATAAACAACAATAAAGCAACATAAACATACAAATATAAACAAAGCATTAATGCATTAAAATAAAACAAAATAAAATAGATAAAAAAATGGTTGATGTCATCAAATCCTCTTACTTGGTAAAATAAGTAACACTTTAGTATAGGGACCAATTCTCACAATTAACTAGTTGCTTATTAGCATGCCTATTATTAACATATTGGCTGTTTATTAGTACTTCTAAAGCACATATTCTGCATGACCATATTCCACATCCCTAATCCTACCAATACCTAAACTTAACAAGTACCTTGTTAATAGCGAGAATTGGACCTTAAAATAAAGTGTGTCCGTAAAATAAGATAAATCTCTCCTATATTTTATTATTTAATATTCTGATTCACTTTGAAGTATGTAACATTACAGAAGTAAAATGCTTTGTAAATGCTATTACATGTTGATGTCATTGCTTAATGCACAAAAATAAAAATAATTAGGCCTAAATTTTGGGAATTATAGCAAGTTTATTCACAGGTTTAGGTTGTTTAATTTCCAATCCACCAATGCAAACTAAGCATAACCAAACCAATTAATGCATTAATGCCTCCTGCTGTTATTTGGGATGAAGCTGATGTGCTCACAAAGCATAGGAGCTAAAGATAACAGGATACAATCAAAAATGTAGCATATTACACTGAGGACTTGGTGATAAATGAACCAGAAAGTACTCACTGTTGAGTCTGCTGACAGGAATGGAGTCTGTCCTGTCATGGAGCCACTCAGGAGGGTGCGGACGGATGCTGGCCTGGGATGCAGCGTAGGCCACTGGGTCATTGCTCACCCAGGCAGTTAAATAAATGTGAAAGGCATTTGGGTTGATGATTCCATCGGCGCTCACCAAACGCTGTCTAGTTAGCTGGTGATGAAAAGAAAATGTAAATTAGAAACTGCTCAAACAACACGGTTTGTTTACTAATATTAAGTTCTTAAATAAGTACACCAATGTATGTACTATATAAGCGAGTATTGTGGATGCCCACCAGCGCTGCAGTGATGTCTAAACGCTTCACTTCTCGCCTAGCGCTTAGCTAGCTACCTCCTGTGAAGGCAAAGTCATCACGGCATCACACTCAATGCCATACATGCTTCTCGAGAAAATAAATCTACAGTCTCCCAGTCAGGAGTTGGGGGTCAGTGTGTAGTAGTGTGGGTGTGGGGGTGTGTGTGTGTGTGTGGGGGCGGGGGGTGGTAGAAATGAGAGCGAGTGAGAGAAATATTGCTTGAGTTAGTGTAACAATAAAAAAATTGGCCGGAGTCCCTGAGCACGTCTGTGTGCAGTTAACCTTGCTGTTAACACTGGAGGAAATGCCACCCAGCAAATGGAGGAGAGCTATAAAAATAACACAACATCTGTACAAATGTTGCAAACACTTGCTTCTCCTGACCCCTATAGATACCCACAATGCTCGGCGCCACAGACGGCTCCTGCCGTGAAGGCAAAACAGGGTTTTTGATAGTACAATGACTTAAAATCCCACTCAACATTTGAAAAAAATTGTTTAAAAGAAAAAAAAATATCCTGAGATGCTAAACTATACTGATTTTAATTGAAAATAAATAATTAAATAAATAGGTGAGGGGGGAAAATTATTTAACTCTATGGTTTCAATGTAATACTGAAAAAACAAGATGAGAAAATCATGGGATGTTAAACTACTGATTTTCAATAAAAAAATAAATAAAAAATGATTAGGTACGGACTAAAAAATAAGAATTTTATCTGCACTGTTTAAAAAAAAAAAACCGGATGATAAAAAATTCTGAGGTGTTAAGGTATTTAATTTCAATTGATTAATATAAATTAAAAATACATACAATTATTAGATTAATTATAGGAAAATATCCTGAGACACTGAACTGTATTAGTTTTTAATTTAATAAGAAAATGAAAGCAAGATAAAGAATAAATAAGAAGAATTGAACTCTTCTCATTTTCTATGTAATATATTTCAATAATAATAAATAATAATTTTATTATCAGATGAGGGAAAAATGAAAGTCCTTAAGGAATAACAGTATGACTTTTATGGTGACCAGAATGAGAGAGTCAGCTTGTGATTCCCGCCTCTGTATCCACTGAAAGGGGACATGGCAGCAGTTCCAAGAGAAGGGAATAAGCGAGAGAGGCGGGAGAGAAAAAGATCTGGATTGCATTAAGCAGCAGGATGCGCAACAACTGTATGTCTTCAAGCTGTCACGGGAAGAACACAGTGCGAAGCTGGCGGCCTCCTGGCCCACTGCCGCCCCTCTTCCCTCACAGGCAGAGGAAATGACATCACGGGGCCGCACACCAACAAAGATCGGCTGGCTTTTCTTTCCCATTCAACTGGCAATGGTTCAGCACAATAATGACCACTTGAAAACAACAAAAATGCAAATCATTTCTGGCCTTGTGTGTGCATTGCCAATTACCCGACAAGACGACACACTCTCACACACACACACACACACACTCGCAGCCGTCTGCTCCACTTATCCCCACCATTCAGCCCCTCTGGCATGTGGTATGCTTTGTATTTTTCATATTTTTGCTCTCCTCTTGCCTGACATTTCATGCTGGGTAGCAACTGGAAACTGTTAATGTGTTAACCTGTTATATTTTTTGCCGGTGTGACTGTGTGTGTGTGTGTGCGCGCAGGGGTTTCTTCTTGACAAGGCCCCTCTGAAGGAGTCCTGAAAAGGTTGCATAGGCCGAGCTTTAGGCCTGCAGCAAGAAAGTGGAACAAATGGTTTAGATGAAGACTTAATTGCTTTTTCAGAGGCAAGTTGCAGCCCCATCGAGAGCTTTAAATTCCTGTGTTTGGTAAAGCAATCAGAGGCAGAAAGAGAGAGAGAGAGAATGTGGACAGACATAGACGAACATTCAAAAGCCAGGTGTGGTTCCTAAGCGTGGTTATAAACCCAGACACTGATGCTAAACGCATATCTACCCAAGCACCCCTTTGTCATCATAGATTCACATAAACATGCTGTTCATGTCAACCAGGGAGAAGCAGAAAAGCCAGGCTAATTTAATGTGTTAATATATTTAGAAAAAGAGGGATAGGGATGGCAGTTGTTTAATTGTACCTTCATATTAATATTAATATTGCATCGTATAATAATAATCAAATTAATATAACATCGATAATAATAAATATTGATGGAATAATATTACACAATAATAATTAAGTAATTATTATTATCATCATCTCAAATTTAATAATATATTTAAAATGACATTAATTAAAAAAATATATAAATATTAATAAATATAAATGAACTATCACACAATAATAATTAATATTATTATTATCAACAATTTCATAATACATATAAAAAAGACATTAATTAAAAAATATATCAATCTTATATTAAACAAAAATTATAAATATTATATGTAATATTACTAAGTAAAAATAAGTAGGATATATAGTGGTCATGGAAAACACAAAAATAAAATAAAATAGTGTGGATACAGGTGAGATTTTTTCTATACAATTTACGGAGACTCGCTCAATCTCCTTTCACTGAGAATCATGGGATTAAATCCATGAAAACTGGGCTTTCATTGAATTATACCTGATCCTCCTCAAGTGAGGTGGACTCAAGTCTATTTAGTTTCTTACCAGGTTCATGTTGACTGGCTTGTCTCTGCGGCCGGTCTGCACCAGGAGTTTGTAGGCCAGGACTCCATCATCAGAGCCATTCCTGTAGTTCCCCTGAATGATCCTACCAGCCTGCCAGTCCTTATCGAATGCCTCCTGCAGACCTGCCGGGATACACACATTATTTTGAGTACCTTGTTCAAAAGGTTATACATAAACCATGTTAACCTTTCCTCTCAGTCATCCCTCAACTCTATCTCTCTCTCTCCCCCCTCTCTCCTCAACACCAGTGGTCCGTTTCTGGGGCACATTGCTTTCTCTCTCCCTTGCTTCACTGTCTGTGACCAATTTGTCGAGCCATTTCAAACCACAATATTAAAGACAGCTCTCTCCACCCTCTCTGGAACAGCCTCTACTAAAGCCTATACACACATACATACACAAAGTGAACGCACACATAGAGATGTTGCCCCTGCACCGAAAAAGGAAAACGTGTGGTCCAATGAGAGTGCTGAAAAGATTAAACAAAAGAAAGTCATTGGAAAACGCCAATGATGTTTGAGGTTCTGTTTGGCCGACAAAGCAAGTCTGTACATGCCACCCAAACTCCGTCTGGACAGAAGCCGTTTGGAGACAGGTATGCCTTTCTAAAGAGAGAAAGTGGGCAAAACAAGGTTTGCTTTTGAATATGGCCCGCCCGGGATTAGATACAGCATTCCGAAAGAAGCCACTGTAGAAGAGGCCACAAGGAAAAAGATGTTGCAGGGACATGCCCTATATCTCCCAATCTACTTGTTTTTTTTCACTCTCACCTCAACTGCATTTTTTTGTCCCCACACTGTTTCTTACCCCCCCCCCCCATTTTCACTCTCTGGTTTTAATCTCTCCATTTAAATCTCACTCTCGGATCATAATCCTTTTTAAAACATTGAATGTGTTACAGATTTGGAGGATTGATGTTTGTGAGAAACAGATGATCTGACGTTGGTAAAATTTATGTAAATCTCATCTCCAATGAAGCGAGGCACTGTCTGGAAATCAATAGAGTCTGTAAAAATGAAGCATTTTGCAAAACTCAAATGTTTTTGGACAAAGTTTAATTGTAAATTGGCAAATGAAATGTTGGGATTTTTTCCATGTTTTTGAAGAAAGTCACTTATTGAACTTTTTTATGATTTATTTAAATTTATTTACAGTAAAACCATAATGTAATGAAATATTATAATTTACAGTAACTGTTTAAATACAATTTAATATATTTTAAAATGTAATTTACTCCTGTGATGGCAAAGCTAGATTTTTAGTTTTCATAAATCATTCTACAATGCTGACTTGATGCTATTTCTTCTAATTATCAATGTTAAAAAAACAACTGTGCTGTTTAATATTTTTGTGGAAACCACGATCCATTTCTTTCAGGATTGTTTGAAAGTTCAAAAGAACATCCTTTATTTGTAATATAAATGTCTGAGCAGTCACTTTTGGACAATTTAATGCATCGTTGCTTAATAAAAACATTTTCAAAAACATTTATGTATAAAACAAACAAAAGAAAAGCATATGTTTATGTTGGTCCCTTTCTTGCAAGTCAGGTGATCCCTTCCTGTCTAAACAGACAGTTATTGGTCAGAATTAGCTATAATCAATATGACCAGACAGTTTAGTTAAAGGAATAATTCACCCCAAAATGAAAATTCTGTCATTAATTACTCAGGTAAATCATTCCAAACCCGCAAGACCTTTGTTCTTCTTCAGAACACAAATTAAGATATTTTTGATGAAATCTGACAGCTTTCTGACTCTCAATAGACAGCAACGCAACTGACATGTTCAAGGCCCAGAAAGGTTGTAAGGACATTGTTAAAATAGTCCATGTGACATCAGTGGTTCAACCTTAATTTTATGAAGCTATGACAATAAAAATCTTAATTTATGTTCCAAAGATGAACGAAGGTCTTACGGGTTTGGAACGACATGAGGGTGAGTAATTAATGACAGAAAATTCATTTAATTTTTAAAGGTTTGGGTTTGACCTCCACTAATAGTCTCTTACGCAAGACAAAATCGATTACACATCTGAGTGTATTACCTTGCAGCCAGTCTCTGAAGTAATGCAGCCACATGTGTGGGAGCTGGCCGTTCTCCTCCCGCAGGACGTACTTCACAGTGCCGAAGTGTTGGTGCAGCTCATAGAGCTGAGGCTGAATCTGTGCGTAGTCAGCCTTCTGGGTCACCACGTACATGTTATAGAAGGAAAAGTAGCGGAACTGGGCACGAATGAAGTCGTATTCGCCTGTCTCTCGTGGCACAATGTCAGTCAGCTCTAAACCGTCCCGGACACGGGTGGTGCCATACAGACTGACCCCGAGCAGTGCCAAGAAGAGAAAAATCACCACCACCTGATAGGAAATACATACAAAAAGTCAGATATGAGTCAGGGTTTGGCTACATCTGAAACTACTGCTGTTTTAGTGTCTTATGACGAAGTTCTGCCCTGTTTGAGGTGTTTGTGGTTTTCAGAAGGCCTTGACTCACAAAATAACACTTATACAACACAAGATACACTGTTGCTCATTCAACGCCAGGATATTAGCTCATCGCTGGCATCCGTAATCCCACTTCCAATAGGACAATGTGCACAACATTTTATCCTCACCTTTGTTGTCGGCTGCAGCAGAAACGGTGCATAATGCTTCTCAGCGAACGATGCAAACGTCCATCGTGAACACGGCGGCTCCAGACATCGTAAATTCGACTCCCCAAATTGAGATAGCAAGTCTCGTGTGGAGCTCGCACCGTCGGGACTCTGGGAGGATGCTGTATCAGAAGCCGGTCCTGGCCCTGCACCGCTGCTGTTGTTGCGGTTGTTGTTGTGGTTGGGATTGGGATTAGGATTGGGGGCGTAGGGTTGAACGGAGATGTGAGAATGGGGCTCGGCTGTGGTGTAGTAGGCCTGTGTTCTGGGGTCGTACTCTGTGCGCAGCTGTACGGTGGACTGCATGGTGATTTGGGTGTGCTGGGCGAAGCTGTGGCTGCTGTAGGAGGGCGGAGGGCTGTAGCGGCTGGATTCAGCAGAGGAGTCAGCGTACGCCGCCTGCGGCTCCAACTGGATCACCCGGTTAGCGCAAGGACTAAAGGAAAGCAAGAGAAAAACAAAGAGCATTTGAGCAACACAAAAGCACCATGTAATAGTCGATTATGTGTGGAATTTCCTGCAATATCGATTTATATCACAACAACGGGAAATGATACAGAAGAGCTGGGAAAAAGTTGTATAGACTAGGCATGTATAAACTAATGTTTACTATAAAAGATGTTTCAAAAAGTAGGGATCTTAAGAATCGTTTCTTGTAAGATGCTTCGATTAGGACAAATTTTAAGCATCATATGTATCCTTAAGAGACAATCCAACCCCATAATGCATGTGACACAGTCAGTTGTGTGGCGTCCCAATTCACCTACTTACACTATACACAAAAAAGTACTTTTTATGTGAAAAAAGTAGATACGTTTAAGTGCTAAAGAAGATATACTATCATGTCATAATTGCATCTTTAACAATTAACATGCATTCTATTGTCACTAACTGGCCTGTTAATGTTTTCATATACACTGCATATTTCAGTTTATTTAATTTAGACCCCTCAAGAATTCATCCTACCATATTGGAGAGAATCGAAGAAGCACATTGATCTACAAGTTGTGGGTCATTCTAACAAAGAACTCTCCTCATGTTTTTGCATAATAAAGCATTTAAAATTTACTGGACTAATTTATCTTTATTATTAAAATTTACAATGTTGTTGCAGATGAAATGTAATTTTATCAGGTTACATACAATTCAAACCCCTTTTATCCAAATCTCACTACTTAAGCATCCACCTAGCACATCTGCCATATTTGTAGTTCCTTTTATTCGTGTTTGTAGTTTGCTAAACTGAATTCTTTGCCAACACACTATGGATAGTATTCAAATTTGGATGCAGCATTAGAAAAATAGAATACAGGATTTTGAACGAGGTAAAAGAAAGTGAATAAAAACTGATTATTTTCCCCAACATCTGTGTGTGTTCTGTATTTTTATTATTATTAGATTGTCACGCTGTTACCTTAGCAACATGCTAACAAAACTCTACTGAAATAAAATGAAAATTGAGTTTCCTGTGCGGGGCGACATTTGTGGCTTAGGGTCAATGATGGTTAGTATGCTGCCTTAGTAAATGTAGGCTGCTAACTACATTTTGTTTTGTCTCTTTTCCATGATTTTCTATATGGATAGAGAGTTAGCGAATGAGCTTGTAAACGACCTTTAGATGTGGCGACTTGTTACTCTTGAGTGCTCATGCAAATACAACCGCAATCAGCTCTCCAGTCAAGAGCAGTTGAAGCCGAGAGGCGAGTGAGTGTCAGTGACTTGAAAGCAAGTGTTTCAACCATGGTTAAAGTTAAGGCATCAGGTTTAATTTCCTGCAGGAGTTTGGGGGCATGACTAAGAAGGTAAAGTATGTGCCTATAGCCCACTTGCTTTCTCTCTCTCCTCATCAGACACCAAGAATGTTGCAGCACGCAGGAGAGGCAACGGCATGTCTTATTTGAGGGCCCGGGGCCTCAGACAGAGATAAACATCAGCACACGCACAAATGCACACAAAGTATAGATGTTAGGGCAGGTTGATGCTTAATTGTTACTGCACTCAATGCCATAACAGGCTGTTGTGTATATTATATCTGAATTAATTTGTTTGGAAATATCACAAAACCATATCACACCCTGACCTCAGATAAAAAGTGATGGATGGTTATATGGCAGTGTGAGTGTGTATGTCTGTGCTTGTTTCGCTATATAAATTTAAAAATGTCTTCAAAATTATAATAAGCCATCTTAAAACTCGCTAGTTAAAAAAGTTATTCACAGAGAACAGGTAATTGAAAATACGATCATGGTTGCTGGTGTTTTTAAAGACATTAATCATTTTCTTCAGCAAGAATGCATTAAATTGATCAAAAGTAACAGTAAAGAGATATATAATGTAAGAAAAGATTATAGAAATAAACACATGCTGTTCTTTTGATAATCAAAGAATCCTGAAAAAAAGTATGTAGGACTAACTGTCTTAAGTATGTAGGACAAAAAATGAAAAGTGTATTTAATTGTTTGTTTACTATACTTAAAGGATTATTTCACTTTTAAAAAAACTTTTGCTGATAATTTACTCACCCCCATGTCATCCAAGATGTCCATGTCTTTCTTTCTTCAGTCGAAAAGAAATTAAGGTTTTTGATGAAAACATTTCTCCATATAATAAACTTCAATGGGACCCGTACGGTTCAAGGTCAAAATGACAGTTTCAGTGCAGCTTCAAAGGGCTTTAAACGATACCAGACGATGAATAAGGGTCTTATCTAGTGAAACGATCGGTCATTTCAAAAATAAATAAAAATGTTTAAGTTTTATAAGCACAAATGCTCGCCTTGCTCTGTTCTGTGATGTCACGTAATACGCAATTCGTGACGTCACGTAATACGCAATTACGTGGAAAAGGTCACGGTTGACTTAGGCGGAAGTACCGAGTCAGTAGGCTTTTTAATATTAAAACACCCAGGATACGCACACGAAATGGGCATTTTAAATGATAAACTGACACAAAGACATTTGAATATGTGTATATGGTCCTCCTTCCGCACATTTGTAAACACTGACTCTGTACTTCCGCCTAAGTCAACCGTGACCTTTTCAACGTCATTGCGTATTACGTGACGTCACGAACGCACATCACAGAACAGAGCAAGGCGAGCATTTGTGCTTAGAAAACTTAAACTTTTTTATTTATTTTTTAAATGACCGATCATTTCGCTAGATAAGACCCTTATTCATCGTCTGGTATCGTTTAAAGCCCTTTGAAGCTGCACTGAAACTGTCATTTTGACCTTGAACCGTTTGGGCCCCATTGAAGTTCATTATATGGAGAAATGTTTTCATCAAAAACCTTAATTTCTTTTCGACTGAAG
Organism: Barbus barbus; assembly: GCF_936440315.1. Classification (NCBI taxonomy): domain Eukaryota; kingdom Metazoa; phylum Chordata; class Actinopteri; order Cypriniformes; family Cyprinidae; genus Barbus; species Barbus barbus. The sequence goes on from NC_136756.1 coordinate 15,373,924, forward strand.
AAAGAAAGACATGGACATCTTGGATGACATGGGGGTGAGTAAATTATCAGCAAAAGTTTTTTTAAAAGTGAACTAATCCTTTAAAGCTGCAGTCCGTAACTTTTGCCTCTTTGTCGCCCTCTCTGTTTGAAAAGCTGGAATTGCAGCTTTTTGCGGAATTATCTTGCTTGCGTGGGTTGTGAGTCGACACGGCTCCAGCATGGATGAATCTAATGTTTTGAGGTGAATGTGTAACAGTCAGTCATGCACCGTGTGGATATTAACTGTACTTCGCAATCATAGCTTCTAGCCTATGTCATGGAATATATGACCCAAATAAGAATTTTCACCGTATATTGTCATTTGAACAAGTAAATAACAAGTCTGCCACGTTTGTTCTGCCCAACTGAGGAAAAAAATATTACATAAATCGCACTACCAATGGTGATTTAATCTAAAGATCGTTTAACTCATATCACATCAAACAGTGCAAATTATTATTATTGTTATACTTCATTCTCAAATGATTAATGTTAACAACATCAGCATTGCCTTACTATGAGTATAGTGTGTATTAGCGTGTAGATTTCAATTTCTGTACAGTCTAATCTAATTGTCATGCCATTTGAATTTCATATTAAGAAATCCTTTTAACCCAAAAAGCAAATTATGCTCCCTTTGAACTGGTTTTCTTTAAAATACAAATCTTGTGTAATCCCAGGCTATCTGTAATCCGAAGCATACTTAAAACTGGAATATAATTTAATTTCAATCACATGTGTTTCATAAACACATAATCATTTCTGGATCACAATCTGCCATCAAAATGATCAATTTAATTATTCTAGCTGCTGTGAGAAAAGGCTAAAAACGATGCGTCACCTGCAGGATCCTCACGTGCGATAGCCTAGTAGCAACAACTACTACTTTATGTTTACAAGCGTGACATAATGACGCAGTGCCATGCTCGAATCTCCCGCGAAAACCTACCCGTACCACTCAAATTAGAAAACATTATTATAAGCTAACCGTTGTGAATCGGGCTAAAGTAAGGCAATAGTTTTGAACACTGGCTGGTTATGTACTTGCTCAAATATTGATTTTGGATCATTTTTAAACAAAAACAATTTACGGACTGCAGTTTTAAGGGACAAAAACATCCCCCTAAGAAAATTTGAGGACTTAAAAATGGTGCGTAAATAAATTAAATGATGTTTTTCTTCTAAAAATGCAAAACATTTTATATATGTTTGAGTAGAGTTAGGCTAAGTGTGTATTAAATATAATTTGATTTTTAGAGTTGCAAAGGAGCAGAACTTTTTTTTTTTTTAAAGATTTTTTAAGATAGCAATTTTGCCTTTATAATGACAGGACAGATCAGAACTGACAGGAAGCAAAGTGGGAGAGGGAGATAGGGATCGGGGAAGTTCCTCGATTCGGGATTCCCATAGTGCAACGGCACAGTATGTTGGCGCGCTGCTCACAAGGCTATCGGTGCCAACGGGCAGAATATTTCTGGAAACTGTCCAAAAGTTTAGAAAAATTTCCCACATTTTCCAAAGATCCTGGAAAGTTTGCAAAATTTTATCAAGGTTAATGTTTGTGTGCTACCTGACAAAGCAGCAGAAAATGTCGAAGCGGCGGTCCTCTCGGCGGTACAGGTCCATGCTGAGGATGGCAGGAAAGATGAGCAGCACCATAGCGAAGTTAAACACCACAACCACTGCAGCCTGGGAGAGAAAATTAAGATGTTAAGCACATATTCACACTCACACAAAATAATCACACAGTGACACCCACACATCTGCAGAGGGTCTATGCCAAAACCACAATGATCCCAACAAATTCAATTTTCATTCATAAGAGATGAATGACAAACAAATAAAAAAAACACTCTTGCCATCCTGAAAATTTCATTTGGGCTCATTCAGTTTGGGTGAAGCCCACCTAAATTTCTAAATCACATTGCTATTGAAGTCATAATTCAATCCACACACTTCCATATGAAGAACTGGGGAAAAGACTTTCAGCTAGACGTGGGTCTCTTGTCCTTGGGAAACTGCCACTTTCTTTCAGAGCCGATATATCAAAAGTTTACTAAAAAAGACTTAACCAGGCCAAGAGCTCCTTAACAGTGTGGAAAAACAAACAAGATCTGAAAGTTTTAATCCTGACTCGTTCAGCTGAAGCTCACAGAATAACTAATGTAAGAAGAGCAACTGGATAAAGAAAAGTGACATGACAACGAAAGTCAGAAACCGAGGAAGAGAGGGAGAGGGCAGATTGAAGCATGCCTGCCCTAGTTAGGGTGCAATTTTTTATGGGTGGAGGTTGGAGTTTTGTCAGACTGCCAGACCACCCAGAGAGCAGCTCAGCCTGACACAATGAGAGAAACTCATGTATACAAAGCAACTCCAAAAAGCATTTGGACACTTCATCTATGCTTAAAAATGTGTGAATTTCACTGCATTAGACAACACAGCATCAAATCCATCAACACATGAGATGAACAGAGAGAACAGATGAGAGAATGTGCGTGAGTGATCCTACAGTGAGATTTGTTAGGCCTGACATGTGCGCTCGCTTTTATGCTGCCAAAGAATAAAAAGACTGAAAGAGAGGGAGATGCCAAAAAACAGTGCTAAATAGAGACAGAAGAACTGAAACAAAACATGATTAAAACAAAGAAATAGAGTCACCATGAAATGGTAATCCCAACCCATTTACTTCTGTAATGTTATTAGACAAAAATAAATGTTATCAAACCTAAAGACAATCGTTTTTTTCCTTTGGGAATAATGAGCACTAATAACGTAACACTACAATTTAAAAAAGATTTGTAACACAACCGTTTAAAATTTAAAAAAAAAGAGTTTTTTCAGGATTCTTCGATGAATAGCAATTTCAACAGAATTTCTTTGAAATAGAATACATATGTAACAGTATATTTACTGTCAGTTTCGATCAAATTATTGCATCCTTACTGAATTAAAGTATTAATTAATTTTTTTTTAAATCTTAATTTTCCCAAACTTTTGAACATTAGAATATATTAGTAAATTTGGTCAATTTTGACTATTTTCTTGACTTTAAAGTTGACTTTGATATTTTAGGTCAAATAAGTAGGAGGCAAAAATAAACATTTTTAGGAATTGTGAAGCATTTTCCCCAAATTAGAGAAGCTGAGCCACAAAATTTGACACAAGCTTAAGTAAATCTATCTGAACACAAACATTCAAGTGCACACATTTATACACATAATCAGAAGTAAATATTTTGACACAAACGCTGAAGTAAACGCATTTGGACACTACAGCTGAAAATAGAGACGGTTACAGCAGGAAATAACACATTTACAAAAGCAGTATCTCTTAGCTGTCCGTGTGTGCGCATGAGTTCTCAGCGGTTTTGAAGATGAGTGTTTTCAGGCACCATTGAACAGGTGCCAGTTGGAGTGCGCTGCGGTGAAAATCAGCGTGTGTCTGACAGACGTATGTGAGACATCAATCCACACATCCTAATGCTAGATCTACAGTGCTGTACGAGTGTGTGTGCGCGTTTAGACGTGTGGTCGGCAGGCTCATCCCGCACATCATTCTTCTGAGAATATGCAATCATCGAACAGACACAAACACTACACGACAGTTTACACTTGCAAATATATAAAGCAATTTTGCTTTTAGGAACAAAGGGTCCTGCAAAAGGGGAGGTTGTCTGTAGGGTTTAAGCTGAGATTTGTGTGAACGTGTTTGTTGAACAGAACAAGGCATCAGTGTGTAAATCTCCGTGCAGCTGTGCAGGTTATGTGGATGATGGCGAGGTTACTTCACCTAAAGTTCAAGGGTTAAGCAGCCCAAGTGCTGAGTCTGTGTGTGTTTCATGTGAGGGGGTGTTCAAGCGTCTAATGGAGAAAATCTTTAAGCTGATTAAGCAGGTCCAAACATAGGTATTCAGATTTCACAGACCATTTAAAGGGACAGTTCACCCAAAAATAAACTCTTGTCATAATTTATTCACCCTCATGTTCTTACTTTTTTAGTAGAAAATCTAAATGCCATTACAATCAATGGGAAACTGAGTTTTTAATCTTCAAAAAAGGATGATAAGATTCCAGCGACAAGCAAATTGGGTGTCCACATTAGACACGACACGACAGAATCAATGAAATAGCAAAGCCAATCAGAAGCGTACGTGGACGGGCTCTCTCTGGAAGCGCACTGCACTCGCAACAAAATGGATAAGTTTATAATCTAATTCATAAATATTAAACCTTTTTAACATCATTAAATGTACATACTGAGTGACTGATACCATCTTTGTTATGGAATACACTTTTGCATTGTTTTAATGCTTACATCTTTGCTTTAATTTATTTTCAAAAGCTGAGGTAAACTATCTGTTGTTGCTTTCATTTGGCTATAAGGTCACACAATATGATATTCAAACTCACATTAGACACGTTTAACTTCGAATAAAGCACATAATCACCTGAGATCTACTTTCATTTAGTCTGTATGTTTCTGTTCCAGCCACGACATCGAAGAAATAGAAACCGTTTCTAAAATAGAAATTTTGCATGTCTTCATCGCAGCTAGTTAGGATAAAAACCCAGATTAACACGGAAAGGTACCTTTTATCGCATGACGCGGTGTAAGTGTCGCAAAAGTGGTCTATGTGACTCAGTGTTTTATTTTCTAAGGTCTTCTGCAGCCTTGCAATAGATTTGTGTGAGCACAGACAAAAATGAAAGTCATTATTGCCTAAAAATCTCCATTTATCTCCATTCATGAGTAGTGAAACTTGAACAAATCATTCACATCATTTATTTGATTCATTGAAAATTTATGAAGCGTGAAGGCTCCAGTCCACAGTCTTCACAACATCGTCCCACAGAAGAAAAAGTCAGATTTGTCACAACATGAGGGTGAGTAAATGATGACAGAACTTTCACTTGACTGTCCCTTTAACGTGGTTCAAGCCAGGAACAGGTTGTGGGCAGATCTCTTGCTTAGCCTCTTTCCAATGTCACTTCCACAGCCTTGCGGTCATAAATAAACCACAGATGTGTGGAGCAACAACCCGTATGACCCACTCCCACTCCCAGATTGAGTTACATGCCCACAATCTGCACACTTAGGAGGCCATACCACTAATCACACACCGTAGGGGGGGTTATGGGCCATGCCAGCTCGCTCAACCTGTCACACGCTCGGTTTGATGAATGAAATCAATAAAAGTCATGTGAAGAAATCTGGAGTCAATGAAGGTATGGAACACGCACACAGAACAAAGAAAGAGCTGGTACGGACATGGGAAATTTGGGCAAATGTCCATTAGTAATACAAACAAACACAACTGCTACAGACAAGCAATCTGAAATGCATTCCTATTCAAGAATAAGAAAAAAAAGCAAACAAACCTGTAAAGAGAAAGCTCGGAGTGCTGGGATTGGAATAAGGGCGGCCATGAAAAATGCTGTCACGTTACTGATGGAAGTCAAAGCTACACTAGCCCCAGTCCTCTTCAGACATTCACCAGTGCGGTCCTGAGGAAGACAGACAAAAAGAAAAGTTATGTCATCAAAGTCATCAAACTAACAGCAAGCATATTATTCTTACCCCTAGAATCAATTAGTCAAGGTGTCTTGCAACAAACACGGTTGCATATTAGCTTTTCAAGTCTATTTTCCACCTGTTCTTGGACCCTGAAAACTAAACTGACTGTTTTTGCTTTTGTCCTGCTGTGGATTAGACCACTGTACATAAATGATTCTGTTATGATTGGCTAACCCATTCACATGTGAAACGAGTTGCAATGTTCACTTCTATGGATGGGTTTCTTTGTGATTACTGTACTGGAAAGCTCATTAAAATTATTAATTTATTTCCTTTTTTATGTTCAGTCAGTGTATACCTATTCAAAACTGTAATATAATGCAAACTTTTATTCACATTTCTTTTTCATCTGAATGTGGTGCTTTGAACAGTTATATTCTCAGCGCAATCAAACTCATTTTTTGGAGCACAAAAACAATCGAGGAACTGTGAAATGATGATAAACAATGATTCATTCATAATAAATAAATACATATAAATTAAGTTTATTTTGTTATTAAATTATCATACGTTCTTTAATTTATAAAAAATTTAAATAAAGCATTTATTTTCACTCTTAGGCATAGATTATTTTGCTCAATAATGACACAGACTTTAGCAGAACAGAAATTTAGTCTGACAATAATGATTCACTGCCAGACTCATTATGACTTTAGTGAAAGTGTAACTTGCATTTAAGCTTGCTGATATTTTCATTGAAGGAAGCTGATAATCATACAACCTGCCATGACAACTTAATGAGCTCAACTTCTGAAGAAAAGCTTTCCTTTCTCGTCCCACTATTATGCAGATTTTTAGAGAGAGAAAAAAAAAAAAAAGAGATTCATTTCCCTCCCTTCTCCTTATCCCTCCCTCACACAGAAATATTTTTCATCAAAGGCAGGACATATCCTTTTAAACAAAGCAGCCCGGGGTGCAGAAACACGATTGGCTCACTGTCTTGTTAGGATAAACTCTCTCTCCTCGTTTCAAAGCCATTCATGGTGCGAGGCGCATGAGAAACAGTTCCAAACCCCACCTCCGTACACACGGAGGTAGAGATGAGAAGGAAAGAAAGAGGGAAAGTTTTTTCTGGTATCTGAGGACGTGCAGGACCACACACGGTGCGTTATAAGACAGGAGGGCTCTGTGCTCTCTCTCTCTATCTCTCTCCTCCTAGAGGGGAATTGTTTACTTTCCACACAAAAGTGTTGCTGCATGCTGTGCAATCTCACATAAACACAAGCAAATACATGCTTGAATTCAGCCGTCTGCATGAGAGTCATCTAAATCACCTCGCATACACGACCACACGTAAACGCACGCGAAAGCTAAACAAAGATACCCTTGACAGATGTATCAACGGAAATGAATACACAATCTACTAAAAACCCCCAGATCATATACACATAAGATTACTGTCATCCAGTCGAGTCTCGCAAGTAAAACAACTCAAATGCCTGTGCTAGAAAAGGTTTTACAGAAACTGATTAAAGATTAACACCTGGCAGTACCACGGTAAAGTGATGATATCAGTTGGTAATACCACATTACTTTGATATACTAGAAAGGCCAAAAGTATGGATAAAAGAAAGAAGTATAAAATACCAATTAATGAACAAAAGACTCTAATGGGCTGATCTTTTAATAAATACACTGTTCAGAAATACTCTGGAGTTAACGGTTTGAACAAGTAAGACAGATCCTTTAATGAATGAAATGAGTATGTCTCCAGTAATCATTACTTTTAGTAATTTTCATCTTCAAACAAAGGGAAGTATTTAACACTTAAGGTTTGTGAAATGTTTGACTGATTTTTCATGTCATTTTGAAGCTAAAAAGATGCGCAAAATCTATTTTATATACACACACACACTTATTGTTATTTTTACTTTATATATATATATATATATATATATATATATATATATATATATATATATTATTTATAATATATATATAATATACATTTATTATATTATTATTATAATTAGAAAGCATTCTAATTTGTATAGAAGATAAAAATGATTGAAGATAAACCTGTCTTATCCTATTTGTAACTAAGACTGAAGATACATTTTTCTCACACAGACACAGACACACATATATATATATATTAGATTATAAAATTTCATAATATAAGCATACCATGTTATTTATTTGTTACTTGGGACACACTACCTTGTTACTAAAGTGTGTCATAGAAAACAATGGTACTAACATGGTTCCATATCTAAAATCAAAAAATAACATTGGTAGTACTATGGTACAATTTTTCATCTGTGTTGTTTAGGAGAAATACAGTGGCCCTCAGCAGATTAAAGTATGCTAGTGTTTTTGAAGTTACATCACAGGCTGGGGCAGGTACACACACATTCCTTTATGTAAGTGATAACATGAGGGTACACATTGATATCCCCCTTCCTCCTGATAACATGCTAGCTCCTTCATTCTGAACGGACTGCCTTGTCTCGACACTATCTTTGGATGTGTAGTCACTTTTCCGCATCTGATGGTTTGTAGTGGGAGAAAACTGTTGTTTTTTACTTAGTGTTCCCTGCTTTTCAGGATGTTTGGGATGAGATAACACACCTCAAATGGAATCCTCTTGTTCTGGCCGGTCTCGCTGAAAGCGTGAGCCAGGAGAAAGACATCATCCACCCCTACGCCAAGGGCCAGGAATGGCAACACCTTTAAACACATGAATAGCATGCTACATGTGAAAGATGTTCTACTACCCATGGTGTTCATGTTTGCTTGTGTGTGTGATGTACCTGTGTGGTGGCGGCGTTAAAGGAGATGCCCAAAAGAGAGCATAGTCCGAGTCCAGCGGCGACAGAAAGAGTGACCAGCAACACTCCGGCCAGCCCGACCGTCCCCTGAGACTTGGCACAGTCCCACCGCAGCATGGTCAGACACGCATAGGCAAGCTGCACACAGATAACATAGCTATAGCGTTAATCTGACATTATCACGTTACCACAGCGCTGTTCTCATGAGTGCGGTCACAGCACAGCAGGGTCAGGCATGCACTGGCAAGCTGCATGTAACATAACACTAAAGGCCTATACACACCAAGTCTGAATTTTCTGAAAAATGAAAAAAATCTCTCTCTACGAACTCCTTCACACAATATAATTGTACTCAATGCTAGGCCAATTTTTGGTTCTACAAGGCTTTTTTACTTACAGAGGAAAGAATGACAGAATACTCGCAACACTCACATTAGCAGTACAACATGTGCAGAAACGTATTTGGTCACAGGTCTTAAATATCCCTCTACAATTAGGCTTGTTTCAGGCACATCTGACCCAAACTGGACGCATTTCAAGAGAATGAATATAGAGATCTTGAGATGCATTTTCATAAAATGGAATATTTTCAATCTAATCCCCAAGTGAAAATAAAATTGTGCATGTTTGAAAGTGCACTTGTAGTGTACTTAAAATCTTAAAAAGTACACTTTCATGACTATATATGCTGACACTTTCAAGTACACTTTCATTAAGTTTTACTTTAAAGTACATTTTAAATCATTGTTTAAATAATCTTTTGTCATGCTTTGAAGTACACTTACGCACTGACTAACATACTAGCATATGTAAATTATTATTTTAACTGTAGTTCGTTGTTTGATATTGAATTTAAAGTGAAAATAGTTAAAATTTACTTAATTGCAACTTCATTACAAATGTGTAAATTTCAAGGACAGTAGATGTAATTAGAAAATTACATATAAACATGTACTTAAGCCCTACCTAAGCTGGTAAAAAACACTCTTAAGTTCAATTAGTGGCATTTAATATAATCAATTTAAATGTTAAAATAATAAGCATGTTAATTAAAGGGATCTTTAACCTAGAAATAAAAATGATCATCATTTACTCACCCTTAAGTTGTTCCAAGCCTGTATGAGTTTTGCATTAATGGCTACCATCAACTGTTTAATTACCAACATTATTCACAATATCTTGTGTTCAACAGAAGAAAGAAACTCATACAGTTTTGTAACTACTTGAGGGTGAGTACGTGATCACAGAATTTTCTTTTTTGGGTGAACTATGCCTTTAAAGCACTGCCTTTTTTCAGATTTGGTGTGAATGTTTCGAATCCTGAAACTATGTTTTCTTTTAAAACATATATTTCTGTTATTTTGTCATGACAGTTTTGATGTGAATGGACCTTAACAAGAAATTATCCATACTCCACAGATTCACAAATACTCGTGTGAGTCCTTAACAGGTTAAAATGAACCTGAACAAAAGTCTAGATAAAGCAAAAGCTCTTCAGATGTGGGAGTTAGTTTACCATTAGGAGGTAGCCACTGGCGATACGGATCACACTGACATCAGAGAAGGACTTAAGGATGTCTTCCAAGGTGGTGGTGGTGAATGTGAGAACTTTCTGAGACGAATTTACTGACACACTCTGTTGGACAACCTGAGGACGCACAGCATGGAAGACGTAAAAAAAAAAAACATTAATGTTGTTTACCTTCAATTCATTTACACCCTTTCTCCAATCTTCTCACTGACAAAACAGAGACCAGATGATGTCACATACAAGCCACCAATGGGACGGCAGCTGTGAAAGAGATTGTGCGCTCAGCGGGTTAATGTGTTCCAGACGGTCCTGTCAAACACGCACACACACACACACACACACACAGATACCACACACACGCAAAAACACACACAGACACACAAGTGCTGGGGCCGCCACACCAAGAGGGGTTGATTTTGCAATAGACACCCACACTAGCAAAAACAGGCTGTGCTGTAATGCTGCCACCTCAGATTAAATGAGCAAATCTGTTATTAAAGCACGCTAAAATGATTTCGCTAACACTTTAAAATAAGGTTCAAGCTGTAAACATTAGTTAATGCATTAACTAACAATAAATAATACTATACAACATTTATTAATGTTGCATAATGGTAATTTTTAGATGTACATATATTTCAAATTGTATAAAAAATTAATTTATTAAGAAAAAACACCAATTAACATAGTATATTTATAAATTTACAACCAACCAAGGTTAATAAACGCTTTTAAAATGTTAATTTACAATATTACTAAACAGTAATATTTGTAAATTCAAGTTTATTCATTATACATTTAACTGATGTTAATTCATGCAACTTGAAATGTTATATAAATGCTGCAAAAATGTTGTTCATTAGTTAGTTCATGATGCCTCAATGTAAAGGACTGAAATATTTTCGATGCAACAACGTAACACATCTAATACATGCAAAGGTTTTAGTGAACACATTTCTACAATGTCCCATCACAACCTTTCCTGACCTTAAAGATGTGCCCCGTTTTTCCCAGTTCACACTTAAGTTGAGTGTTTAAAGTATGAAGAAGGGAAAAAAGGGAAGTCTATGCCTTTGAAGGACTGCACTTAAACAGCTGGGTCCTAACCTCAAGAGACACAGCCCCTTTGGAATGTATGCATTACTTATGATTCAAGATGAATGCCTTCACACTACATGAGTGCATGTATGTGAATGTATGTTCCAGGAAACACGCAATGTTGGGCTGGAGGAATGAATCGGGCCTCCTAAACGGTTTTAAGCAAAGTAAAACCTGATGAAAGAATGAATTACTAGAAATACTACAGCAGAAACAAGCACTGTAAATATCTCCACTACAGTAGACTGCAGTCTGGACATCCACAGAGCATCCTTTCCATCAGGTGAGACGTTCATTTACCTCAGAGTATCTCCTCTGCCAGGCCTTTAGTATGGCAGCTGCTTTGTCCTCATTCCAGTTGATGTGCGAGACCTCCTCGTAGCCCTTCAAGTGCTCGTACATCTGCTTTGGGGTCATGAGCTGGAACATGGTCTGGAGGGCCTGTGCCCTGTGAGGAAGAGTAAAGTAGAGTGAAAAGGTGAAACTGACCAAGTGTTTCACTGCTGAGTAGATGTGAGATTGGAATAAGTGTGTGAAAAGAGTATGCCAAAGGTCCCCAGATGGTCCACTATTTCTGGTAGTAATTTTATGACATGGTAGTGTGTCCCAAAACTTGCCAGCTGCTACAAACTCAAAAGAATCAACGTTTTTCTACACACACACACATACAAAAATGGTTTTGACATTTGCGGTTGAAGCTTGAAATATAAAGTTTCAGAGAATGTATTTATAACCAATATATTGAACCATCTGTTAGATATTTCTAATCCCCTGACGTTGTAGGCAACAGTCTAAATCATTTAGAATCAACTTAACTGACCTAAGACTCTTTACTCTGAATCATGAACTGAATCAGCTCATATCCTTAGTGAATCAACTCAGTGAATCAATTCGTCTCGAAACAAGCCATTACATACTTTTTGAAAGCAATATAAAAAATGATTTTTCTTAAGGATATTAAAAGTTTGAGTTTTGTTATTAATATTTTTTTAAATTTAAAAAATGCTGGAAAAGGTTTTATCCCTAAATTTGCAAAGACTAAAGTCTCAAAACCAAAGAGATATTCTTTATCAAAGTTAAGACTCTGTCACGCCCCCCTAAAACGGCTCATTCAAACACGCCCCCACATCTTGATGTCAAGATGTGGAAATATTTGCATAATGCAGCCCAAATGTGCACGCGAGGAAAAAAGGAGTGGTTTCTATAACCGCAGTAGTGTTGATGAAGCCATGTCAGGGAGACGCTGTGTGTTTCTAGGTGAAAGCAAAAGCACTTTATTTGGCCTTCTGGGGCGTTACATTTCCGACGTGGCTTGTGGTGTTCTGCCAATCACAATGCACTGTGCCAGTTGGCCAATCAGAGCAGACTGTGTTTGTCTGAAGGAGGGACTTTGTGGAAATTGAAGCGTTTGAGAGAGGCGGGGCATAGAAGACTTACAATAATGTACAGTATTTGAAAAATTTTAACAATAAAACATGTCAACACATTCTGTTACACCAAATACAGAAAATAATGATCTTTAAAAAAGCATCATATGACCCCTTTAATGTTTAGCATGTTGTTAAGCTTGGTTTCTTTTCTTGGGGGTGATGATGGCTGCTGCAAAAACAAATCCTACTGCAAACACAGTCTTGACCTTGTCTGTCACTACTTGGGGATAAAAACCTCAAAACAACCACTAACATGCAGAAAAACAGTGGCCTGTCACTTTGTTCCACAGACCAGCTAAAATTTCCCCAACTGTAGAGTACAGACTCCCTCAAGTGGACTGTCAACCTAATATTGTTCAATGAACACTTATTGAAAGAAAAACCCTTGACTTTCTTTTCAAAAATCCAGTTTTCAGAGTGAAGCGATTCCTGGAAATCACAGCGGACGATTCCAGAACCACTAGAGAATATTTTCCGCCACCATCACTGTTGTGTATTAACATTTTTGGGATGTATGACAACGTTCTTTCATAATGAGGATGATGAATTCTGTCCCCTCTCAAGCCTAAAGAGGTCTGGGGAAAAATGTTTCGCTTTTGGAGTAAAAGGTGTGGGCTTCCTTCAGTCTGTGGGAATGAATACTAATATGCAGTTTACTAATGATTACGATCTGCCAAGAAAGAAACATAAAACAAACCTCACAGTGTATATGCGAGTGCATACGAGAGAGGGAAAGACAAAGTGATGTTTTATCCACTGCCACGTAATGCCCAAAAATTGTCAAACTATGACAAACTTAAAGAGACGCTTCATTTTTTCCTTTCTCTCTCTTCTATGGTTTTCACAATAATTTATTCCCTTTACAAGTAAAAAAAACATTAAGATAAATCCATTCAGTGTTTAAATCCCAAAGTTGTCTCTTACCTCAGAAGTTTGCCACTGTCGTTCCTCTTAGTCCCACCTACGATAAGCTCCTCCTGCCAGTGCATGTACTTTTTGGAAAGCCCATAGCAGCCACCAGTCAAAATACGAGCCACGTCAAAAGGCTTAAGAATATGACAGATCATAAATCAGAGATACACTCGAGATGCAAAACAACATTGATTTAATTAGCAAATCTTTATCTGCAGCCCACGACTTCAAAAACAAACACCCAACACAGAATAACAAATAATCACAAATGATTTTCAGCTATTGCTCTATGTTCTCCCTTGACTGCTGAACTCACCCGTGTAATATTCTTGTTGGGAGCTGACAACGGGCAGTCGGGGTCTGCGGGATTCAGGCAAGGGCGGTCCATATAGCCGTGGCCCACCTCTGCTTTGACCAGCATCTCCTCCCAGCTGTCCACCGGATACTTCAGCATCTTCAGCTCAGCAATGAATCCCATCGGATCAAAGTTGGTCCATTGCACTGGGTCTTTGCCACTGTGGGGAAAAGCAACTATTTTACTGTGGGATGTTCACACAGGACATGATGTTATAGCGTTAAAAACAGTGTTAAAAGCAGTGTTATAGGCGCACTGACTCCACTAGACCGTTGCTAACTCAAACACTGAGTGCTCTTGCTTTATCCAGAATTTCTTAGGATTGGTCCATTGTTGTAAATCTGCTACAACTCTGGGTTTTAAAAAGCGGCACTCATCAATGCTGCATGTATTTGTTAAAAAATACAGTAAAACAGCAAAATTATGAAATACTATTACATCATTAAAATCATTGTTTTCTATTTTAATATATTTTAAAATGGAATTCATTCCTGTGATGGCAAAGCTGAATTTTTTTTGCAGCTATTACTCCAGTCTTCGGTGCCACGTGATTTTTCAGAAATCATTCTAATATGCTGATTTGGTGCTCAAGACACGTTTCTTACTATTATCAATGTTGAAAACAGTTGTGCTGCTTAATATTTCTGTGGAAGTTCAAAAGAACAGCATTTATTTGAAATCAAATCTTTTGGAACATTCTAAATCTTGTTAATGTCCATTTTGATCAGTTTTATAAGTCCTTGCAGAATAGAAGTATTCATTTCTTTCAAAAAATAAAATCTGACTGACCCTAAACTCTTGAATGGTAGTGTATGTTTAACCATGAAGGAGAAGCACGGACTGAGCCCTGCTTATGGGATGTTGGACGTGCTTAAAGTGGTTGGGCATAACTGCAGGAAGCGGATGAAGGGTGACTGGATGGAATGCCGAAGGCTTAGGGATTGATGGACGCTGCACGTCACAGCGGTGGCAGCACTAATGTAGTTGGGATTGGATTTCAGCCTGCCTCCATAATAACAGCTTTGAGAAAATGGAATCAATCCGCTCATCTGATCTTTATCCCCTTTAATTATACTGCCGTGCCGGGTGATCCCGCTCAGGGCCTGGCATCTCCCTACAACTAACAGCCCAACGCAGCAGTTTCGCAAACCTCCCATACTTTGCTTGCCATCTTGTCTCAGTTGTTTTTTTCAGCACCCTCTTTCTCTTGCTGCGTCTTCACCCGTTCTCCTGTTCCGCCCGTATGTTTGACTCTATCCTCAGACAGCCTTCCTCACACCGAGTTCACCCGCCCACTTTCCATCATCCGTCCACTTCCACCGCTCCGCTGACTGACTCTCTAAGCCGCCCTCTCTCAAACCCGCTCCGCCTTTCCGTCCCTACACCATCTTTCTCTCATTTCTCCCTCTTTCTTTCATTCTTCCCTTTTTTCTGTATGTTTCCTTCTGTTCGCCCCTCTCTCTTTCTCTTCTGGCAGGCCTGCAGTGGTTCAGACCACATTGTATGTGCCTAACCAGGCTTGAGTCATTATTCCAAGTCCCCCAACCAGAACACAGTAAAATCCTTATTTACCATCCATGATGGAGGGAGAGAGGGAGGGGAGGAGGGCAGAAAAACTTTTGCAGACTTGGTGGTTGTCTACTGAGTGTAACTGTTGCAATGAGCCATTAGCAGCAGAAGTGGAACAATTGTGTGAGGCTTTGAGCGGTTCACCATCACAATGAAAGCCATGAGAAAACACCACAGGAGCACCACTTCGCACAATATTTAATCATGATTCATTTAATTTTTTTTATTTTTTAAATATTCTTCATGGAAAAAATCAATATGTATTTGTCTAATTTGTGCAAAAATACAAATTATATAATCATTAAACTAAACCAATAGAGAAGTGCAAACACAGAACACAGAACAGATTCAATATTCAAACATCCTTCCTGCACTTTATGGACTTAATCTTACATGCATAGGGCAAGTGGTTTTTGCAGTTTTCTGCTGGTTTCTGTTTAACTCGTAGGTGAGTTTCACTGATTACTGAATTTCACCATAAATAGAGTAAAAATTACTTAAATCGCATTAAACATCTTGCCTGAATATGATTTTTAAATAAATTACTCCTAAAGAGGTAATTCATCAAATAAACACTGTAAAATCCTCTTTTCACCACCTCTCTGGATTGGAAGGAAAAACTTTTCCTAAAAATTAATTTTGCTTGTTTATTGGTTTTCAACATGGCTCTATTCACAGGAAGGACATGTCAGTGAAGCGTTTAGTGTATGAAAATGGCCCTTCTGGCAAATCAACTTGTTGTCAAACGCCAGGCAAGACAGGGTCAAACACTACAGGCTGCAAGCAAATACAGAAAGGTGTATGCAACTTACGGGAGGTAGACCGTTCCTGAATGTAGCCTAGCACCTTCCCAGAAGCAGTCTAGAGGAGTGATGATCAGACATGGGTGTAGTTTCTCTATAATCTAAAAAAATAAATACGCTATTACTGTCACAAGCCCTTAGAGGTCATCCACTGAAGTTTAAAATTCTACTAAAAAAAGATACTGTAACAATTCTTACTTACCTGGTCCACAAAATTGGTTTCTGTAACAAGTTCTCCTGATTTGTAGCATAAATGTTCCAATTTCCATTGCCTGAAAACACAACAGTGGAAATTAGATTAACTATAATTTTGTGGACTAACATTAAATCAGAAAACTTAAAAGAAATAGTGACCAGTTACAGGACTTAAAATACACCCTTTCCCAAATTTTAACCTATAATTTTGGTTGATAAAAAAGTCCAAGGACATGTTATGCATCATCTACTCAAATAGAAACAACTCTTCAGAAGCTGGTGTGCAGTTACCTGTTGTACATGTAAACGTGCACTCTGCTGGCCTTTATGGCAGAGTCGAGGTGCTGCTTGAGCGCCTCTACGGTCAGAATGTTAGCACCTTCCTGTCGCGGTGTCTGTATCATGAGCTGAGGACTAAACATGGCCTCCTCTCCGATCTTCTGCCGCGTGTACTTGAGTTCCTGATTCACCCTGCCACCCACTATGAAACGGAGAAGAAAAGTGATGAAGACTTTCAGATGATGCTCCATAACCTTTTAGTACTTTTATTTATAAGCAGATTTAAGAGGTAACAGAAAATAATATGGAGAAAAAAAGGGATTCAATGCTGCATTATACATTGCTTCAAGCTCCACAGCTTAAAGGGATAGTTCACCCAAAAATGAAAATTCTGTCATTAATTACCCTCATGTCGTTCCAAACCTGTAAGACCTTCGTTCATCACACAAATTAAGATATTTTGATTAATTTTGATGTCTCCTCCGCGTCTCCCTGGCGCCATTTTGGAGAGCATCACATATGTAAACAATGTATGCTGTTCTGCGTCAGAAGCGGCTATGTTGTTTACGCTTTGATCTGAACGTAAACAACGCATCTGCGTACGTACGTTGCATACATTATGTAATTTTTATGTGATTCTCTCCAAAAGACGAATTGTTGAATAAATCATTATTTTTGTTTTCTTTGCGCAAAAAAAGTATTCTCATAGCGTCGTAAAATTGCGGTTGAACCATGGATGTCACATGGATTATTTTCCATGTGATGTCCTTGCTATGTTTCTGAGCCTTGATCAAGTTAGCATCCTTGCTGTTTATTAGGGATGTGAAATAGGGTGAAAAACTAAATTCGAATTTTGTACTAAAATATTATCAAAATTCTAATTATATTCTAATTTAAAATGAATAATTTCTGTTGGGGGAAAAAAAAGCTTATGGCTTCTCTCCTGAGGCCACAAGAGGGCAAATCGAGCAAAATATTAGCGTACTAATGCACGTTTCTTTGAAAAAAGTGCATTATGTTTAAAATAATTTTTATAAACCATATATAATTAATTACGTTGCTTAAACAATTAGAAACAACAAGCATCATGTATGTATTGCATAGTTTAATACTAAGGACCGAAAGCCAATCACAAAGTGTAGCCTACTTTTTTAATTTAAAAACATGACATGCAGTGGGATGTAGAAAAAACAAAAACTTGACTCTTCTGTAGTTACATCGTGTACTAAGACCGACGGAAAATGAAAAGCTGCGATTTTCTAGGCTGATATGGCTAGGAACTATACTCTCATTCCGGTGTAATAATCAAGGAAATTTGCTGCCGTACCATGGGTACAGAAGAGTCAAGCTTTCCAAAAAAAGTGGAGTGTTCCTTTAATTTGTGTTCCGAAGATGAACGAAGGTCTTACAGGTTTGGTACGACATGAGGGTGAGTAATTAATGACAGAATTTTCATTTTTGGGTGAACTATCGCTTTAATGTGCTGGAAACTAATTAAACAGTTTTGTATGCAGTGAGCTTCTTTTTCTTTTCTTTTTTTTACACTTTTCCGTCCAACACACGAAATGATCAAACCCTCGACAATTGAAGTAAAAAATACAACAAAATGGTCCTAACTTCAGAAATAAAAACAATACAATTTTTGTAATAGATTTTCAAAAAATGTTATAACTCAGTTTAATGTTCATAACACAATTAAGCTCAATATTTAGACTTTTTAAAATTAAAATGTATTTTATTACAAACATAGATTTCAAAAACCTAATTTGAGGTCAAACATGACTGAATGCAAGTTCATTCAGCAAAACATTCACAAAAGTGATTCAATTCTTTAAAATAATTGACTAATAAGAGTCATTTGTTTGTCAACCTAGATGTCACTTGTTGTAAAATGTGATTTTTTTGCATGCAAAGACATTTTCTCTGTATTATTTTGCAGTAAACAGTCTTTTTAGCTCATCACATTCAATTTATCAAGCTAAAACTCACATGTGGCGAAGAACAATGTGTTCAAAGTGTATATTTTTTATATTTATTCACAAACAAGCAATTGAAAAACCCACAATAAACAAAATAAAATGTCATTCAGAATTCTTCTGTGACAAACAGTCATAACTTTCGCTGCCGTCACACAGGGTCAAGCACAGTCTCATGATAATCAATCATATCCTCCAGCCTCGATGAAAGGAAACGCTAACACATGTACAGGCTCCCATATGTCCTGTTAACTTGACTTCAAAATGCCTTTCAGTACACCCTTTAACACCTGCAGTCTTCTTCACAGCCTTCAAATCCAGGCCTATGAGTTATGAGTGTGCGCGCAAGTGCGTCTGCAAGCGCACACGTGTGTGTAAGCGCTTGGCTGCTTTACTGCACTCGGGCAGTGGAGTCGTTGTGTTGCACACCTAAGCTCCACACAGAAACAGCGAGCCCTCACAGCTACAAAAGCAGCCTTTCAAAGCTTCCTGCTGAACACCGTCCAAGCCTGACTCTCAAAGCTGTCGATTCTTCACGCGCTCTCTACCTGACCTCCGAGAATAGAAGACTTCTCCATTTCCAGGATCAAGCACCCTAGAGAAGCAGGCAACACGGTTCACAAGGACTTCACAGTTATTCTGAACCAGGTAATTGTACAGGTAATCGGTCAAGTCCTCGCAAATCATCTACTGGTGTGATGTGTTTTGGACGGCAGGTTGCGTGATTCTGAAGCTCCTCTTAAGATGTCGAAGCAGGGAGGAGGGTTCATTCATGGTCAACTATCACCCTTTGAAGCAGTGAAGGTAAATTCAACTATATTTCACTAAACTATTCTGCCAGAGAAGATATTCTGAAGGAATATACACAAAGATGAAAGCTTTGCTTGTGATTTAGAAGGAACAGTCCTGTTTTTTAACACTTTACATGAGTTGTTCACAAAAAAGAAAAAGAAAAAAAGATTTACCTTCAAATGTATGTGCCATTAAAACAGTTAGATGTTAAGACTTGAACTACATTTAACATTTGACTGTAGTTCAACAGACCATAAAAGACACTAATTTGTGATCATTTTATTCTATTGTTGGCACTATTTGGTTGACACATGTTTGAGGCACTATTTTTTCCTTGTTTTTTTCCATATTGAGGTACATTTTCAATATATTTCAGAAAGCGTATCACAAAGGTTAAAGGGATAGTTCACCCAAAAATGAAAATTCTGTCATTAATTACTCACCCTCATGTCATTCCAAACCCATTAGACCTTCATTCATCTTCGGAACACAAATTAAGATATTTAAGATGCAATCCAATTAAACTCTTGTGAACGTGCCTGAAAGACTGACACGGAAGAGAAGAAACTGTTGAGTAGTCTTTCATTTTGTTTTCTTTGCACACAAAAAGTAATCTATTCTTGTAGCTTCCTAAAATTAAGGTTGAACCACTGATGTCACATGGACTATTTTAATGGTTGTAGTTGTGTTACTGTATATGCAGGGTCAGAAAGCTCTTGGATTTCATCAAAAATATCTTCATTTGTGTTCCGAAGATGAACGAAGGACTTACAGGTTTGGAACGACATGAGGGTGAGTAATTAATGACAGAATTTTCATTTTTGGGTGAACTATCCCTTTAAACATTATGGCACTCACATGATCCCCCTTCAACTGTATTAATTTAGGGCGATAAATCAAAGTCTGAAACCTAGGCCTACATGCAAAACAAACTGTAACAAGAGATATTTCGAAAATATTCTTCTGTAGAACCCTACGAAAATGGATCGTGTGACCTTGAACTACAAGGCAGCAACTTTAACAGTGCGCTCTCTACTTTTGTAGCACATTTACAGTGACATGAACAAAGAAAAATGAAGTCAGAATCATATGTTTGTGATTTCCAATATTTTTCTAAGAACTTACACTTACAGGTTTCAAACTCCAATCCTCTCCCACCTAGTTGTGTGTGGCAACAAGACTTAGGCTTTTCACAATTTTTCCACACTCTGAACATATGTGAGAATGGTCTCAATTTCACGCAGTATAAACAAGCATAAAATAACAAAAAATAAAACAAATTCGCATCAATTCATCTTTTTTGACCTTTTTTTTCCTTCCCTCAGAACCACAAAAACTTCAAAAATACAGAAACATCTATCATGCTTGGCAACTAAAGCAAGAAAATGTCTTTTTCTCATTAACCTACTCCAGCTCTGGGGGAAAGGGCTGTGTAAAACAATCTGTAACAACTTATAAGCTATAATCCAATTTAACAATGGTTTTCAATTCACGAGACAAACATACGTTGAATATTTTCAAACCGTTGTAATTGTATTAAAGTTGAAAATAACCATACTTTTTTTCTCAGGGCAGACCACCCAGCCTGTGAAAAAGGCTGAGAAGGAGAAGGAAAACGTCTAGAAGCATTATGAAAAACCAAAGGATTTCTTTTTATTTGGGCCCAAACGTACATCTGATCTTGTTTTGAGGCATGTTTATAATATCCCTCATTAATTGCAGCTTCAAGCGAGCCTGAGCTTTACTTCAACATGATCATTGGGACCAGGTTGATTACGTCCCAAACAAGCTTAGCATGTTCCTGATTGTGAGGCCCTGGGAACACCAACATGTTTTGGGGATGAAAGAACCTCAGATGTCATCTTTTCAATCAGAAAAGTCTCCGCTCTGGATTAACATGAACTAGGTCACCTTTACATCATGAATGGCTCCTCTGATGTACGTCAAGACCTAGAGATGCAACAGGAAGGAACTATAACAATGAACGCCGCTCACTTCACAGAGAAAGACTTCAATATTTTTGGAAACGTCATATTACGACCTGAACCCTAGAGAGATCAACACCTCTCCAGAGACGCACAGGTTCTGGGGTCACAAATGGCCCTGCCTCAGGTGTGAAATTAACACCAAAAGAAAATGTGTGCGAGAGAAAGAATGACAGAGAACAAGAGGTGAATTCATTCAAACATGACTGCAGGTGTGCTTTGAAAAACCAGCAAGACTGTCTAATCCTGGAGATCAATTTTTGAGAAAAAGCCCATGAACTGCAACAATAAGGAGGTGTATAGATAAATTCCAATTGCAGGGAGATGGAAATGGTGTGAAATACAATCTTCTAGAGCACAATATTGAATAGTGTTAATCAATTGAAAAACATTAGGATAAGGAATTGAGAACAAGTTCTTAATAATAACATCATATTCTTTTTAATGAACCAGTCAAAAAGACTCATGAAACAGACTTGAAATCAATTTTGAACAAAATTGGTCTCGGTCTCTAAATCAGTCAAAACTGTTTGAATAGCAAGTCAAGTCTAACTGAGTGTGACAGAATGTATGACAATAAACATTATACAGGTTCAAAATAAATATTTGTTAATAAGAGCACTTTTCACAAAAAAAAAAAAAATCGAGAATGAACAAATTAAATTAAATTAATCTGAACCAGAAATAATAATCTTCTTAAAACTATGTCCTTAACAAACATAATAATAATAATAATAATAATAAAGTATTCAAAAAGTAATCATTTTTAACAGAATTTATAATGAGAATAATTTAAAAGTATTATTATTACAACATTATACATTTAAATTATGAATAATAACAAAAACAACAATGATCTCTATGAACAAGTGCTCATCTGATGAGATGTTCCTCAAGAAAAGCTGTAAAAAAGCAGCTGATTATTTGCATATATGTATATATATATATATATTATTTGCATATATCATGAAGCAAAAAAAATTCCTCACAGCACAACAAAAGGCAACATAGCAAAATAAAAGAAAATTGGTGCAGCAGCTAAGACACTAATAAACAAATCACACACAAAAAAATCAACAGATAATCTTTTTCGCTAACTAATATGTTGCTACTTTAGACAGCAGAAACCAGTTTAAATGTAAAACCAAAATTTTCCATATTTGTCTACAATCCACAGATGTGTGAGGGGTGCGGAGCAGCATGGCAGCCAGTGAATCTGGTGTGCATGTCAGTGTGTGTTGGTGCCTCCACTGGGCCCATTCAGTTTGTTGCATAACATTAACCCTTGAACCTCCCTTTCACAAACAGGGGGAGCTGCCATTGGAAGGACTCTACCAATGCCCTGAGTTTTCAAGCGGCGCATTACTATTCTTACCATTCAGCTGCAGAGTGGCTTTTGAGTGGCCGTTTCAGAGGGGTGCGAGGGGTTTGGTACAAAAGAAAAGCCCCACCCACAACCCCCCACCTCCAACACCACCAAAACCACTGCATCCAACCCCTTCAAGATCATGACATAACTCCACACTACCGCAAGCTCCCCTACCACCCACCACTTCATCCCGCCGACTACGCCAATCACGCGGCTGGAGGGCCGGGTGGAACGGTTGCTGGGGTCGCACAGTAAAGGGATGGTGTGGCTTATGGCGGCTTTTTTAGGTGCGTGTGTGTGTGGGGGGGGTGCTTGTAGGAAGGGGCTGTGTGTGGCAATGCCGGCACAGGGAGGCACTTTTTATGACTGTGTTGCGGGCGGGATTAGCTGGATTAGACTCCAACTCAGAGAGACCCCCTGTGGTCACACGGAAGTTTCTGCACAGGGTCATAGCGGCATGAACTCTCTCCCTTGCACAACTTGCTCAACTCCAAGAACAAACCACAACGCTCTGCAACCAACCCAGTCAATGGTAGACGGCTTCGACATACCACCAACCGGCACTCTTGCATCTAAACCAACGAGTTTCATTCATACGAAGAAAATTGAGGGGTTTCGGGGGAAAATATGTTGCTGTTTCTACACGCCAATTTTAATAGCTATACAAATAGGTAGTATATCCGTAAATAGACTTGTAATGGCTCCATACATTGACCTTCACCATACTTCACTTTTCAGCCTTTCGCAGAGAAGATACGAATGGTGGGAAAGAGGGAAAGTGAAAGTGAGAGAAAAAGAAAAAGTGAGGGAGAGAGAGAGTCCCTGACCCGCAGCTGTAGCACAATGCCCCCGAGCAGCCTGTTCGACCCCTGACACAAATTTTACACCGCAGCTGCGATTTACTCCACACTGCATTACCATATGTATGGCCAGCTCTCCTCTAATTATGCTAATCACCTGTCCAGATCTGCACCACAAAAAATGGATGTATTTAGCAGTCCGCTGCCTACAAATACAGCTTACTGCAATCCAGAGATGTACATTCAGAGGGGCCTGAATGGGTAGATTTTTCCACGTTGCTGGCTTCATTCAAGTCCCTTCCCCTTAAGAAAAAACTATTCAAATGAACTGGATCGCACTGCAACAAAAAGCATGGGGGAAAGTGTGTGTGTGTGTGGGTTGGTGCATGCTCAAGGTTAGGGGGTGGTACTGTGTGCGAACCTACCCAAACATTCGGTGAGTTTCGGCAAAATAAGATATCACTGGGACATTTCCAGTTAGCCAGGGTTTTAAAATCAATGTATCACTTATTATTACATGGCTCTCTGGACTAAAGCTTTCTGATTGGCTGATTACAGGAGTTTGTGGTATAACCACCGCTAATCTAAATTAGCTAATACTTTAATTAAAAACTGCAACAGATGCACTAATCTTTTCCATGACAGTCTTATATTTATGTGCAAAAAATTTCTAAAAAAAGAATCTAAAAATACTTGGTTGCCAATAAAACACCTTAGCGAACAGTTCTTGCAGGTTACATCAAGCATGTTTTAAAGTTTCACTTTTCACTACAAGTTTACTAATCCATTCCCAAAGAACTGAATGGAAATTGGTCTAGGTGTGGGCCGAAGTATAACTTTGTAACATCCCGGCTCACACGTATGAAGCATTAACCGAAACAGCAGATTGCAGAAAAACGGCCGTTCTAGCCAAAACACAAATAACACTTCAGCTACTACGCTCCCCTCCCCCTCTTGCTCTCTTTCGCTGAACTCCTCCGCCCCTCGGCCACAGAGAGAGGGAGGGTGGAGAGGGGGAGGGCTGGACCACCCGGCATCCATGGCAGGACTGTGTGTTTACATTGCTGCGCTTCACTCTGTAATACATCTGGCATCCCAGGGCTGGACTCCCAAGTGAAGGTGGGTGGAGGAGGGGGGTGTCAGTGAGAGGAGTATGGAACGGGGGGGGCTGAAGTGCAGCGAAACCTTTCGAAAGAAAAGAGAGGGGAAGGGGAGTCGGAGAAAGTGAGAGAGAGAGAGTGCGCGCAAGTCTTTTCCGTCATTTCAGTGTCTCTGTTTTTTGAATAACACGGAGTGGAGGTATGCAGAATATAAACACAGGAATTGGAGGGCTGTCAGGATGCTGGTTGTGGATGGGAGTTGCTCCATTTGTATCTGTCTTCCCCACACTTGCGTCAGTTTTAAAACTGTCGAGGTTGCCGCTGAAGAAATCAGGATTTATAGACAGTGTAATATATGTTAATCAGATGTATGTTTGAGAAATTCTAAGTATTCAAAAACTGCATGCAAGGCTCTAGACTTATTCTTCCCACTGGTCGCTCTTTTGCGACTAACTTTCTCAGTCGGTCGCATGAGCACATGATTTGATCGCAATATTTTTTTTTCGTTCTTTTGCTACATCATGGGATTAATCAATGCTGATGAAATTTTATCATAGATGCGACTCAGCAACACACGCTGTATGGAGCAGCACAGAACATGCACTCACACTAATGCACTCATGTCTATTTTGAACTCGCACATTCTCAAAAAACTGTCGCAAATGCAACCGTTTTGGTTGCAGTCTAGAGGCCTGTGCATATACCTTGTACAACAAAAATCCCATAGAGCTCCGTTTGAGAACGGGACCATTTCTAGGGACATCACTCTATCCACTAAGCAACCAAAATTATTTATTACAATAAAAAATACATTTGGCGCACAAAATGAGGTGACAGAAAAGGAGTCTCATTCACCTTTTAATTATCTGCATAAATATGTAACTGATTGGTGCATCATTCTGCCTAACATCTCCTTATGCAAGCCATATGGATATTTTACAAAATTAAGGTAAGTGATCAGATGTTTTATTTTTGGAAATACTATTTTATTCACAACATTATCTCTGTTAAAAATCATAATAGTCCTGAGCCAGTTCAAGCTTTAATCTATGCAAATCAAAAATAATTTTAATGTAGCATTTTTTTTGTATTTTGTATATTAACTACTCAAGCTCCACATTGGAGAAAATTACAGCTGCTTACTTAAAGCAATCTATTGCATAAAGTGTTATATATATATATATATGGTATATGGGGAAGTCGTGGCCTAATGGTTAGAGAGTCGGACTCGTAATCCAAAGGTTGCGGGTTCGAGTCCCCGGCCGGCAGGGATTGTAGGTGGAGGGAGTGAATGTCCAGCGCTCTCTCCACCCTCAATACCACGACTGAGGTGCCCTTGAGCAAGGCACCGAACCCCCAACTGCTCCCCGGGCGCCGCAGCATAAATGGCTGCCCACTGCTCCGGGTGTGTGTTCACGGTGTGTGTGTGTTCACTGCTGTGTGTGTGCACGTTGGATGGGTTAAATGCAGAGCACGAATTCTGAGTATGGGTCACCATATTTGGCAGTATGTCACTTCACTAATGAAGTCTTATAAATATGTTGTGACGTGACTGAAGTGCTGATTGCAGAGCCGGTGCAAACATATCGCTATGCTTTCTTAACTGCTGTTGTTTTACCACTGTTTTGTTTGTCATGTTAACAGTAAACCACTGTTTGCATATATCAAACTTATTTTAAATTAGGTCATATTAGATCAGGGGTCAGCAACCTGTGGCTCTAGAGCTGCGTGCGACTCTTTCATCCCTCTGCAGTGGCTCCCTGTAACATGGGTGTACCCTAGAGATGCACCGTTTGCAATTTTCTTGGCCGATTCTGATTTCCAATTTTTTGCAAGTGTGACCTGCCAATACCGATTTTTGCCGATTCCGATTTTCTAGGAACTATAATTGACAGCATACAAAAATATTTGCAAATTTCAATTTACATAAAAGAAATGATTAAACATTACAATTCCCCCAATCTGGACTAAGTTACAGATTTTCTCTCACTTAAACAACTTTCAAAATAAAGTGCTCTGTGACTAGAAAGAGGAAGAAATAGTTAACTTAAAATTAGTTGCTATATGTAACAAAACAGATGGCATTTCCCATTATGTTTATAAATGGTCATTTTTTTCCTTAACCTTATTAAATGTGTTATCTTTCATAACAAATTCTTACTTTGTTTCAATTAATTCAGTTAGCATAATAAGAAACTGTAGAGTTGTAACTATTCGAATGAAATTAGTATTAACAAAGTCCATCTTTCCACTGATGAGGAAACAGAAGCTGGTATTAGATACATTTACACAGACAGTTTGGTGAAGCTGAAGTAAATAAATGCATTTACACTAGAAAATTTCAAATGCATAAATAATTTTATAAAATTAATGTTTTACATATTAAAAAAAAATAAAAAAAAATAAATGTTGAAAAAATCCAATGATACTTTTAAATATAACTAAACCACCAGAAGGTGGCGTCAGGTGTTAATGAGTGAGTCATTTATTCAACCGATTCAATCAGACGGCTGACTCATTCAGAAACGAGGCAAGTGACAGTCCTTATGAATGGGCCACTGAATCATTGACTCACTCGATTCGTTCAAAAACGTGGATTCATTCAGTAACGAAACACCGCTGTGTGTTGTTTGGAGACACACAACAGTTCTGCTGTGGCTTGGATCGGAACTATTTCATCAGCGAAATTGAGCAAAAACAGTCAATATTTTGTCTAAATTCTAAGTAACTTACTATTGTATAAAATCAGTGTCACATTGCAATCTTGTTGATATTGATATTCGGGGAAACATCATGGCCATATAATAGTGCTTATTTAAATCATATATTGAAAATACCTTTTTTTCTTCTACCGCAGTATGCATCTATATATTTACTGGCAATCATGTAGAAAACCCTAGCAGCCATTCAGAATACCCTAGCAACCATACAGCAACACCCTGGGAACAACACTCCAGCATTGTGCCAGCGAGTTTTCCACAAAATGTAGAAATCCTGTCCATCTAAATGTAATCTGTATTAGCCATCACAGTTGCTTTTTAACTGTTATTATAATTATTAGTTCTATTGCTATCTCCACAATGATTTTACATGAAGTACTAAGGTTTTAGGCTAGGCACACAGACCCCAGTTCTCCAATCTTGAGAAACCTAGTTCAAACTTCAAACCCCTTAAAGCCCTCAGGGCTCCACATACATCCCTTACAGTTCAGTCATGTGTGTCCAAGCCTTCCCGAGCACATCCAAACAGGGAGAATTCTACTAGATCCCCATCTCTTCACCACAGTGCAGGGAGGCCACATTCTTCAGTCACTTCCTTCATATTAAAAGAGGACTTCTTCCCAACATGAACTGCAGGTTATACACTCCTCCACACGGCTAACTCTTAACCGTCCTCATGTTTCACTGGGAAACCAGGGGAGGTTTGTCAATATGTCCACACCTGTTGAATGTAAAGGCATTTTCAGCCTACAATTCAAGTTAAATAAAAGAACTTAAAGAGTAAACACCTGAAGAGAGGAAATTAAATGGCTCTACTCATAAAACACAGCAAAAAGCTTAATAAAGCTTAATAACTGTTTAAAATAAGAATAAAATTAACTCAAGTTACACTTCTTCCAGATTAACTGCACATTAATCACCAATCTAATAAATTCACACTGCCCCCTGCTGGGTGTATAAAGCCAAATCTTGCTGGTTAAATTACTCATTTATTACCTTTAAATTGATCAACTCCTCTTCCACGGGAAGGCTAACGTAGTAGTAAACCTTCTCTCATCATCACTGGCGTTAGCTGGAACCCCTCACTCTGCACCCAGGTCATGTAGCCAGTATCAGATGAGCTTTTAAATAGCGGAGTCTCCCCTCGATGACCTCAGGTCCTAAGAGATGCAGCCTTGTGGCCCAGAGGTTCATGCTACCCCCCACACAAAGGAATGGGACAACCCAAACCCTGATATCTCAATGATTTCACTGCGAGAGTGGTCCCTCTCAAAAGCGGCCAGGAGGGGAAGGCGTACAGGAAGGCGAATGTTTACGTGAAAATGTTTTAATTAAATTCAGGCGGTGCTGGTATTTTCTTTAAAAAGCCTGTGATTTTGAAAACAAAAAAGATGGCTACTCATTTAATCTAGAATAAAAAAAAGTAATCTACAATAACAGCAAAGTCAAAGCCATTATTTTGATAAAATAAAATACATTTGTTTTTTATATTTAAATATGTTTAATATATATTTATAAAGTATATATAAATATATTTATTACTCTTTCTGCACAAACCTGAAGAAGTCCACAACTCCAAACATTAGTGTCCAAAACATCAAAGCTACATTCACATCAGATCAGCGAGAGGATTCAGCCAGCGACTCGAAGGCTATGACAACATTATCTACACCAATCATGTAACGCTGAAAATCTGTAGAGCAACCAAACTAATTATAATGGTTGGAACGTAACAGCCCTCAATGGCAAGTGATGAAAGCCAACATGAGATCACACTGAATCCCATTCAAGCTGAACTTAAGGGAGAGTAAGAGACAAGAGCTTCAACGAAGGGTCATTTGGAGGTCGCTAGCAAAAGACTGTTCCAAACGAAACATAAACATGCATCCTAATGGACGCTGGGCCGACATCTCCCAGCGCAGAACCTGGCCAACCAGAACTAATCTATCCCTCAGCTGTGGAGTTTAATCTAAACAAACAGATCTCAATGTTACTGCATCTGGAAGCTGTCATGTGCTTCGACATGGGAGAAACTGAGGTGTGAGTGAGTGTGTGTCCAACAACCGACTGTCATACTTCATCTGCAAACCTCCTGCGCTTCTTGGAAAGGAAATGTGGAAGTGAGCAACAGAGGTAAAACTGCAGAGAGGATAAAGCTCTGGGTTAGCGAGGTGTTTGTGATAAGGTTCACACAAAAATGACTATACTTTTACACTAAGAATATTACTAAAGATTTGTGACACTCCACTCCATTAAATTTTTAGCATTAATACAAAGGTTTCTCTCTCGAGGGGCAGACTGAGGTTTAAGGATCTAGGCTGCTACTGCAAAAGGGTTCCAATATGAGTCTCATGTAGGGTTGACCAAAAACAATCTCAGAGATACTGCACCTGCTCCATTACCATAGGAGCCTTGAGCAATCACTTAAGCTCCTCCAGGGGGACTGGAACTACAACTAGTGTCATTTAAGTTGCATTGGATGGAAAAAGTGTCTGCTCAAGGGCAAATTAGTAAAGTTAAAAAAGAAAAAAAAAGAAAAAGAGAGGCCAGTGAGATCATTAAGCCAATAAAACAATTCCCTTCTCTAGTTCTGAATAGAACAGTTCAAAAATGCAGCTTTTAAAAAACAACTAAATTTAATTCCTTAGATGGGCAGGAACATAAAAATACTTTACCAGAGTAGTATATCAATATACCTAAATATCCTATAATATACACACTATGGCCTATATGAAAATACTTTTCTAAATTCAACATTTTTCTCAAACATTAGGCCCACACATTCAGCCCAGTCTCACAAATGCCTATATGCCTCAAACAAAAGATAAAAAATAAAGCCATCTACAAGGAGCAAAACGTGGAGTCAGACTTGCAAGTGTTGTGGTAGTGTTTCATAAAGAACAACAGACATTTTATTGTGTGCCTTATCAAGGATATTTTCTCCAAGGGACACAGTGCCTTCTTAAAAAAAACTGAGAAGAGAAAATAATTTAGCAGTTAGCCTATGTAACAGTATAAAAACAATATCAATTAGTGTAAAAATCGCTCATTTCAATAAGGTAATATTGTTTCATGGGGACTAACTGAAAAACACTGGGAAAAGTCACATGACAGGATATATCTTATTATGATAGGTCAATTACTGTTGACAATCGCTCAATTATAACAACATTATCATTACAACATCCTCCTATCATGCTCGAAAAAGGTTGGCAAATAGCACTGAATTTGTCAAAATGGTGTGAATATATAAACCAGTTACAGAATAAACTGCTCACCCACTCAAACATCACTACTTTCGAATTGAAACAGTGATGTACAACTAAATGGGAGCTTAAAAAATGCGAAAATGTAAAGTATGCTTAAGAAAACAGTGTTTCATGTTTGCACAGTTTTTGGTTTAAAGGCACATCATGTAGAAATATAACATGAAAAAAACACACAGAGAGGTGACGGTCTCCTCATTTCTTAAATCTACCACACACCACTGACTTTAATATCAGCCCTGGATAAACA
Organism: Barbus barbus; assembly: GCF_936440315.1. Taxonomy (NCBI): domain Eukaryota; kingdom Metazoa; phylum Chordata; class Actinopteri; order Cypriniformes; family Cyprinidae; genus Barbus; species Barbus barbus. Next base: position 15,404,719 of record NC_136756.1, read on the forward strand.
TAACATGGCATATATTTACAATACAAAAGCCAGCTCATCCAGTTCAAATAATTTAATATAAAAATAATGAGTGCAAAACCATCTTAAAGGAAAGCCCTCATATCATCCATGGTCTTATCAAAGGTTCTTTAAACTTCAGGAATGTAGATCAAAGCAGAACGGCCTGTTTGTCCCTCCCCCTTCAAAAAAAAAAAAAATCACCACCCACACTACAGCCCCAACTTCTCACAATTGACTTATTCATACAATAAAACAACTTTCTTTAAAACGTTCTTCAAGCTGCCTGTGCGCTGTAGTCTGTGTTGGGTCTGGGTGCACGTTTCTGCCTGCAGTTCGCTCGGTTCCTGCTGAAACTCTGAGACAAATCTTTTTGGAAAGTTGAACGCTGTCCAAAACAGGACCACACACAGGCTCTGTGAGCAGCGCGGATCAGATTCAACTGCTGGAGGCAGACACACACACTTACTCGCACACACTCACAAAATGGCGGCTATTTGTGTTAAAAACACTCACATTGCTCACTAAATCGTATATCCACTGATGTATCGAACTTGGAAACAATCGGCGAGCGCGCGCGCTATCGTGTTCCATAAACACACTGCGTTCGTGCGCACGAGGCAAATTCGAAACGAAAAACATTCTTTTCACGTTTAAAATGGATTTCTGCCAGATTTCTATACAATAAACAATTCCTTCAGCTTACATGACAGACCCCCACCCCACCCACTGCTTCAGGTCTGCTTTTAGATTACACTTGCGGGGAAAACGTATTAGAAAGGCTTAAAGTAGAAGGAAAACAGCTTCTTACCTTCTACCCAGAGTTTCTCCACGTCCGTCTCCAGATTAGCTGCCCTTAAGCCAACAGCAAAAGCTCCGAATATTAAAAGGCCCACAACTAAAAACTTTCCACAGTTCTTTTGTATGTAACAGCCAAGTTTAAACAAAAGTCTTTGAAACTTTGCTCTCAACCACAGCGGCGCTTTCCTCCCAGTCGCCTTCCCCTACAAGACAAGAGACAAGAGAGAGCAAATATTAAACTCATCATCACCTTGTTAAAAAGATTCAACTCAATTTCATCATTGCAAGGTCATGTTTTTTCGACTGAACTGCAGAAAATAAGCTAAAATGGCTTTTAGGGGTTTTAAATAACTGTATTTTTAGGAATAAACTACTTTCATCCTTTGAAAGTAATTACTTGAAATGTATTAAACAACTAGAGTTATGTAGAAACGACAAGACTATCATAAATTCTTAAAAGTAGCCTCTCCACACTTTCAAGCACTATTTCTGTGGCAAGCCATTTTAACAATTATTCCTCAAAAATATTTATTTTTAAGTGCTTATTTTTAATTACTAGTAAGTAACCCAATAATGACTTTTTCAGTGTCACAAGTAATAACTATTTATTAGATACTAGTAAGGCTTAGTCCTTTGCAACTAGTCGCTATCCCAATAGTGACAAGTTCTGTTGTATCCGATGGCAAATTGGAATTCTTCAACTCCAACTTTAGATTAGTATCTATTCCAGTATTACTTGTAACTACTAATTAGGTGCAAGTATTTATTCTTTAGTTACAACTTTATATTCCAGTTTCCTAGTACTAAACAGACATTAGTACCTATTTATTAGACACAAGTGTGTCTTCAAGTTGATTCTAGAATGGTTCCTAATCTTACCAGTAAGATTTTAAATCAAATATGGAGTAGCCGTTATGGCTGGTAATTACATATGACAATTTAAAAAAGCCATAATTAGTCTTATAATGTTATAAGAATTAGATAGATTCAGGTGTCTTATGAATTAGCTAGAAAAGCTGGCATATATACTGGATCAAAATCAACCATCATGTTTGAACCACAGACTCCCAAAGAATTTAATGGCAAATGCCACCAATAACAATAAAACTGATATTTGTCACTATTTTGGATTGTGACTAGAAGAAAAAGAATGACGACCATTAACTGACAAATAGTTATTACTAATGAAACTGAAAAAGATGACTTCCTAGTAATAAATAATTACTAGTAACAAAAATAAATAGCACTTAATTCCAGCTACTAAATGTTAAACCGGCTTGCCATACTACTTGTACCGTTCTCGCGGCTTTCAAATAGTATTCTAGTTCCACGCATAAACTAAACGTAAATCTGAGTCTAGCTGCAATGTGTCAGACTGCATCATTTGGACACTGTAGCAGGGAAACAGGTTACAGTGTCCAAAGCCATGCAATATCGGAGATGCACGTGGGTCGCATAGCTGAAGGGACGCGATGTGATGTGATTTGGGAAAGTGCTGCAGCCATCACACAGGGAATTACGACAATATTTGTGAACCGAAGAGGGCAGCCACATGGATCGTGCCTGAGCAGTGCGGGACGAAAACTACTCCCCGTGTGTAGATCCTATCTGAGGGGGCTTCAATCAGTCTGCTAGGGCCAACATCACTAACAAAACTTAAGACCCTTCGCTTCACGCTCCGAGCTCAGCTTCTCGTCTGACAGGTACATTTAGGATTACTGAATCGCAACAGATGGACATAGCGGGGAATAAATGCAGCGAATCCCTCGAGCGGCTACAGGTTGCTTCCAGCATTGGCACCCCATCGGTGCCGTGGCTATCCCGTTACCTAGCGACTTCACTAAAGTTGAGCACTTTGTCAGAGCATTCCCAACAAACGGGGCAAACATAAAAGCACCTCTGATATCTGCTCCAATGCAAAGGCGGCATCGCAATAGCTCGGCCGCTGCAAATACTCCAAATCCGCCGCGGCGGTCCGATAGTTGCCCCTATTTCTCCGCGTTAACCTCGGCCGATCGGGGTCTCTGTTTTCCTGCTCGGAGGACACATTAACAGCCGAGGCCATGTTGCAAAGTCTGCGCCGAACGTCTCGTTATCCGCGCTAGTGTATTTCCCCGCGAGCGTTTAGTGATATCCGAAGAAAACCAAGTTTGTCTCTCGTTGATCCCAGATCCGCGAAGCACTTCATACTCCTGTTTGAGACGGCGAGTCAGAGTCTGCGCCTTCCATTCCAACATTTCGCGAATCTGGAGGTCTCCAACAATTCCCCACTTTCACGCCGTCCGCTGGAAAGTCCGCGATATCAGAAGGCGAAGTGGATGCTGTGGAAACGTCGGTCCCTCGCTGGCTGTAGCATTCTGTGATCTATGTGGTCCCTCCTCAGGCCGCGCGACAAGGCGATCTCTGAGAGATTCAATAGATGTGAAAAAAGATCACTCTCCATTCGGAGACAGAGGAGGAGGGGCGGGGCAAAGCCACTCGAAATCCCGCCTCCGGGGCTGTCAGATGGCCGGGGTTCCTGGGCTCTGATTGGTTCCAGAAGGGCAAAAATTACTCAGCAAACACGACTATTATTAGCTGCTTAGCAACAGCTCACCAAAGTAGTGAGACCACCCAAGCCGCGAGCCCTCGTGTGTGCATCTCAAACTTCAGGGGAGTCTTAAAGAAGCAAAGCCCACTTTCTGCAGGGTCCGACTCGAGCAGCGTCCGAGCGCCAGAACTATTCACCAAGAGGAGAAAAGCACAGGCGAGCCGTTTCTGGGGCAGAGGCAACACAACACTTTTTGACTTGTGCCTTTTTTTTCGTTTCTTTTCTCATTGTTTATTTCTTACTTTTATCTTTTTTTCTTGTCTGTTTCTTTGCCTTTTGTTAGTTTTTCTTGATTGTTTCATTGTGTGTATTTTTCTGTCATTGTCTTTCACTCTTTCTTTCTCTCTTGATTGTTTCTTTTTTCTTTTCTTTCTTGTTTGTTTCTTTGCTTTTTGTATATTTTTTTTCTTGTTAATTTCTTAGATTTTCTTGTGCTTATTTCTTTTATTTTTCTTTCTTGTTTTCTCTAGTTTCATTTGGCTGTTTGCTTTCTTTTCTTGCTCTCTCTTTGCACAACATACATTCAGAAGACTTAGTTTTTGCAAGAACTTACACCAACAAATAGCCTTTAAAATCATACAAACATTTGTCAGTTTTCAGCCCAATAAAGACCTGTTGTTTTCTTCACAGATAAATTGGTATATATAATTTAAGTTTTTAATTTCCTGAACACAAGTTATAGTTCTGATTACTTGTAAATTGAGGCAGTCTTTGACCATTTTACTTTCATAAACAAGAATAGAGCGCCACCTAGATTACATAATTTTTTGGATAGCGAATATGAATTTTACACCCGTTTATGTGTCATACATTCTACAGCAAAAAGTACATTGAAAATAAATTTTACATTTGGGAGACGCTGTTGTTCAAAGCGATCAACACTGCATTGAAGATATTCTCTAATTTGATCAGTTCATGCATTCCCTGGCAATCAAACCCATATCCTTGGTGTAGCTAACATCCTGCCCTAGTTGACAAGTAAATTGTTGACAAGAACTGTAAGTAATTGTGTACTTTACTTGTATTGACTTCCCTTTCCCAGTCCCAGCTGGGCAGTTTGGATATTGGCCATACTGAGAGCACTGGCTCCTGGCTACAGGGCAAAGGAAAAATGCTATTAATGAGAGTTGTCTTTTATTGTGCACAGGTGGGTTACAGTTTTGAACAAGTCTGTGCCAAAACATGGGAATTCCTTGTCTTGCTGCCCTTTTTCATCAAGTGTATTGTGTAAACATGACATAGGTTTTATACTATACATATCACACATCCAAAAATAGTTTATGACTTTTGAGAATGAAAAATCTCCCGCACCAAGCCGCAATGCTGCTCTGCAGTATATCATGATTAGTTTTCCTTTGCATTACTGAATCTCTTACAAACACAAAGCACATTATTCAACAAAAATAATACAAATATAAGCAGCTATATATACTGAACGATGATTGGAGTGGTGATGTCATCGGTTTAGGAGACTATGGGAGGAAAGCCTTGACGTTAGTACGAAAATGAGATACATCGTTATGAAGGATCCATTTCCTATCCCACCCCACCATCAGGAAATTATTACAGCCATATTATTTTCCTCCAGAAATGAAAAAAACTGGACCATTAGTCATTAACTTCCTCTGCTGGATTCTCTGAGCTATATGATCTGTCTTGAGCGCTATGTTTCACTCAATCTCTCCCAACAGTCCTGTAGTTTGCCATGGTTCCCACTACAGTGATGTACCCATGACTTTTCCCATGTTTACTCTATAGCACAAGGTTGTGCTCAATCACACCGATGTGTTTGACAGCTCTGAGCACTTCTCTGCCAGTGTTTACACTCTCCAATTTCCTCTGCGATTGTGTGGCTCTTGTATAATCAGTGTGACACTAGAGAAAGGAGAGCACTTCAGAAAAACTGCCTATTTACCTTTGTGCAAAGGCTGGATGTTTTCAGGGGTGGAAATGTTTTATATTGCATATTTCTGTGTGATTTAAATGTAATAACAAAAGTTTAAGGTAATTTCTAGAACCATTTCTTCAGAATTCTTTCGGGGAAAATGTTAATTAAAATGTCATATAGCTTTTATTTGTGAAACATTGTTGACCAAAATTATCCACTGATGGGGCAAATGTGATACTGAAAGTGACGAAAAATTACAAGCCCTTAATCAAATTAATCCACCCCCCTCTTTCTATAGAATTATTTAAAGTATTTTGGAATATTTTATTCTGAGAAAATATTTGAAAAGAATGCTTTAGCTTTAAATTCAAGTTCAACTCTTAAAGAAAATGAAAGAAAAGAAAACTTAGTGTTCTATCCTTGTTTTTTTTTGTAAATCCCTTCAGAGCTGTTGGGTCTCCAATGCCTAGATCCTGATCTATGTTTAGCCTACAGTCTCAGCAATCATCATTTTCAGGCTTAAGTTTGGACCCTTCCCATATTTTAAAAAATTCTGAAGTATGCACTGATTTTGTGTTTTGTTTTCATTTCATCACCATAGAAATCTACCATACACCCTTTCTGTTCCACCACTGTCTGTCCTCAGCAGTTCACAGAAACATAACACTCCTGTGAATATGAGATTGGATTTGTCCAAGTCTCCACAAAACAATTAATCGTTCCATTCTCATTAGCATGATGTGAGTAGCTCCCCAGCGTCCAGGCACACAAAAGGTCACACATTTATTAACTAATTACACAGTATATTTCTATACCTCATGAGAGGTCCTTGGAAATCATGAATGTCTTACTTCACAGCTGTGTGATGCTTGTCCCGCTCTACAGACTCTCATTGGAAATACTGTCCATAAGGACAGAACATTAATACCTGATTTGCTTTCCTATACAAATTTATTTGCATAATAATGCATGGTAAAATCTGCCAAAAAAGGGCCTGATGGTTGAATAATCGTATAAAGTTTAAAAAAAAACAGTTCGCCAAAAAAAATAAACATTTGCAGGAATTCTACTCACCCTCAAGTTGTCAAAGATGTACATAAGTTTGTTTCTTCATCTGAACAGATTTTAAGAAATTTGGCATTACACTTGCTCACCAATGGATTTACAGAAGAGAATGGGTGCCGTCAGAAGGAGAGTTCAAACAGCTGATAAAACATCACAATAATCCACTAATTAACGTGTTGTGAAGTTAAAAGCTGTGTGTTTGTAAGAAGTAAATCCATTACGGTATTTTAACTTTAAACTGTCATTTCTGGTTAAAATGTATTCATAATTCATTATAACATGATTCATCATAAGACTTCCTCTAGTGAAAAAAATCCCCTGCTGTTCTCTCACATCAAACTGTTCTCTCACATCAAACTGTTCTCTCACATGGACTTGTGGCTTGTAAACGGTGCTTGATCTGTGCATATTTCTCTTCCTGTTTGGACTCTCATTCTGACGGCACCCATTCACTGCAGAGGACCCATTGGTGAGCAAGTAATGTAATGCTACATTTCTCCAAATCTGTTCTGATGAAGAAACAAACTCATCTACATCTTGGATGGCCTTGAGTACAATTTCAACAAATTTTCATTTTTGGTAAACTATTTCTTTAAGCTTATTATAATTGATCAGTTCAGAGTAAAATGCTGCAAAAACAAAATACTCTCCAAAAACAGTCCAGTCATTTTGGAGTGAATTATATGATGACGTGGCTCTCTGCAAGTACCTACAGCTTGCGCGCAACTCTGTGGCTCTGAGCCCTACAAGACCCTCTGTTCCTTGAAGCATTTTCAGATTGGCAATTATAAAATAAACACAGCTGGCTGTAATATATGTGAATTTATTGACTGCATCATGATTATTTAGGCAAAAAAGTTTTACATATACAAAGCTCGGCAGCTGATTGAGCTTCTCGGAGGCGTACTCTCTTTATAAAGAAACCTTTATTTATTGAGAAATGGTGAATGTAGAATCTGTGTGGACAGGTTTGTATTGCAGTCTCTTGACAGAGATCTTTTTTCCTAACTAATTGTATTATTCTAAACTAAATTTCGCTGTCCGGACGCTGCCAATATTACATATGCTATCTGTTTTACACATCAGCTATGCAAACTGTCACTGATGTGACATCATTTATGGTTATGTACTTAATATGCACGCCAGCACCAAAAATTTAAGACTTGCAACTTGAAAGAGAGCTGTGCGCATCATTGGCATTTATGAGTGTATGAGAATACGTCGATGTCCTGATGTTAAATCAAATCTGATGTTTTCAGTCTCTCACTTATTATTCATCATGTTTATTATTATTTTTGACATATAACAGAGAGACATCTGTAGTCATTTACCACAGGCCATGCTTGGATTATACACCCTGGGACAAAGCATGAGAAAAATACCGCACTCCATTCGTTATTTAGATGTCTTTGCTATGAACTATATTCCTATCCCGTCATCATAACATTTTTTTAAATGTCAAGTATACAACGCAAACCTCTCCCACTGGCTTTTCAAATGTGTGGTGTTTATACACAAAAGCTGTTTTGAGGTCCAATCAATGCCTGCCTTGTAGATTTACAACCTTCTTTCTTCAGCACACAATCGCTGGTGACTCTGAGGGCCTGTTAGCACTTATGAAATAATTTGGGAAAAACACATCACTTACTGATCGAGTGATTGGTTGAGAGGAGAGAAGAGGTGTGGTGCAGATGTTGAGGTCCAGTTGCAGGTCTGCAGGGACCGGGAACCTGCCGGGTGATATTTTAATTGATTTCTGACAATAAGACCATGCTGTTGTATATCACACAGTATTAAAGTATGCTTTGCTTCCTTTTAGCCAAAGCTTATTCATTTTCAGACTGAAATATGGATGCAGAAAGACATGGGGTAAATGTTGAATGTTGAAAGTATGTTTGGTGTGACTGAAAATCTACAGCCTTCCTCTTTCCTTCTTTTGTAACAATAAACTGTACTCACATAACAGCAAGATTTGTATAATATGTCTGCAAAAAGTCATTTGCAGAATGTCAAATAACACTGCAATAACATGGAGGGCAGATGAATGATCTTATGCCCTGGGAGATGTTTTAGTATTGTTCTCATGCACATTAATGCGCCATAACTTAAAATAGTAGTTTACAGTATAATATTTGAAAAAAAATTAAATATAAAATTGCATTTAGGTTCGTTACATTGCAAAACACTTTTCTTTAACTTTATACGAACCTCACAGCGATTGGCTGCCGTCCAATTTTTTATTTTTTTGCTTGATAGCTGCAGTTCTCATCTTTTTGACACTCTGTCAAGGCTTTCTCTGGTCCACTGTAAGTCACATTGAAGCATGAAGCTCAGTTCCCATTGTAATACATTAACAATGTTTGCTCAGCTCCACTCTCCACAACTCAACCCCAATATTCATTGAAATTTACAGCTGTTTCATGAATTTAATGTTCTTTACCAAACTTTCACAGGCAAAATCCAGTCATTTCAATAGGAAATCATGTGATCAGGACGTAACTTGCAAAGTCCGGGAAAGATTTGGCAAAATCTTACTAAAGCAGTCCACTCAGGAATATCTATTTTCGTTCATATATAGAGGGGAAATCAAAAGAACTGATTTGAAGTGATTTATTTTGCGTTGTCTTGTTTTTTGGCATAAATTGGGTGGTATAAGAGCGTGAGACAAATGCACAAGAGTTGGCAGCCCTCATTATAGCTACTTTGAAAGCTAAGTCTTTCGTTTTATGCTAGCACATTCTTTAAAATATCTTCTTTTTAAGATATTTTCATTCTTTTGGATGAGAGTGAGTAAATTGTGATATATTTAATTTATTTTTGTGTATGAACTGTCTCTTTAAGTCACACTGCCACAATTTCTTTGAATGCCATCCACCAGTAATGCTCCCTTTTTCTCAGCATTGTAATTCACATGATTCCCCGGCATGAAGAGTAGCTCGTTCTTAACATCTGCTGTCATTTCTTATCATGGGAGTGAGATGTGAGAAAATCCGATTGGTCTTTTTGACATAACAGCACTTCAGATGAACATCTTCTAAAAATGAATGTTGAAAAAAGCACTAGAATGGACAGAATTGAAAATGTTTCTTCTCAAACTATCTTTAAAATCAACACCAGGTGCTAATCATATACAAGCATACTGATGATAATGAGTATTAAGACAGCCCAGAATAAATGAACTTCTTTTCATCTGTCTCAGACCGGGGTTATCTCCAATGTGGGGTGCAGGGCTGACACAGATTCAGTGGAACACCTGGAAAGCTTCACTGACGTACCTTTTGTCTTTTGGTCAGATAGCTTACACAGAGAGGGCCGGTGCCAGATTTTGTTTGTATTATGAAAGTGATTATTCCTGACTGTCAAACACAGCATTCAGGGAGACGTATGGCTACATGTGCTGCAGGGGTGTTTGCACGTGGCAGTGACTGAGAGGAAAATCTTGGGAAAATAAACACTTCATACATTTGTATTTGTTAAGCAGATGCCTGTCTTCTTTCAGTCTGTAAGCACAATGAAAATCCTGATCAGGCCCCACAAAAAGCATGCTGGCACCAAGTTTTAGAGCTTTTTGATAGCTAGTTCAAGTTTACATGTTAACTTTTATAATTGCATACTTCATAATTGGTTTCAAATCATTTAAAGACTATGACTGTTTCTAGAGTAGATTTCAATTTTTATCACTGCTATAGCTAAGATTGTACTCCCTGGTATAGTTATGTGTCTGAGCGCAGTCAGTTTTACACAACCAAAGGTTACCCTCAGTTAATGTGTGTCTTCTTATGTGTTTAGTTCACGTCTGTGGCAAGCAGGTCTTTCCTGAAGTTACAAGGATTGTTACTGACAGGTGGTTTAAACAAACACAACTCAGAATTACGGTCAGAGTTTCTTGATTAACACAGACATTAACTAAGCATGTGTTTGCATGTGTATGTATTTCATATATCCAGTTAAAATGCAACCTTTTTATAGCATGGATCTAGAGTCAGGTTTATAAGACATGACAAAATTCAAAGTTTTATATAGCACTATTTGACAGTGTTTACCAAGTCCTTACAGTTTAAATATATACAAATGTGGATATTTATGTGCTTATTAAAGGGATAATTTATCTAAAACTAACAATTCTGTCAGCATTTATGTTGTTCCAACCTTTTACTGAAAAAAATTGGTGACGATGAAACAATTTCACCAAAATTGCTTGTTAATATTTTGAAGTAGAAACAACTGAAATAGTGTTTACCTGTAGAACACTTCAAAGACATTTTTCATAATATCTTCTTTTGTGTTTTACAGAAGAAAGAAATGCAAACAGGTTTGAAATGAGGGTGAGTACATTTTTTTTTTTACATTTGTGATACAGCTTAAAATAAAATGTTTATTATACCATTTTACCATGTGCATATGTGTTAAGTATAATGGGTTAAAGACCCTTAATGACTGCTGTCAAACATAAAACCTCAAATATTTCCCTGAAATCATTTCTTATGTTCAAAGCTATAGACATGTCTGTGTTTGCATCCTCATTTGACACAATAGAGACACGTGGTTTCTCTGGTAAAGACGAACATTCCTTTTATTGTGCTGGACTTTTTTCCCGTCTTGGAGCCCAGGAGGAGCGCAAGCTCCCCGGAACAAGCCTGGGAGGTATGAGACCACACACTAAGCAGTATTTAGTTTACCGCTCATAGGCAGAACGCCTCTGCGCTCAGCTTGCTATCTGGTATCAGTGTTTAAACATAACCCGAAACATGAAATGAACTTCTGAAAGTCAGTAACAAAGTATAATATTTGTTGCTTTATGGCCACCCACATGAGTGTATTTATGTAGCTGCAGGTCACTGGCGCTGCCTTTGGTGGCGTTTATGAATCTGTAGCCATAATGCCAGTCACTGTGTGACTCTGTTTCATTTGGGTCATATGAAGTTGACTCTGTTGGATGTGGTGATGTGGTACAGTGTGAACAACACAAATAGGATACAGTTGATTGCTTGTTGTTTGCATACCCCCTAGTGGCCAAACATGATGAGAAAATAAAGACAAATCCTGTGTCATCCCTCAAACTTATTCTTAGTCTGGCTATCAGTCAAAATATTGGTGGGAAGTTTTGGGTCATTGGAGGCTTATTTTCTAAAGACTGCTTCATTTTTTGCTGCTTCATATTATTGTGGAAACCAAAACGATTTTTTTAAATTAATACTTTTATTCAGCAAGGGTTCAATTAAAATGATCAAAAGTGACAGACATTAATCATTTCTCAATAAATGCTGTTCTTTTTAACTTTCTATTCATCAAAGTATCTTGAAAAAAGTGTTAATTTCCACCAGAATGATTAAGCAGCGCAACTACATTTTCAACATTGATAATGAGAAGCATTATTAATAATTAAGCACCAATAATAACTGAGCATGCAATCAGCATATTAAAATAATTTTTGAAGATCGTGTGACACTGAAGACTGGAGTAATGGCTGCTGAAAATTCAGTTTTGCCATTGCAGGAATAAATTACGTTTCAAAATTTATAAAATAGAAATTGTAACACTGTTTTATAAATTACTGTTCTTATTTGTAATCAAATAAATGCAACCTTGGTGAACTTCCTTTGAAACAATATTAATTATTCAAAATTTTGGACCAGTAATGTATTTACTGGTTATCACACACATACACACACACACACACACACACACACGTTGATTTAAATTACAAAAAAATAATTTATTGATCATATGCATTATTTACAGCTAATGTTCCTTTATATATTTTTTGCAATCTTGTTTCATTATAGGCTGCGTAAGAAAAAGATTTTTCCACACACAAAGACGAAAAACAGAGAGAGCAAGAGAGATTGGAGAGAGAGTATCATACCGTGAGCTACAACAGTTCCCTTATGTGGCAGTGGTGTGAGAATGGGCTCTGAGAGGTCACTGAGGATGGTTATGTGTAGTGTGTATCTGATGCCATAACTCTCAGTCTCTTAAAACTGCGAAGACGCTAAAGTCTTTGTGGACTTTAAACGTAAGAAGTTAAACTCCCTGATTGGTTGATGAACACTTCCACCAGTGTCATTTACAATATGTATTGTGTTTCATTACATTCTGTGGTAGACATGACTATTTTGGAATAAAATGTCTGACTCCTTTGACTTGAGCAGGCCATATCTACCTCTTTGTAAATAAACAGAATTAAAAACTTTAAAAAATGTTCCTGTAATTTGTCAAACTTACAGCTTGATGACCAACTACTTGTGATGCTTCCATTTCATTTTGTAAATAAACACAATAAAATAACTTTTTCATTCATTTTACATTATTTGCCAAAATTAGCTAGCTTGATTTCAAAATCTTTACAATAAGGTTCATTATAGTTCAACATTAGTTAACTACTTTAGTTAGCATTAACTAAGAATGAACAATACTTTTTCAGAATTTATTAATGTTATTTAATGTTAATGTCAACATTTACTAAAGCATTATTAAAATGCACAATTGTGCTTGTTAACATTAGTTAATGCACCCTGAATTAACATGAACTAATAACTGTATTCCCATTAACAAATATTAAGAAAGATGAATAAATACTGTAATACATGTATTGTTCATTGTTTGTTCATATTAGTTCATCTAAAAACTAGGGCCGGGACTCGATTAAAAAAATTAATCTAATTAATTAGAGGCTTTGTAATTAATTAATCGAAATTAATCGCATTTTAATCGCATATAAATATTTGACCTGAGAACAGTGAGAAGTAAGTTTTTTTATATGGATTTTTACATTTCCCATCCCGTCCATGTTCACTGCGGTTTGTTTTTGGCTGTTTCTCAATATGCGTTCTTCAGCGATTTTTTTTTTATTTTTTATTATGAAAATCAAAAAATGTACAAGCAAAATAGGCTTTAACTGAACAAACTTAAGACATAGAAAAAAATCACAATTTCAGATACAAGGTAGACACAACTAAGTTATATACATTGTACATCATTAACATCAATAATTAAATATGATTTAGAAATAAACTAAATAAATAAATAAAACAAATAAATAAAAAGAAAATACAGAAGGGGTTACAATATATTATGAGTCACTAAATTGGTTGAAAAAATTAGCTAATGTAATAGCTTTATTACTTTCAAGTGTATGTAGAGAAGAAGCAATAATTCTAAGCTCATTTATGAAATGAGGTATGCGTTCTTCAGCGATCTTGCGTCCTTGTGTTCTCGTTCTACGTCATCATTAACCGTCGAAGTTCAGTTCCAATTCTCAAGAACGCAAGCATAGATATATATAGAATGACAACGCAAGTACAGAGGATGCATGAAAGTGCCCGGATATGTTCTTGAAACTGAGGATGCATCGAGTGCAGACTTGAGAGAATCGAGCCGTTAGAAATCCCAGAAAACGCTGTGGGTGGCCGGTGTACGGAAGCCTGTAATCTTTAAAGTCGCTCTCACAAATACTTAACGGCTCTTCAAGTTGAAAGTAAACATTTATCGTTTTGTTTTGGTTAATTTTAATAAAGTTATAAGACCCGGAGAAAGTCTACATTTTTATTGGCATATTAAAATGAATCTGAACAGTAAAACATATAACGCTGTAAAATAAAACAATACAATTATATGAAAGTAATATCTATAATAATATGAAATGTTTTAATAAGTTATGACATTTTGTAATATTTATTGTTCATTGGCCGTTTCTTATGCTGAGACTATGCGGTCAGTTAAGCAGGAACGCAGTAAGTTACATCTCAGTTCTCATAAGTGTGCGTTCTGTGTTCTCGCGTCCTTCCGAGTTCGTTCTTCCAAGGAAGCCTGGCAAGACCGGTCTCCACGAGAACGCAAGTCCGTTCTTTGCGTTCTTGGAATTCTGAACGCTAGTTGGTGCTCCAGTATAATCGGTCCGCCGAAACTCATCCAGTGAGAAACGTTCCGTGGTGCAAAAATAAGTGCGATTAAAATGCGTTAAAAAAAATTAACGCGTTATTTTTGTGTAATTAATTAATCTAAATTAACGCGATAAAGTCCCGGCCCTACTAAAAACATAAATCATTTTCACTGAACATAAAAATCATTGCTTTATGCTCAGTTCATAGATTATTTAGGCCTATTTTTTAACTAACATTTTTAGGATTTTCATTATATGATTTTAGGCTTGTGTCTTAAGGGTAAAACAATCAAATCTATAGAAAGTACACTGTAAAAAAAATAAAAGAAAGTTCATTTACAAGACTTTTTGTTTACAAGAAAATACTATTTCAGTCTTTCCTTTAAAAAAAATCATGCTTAATTCAATGTTTTACTTGTCATTTCTCAAAGTACACTCAAAAAGATATAACTCTTTGGCTGAACATGATTCAAGAGTGGTTCCATGTGACTGAATCATGTTATTTTTGACATGTCTACTTTTAGTTGACTTTACTCAGTTTGCTTTAGTTCATCCTACCTGAAATATTTGAGTACAGAGAACATGTTTCCATGTAATCACTGTCCATTAGGATGGGAAGATTCCCCGATCAGCAAGAAAAGTTAACGATGCAATGCGTCGATTTAAAAAAATTGCCATTTGTATTGCGATTGTTTCTAACATATTTCCATCGGTAAAAACCGATTTATTTATATTAGTGCTGTCAAAATTAGCGCGTTAACGCAGGCGATTAATTTTTTCAGTTTAACGCGTTAAAATTATTTAACACCGTTAATGCAGGGGCGGAGCCTAGGGTTGGCCACCCCACTCATAACTGCTCTTTCTGTCTGTTTTTTTCTCGACAAGAAGTGCATTTATCCAGTCGCAGAACGTCTTTACTATCACATCAATCTGGAGACGTTTCAGATGTGTGCTCCACTTCCTTTGTGAGTCAAACGAGCCCGGAAACTGACACGTGCTGTAGTCTGAATCAATTCATATCAATAATTCTGAGTCAAATGTGCATTTTATGATAGCAGTAACTGTAAAGGGACTATTGTAATGGAAAAATAAAATATAAGCTAATACAGTCCTAATTACAAAGCTCAGATGAGTTAATGTGTATTTATAGCAGTTAAAATGTAGTTTTAATTTAATGATTTTTTAGTTTAGTGATTGTTAATGCTTTAAAGAGCAATGTTAGATTGTAATGTTCTAATCTTTTACTATATAAGGTACAGCTGTTATAAAACCAGAGAGAAAGGCTGCATGGTAGTATGTGAGAGAGTCAGTGGTAATATCATTGCATTCCTATTGGTCAGTGTTAGAGGTGCTCAGCTTAGCCTGACAGTTTGCCTGCCCTGAACCAGGTTAGCTTTCCAGCATAAGTATCCACAGTGACTGAGGTTTCTCTTAGTTAAATTTGCTTTATGGAACCAAATCATTTGACAGTAAACTGAAATAAGCCTGGCCTATTTGGTAAGCTTGTTTTATGAAACAGGCCTTGAGGTGTTAGAAGTCAGAAGACACAAGTTCATTTATGATTTGCTGTCTGTCTGAACCAAAGAAATAAAAGCGATCATATTTTTTCCATTGCATCGTATTGCACCGAATCACATTGTGTTGAATCGAAATCGAATCGCACTGCATCGTAATAGGGGTGAATCGTATCGCATCGCAACGCTAGCTGCTTCATATTAATTCGAATCGTTGGCTATGCATCGAGATGAGTGTTGCATCGACGACGACCTCAGTTATGGAGATGCACATCCCTACTGTCCATGCAAGTTCAGCCAAAGTGTTATAAATAGCACATTAGCAAGTAAAACATAAGAGTTATTTAAACGTATGATGTTAGTTGTTGGCAGTTTAAGGATGGTACATTTAAGGACTTAATGTACAAAAATGATTCTTTAGTACTTCTTAAGATAAACGTAAGATCAGCTATACTCAACTGTGCTATTTCGGGACACCATGAATATGAAATGCGCTTTTAATATATTATCTCTGTATTTTAAAAATGTATTTAGTTGCAGTACACTTGAACCCGTCTTTCATAGTACACTCAAGTATGAGTATACAAATACATTTTTTAAATACAGAGATAGTATGTTAAAAGTGCATTTTAGTTCATATTCATTGTGTCCCAAAATAGCACAGTTGAGTACACTTAGTTGATCTTAAGTTTATCTTAAGAAGTACTAAAGAATCTAGTTTAGTATATTAACAAAATTAGTGCACAAAAATAGAGCACTTTACATTATGGAAGTGTATTTTTTTTACGAGATATAAACTCGCAAAGACTGATATGTTATCCGAATTGTGAGTTTATATATCACAATTTGACTTCATAGCTTGCAATTGCAAGTTTGTATCAGGCAATTCTGAGGGGAAAAAAGTCAGAAATGCGAGATAAAAAGTCACAATTACCGTTTTATTTTATTTTTTATTCAGTGGCGGAAATGGGCTTCCATAGGAAACCTGATATAATGGCTCTAAATCAAAAAGAATTGTTTAAATAAAGTGAACAGCATAAAAAAATTAAAAAATGTATGTACAGTTTTTTTCCCTGTATATTGAACAGTTTATTTGATGATAGTAAAAATAATGAATGAAGGCATGATTACATGCATGTATACATTATTCTTTATCATTAGTTGCAGTGAGTTGTGTGGTTTTACTGACAGGACACGATAGAGTTTTAATTTAGGTTTAGAGGTTTAGTCAAAGGCTCTTTTTGATACTTTTTCATTGGTAAATATTTGTATAGAACCCACAGATAGAGTGCTCAATAGCACTGATTTATTAAAAAAATAAATTAATTCGAAAGATACAAGGTTTCTGCCCAAAACAACAATATACAAAAATTTAAATAAGTTATGATACAGTTTATTGCTTAAATTTTGTACTTTGGCATAATTGATCTTTTCCGTCGGTTTGAAACACTAGAGAAATAATTCCCCTGCACTGAAGTAGAATGATTAGTGTAACTAGCAGCCATACGTGCCAGGGCCGTGGACACTGGGTTCTGCTGAGCTGGTGCATTTCAGAAAGCCTTTGTTTTTCCATTCAGTAATGCATCACTGTTGGTCCAAGGTGCCACGCAAAACAAGCCAACATGCCAGTGCCCAACAGTGGCGGGAGAACGTCTAGCTGCAAGGATGAATAGGCCATCCCCACCAACTGTATCAGAATACTCCAAAAATGCCAACACCAGCAGGATTTTTCACTGTTCTTGTGTTTTGTTTGCTTATCAAATCAGTCTCAGATCAGTAAGAGGCCCATTGAGGCTTTTGATGATGGAGGATAAAGAACAGGCAGAGTTATATTGGATGCTTGATGTGTTTATTGTAGCTGAAGTCAACAAACAAAAGGGCCCTCTATGGGGTCCCGGCATAATGAGCGCTGCTTCGGTTGTAAATATGTTTTTTTTTTTTCGTCCAGTCTTTCCATCTCAATGCAGGACAAAAGAGACCAACCCATCCAATTCAGGTCACCCTTGAATTTGGCAATGTTGTTCACTGAGCTAAATCATTTGTGTCACAATGTTTCTAGAGGACGATGGGAACGATGATAAATGAATAAATAGTGTACTTTGTAAAGTAATTCTGCTATTCGCACTCTTTCTGCAACTAGTTTCTGTGCCTTTCCATAATAGACCCCCACTTCAAGACGATCAGTGTGTGCTTTTCAAGTGTGTGCTTGTGGTTGTATAATTGCCTGTGAGAGAGATAAAGAAAGAGGGATAAAGGGCCTGGATTTAGTTCAAGAAGCTTGGAGAATGTTCAAGTATTGTACAACTACATTGAAACGCATGGCAGCACTCTATTTGTTGCTGTCTTGGATGTGGGCAACATCTTTGATTGCAGTAATATTCTAAAATAATTTCCAAGTAACTACTGTTGACGTGTGGATAGTTACATTTATATACAAATGAGGGAAAAAAAGGTAGGAGGAAGGAAAACGAAAGAAAAGAGAAGCCCTTTCCACCCAAAAGGCATTAATATTCTGAGCCATGTGACATTTTAAATTAACAGTGCGAGTAAATAGCTGACAGAATGCGACATATGTTGCCAAAGTCGGGTCCAAAGAAATCACAAAAGTTCTATGTAGTCATTCCAGAAATCTAGAATTATTTTGCAAGCATGTGGCACTGGTGAATTCAACCACAAATCAGCCGCTTATGTCTCTCTGAGACACCCTAGTAGTTTAAATGAAAGTTGTAATTGTGTGCATCCTTACGGTTTTAATTGTTAGCAGTCCTAGACTGTCACAGATCCTGACAAATCTGGATGGAAAAGAAGACTGATGCCTTGTGGATGAGGGGCCGGGAGAAAATATTACAGTTCTATCATACACCTCATTCAGACTGTTTGAAAGATTCAGTGGTGTGTCTGTGATGTTGACCACACAAACAGAGACGTGGGGAAATGACGCAAATCTTCTGGAATCTGCGAGAGACAGACCTCACACACAGCTGAAATTTCCAGCTCGACAGAAAGGAGATTTTGTAACTCTTTACTGCTAATATGAGGAAACGCATTGGAGAGGAACATAGTGGGATAAGACTGAGAGTGTAAGCATACAATCACTCTGCTCATAGAATTTTTAGAAGCAGTTATTTGTGATGGATTTCCAGGGTAGACCGCATATTTATTTATTTTTTGTAAATGAAAACAAGGTTAGGAGGGATAGATGTACAGTCAATTTAATACTGTTGTTAACACTAAAAAATATGTCTATTCAAAAATTCTTGAAAAATTCTTGAAAATGACATGACTAAAGATATTACAACATATTGAATGTCTACCCCTCACCTTTTCTGTTTAATGCACAAAAAAAGTAGCGCTGTCTATTCAGAATGTGGTCTGTAAGTTGTTGATGTAGAAGTCACATTTAGTGAAGAGTCAAAGGGTTTTCAATCTGGGTTCCATGGGGAGGTTGCCATTTTTAATACATTTATTTATTTCACATTTTTACCTTCTGCCATCCTTTCTTTCTTTCTTTCTTTCTTTCTTTCTTTCTTTCTTTCTTTCTTTCTTTCTTTCTTTCTTTCTTTCTTTCTTTCCCTCTGGCTCCCTCTATATACAATGTGTGCAGAATTAGTAGTCAAATTGATAATCTGGTCATATCTTTTTTTCCAAGAACATTTGACCAATTCCAAACCACATCAATCTTAATAACTATTATTGTTTATGTATTTAATCATTTATAAGTGATATATAATTGTCCATGAAGGCTGAAAGTCAAAAACTCCTTATTTCAGGTGTGCAGAATTATTAGGCAGGTTTTCTTTTAAAATTTGAATAAATAATAAATAAATATTGAATAATTTGAAAATCTGGACTCTGAGGGTGCAAAAAAATTAAAATATTGAGAAAGTCACCTTTAAAGTTGTCCAAATGAAGTTCTTAGCAATGCATATTACTAATCATGGAACATGATCTTTACTTAATATTCTAATGATTTTTGGCATAAAAGAAAATTTGATCATTTTGACCCATATTGTTGGCTATTTCTACAAATATACCCGTGCTACTTATGACTGGTTTTGTGGTCCAGCGTCACATATCTTGTTTTGCAGTTGCAACATATTTGTAGTATTCAGAGTGGAAACTGCTTTTTATAGATTAAATATATATTTTACAAAGACAAAGAATGGGATCATCATATTTGGAGGTTTGTGCCATCAACAAACCTTTGGTCCAGTGTGTAGCGCATATATCCTCCACTGACTGCAAGCCAATACAGGATTAAAAACAATAACAACAACAAAATCCTTTTTTATTTCCATAATCAATTCGTATTAAGTTGAAACTGTCACTTTTGGCATAGCTGTAATTGGTTTTGGCTTTCTAAGCTTGGGTGACTCATGGGAGAAAGTCTGTGAAACACAGATGGAGCATTTCCTAAGTGCAGGCAGAAGACAAATCTCCCATTCAGCATCTGCAGTGAGGGGGAACTTCAGCGGTCTCTGCTGCCTGCGATCTCACACTGCTAATAAAAATGCCCTTTACACTACCGTATGGGACGACATAATGTGCCTGCTCAAAATTACAACACTGCGGCCTATTGTAGGAAAGTCACCCAAGGGCATGAATTGCTCAGGAAAAGCTTGATGTGTCTCCATTTGAACATTACACCTCAGGAAACCTTTTACCTGAACGACTGAGGATTTTTGTGGTAGAAACAATCAAGAGGGCCTATGTGAATGAGAATATAAGGAAACAGCCTGTCGTTATTGTTTTCCAAGCTAAAGATGAGGAGGAAGCAGTGGATGGACCATGCTATCCGCTCTACTATGGTACACTGCAAGACAAAAATGAAACTTTCTGTTCTTCCTCTCTCAACGCTGGGAATTTATAGGGCAGCTGCTGCAGATGTTCTTATAAAGAAGCCTAAACAGTCACGACAGACGGTTTACGTAGCGGTAGGCATAGCACGGGTCTGTTTGCCCCCCTATGAAAAACAGCCGCCCAAGATGGGTGGTAATGGTGAGGTCAGTCAGAATGAATGTGTTAAAGAGATACGGACCACCCGTGTGCAAAACCATTAACCGCTTTTGTTGACCATAATTAGCAGATTTGGTGGCTCCCCAGGAAAGAGGCGCACAATCTAGTCTAGTGAGAAGCATTAGGAGGACGTCAGACAAACGAGTGGAACTTTTCCAGTCTGAGACGAGCTACCAATGTAGGTCGTGCTGTTGCTAATTTGCACTGGTCTGGTTACCAGACACAACCTGCTGTATTTAACTGCAATTCAAAATATTTTGATTTGAAGCTTGGCTCTCAGCATGTGATTGATCAGGTGCTTAGGTAGAATATGTGCCTTTTTTGCAAATAGAACAATAAAGCCTCAGTTCCCACAGCTCATGTATAGCTGATTTTAAAGTTTTATTATTATTATTATTATTATTATTCTTGTTGTTAAGACTTAGATTTTAGCCAATGTTATTTTAGTATTATTTATTTACTATTGTAGTATGTATTAATATTTTGAGCTTTGTTTTTAATTTTCAGTTTTAATTGAAGTTAAAATTTTAGTGTTGTTATGTGCTTTTGTCAGCTTTATTTTCATTTATTTGAAAAATTATTTTGACCAGTTTTAATTAACAAAACCAACAATGATGTTAACATTGGAGTTAACTTTTTGCTGATGTAAGCTGTCCCTACAAGTGATAAAAAATAACTGTATAAATATTAAGAGCTAAAATATATTTGATCTTAGTTTATTCATTCAATATTTAATTGACTGCAATTAACTATTTGTTCTTTATTTTATTTTATGTACTATTATAGTATGTATTAATATTTTGAGCTTTGCCTTTTAATTTTAAGTTTTAGTTAACATTTTAGTAAGCGTTGTTATGTGCTTTTGACATTTTTATTAGTTTTTACTTCAATTCTCATTTTTCATCTTATGTTTGCAAATTATTTTTTGCTTTATTTTTATTATTTAATTAACTTTGCACATGTAAGCTGCCCCTAACAGAATAAATATTAAGAGCTAAAATATATTTGGTCTTAGCTTATTCATTTCATATTTAATTTAATTTAATTATTTTACTTTACTCTACGCTTAGCGCTTGTATGGAAAGTGCTGCTCTCAACACACAGATAGATAAATAAACGCAACCTCTATGTTTCGACGCTGTATGCAGCACGATGCTAAGTAGATGAGAATGAAATCAAATACATTGTACTCGCAGAGGGAAAACTACCTGTTTATCTCACAGGCACTCAGATATCTTCATAGTTCGCACTACAATAAATACACGATCATCCCAGAAACTACAGCGAGACTAAAATGAATTCATGACGGTAAGACCAAACTGACTTAATTTGTTGACTGTGTAACAAATGAACTTAGAACAGCGATTTAAAAGCGATAAAGAATACTTAAATCAAAAGAAAGTAATCATCACAGTCACGTTATACCCGTCTTTTTACAAATATCTGTGAATTGATTCGTGTCAGACGAAACAGCATCATAGTGAGACAACTTAATTCAGTTAAAGGGATAGTTTACATTTATTCATTTTAGCTGACGCTTTTATCCAAAGCTAGTTCACCCCAAAAATCTATCATTTACTAATTTTCATGTTGTTCCTAAACTGTATGGCTTGCTTTCGTTTGTCTTTCTTCACAAAAGTTAGCATTACAGTCTCAGTCAACATTCACTGTCATTGTGTGGGGAAAAAAACATGCTGATGTTAAGTTTTCATGTATGTCTGGTCTGTTCTTTAACTTTACCTTTAACCTTTCAGTCTGATATGATTTCAATGGTATTTATTTTTGTGTGTTTGTAGGTTAAATGTACTCTGCTCACCAAAATGACTTTTGTGCTGCTCCAAAGAAGAAGCCTGTCACAGCTAAACCAGACTTTATCTAGTTAGCACCTGTATTGATGTGGACGCTTGCTCTGTGGAGATGGAGGAGGAAGGCTCATTTGCAAAGCGCCAGGATGCCAGAACCTCTCTTCCTCAGTTTGAGGATGAGAGGCCTCTCTTTCACAGTAATCAGATGCTACCAGGTCCTTCTGAGCCATTTCTGCTGTCAGGAAGTGATGTAAAAGTTCCATACACCATCAATCGTTATTTACGTGACTACCAGCGAGAAGGCATGAAATTCATCTATCATAACTATGCCAAATCTAGAGGATGCATTTTGGGTGATGACATGGGACTTGGAAAGACTGTTCAGGTGTGTAAATCTGCATGTTACAATGTATAGATTAAACCTTTTATGGACTGCTCATTTTCCTCTTTCCTTTTTTCCTTTAGGTCATCGGCTTCCTGGCTGCAGTTCTGCGGAAAACGGGTACATGGAAAGATGTAGAAAACAATAAGCCACAGTTTTTGCTGTCACAGAAGCCATCAGAACAAGTTCAAAAGGTATTATGGATGTCAGATCTAATATTTCCTCATTAGATGATTTTCTATTGCATAATACTGCATTAAAAACCCTTTATTTTGTGTTTGATTCTATTCAGGTTTTCCTCATTGTGGCTCCACTCTCTGTTCTCTACAACTGGAAAGATGAGTTAGACACGTGGGGTCATTTCAGAGTGGTGGTCGTGCATGGTGTGAGGAAGGATGAAGAATTAGCACGTGTGCAGAGAGGGAGATGTGAGATTGCTCTTACAACTTATGAGACCCTTAGACTGTGTTTGGACCAGTTTAACAGGTATATTATTGCTACTGAGTGATGTTTTTTTTATTGTTTATGCAACGTTTTATTACCGAGTTACTGCATTGTGACTCGTATCATGTTCTCTTATGCTCACCATGGCTATAATAAAGAAAAAAACTGTAATTTGGTTCATGGATTAGGATGAAAAAAAAAGGTTTTCTATTTTTCCCTTTTAATATGTTAAAAAAAAATTTGATGATGGTGTTGATGATTTGATTATATTTTACTATCACTTTTGATCACTTTAATGCATCATTGCTAAAAAACAAAACAAAAAACCAACTGACCCCAAACCTTTGCAGAGTATTGTATTTTAATTACATTTAGTATCTTTTTAAAATGGTTACTGCGCAAGTTCATGTTTCAGTGCAGTTTTGAACCTTCTTTTTCTGCCTTTCTTTGCAATTGAAAAGCGAATAATGCTGATGAATCTTTTACACAATATAATGTCTCACTTGGTTTTGTGTAGTATTGATTGGGCTGCCGTTATCGTTGATGAAGCTCACAAAATAAAGAACCCAAAGTCCCAGATCACTCAGGCCATGAAGGACATGAGATGTACAGTGAGGGTTGGATTGACAGGAACAATCATTCAGAACAACCTGGAGGAATTGTGGTGTATTATGGACTGGTGAGGCACTCAGAAAACATTACTATTTTTAACCCTTATTGAAGTACTTATGTTGCATTTTGATTTGGATGGTGACTTAGAAGGTCACAGCTTTTGTAGGCAGTTTACTAGGTAATGAAACAGGTTATTTCATTTTGTGCCATTACAGTGTTATGAAAATGGTAATTTCTCCATTAATTCACTTAAATGTCACAGGGCCATTCCTGGATGCCTGGGATCTCCGGTGGGTTTTAAAAACAGGTTTTCGGACCCCATTGAGCATGGACAAAAGCACACCGTGACAAAAAGAGCTCTAGCAGAGGGCCGTAAAGCAGTTCAGGAGCTTGCCAAAAGACTCTCACACTGGTTCCTCAGGAGAACAAAGGCCCTCATCAGTGACCAGCTACCTAAGAAAGATGATCGAGTGAGTTATTGGCTAGCTCAAGTTGAAAAAACCAACTGAATTAATATGTTATCTCATAGCATGTGCTATAATATGAGTTGCTTCTGGTCTTGTTCCTCTCCAGGTGGTCTATTGCTCTCTCACAGATTTCCAGCGGAAGGTGTATCGTGCCGTGCTGGACACAGACGATGTGACCCTGTTGTTGCAGAGTTCAGGAAAGTGTCACTGTGGCAGTGGCCGTCCACGGAAGAAGTGCTGCTACAAATTGAATGCAAACGGTGTGCCGATTAGATACCTTTACTTCAGTTATCTGGCTATCCTCAGAAAGGTGGCCAATCATGTTGCACTACTGCAGTCCAAAGAAGGATCCAGCAAAAAACAGGTTAGTAATTGGGTGTAGTGGAAATAGTGCAAGATTGTTGTCAAATACATTACCGTTCAAAAGTTTTGGGGTTGGTAAGTTTTTTTATCAAATCATGTCATTGGATCAAAAATACAGTAAAAATTAATATAGTGAAATATTGCAATTTAAAATAGATGTTTTCTATTTTCATTTATTTAAAAAATTCTTTATTGTATTGTATGCTTAAAAGTAATTTTTCAAAAAATAAAATCTTACTGACCCCAAAACTTTTGAACTGTAGTATATGTCGTTCATGCAACAAAATCGGTATAACTGGTCTGTTGAAACTATTATGAGGTTTGATTTTGTAATTGCTCAAATACACTGTTGGTCAAGTACATGTTATCTTTATCATCATTATGTTTATTTTTCTGTAAATATTTTCGTGATTTTTCCCCCCCCAACCACAGGAGAAATATGTGACAGCCATTTGTGAACAAGTTTTTAGGAAATTTCCAGATTTCACAGGGAGGTGCAAACAAGCAGCCTTTGAAGCAATGTCTGACCCCATGTACAGTGGAAAAATGAAGGTGAGGCATTTTTCTTAGAGTAAGAACCAGATTTTGAGCTGTATCACAATAATTGTATGTGAATTGTTTTTCAATTTATTTTATTTTAATTAAATTCAATTTGAAAAAGGAAAAAAATATATATTATATATATACACAGTATATACAGTATATATAGTTAGGTCCATATATATTTGGACACTGACACAATTTTCATAATTTCGTCTCTATGCCACCAGAATAGAATTAAAATGAAACAATCAAGATGAAATTGTAGTGCAGACTTTAAGCTTTAATTCAAGGGGTTTAACAAAAATATAACATAAAATGCTTAGGAATTACGACTATTTTTATACACCGTCCCCCATTTTCAGGGGCTCAAATGTTAATTGGACAAATAAATATGATCATAAATAAAATGTTCATTTTTAATATTTTGTTGAGAATCCTTTGTAGGCAGTGACTGCCTTAACTAAGTCTGGAACTCATGGACATCACCAGAGACTGTGTTTCCTCTTTTGTGATGCTTTGCACGGCTTTGCAGCCGACTTCAGTTGTTGTTTGTTTGTGGGTCTTTCTGCTTCTATTTTTGTCTTCAGCAAGTGAAATGCATACTCAATCGGGTTGAAATCAGAAGATTGACTTGCCCATTGCAGAATAATTCCCCTTTTTTACCTTCAAAAGCTCCTGGGTTGCTTTTGCTGTATGTTTTGGGTCAATTCCACTTGTACTATGAAGCGCCATCCAATCAACTTTGTAGCATTTGGCTGAATCTGAGCAGAGAGTATATATCCCTATACACTTCAAACTTCTTCCAGCTGCATTTTTCCTCTGTCATGTCATCACTAAACACCAGTAACCCATTGCTACTGGAAGCCATGCACGTTCGTGCCATCACACTGCTCCACCATGTTTCACAGATCATGTTGTATGCTTTGGATCATGAGCTGTTCCAGGCCTTCTCCATACTTTTTTTCTTCCCATCGTTCTGGTACACAGGTTGATCTTAATTTCAGTCGTCCAAAGAATGCTTTTCCAGAAGCGGTCTGGCTTTTTTAAAAGTTTAAAATTTTCTGTACAAAATGAAAATATGCTGGAAACTATAGAATTATATCGTAACTAAGTTCGTAAACACAAATGAGCAGGAAAACATTTACATATGATGGAAAAATTACTAATTGGTTTGTAGTTTTCAACACATTGTCTTGGTGACAACACATTGTTTTAGTTTTTCAAGACATTAAAAGGGATGTACAAAGTCAATGAATCTCATCCTCATTGTTGAGTCCTAAGCGTATGATGCTAATAACTTAAACATACATTTTTAGTGGCATGTTACAGTTATTAGCATCAGGGGTGCTCTAGCTTCAAACGAACAGCGTAGAAAAGTTGCTCTGCCAAGATATCTTAATTTCCAGTCCATTCCGGATTTTTCCCTGGCAATATGGAGATTAATAAACCCTCTTGTGGCTATCACTGGTCCTGAGCTGTCTTTCCTCGCAGGCTGTGGATACACTTCCTTGAGAAATAACAAGGACCGTATTTAGCGTTTCTTCAGACCTTCCTTTCAAAGGTTTCCCCCCTCCCTTTAGCCAGAGCATCTTGAGGGTGCTGTTATTGGCAGATGCTGAGTTACTGGCATCCTCACAAGAATGGGCGCTGGTTTCTGAAACATCAGCAATAGAAAGAAAAGACACAGCCCGCTCTGTTAATCTCTACCCAGTGGCCGCTGACTGACGTGTTAGTTCTCGTTTTCTCATTACGATTTAAATGAAAACCTTTGTGTTTTCACATGTTATAAGCAAGATTGTCTTTGCACCAGTCATCATTTTGTGAAGCATGTCCTGTTTTTCTTCCTGTTCCAGGTTCTGCAAAAGCTACTCAACCACTTTATCGCAAAGAAAGACAAAGTTCTACTCTTCTCGCTCTCCACCAAGGTGAGGTGGTTACAAATATTACTTTAAAAAATGACATATTTAAAAAGATTTTTTCCTGTGTCTATCAAAATATATACATGGAATTAATTTTAATTTATTGCTAGTCCTAATTTTAATAAGTGTGAATCAGGTAAAACAAACCTTTCTTTATATTTGAACAGCTGTTAGATGTTCTAGAAAGCTATTGTATGGCCGAGGGTCTGGAGTACCACAGATTGGATGGAAACACCAAGCCTAAGGACCGACTTAAGATAGTGAAAGAGTTCAACAGCTCTCGGGATGTCAGCCTGTGTCTGGTGTCTACCTTGTGAGTGTGGCTTCAGAAGTTAAGTTTCGTTATGCCTGTTATTTACAAGATCTCACGTACATTGGTGACAACCTGATTCATAATGACTTCCTCATGATCCTCATGTTTCTTCTCTAAGGGCGGGTGGGCTTGGTCTCAACTTTGTTGGAGCAAATGTTGTTGTTTTGTTTGATCCAACATGGAATCCTGCCAATGATCTTCAGGCAATTGACAGGTGAGAAAATAGTCATAAAATTAGGTATTCACATTTCATGCCAGAAAGATGAAGTACTATGTATTGAATACTGACAACCATTCTCAGTATTCTACACCAGTAGCTATACTACTGTTCAAAAGATTGAAAGAAATGAATACTTTTGTTTACCAAAGACCCGTTAAATTAATCAAAAGGGATTTCACAAAATTTTACAAAAGATTTAACAAAGCTTCAGTTTCAAATAAATGCTGTTCTTTTGAACTTTTTATTCATTAAAGAATCCTGGAAAAATGTAATGGTTTCCATCAAAATATTAAGCATAACAACTGCTTTTCATCATTACTAAATGTTTCTTGAGCACGAAATCAGCATATATGAAAGATTTCTGAAGGATCTTGTGACACTGAATACTGGAGTAATTGCTGCTAAAAATTCAGCTTTGCCATCACAGGAACATTGCATTTTAAAGCATAAAATGAAAGACAGTTTTTTTAAATTGTAATATTTCACAAGATTTTCCCTGTATTTTGTTTAAATAAATGCAGCCTTGATGAGCATAAGAGACGTCTTTTAAAAAATCTTACCAACCTCAAACTTTTGAATTGCAACCCAACATTTAACTCAAGTTGTATGGAATTTATCAAGGTCCCAATAAGACCTGTAATTCTTTCTGTTTTCATTTACAGGGTGTATCGTATTGGCCAGTGCAGGGATGTGACTGTTTTTAGACTTATCTCTTTAGGAACAGTAGAGGAGATCATATACCTGCGCCAGATTTATAAACAGGTATGTTCATTAAAAAAATGGACGCAATACCGAGCATCAAAGGTGAATGAAGATATACCTGGGTGCATTTTTTTTGACAGCAACTTCAGTCATCAGTCATAGGCCAGGAGAATGCTAGACGCTACTTTGAGGCTGTTCAGGGAACCGACGGCCAGGCAGGAGAGCTGTTTGGCATTCGAAACCTTTTTCGTCTGCAGACTGATGGCACCTGTCTTACTCACCGCATCTTGGAGGTAAAAAGGCAAAAACAACTCCTGTATATATCTGTAATTGAAATCTGTTATATCAGTTGGTTGTTGCTGCCCTAGTCTTTGTGGTATTAATGCAGATTTTTAGTGCAGATTTGTAATTTAGAGTTTCTGTGGAGCATGTGGATGCTATCTAAAGGGTTTCTACATATCCCTAATGACATTCCTTTAATGAACTGTTTATATGAAATGAATTCCTTCTCATTGACATGATGGGAATCGCGTGTTTGGTTCACAGAGGGAGGGCCGAGTGGAGGTGGGGATCATGACAGCCAGAACTCAAGCTCTGGATGAGAGGTTGCAGGAGCCAGTGAGTACCCACCCTTTCACAGACCCGTGTCTGAAGCGTTTCTTTTTCCCACCCATCCCTCCCCTCTTCTTTCTCATCATCCATCTGTTCCCACGGCATGACAGGCGAACACATGGTCATAATCAACCCCCTCTCAAGCCCAATGGTGAAGACCACACAGAAACGTACTATCTATACCACATTTATTTACTCAGCAGAGGCCTTATCTAATTGTTCTTCGGGAAAGAACCTCACACATTGTTTTTCTGAAGAGGATGGGACTACAGCGACCGCGGCTTGTTGAAGTCAATGTTTTGTTGAAAACTGGATGTCGATATCAATTAAAGTGTGGTAAAGTTGCATTTGATGTGTTTTAGGTGTTATCGATTAAAAACGCTTATATAAATTTGTATTGGTTTAGAATATATAAATTAATGTCAAAAATTACTTTTCTATTTTTGCAGCATTTCAGTTGTATTTTAATTTTTAGAAAGTCGTTTTTTTTGTTTTTATTTAATATTTAATTTTATTTTCCAGATTACATTCAGTTTAGACCACTATCTTAAATATAACATTGTTTATATTGTTCAATAGCAGAAAGCTATTGTGCATATATTGGTATATTGTGTATAGAGTGATATATTATGTATATTATGGAAAAACTGGATTTTTTTTTTTTTATAAATGTTAAAATATAGCATATATATAGTTTGCAGATTTTTGATTGATATATAGACATTTTTGGTTACAAATACAAACTAAATTGAGCTATAACAAAAATGAAGATAAAATAATAAAAAAGGAACAAATAAAAATGATCAAAAACACTTGTTTGAAGAGCAACTCACTACATTTTTGGATCTTTATTTTTCATATTTATATACTAATAATCGTTAAACAAACCATCTCCAGCATAAAACTAACAGACCCTCTTGATTCACCTCAGGATCTTCAGTCAGCAGATGCTGCTATTGAGAGAGCAGGTGGATCAGCTGGTGCTGGGTTTAAACCCGCTGGGGTGTTGGACTTCAGCAGTGCAAGTGAGGATGAAGATCCCTGCTGCTCCAGACCCAGGCTTAGGCTTTCAGAAGCACACACAGGAGAAGAGGGGGGAGCTGGTACTGCCTGCATTGGTAATATGGGCCTGTATGGTCTGCTCCAGAGGCAAATGGCTCAGAGAGAACGGCAGGAGACGGACAGTGATGAGGACTCTAGTAGTCAGAGTCAGGATGAGGACAACTGTGAAAAACCCACCATAATTAAGGGACAGACATCTAAGACACGGGATCTTTTTGTTGAATCCAAGGAAAGGTTGGAGGGAGTCATTGATGGTAAACAACAGAAAAAATCAGCAGACCTTGAGCTCCTTCCAACAAGTTCACATAAACGCAACAAAGACAACATGACTCGTTTTCACAAAAGGGTGATGTTTGCCGAAAAAAGATCTGAAGATGATATTGAAAATTTTAACTCCGCAGAACATGAAGTTCCCCAGGAAGGCATGAGATGTGTGAAGGGTCCTTCTCCTCAGGACAATAAATCAGCTGACAGATGGTCCTCTGGAATGGACAACTCTACTAAAAAATCTTTGAGCATGAAGAGCCGAAACTCACGGCAAATATCAGGATCTGACAAAACCCAATCCAGAGATGAAGAAAACACTGGCGCACTGGACTCATTATTAGGTAGAACATTTATTGGGAATCGTCTTGTATATTTAATATCTTTTTTGATTTTTAGAAATCATCACACACAGAATATATAATGAAATAATCCAGAAATAGATTTAATCAAACAACAGTCATTTAAGAAAATCACAAATAATTTGCAGCAACCAAATAACAATAAATAAAAATAATTATTAACAATTACATTAGAGTTCACTGTGTTGTTTTAGTCAAAAAACATGACAAATTTGGACCTTTTGGAGAAGATTGAAGTCATTTTGAGATTGTTTCAATGTAATATACGAGAACATGTTTTCTAATTTCTCTGACAGGAGGACTTCAGCATGTGAGCTACACCCACTCTAATCAGAAGGTAGTGGGCTCCAGCAGAGCAGAAGACCGCCTGAGTCACGCTGCCGTGCGAGATGTGTTTGAACTCAACAAGCACTCGCAGCTTCTTGCAAACCAGCTTCCGGACTCATCAGAGGTGTGTGTGTGTGTGTGTGTGTGCGCACAATGTGTGTTTAAGTACATGTTTTCACAACCATGCTTTATTTTTTTCACATCACAATTTCAGTAACAATTTTCACACTTTTGCATACATTATTTCAGTGCAAAAATTTCAACTACAAAAATATAATTTATTAAAAGAAATTTTGAAGTACATGTTGTCATATGAACCACAACATAACTCACTTATTTTACAATCCCGAATTACACAAAATTCATCAGAATGATTTAGACCAATAACTTAATGTAATTTTTTTTTTTTTTCAGAGTGATTAATTGAAAGAACAGGCTAATTTTTTGATTTTGCATTATTTTGTGGTACATCAGTCTTTTTTATCTTTTATCACATTAACTTCTGGCTGGAAAATCATAATTCCTGTAAAATCTAATTTTTCTTACTGTGGTACAGGAGATTCAGCTCTGCGGTGCAGGAACCACTGCATGAAGTAGAATGTTTTGTCTTTGGCTGTTTAAAATGATATGTTTGTGGTGTAAATCTACTGCAAATTCAGATCTGAAAAGTGTTTTCAGCATTGCACACAACATGACATTTTTCTGTATTGGTAATGTTTTGTCCTTTGTATTATTTTCAATATTATATAATTATTAAAATATTAGTTTCAGATATAATTTTTTGGTTGATCAATTCAGAATTATTAGGGAAAGAATCTGGATTTTTGGGGAAAGATTTGTTAAATAATTCTAAGACTCTGTTTTTGTGTTGTAGACCCAGTCATCTGATCCCGTACTCACAGATCACGTTGATGGAGGTCAGACACTGCAGGAATATGGCAGACTCCACAATGAACATCCGGTCAAACACAACATCAAAACTTCTTACCGCCAGAACAATGTCACTGTCATAGTGGGCGAGACACCCAGTAGCATGTGCAGGTAACTCTATTCTTTGCTCCAAAATACTTAGCTTTTCTCCTCAAACAAGGATCTGACTGGCCGTCAACTCCACACAAAGCAAATAATCATGTCAATTGGGCTAAAAACACAAACACTAGAAGAGCAAGTCAGTGAGAGGAATTTCCTGGTAGTGCAGGGCCATGTGCCAGTTCTCCCCACAGCTATGGTGTGCTGCCCCCGCCTGGCCCCCAGGGCTGCAGGAGTGAAGGAAGACCACCCCAGAGCCCTCTCACCCACCCGTTTCCCAAGTCATGAGGAAAACCCCCTCTTTATTCTGCTTTTCTCCTCAGTACAGTCTCGTAAATGTACTGTTTGTTCATGTAATGGTGAAAACACACTCATACACACAACACAAGTATATACTCTTTTCCTTGATGAGCTGCTGTAATGTGATTCAGCTTCACACAGACACATAATTAAGGGTCTTGCTTGATAGTTAGCTTTTGCTTTGGAACCACAAAGGGTGGCAACCACCATTAGAATTTACGCCACAAACAGCTTTTGAGCTCTTTCAGTTTCAAATTACTAATAGGTTTTCCTTAAAGACACTAACACTGAATTGTTTATGTTTTATGCTTTAAAAATGGGCTTTTAACATGTTGCATTTGTGATCACCCAAACATTTCTGTCATCAGTTACTCACTCCCCT
Organism: Barbus barbus; assembly: GCF_936440315.1. Classification (NCBI taxonomy): domain Eukaryota; kingdom Metazoa; phylum Chordata; class Actinopteri; order Cypriniformes; family Cyprinidae; genus Barbus; species Barbus barbus. The sequence goes on from NC_136756.1 coordinate 15,437,580, forward strand.
GCATATCATTTGCAAACCTATATGACTTTATGGTAACACTTTATTTTAGGGTCTCTTAACTAGTTGCTAATTAGCATGCATATTAATAGAATATTAGCCATTTATTAGTAGTAATTAAGCACATATAAATGACTTATTCTACATTAACTTATTCTACATCCCTAATCCTGCCGAACACCTAAACTTAACAACTACCTTACTAACTATTAATAAGCAGCAAATTTGGAGTTTATTGAGGGAAATGATGTAGTTAATAGTTAATAAGTGTTCCCTATTCTAAAGTGTTACCGACTTTATTTCTATTGAAGAACATAAAGGAAGATATTTGGAAGAATGCTGGTTACCAAACAGTTTTGATTAGCATTGATTTCCAAATCATTGTCAAAAAACAAACAAACCAACATTTGGAGATTTATAAAAAAAAAAAATTATGTTCCACATAAGAATAAAAGTCAAGACAACATGAGGGTGAATACATGATGATTTTGGCTGAACTCGCCCTTTAAGAGCATATTTTATGTCACGTGTTTTGTAGCTTTTAGCATTAAGCAAATCTTCTGGTTCTTATTATGTTGTAACTTTTGGCTGTGGTTTAATGATATAATATACAGACTGTCATAAACTTGCTCCCTGCCTGTATTTTGCAATACATGGAGTATAAAACGATCTCTTGGAACACTATAATATACTCAGTTTTTAACTAAACTACTTATTAATATATCAAATTCCAAGTTGTGCAGTCTAACCAAATTGCAGAAACATTCAGGAAAAAAAGGAAATGATATATGAAGAGCCCTGTAGACCCTCATGACTTTGTGTCAAGGTCCATAAGTCTCTTAAAATATAAAAGATAATTTGACATTTTTAGGACATGACAAGGTTAGTTCAGGTTATAAAAATGTCATATGGATTGACTCTATTCATATATTAAAACCAACATGTATACAAGAGTTATTTTTATGAACTTGGCATATGTATTTTAAATAGAATAAAAAAAAGAAGTATATTTCCTATTCATATTTATCTTTAAGATAGAAACCAGAGTTGGATAAGTTGATTTATGTCATTTAAGATGATATTTGGTCTTGCAGACAGCAGTTAGCAGACATGGCTCAATTCTTTGGATTCGATTCTGTGCGGGACTTTGCTGAAGAGATTCTGAAGAACAATTCGGAGCAGAGACTGAGCCGATTACAGAGCTTCTACAGCCAGAAGAGCCCTGAACTTAAGAACATTGTCAGAAAGACCTTTCCTAAACCCATCGAGCCAGAACCGCCCACCTCACCATCACCTCCGTCTAAAGCCAGACAAAGACCTACCTCAAAAAGAGCCCATCCAAACTCCCCTCTTAAACCTCAAGTTGAGTTACCAACGCCTGAGGATGGAAGAAAAACATCAAAGAAAAAGAAAGTGTGTGAAACGGAAATCTCTGAGGTTCACCTGCTTTGCAGTGCAGACCTCACACACAATAAAGTTAAGATGTCCTCCACAGACAAATTGTCATCATCAGCTTCCGGACATGTTCCTCAAAGGAGCTGTGCACCAGTAGAAGAAAGTAAAACCAACATTACTTCATCACAACCTTTCAAGGACAAGGAACACATTATATGGTCATCTTGTGTCTCCACAGATGGTTGTGTTGCATCAAGCTCAACTCAGAGCAGCAGCTCCTCCCAAATCACTGACCTTATAGGTGACACATCCATCCTGGATGACTTGTTCAAGTCAAAGAGGAAAACTGTGGACCAAGGTAGAGATGTGAAAGCATCCACAGAAAGAGCAAAAAGTAAAGGAAAAGACTTTTGGGACATTTTGAATGAGGGGAATGAGGAGAGCATTAACAAACTCACAGATTTGACAGAGGTGGAGAAGATCTGCAACAGTGCCAGTGTCTCTGCGAAGTCTAGGAGTAATCAGAAAACTGAAAGCTTGCAGCTTTGGAAAAAAAACGAGAAATTTCTCTGGAAATGATAGTTTTCAAATTCCTTCAATGATCCCTTTCTTTTTTATTTTATTAATATATTTGAATGATTATTTACAATGTTATGTTTTATTGCAAGTGCAGGATTTTTAAGTCCATTTGTTTTTCTTTCTTTTTCATTGATTTTATTTTTTTATTTGTGTTTTTGTTTCTCAGGATTCAGTAGGTTTCACAGTATAATTGACTGTCAGTTAATGCTTTTATTCTTGTTTTATTAATATTAGAGTTCATGTTTTGATGAAGGCACAAAGGAGGGAATTTTTTTGTAATAAAGTAACAAAGTTGGTTCATTGGTGGTTTCATTACATATTTTGAAAATTGGAAAAACTAAGAAAGTAATGTGTAATTGTAATAAATCCAAATAGAATTATTAAAAGTGATTTTTTTTTAACCATGTATATTTAAAAAAGGGATCTTGAATGTTAATTAGTCATTTTTATTTTATTTCCTTAAATATTTTACAGTATTTATATTGGAATTGGAAACCATGCAACAACTTTTTTTTTTCCCACATCTGCCTCTCGTTTGGTTTGAGGCAGCTAAATGGCTTAAATAGTTTGGTGGTCTTGGACCTCAGACCAAAAAGTGGCGTAAATAGTTTTGAAGTAGTGTAATTGCTTTGATGAAGTGGCATGAATCTCTCTCACCGCAATCTCTTTCATGGAAGCTTAAGGCCGCTGCTGCTCGTTTCATGTCGTCTGCTGTGAGTCGCAGGGCTCAGTGCCTGTTGCTATCCTCATTACAGCTGCATTTAAGTCTTCAGTGCATTAGCGGTGGCACTACGAGAGAAATGACACTTGTGACATGCAGCTGTCGTCTCACATCACTCAGCTGTTGCACTGAGGTAAATGGAGGGTCTCGGGGGTTTATGGGTAGGATTTTCACTCTTGATCTCCTCTTAAATGCTGAAATTAGAAAGTGTTGATAGCCATTAATTCAAACCAAGACAAGTTGGGGCTACAACAGGAAACTTCAGACAGCCTCCAAACATCTGGGAGGTAGAACAAGGATGGTATATTGTCTTCACGCAACATTTGCCGCAATTGTTTGGATGGTTGGTTTACAAAGAATGATAATACCTTTCTGAGAGCTGTAGATTCTTATCTGTGCCGTAAAGGCCTTTCAAAACACACTAAAGGGACAGTAGGGTGGACCTACTGCTAGAACTGGTTTCTAAATTGATCTTCAGTTCTTACTGTATGTTCCTGATCATCAGTAGATTCTGGAGGAAATTTGTTTGTCATTTGTAATTTTTGTGGATTTTTATTTATTTACAACCTGAATTACGGATATGTTGGGACGTTTTTTAAATTGGAATAAAATGAAAACTAAAAGAATTTCAAATCACATGAGCCAATATTTTAATCACAAAAGAACAGATAACTATGATTTAAACTGAGCAATTTTAAAATTTTATGCACAAAATGAGCTCATTTCAAATTTGCTGCCTGCTACAGGTCTCAAAAATAGTTGGGACGGAGGCATGTTTACCATGGTGTAGCATCTCCTCTTCTTTTCAAAATGGCTTGAAGACATCTGGGCATCGAGGTTATGAGTTTCTGGAGTTTTGGTGTTGGAATTTGGTCCCATTCTTGCCTGATATAGGTTTTCAGCTGCTGTGGTATTTTTCGTAGTATTTTTCATTTAATGATGCGCCAAATGTCCTCTATAGGTGAAAGATCTGGACCGCAGGCAGGTCAATTCAGCACTAGGACTTTTCTACTGTGAAGTCATGCTGTTGTAATAGCTGCAGTATGTGGTTTTGCATTGTTCTGTTGAAATACACAAGGCCTTCCCTGAAATAGACGTCGTCTGGAGGGGAGCATATGTTGCTCCAAAAAATGCAAGCTGCCCATACCGTATGCACTTATGCACCCCCATACCATCAGAGATGCTGACTTTTGAACTGAACGCTAATTACATGCTGGAAGGCCCCCCCCCCCCCCCTTTAGCCCGGAGGACACGGCATCCGTGATTTCCAACAAGAATGTCAAATTTGGACTCATCTGACCATAAAACACTTTTTCCACTTTGAAACAGTCCATTTTAAACGAGCCTTGGCCCACAGGACACGACGGCACTTCTGGACCATGTTCACATATGGATTCTTTTTTGCATGATAGAGCTTTAGTAGGCATCTGCAGATGGCGCGGTGGATTGTGTTTACCGACAGTGGTTTCTGGAAGTATTCCTGGGCTCGTTTAGTAATATCAATGACAGAATCATGCCGATGAGTGACGCAGTGTTGTCTGAGGGCCCGAAGACCACGGGCATCCAACAAAGGTCTTCGGCCTTGTCCCTTACGCACAGAGATTTCTCCAGTTTCTCTGAATCTTTTGATGATGTTATACACTGTAAATGATGAGATTTGCCAAGCCTTTGCAATTTGACGTTGAGGAACGTTATTTTTAAAGTATTCCACAATCTTTTTACGCACTCTTTCACAGATTGGAGAGCCTCCCCCATCTTTACTTCTGAGAGACTCTGCCTCTCTAAGACATCCCTTTTATAGCTAATCATGTTACAGACCTGATGTCCGTTAACTTAATTAGTTGCTAGATTTTCTCCCAGCTGGATGTTTTCAAAATTTCTTGCATTTTCAGCCCTTTGTTGCCCCCGTGCCAACTTTTTTGAGACCTGTAGCAGGCATCAAATTTGAAATGAGCTCATTTAGTGGATAAAGGTGTAAAATTTCTCAATTTAAACATTTATGTTTTCTATGTTGTATTGTGAAAAAAATATTGGATCATGTGATTTGAAAGTCTTTTCATTTTCATTTTATTCAAATTTAAAAAAACGTTCCAACATTTCCGGAATTCGGGTTGTATTTATTTATTTATTTTTTTACCAGGGTTATGTAAAATATACTGTATATTTAAATGTTGTTATTTTTGTGTATGTATTAGTGCTTTCAAACGATTAATCACACCCAAAATAAAAGTTTGTTTACATAATATATGTGTGTACTTTGTATATTTATGTATATATAAATACACACACATGCATGTATATATTTAAGAAAAATGTTACGTTTCTATATTAAATATATTTATATATGATATAATTTATATGAATGTACATGTATACATGTAAAAATTTAAATATTTCCAAAATATATGCTGTATGTGTGTGTCTTTATATATACATAATAAATATACACAGTACACACACACACATTATGTAAAAAAAAAACTTATTTTGGATGCGATTAATCGTTTGACAGCACTAGTATGAATATAATATTCAAATGTATGGATATATATATTTTTTAAAGAAATACTTTTACTTTTTAAATACTTTTATTTAGCAAGGATACTAAACAAATACATTAAGGCATACAAAATTGTTATAAAATGTTCTTTTGGACTTTCTGTTTATGAAAAAATCCTGATTTAAAAAAAAAAGTGGCACAGTTTCCATAACTAAACTTTTTAACATTAATCTGGAATTTTTCAAGTTTAACTTTAATAATCTGGAATGTTTCAAGTCAGCATATTAAAATGATTTCTGAATGATTATGTGACATTGAAGACTGGAGTAATGCAGGAATAAATTATATAACATGTTAAAATAGAAAACAATTATTTAAAATTTTAATCACATTTCATAATATTACTGATTTTTAAGCTGTATTTAACTATATTAACCATTTTTAGGAAATAAATGCAGCTATAAGAGACTTCTTTAAAAAAAAAAAAAAGATTGTGCACAATTGATGGAATTAACAATAACATCATTTTACTCTAATCTTGTATAGAATCGTTACATTTATTATGTTTTTGTAAAACGTGGAAAGATTAGAATACACCAAATAATATAGATCATAGGGGCTTTTGCTGCCAAGAAAGGTTGAGAAACCCTGATTTAGTCTTTGGCCGTTTCTCAAACGGAAGGCTCCATCCTCCGGAGGTCGCATTTGTAGGCTGCATATGTCATAAAGAAGATCTTATTTTAGAATATTAACAATTATTCAATTTGACCATTATTCTTAGTTGAGTGTAAGTTGTAATATGCTTGTGACTCGCGAATGTAATGCTCAGTTAACGGAAATGACGTATGCAGCCTATAATGCAACCTCCGAAGGATGCAGCCTTCCTTTTGAGAAAAGGCCAACATGTGGCTTTGAATTAGTGAATTGAAACTGAAATGTTTTAATCAATTTCTGCTGTATGCAAACTCAGCAACTGAAAATATATGGCATCTGCTTCCCATTACACGAAGCACCTTCATCCTGTTATTTCTCCATGCTACACAAAGAGATATTCAGAAATAAGTCAGAATTTGCTTGTTTTAGTAGCACCTCCATCAGCACTGCGGTTCAGTCTGCAGTAGGTAACAAGCTGTTTGTTTTTCCTGATACAATAACCTAGACTTCAGTGCACTCACACGGGCTATGAGATCGGTCTGCTGATGAATCTGATTTACTTTGCTTATTTTTCAATGTCACTGGGCGATTTTATTTTATTTCGGAGAGTGTGCAAACTACCACAACCTCTGTCCAGACTGATGAAAAGGACAGCTTTCATTAAAATGGCATTGTTCGATGAAGAAAAGCCTTGACTGAATCATAAAACTTTTTTTTTTTTTGGCCAACTTTTCCCCCACAATATTTGATACTGATACTGCTTTGTCAGTTAGGATGACAAAATGCTTTAATAATTAAATAAAAATAATTAGGGAAGTTGCTCTAACTGGCTCATCAATGTCAAAATGACTGAGATGGCCAGTCAAATCAAAAGAAGCAGATGCCGCGAAGCTTCAGTTTTACCGGTGAAAAAGTCTGAGGTAAGCTATAAATAGAAAAATATTCAATATTTGACTACTGTTTTACAATAGAAATGTATAACGTCCAACAGTATTATCCTGTTATGCAAACTACTCGACTTTTGGTCAAATTTCGCTGTTTTGAATCATAAATATGGAATGAATCATTTCTGTGATTCAAGTAACGTTAAGCTAATAATAATAAAAAAATGTTGCGTTTTCAACACATTATGCATATTCACTCTGTTTCTATTTCAAAACACAAATATTATAGAAGAAATGGATTACATGATTATCTTTTTTCTTTATCCCATTAAAAACATTTAAATCTTTTACTCATTTTAATCCTTAACTCATTTAATAACTGATTTCATATTCTTTAAACACTTGCAGCCGGTCCACAAAAATCCCCCTACTTTATTTTGTTAGGTAATTACAGCCACGGCGATGGGTGCACCATCATTAAGGTGAGGCCTCAGGCTTCAGATACACTGATTTTCTCCCACTAAGTGTAACATGAGTAACTTATTGAATATCACACCTCACAAAATCATTGGAACACTATAACAATAAACTCCCACTCAAAATGAAGGTCTGACCCCCAAAAGAGTTCCCACACGTTCCTTCCTTGCTTGACCTAATTTGAAGTGTTTCGGTACATATTTAAGTAAGCAAACATGGCTAATCCAACTTCCCAGATAGTGTTATTAATGGTGTTTAAAGATGTTTTCATGATAAACACCAAAAAAAAGAACACATTTGACAGCAAAAAAGGGACGAAATATACAAATAGACAGTCCAGATGCTCTGTTTGGTCCCAAATTGTGCATGTTATGTCTGTCCCAAGTGATGACGAATGGAACTTTTTGATATATCAGGGTAAATATTTACCCATGGGGGAATAAGGCAGATTCTCTGTTTGACTGCCAGAGTTCAGCGTCATTTGATCCATTGTTTAGAGAATTGAGAGCTTGGTAAACAATCGGTCTTCCTACATCTGCCTGCTGTTTATGTGTGTAGGGACTCGAAGCCCTTGAAGCTGGACCACACAAGCAAAGCTTATTGAGACTGCGAGCAGTCAGATGCAGAGCGATGAAAAAGCAGTCCTCTCACTTTCATGTTCGCATTGCTGATGTAAACACGAAGCATTGTGCTCGTTTATTTCAGCTGAAAATTTCTGAAAAACAAAATTGTGAAAAAGCAAAACATGAGATATTTTACTCATCTATTTTCTAAACTGTCCCAAAGGTACCAGATTCATGTTTGTTGTGAGCAGTGGTTTATGTTTAGCTTGTTTTAGATGGAATTTTCATAGACAAGACAATCCAACATTAATGATAAACAAATGCTTTGAACACAATACAACAAACTTCAAAAGTGATATATAAACCTCTTATGAAGTGTGTATAAAGAAAATGAAGTGTGTATAATTGTAATGAATGTGCACTTGTAGCATACTTAAAATCTTGAAAGTTATACTTTTAAAAAGTTTACTTTCAAATACATTTTTACTCAAATAAAAGGCCATTTAAAGTTAATACACTTTTATGACTGTTTCTTAACACACTTAGTTCACCCAATATAGTTCACCCAAAAATTAAAATTCTGCCAGTTGACATGCGTACCATGATGCAAGTTAAATAAAGTTATTTTTGTTTTCTTTGTGCACAAAAAGTATTCTCGTAGCTTCATAAAATTAAGGTTGAATCACTGATGTCACATGGACTATTTTAACAATGTCCTTACAACCTTTCTGGGCCTTGAATGTGGTAGTTATGTTGCGGTCTATGGCGTTTCGAAAAGCTCTCGGATTTCATCAAAAATATCTTAATTTGTATTCAGAAGAGAAACTAAGGTCTTATGGGTTTGGAACAACATAAGGGTGAGTAATTAATGACAGAATTTTGGGTGAACTATCCCTTTAACACTTAAAAAGTGCACAAATGAAAAGTTTTACGTTATTCAGTATTGTATTTAATTTAATTTACAGTTGGGCAAAAAAGTATTTAGTCAGCCACCAATTGTGCAAGTTCTCCCACTTAAAAAGATGAGAGAGACCTGTAATTTTCATCATAGGTACACTTCAACTATGAGAGAGAGAATGGAGGGAAGTAATCCAGGAAATCACATTGTCTGATTTTATTTGCAAATTATGGTGGAAAATAAGTATTTGGTCAATAACAAAAGTTCATCTCAATAATTTGTTATATACCCTTTGTTGGCAATGCCAGAGGTCAAACGTTTTCTGTAAGTCTTCACAAGGTTTTCACACACTGTTGCTGGTATTTTGGCCCATTCCTCCATGCAGATCTCCTCTAGAGCAGTGATGTTTTGGGGCTGTCGCTGGGCAACACGGACTTTCAACTCCCTCCAAAGATTTTCTATGGGGTTGAGATCTGGAGACTGGCTAGGCCACTCCAGGACCTTGAAATGCTTCTTACGAAGCCACTCCTTCGTTGCCCGAGCGGTGCGTTTGGGATCATTGTCATGCTGAAAGACCCAGCCACGTTTCATCTTCAATGCCCTTGCTGATGGAAGGAGGTTTTCACTCAAAATCTCACGATACATGGCCCCATTCATTCTTTCCTTTACACGGATCAGTCGTCCTGGTCCCTTTGCAGAAAAACAGCCCCAAAGCATGATGTTTCCACCCCCATGCTTCACAGTAGGTATGGTGTTCTTTGGATGCAACTCAGCATTCTTTCTCCTCCAAACACGACGAGTTGAGTTTTTACCAAAAAGTTCTATTTTGGTTTCATCTGACCATATGACATTCTCCCAATCCTCTTCTGGATCATCCAAATGCTCTCTAGCAAACTTCAGACGGGCCCGGACATGTACTGGCTTAAGCAGGGTGACACGTCTGGCACTGCAGGATTTGAGTCCCTGGCGGCGTAGTGTGTTACTGATGGTAGCCTTTGTTACTTTGGTCCCAGCTCTCTGCAGGTCATTCACTAGGTCCCCCCGTGTGGTTCTGGGATTTTTGCTCACCGTTCTTGTGATCATTTTGACCCCACAGGGCGAGATCTTGCGTGGAGCCCTAGATCGAGGGAGATTATCAGTGGTCTTGTATGTCTTCCATTTTCTAATAATTGTTCCCAAAGTTGATTTCTTCACACCAAGCTGCTTGCCTATTGCAGATTCAGTCTTCCCAGCCTGGTGCAGGTCTACAATTTTGTTTCTGGTGTCCTTCGACAGCTCTTTGGTCTTGGCCATAGTGGAGTTTGGAGTGACTGTTTGAGGTTGTGGACAGGTGTCTTTTATACTGATAACGAGTTCAAACAGGTGCCATTAATACAGGTAACGAGTGGAGGACAGAGGAGCCTCTTAAAGAAGTTACAGGTCTGTGAGAGCCAGAAATCTTGCTTGTTTGAAGGTGACCAAATACTTATTTTACCGAGGAATTTACCAATAAATTCTTTAAAAATCAGACAATGTGATTTCCTGGATTCTTTCCCCCATTCTGTCTCTCATAGTTGAAGTGTACCTATGATGAAAAGGCCTCTCTCATCTTTTTAAGTGGGAGAACTTGCACAATTGGTGGCTGACTAAATACTTTTTTGCCCAACTGTATATATTTTAAAGGTACTAAAATGCCACCAGTGGTAGTGGAGGGTATACGCAGGTATACCCACTTCTAAATCCCCTCTGACGCGCATCATTTAGTAGTGTCCTGCACTAGATAAATCATGACAGTCCAGCATATGAGTAACTAATCCAGTCGCATGTGAATAAATGCAAATATTCCCTAAAAACATCCAGTAAAGACAGTGATGCGGTAAGGAACGAGACGTACACGCTCTCATGCAGTGTATGTTTCATTTAAAGGCTACTGGAAGCCGGATGGCGCTCTCGCGCAGAAAGTCCGAATCGGCCTCATAGAAGTAGCTACTAATTTATGAGTCACGACGTGCAAGAATCCAGCTATCGCTGTAGCCAAAGCTATCTCTACTGTAGCTAAACTGAATAAAAAGAAATGTGAAGACAGTAAACACATGATTGCAACAATATATGGTTTATGTGTGTTTTTCAAGTCAGCTCCAGTTAATAAAAAAACATCTAATTCTGAATAATGCAGTGCTAATTGATAGCAATTATTACACTTGGCAATAGATACTAGGCTATAAAATATATAATCTGCCTTATTCTGTGATAAAAATGGGAGGGGTGTGTGTGTGGGGGGTGGGGGTGTAGTATATAGGCTAAACAAATCAAAAATTGTCATTAGGAAAATACAGGAAAAATATGATAAATTATTGGTTATTGTCCAGCAGTGTAGCCTATTTGATTTATCAGCCAATTAAAAGCAAGCGGTAATAATAAATAAATAATAATAATAATCGTAATAAAACCTGTCAATTAGACAAAAAAAAAGTTATGTTTGACATTTCTGTCCCCCTCACTTCTGAAAGAACGATTTTTTTTATTTGTGTGTTAGAGATCACAATTCTGAACAGACAACTAAAGAAAATAGCATGTCATTTACTAGAGGTTCTGACAAAATGTCAGTTGCTGCAGTCTATTTATATATTTATTTTAATTATTTATTGCAAAATCTGTATCTCTTCTGCGGATATTATTTTCATAATGATCGTTACTCAAGCAGCAGAAGTTAAGTGACAGTGTGCAAATAGTACTGGCCCATTTTGGAGTGAACTAAATATGCAAGACTAGTTTTATGACACAGGTCGTTCATCCTTTGCCAGGCCGTTTAAAAAAAATGGGGCATAAAGTATACCCATTTCTCCAGGCACCACTACACCACTGAATGCCAGTTTATCATTATAAGTGTTTTAAATAGAAATTATAGCAATAAAATAAATTTTAGGTTACCATAAATGCTGAGTTCATTCAGTACTTTAATTTCAAAGACGAGAATTATGAAATTACATATTAAGAAGTCCTACTTGAGAGGGTCAAAAAAACACTCCTTAAGTTCAACTAATTTTGTTTATTATAAATGTAAACTCTAAACTAATAAACTCATGATGATGAATTGTGATGGGTATTTTTGTCATCACAGTTGATATATACCAGTTTATATATATATATATATATATATATATATATATATATATATATATATATATATAAACACACACACACATTTACATGTCATTTAGTAGACACTTATCCAAAGCGACTTACAATCGAGGACAATGGAAGCATTCAAAATAAAAAATGATATGCAAGTGCTATAACAAGTCTCAGTTAGCTTGACCTAGTGCTTGAGTTAGAGGGTCAAATAAAGATGGAGATGTCGTCTTTTTAGCTGATTCTTCAAGGAGTCAGCTGCTCAGATTGAGTTGGGCAGGTCATTCCACCAGGAGGGAACATTTAATTTAAAAGTCTGTGAAAGTGATTTTGTGCCTCTTTGGGATGGCACAATAAAGCGACATTCACTTGGCAGAACGCAAGCTTCTAGAGGGCACATAAGTCTGAAGTAATGAATTTAGGTAAAGGGGTGCAGAGCCAGTGGTGGTTTTGTTGGCAAACATTAATGCATTCAATTTTATGCAAGCAACTACATAGCCAGTGCAAATTGATAAAGGTGTGACGTGCATTCTTTTTGGCTCATTAAAAATGTATCTTGCTGTCATGTTCTGGATTAATTGTAAAGGTTTGATAGAGCTGGCTGGAAGACCTGCCAAGAGAGCATTGTAATAGTCCAGCCTGGACAGAACAAGAGCTTGAACAAGGAGTTGTGAAGCATGTTCTGAAAGAAAGGGCCTGATCTTCTTGATGTTGAATAAAGCAAATCTGCAGGACCGGGCAGTTTTAGCAATGTGGTCTGAGAAAGTCAGCTGATCATCAATCATAACTCCAAGGTTTCTGGGTGTTTTTGAAGGAGTTATGGTTGATGTGCCTAACTGGATGGTGAAATTGTGATGAAACATTTGGTTTGATGGAACCACAAGCAAGGTTGGGTTGAAGTTGATGGTCCTTCATCCAGCAAGAAATGTCTGTTAGACAAGCTGAGATGTGAGCAGCTATCGTTGGATCATCAGGATGGAATAAGAGGTAGAGTTGAGCGTCATCAGCATAGCAAAAAGCCATGTTTCTGAATGACAGAACCTAGTGATGCCATGTAGACAGAGAAGTGGTCCAAGAACTGAGCCCTGAGGCACCCCAGTAGTTAGATTATATATATATATAGCTATGTATATTGTTATATATGTGCTATATACACACACAACAGATTTATTTGTTGTATGTTTGTTTGTTTACCACTGAACAATTATTTTTGCTGCTTTTCAAATACTTTTATGTATTGATTTGTTTTGTATATGCAAGCTGTAACAATGATATTATCACACAATGCTATTAAACGCATCACATAATTTTGTTCATTCAATCAAAACATTTAGTTAATAGTTAGCTATATAGCAGTCTATTTAATTTAATGAAACAGAAACAAAACAGCCGTCTAGCAAAATTATGGGTCAGTGAAAGTGACTTTCAAGATACAGGGTATAAGAATAGTTTGTACCATGTTTTAAACCATAGGAAATTGTTTTGAGGTATTTGGTGGTTTCCCGCAGATTGATTAGATGATCTGCAATATTTACTTCTACACCACTTGTTTTTAAAAACATTGGATTTTCAGACACCACTGCTGCAATCAGAGCATGCATAGCTTTCCAAGTTAGATAGCGAGGAGAATAAAACATGACCATTTTAATTATTGCCTTAGTTTTATTCCACATAAATGTCTTTTCTGTTACAAGCAGAAACATTATAAATTATCAGTGGAAATTCCCTGTTGTAAAAACAGAAACCCCTTTAATATAAGTGAAAACGGATAGTTATCCTGTCAACTGTATTTCAATCAGGACAGCTCGCTCAAGGGAGAACAACTTTATTAACAACTACATCTGCGGTGGAAATCCCCCATCAGACTGCACTTGTTTGTATTCTTTACCTGCTCAGCATCTTCAAGACATTTGAAACTTGACTCCACAGAGATTCAATCACTACAGCTGATATGCTTCAGGTTCTGTAATGCTGAGTCAAAAATCTGCCCTCTGCTGGCTGAATGTCAGAAAGAAAACTAACAGCTCTTTAAAACAGAGCTTTAAAAAAGAAAGTAAATGAGATAAACCATAATTACTGCAGTGAATCTAGTGTTACTTTAAGAACATGTTGTAAGATATCTTCATTTGTATATTACTATAAATAATTTTTAAAACTGTGCACATTCTTTGTAGTGCTGTCTGCATATCAGCGTTTTCATATGTATTTTTGCTGTGGGTACAATGATTAATAACATAAATGTCGATATAAGGGAATAATGACATCATCAAAATTTTACATCACCTCCAAGCTTTAAAGATCATCACGTCAAAGTGCATTTAACCACTATGTGGCGCCAAATATCTGTTAAAGTGTTTTGTGGATATTAATGTCATTTATAAAATGCACTTTACAAAAGACCAAACATTTTCTAATCTCAAAATATAGACAAAAACTAACAAGGCCACATCTCTTACACTGTCATTTGGCCTTTCTGAGACTGACCTTCTGTTAATGTTATCAAGGTCAGTACAGCTCAACTATCTCCTGTCTACTGATATGATTATGATTAGTCATTATAATATGTTCTATTATCAACACTGATTTAGTGTATTTTGAAGGACTGTGGGTAAACAAATTTTTTCTTCCTCTCCCTTTCCTTCCCAGCCTTATATTTTTGACATAATGTATTGTCATAATTAGTGCAAACAAACCCAACCGTTTTGGTGTGTAAGTATCAAATATTCAATACTGTACATATACTTAGAGAATGACAGCTCTCAGCTTCCAACCCTCTGCTTCACATATTCCCTAAAATGATGCTGAAATGCTTCACTCTGCAGGACCCAGGTGGGAATGGACTGCACAATCCCGCCCTATAGATCAATTACAGGTTGGTGAGGCACAATACATGCACATACCTGATAATATTACATATTTATTAGTAAAGCAAGTCATTTTCAATCATTACCAGTTATTGAAGTCATTACCAGTATAGTATGAGTGACACTGCCATATGTTTGGTCACCGGCCTTCAGATACTTCAATGAGCTCCTCACAAACTCTTCAGGTGTGAATGTGACCATATCTGGATTCTGATGTCCTGTCATTGCTGTTGAAACCCCAAATGGAGCCACCGTCTGAGAACAAAATCACCATTTGGGAATGAGGACATTAATATTTTACTCCTGGTAAACTGTATGTACATTTAATACACACCAAACATTATTTGCCTGATGTGTGGCTAGGTTCTGTATGGTAAAGAGAGCAAAATAACTAGCATTCATTTGCAGGCATGACAAGTTTTTTACTCTACCTGTATAATGATTCCTTTGGATTTATATTCTGCTTGAATACCCTGTGAAAATCTCTCCACAAAAACCTGTGGATGAGATGTTTTTAATTTGATATGTTGACTTTGCCGGTACAATGCAGAACGGTATTTAGAGTTGCAGAAAGAGACAGAACGTTTCAACTTTGTATAGATGTCTTCAGAGCTGGGTAGAAACTGATTACATGTAATCTGGATTACGTAATCAGATTCCAAAAATTAAGTACTTGTAATTAGATTAAATTACATTTTTAAGACTACAGACTACAATTACTTTATATTCATTATATGATTACATATTATTCACACAATATCAATAAATATTTTATAATTTATTGACTCCCTAATTCCTTATTTTTTTGTCTTTCAAAAGCATTAAAATCCACAAATTCATGTTATTTCCTATATGCAGTGCCCTCCAAAAGTATTGGAACAGTGAAGACAAAATTGCTCTGTTGGCTGTGGAGTCAAGACATTTAAATATGATTAAAAGATGAATATGAGACAAAACTACAGAATGTCCCATTTTATTATTGAGTGATTCAACACATAGATGTTTTACCAGCTAAGAAGTTCAGCACTTTTAGAGTTTCATCCGTCTATCTGATGTGAGCATAAGTATTGGAACAGTTTCTAAGTGATCAGCTGTGTCCTGTTGCATTAATTCTTCAGATATTAAAAGCAGGGAATGTGTCGTATCAGTTATATCCATTACTTCTGCATTCTGAATCTTGCATTCGATGATGACACAAACCAGGAAGATGATGCGGGAGCTGACTTTGAGAGAAAAGCAAGCAATTTGGATGCTAAAAGAAAAGAGGAAGTCAATTAGAGCTCTAGCAAAAACAAAGGGCATGGAAATATCAAGAGCTTGGAAACCACCGGTGACATTAGCAACCAACAACGACCTAATCGGCTGAGAAAACAACAGTAGTTGATGACAGACAAATCATAAAAGCTCTGAAAATGAATCCTAAAAGACATGTCTGTAAAATCACCAACAACTTCCAGAAAGCTGGGTGATGCTCTGACAATCTACTGTCCTCAGGAGACTTTGACACAGAATTACAGATGCTACACAGCAAGATGCAAACCTCTGACCAGCTCCAAAAACAGAAAGGCAAGATTAGAGTTTGCAAAAACACAAAAAGGTGAGCCAGAAGAGTTTTGGAACTGTGTTTATGGACCGATGAGACAAAGATGAACCTTTATCTAAGTGATGGGAAAGCAAAAATGTGAAGAAAAAAAAGGGAACTGCAAATGATCCCAAGCATACAGCCTCATCTGTAAAGCATGGTGAAGATGATGTCATGGCATGGGCATGCAAGGCTGTCTCTGGAACAGGCGCGCTCAACTTTACTGATGACTTAATGTATGATGACAGTAGCAGAATGAATTTGGAAGGGTACAAAACCATCTTGACTACCAATATTCAAGAAAATGCCACCAGATTCATTGGGAAGTGCTTCATATTGCATCAGGATAATGACCCAAAACACCCTGCCAGTTCAGTCAAGGAATTTATAAGGGCAAAGAAATGGAAAGTCTTAGATTGCCCAAGTCAATCTCCAGATGTAAATCCGATTGAACATGAATTTCACCAGCTGGAGAGGAGAGTAAAGGCAGAAACTCCCCAAAACAAACAACAATTGGAATTGGCTGCATTAAAGGCTGGGAAAAGTATTTCAAAGCATGAGACCAAGAGTTTGGTGAGGTCTATGGGTCACAAACTCACTGCTGTGATTGTACGCAAGGGATCTGCAACTAAATAATAGCTTTTAATCTTTTATATCTGCCTTATTTTCAACTGTCCCAATACTTATGCTCACATCAATGAGTGGGATGAACTCTAAAAGTGCTGTTCTTTTTATTATTTAAAACATCTATGTGTTGAAACGACTAATAATAAAATGTGACATTCTGTAGTTTTGTCTCATATTCATCTTTTAATCATATTTGCAAATGTCTTGACTCCACAGCCAACAGAGCAATTTTGTCTTTACTGTTCCAATACTTATGGATTCACAACCTATTTGGTCCTCTGAACCTCTTTCACCTAATATATTTACAACCCCAATTCCAGAAATGTTGAGGTTTTTTAAATTTGAATAAAATGAAAACTGAAAGACTTTCAAATCACATGAGCCAATAGAACATTCACAATATAACGGAGAACATAAATGTTTAAACTGAGAAATTTTACACTTGTATCCACTAAATGAACTCATTTCAAATTTGATGCCTGCAACAGGTCTCAAAAAAGTTGGCACGGGGGCAACAAAGGGTAAAAAGCAAGACATTTAGAATAGATTCAGCTGGGAGAACATCTAGCAACTAATTAAGTCAATTTACATCAGGTCTGTAACATGATTAGCTATAAAAGATGTCTTAGAGAGGCAGAGTCTCTCAGAAGTAAAGATGGGCAGAGGGTCTCCAGTCTGTAAAAGAGTGCGCAAAAAGATTGTGGAATACTTTAAAAAAACAAAAATTCCTCAACGTCAAATTGCAAAGGCTTTGCAAATCTCATCATCTATAGTGCATAACATCATCAACAGATTCAACAGGTAAACACAATATGCCGTGCCATCTGCAGATGCCAGCTAAAGCTCTATCATGCAAAAAGGAAGCCATATGCAAACATGGTCCAGAAGCTCCGTCGTGTCCTGTGGGCCAAGGCTCATTTAAAATGGACTGTTTCAAAGTGGAAAAGTGTTTTATGGTCAGATGAGTCCAAATTTGACATTCTTGTTGGAAATAACGGACGCCGTGTTCTCCAGGCTAAAGAGGGGGGAGATCTTCCAGCGTGTTATCAGCATTCAGTTCAAAAGCCAGCATCTCTGATGGTGCATAAGTGCATACGGTATGGGCAGCTTGCATGTTTTGGAAGGCACTATGAATGCTGAAAGGTATATAAAGGTTTTAGAGCAACATATGCTCCCCTCCAGACGACGCCTATTTCAGAGAAGGCCTTGTGTATTTCAGCAGAACAATGCAAAACCACATACTGCAGCTATTACAACAGCATGACTTCGTAGTAGAAGAGTCCGGGTGCTGAATTGGCCTTCCTGCAGTCCAGATCTTTCACCTATAGAGGACATTTGGCATATCATTAAACGAAAAATACGTCAAAGACGACCACAAAGTCTTCAGCAGCTGGAAACCTATCAGGCAAGAATGCTAAAAATGCTACACTATGGTAAACATGCCCCCGTCCCAACTATTTTTGAGAGCTGTAGCAGGCATCAAATTTGAAATGAGCTCATTTTGTGCATAAAATTTTAAAATTTCTCAGTTTAAACATTTATGTTATCTATGTTCTATTGTGAATAAAATATTGGCTCATGTGATTTGAAATTCTTTTAGTTTTCATTTTATTCCAATTTAAAAAAACATCCCAACATTTCCAGAATTCGGGTTGTAGTAGAAGTATGATTTTTATGATTTAATTAATTATTAGCTTTTCATTAAACTCACAAACAACCAGCAGTTCCTTTATGAACCCCTGTTTGGGAAACCTTGACATAATGTAATGTTTAATGCACTTCATATTGTTAATTAAAACAAATGGAATATATTGCCTTACTCTTTGTATTTTTTACATCAATATGCTACAATATTATCCTGTTTAATCAATGTGATAAATGTGTTGGGTCAAAAGTAATCTAAAAGTAATCAAAAAGTAGTCTGATATATTACCTAAAATATGTAATGTAATGGATCATGCTACTAACTAAAATTGTCATGTAATTTGGAATTAGTAACGGACTAAAATGTGTAAGTAATCTACCCAGTCTCATAAAGTTTACCTTGGATGCTGCGTAAAGGGTGTAAATGGGGAAGGGTATTTTGGCTATGCCAGAGGACACATTCAGAATGACTCCTCTTCCTCTAAGGAAATACATATGGTCAGTGTGCTGGCCATTTGTTAAAATTTGTTTGAAAAATCCTGAGAAACCTATTGAACAGAGAAGGCCAAACCTTTGCTGCATGCCTGGTAGCACAATTCTGCACATCTGAATATGGAAAACAATGCGAGTACGTTATTAAATCTCTTTAGAAGAACCAATTGTTCTCAACTGGCTTTTATTTAGGATTTTATGATTGATGTCAGGTGGTGATTCAAAATTGTTTATCAACTAAAATGATTTTTTTGGATAAATTATAAAATAATCAAACATTTA
Organism: Barbus barbus; assembly: GCF_936440315.1. NCBI lineage: Eukaryota > Metazoa > Chordata > Actinopteri > Cypriniformes > Cyprinidae > Barbus > Barbus barbus. The sequence continues at coordinate 15,456,850 of NC_136756.1, forward strand.
AATTTATTAACATTATGATGAACTATAGGCCTAAAAAATATCCAAAATCATTAGCATGACAGTAAACTAATTTACAAAAATTTTGTTTGATTAAAATCATGACCTTTGGCCTTGATAACAAAAGACTGACAACGAGAGTTTTCTCCCCGACCTTTTAAAGTTGATCAACCAGTATTTTTGCTAATCATACATGATTATGCATTTTATTATCTGCATTCTGTAACCCTGTCAGAACAGAGCTGAATTTGGCGTGTGACTACTGCAACCCAACAGTTAACAACTGCCTCATTGTAATGTATATGGTGAGTTTGCTTGCACGCACCTTAACCATGGCTTTCACATTGCAGTTGATAACATCATGTATTCTCTAGGAGAGGCCACAACATGAAACATACTGTAGAAATGACAATATCTGATAAACACTCCAAAACTTTGACTGTTCACTTCTAAAAAATAAAGGTTCTTTATTGGCATCTACAGTTCCATGAAGAATCTTTAACATCTATGATTTCTCTTCAATGCACAAAAGTTTCTACAGATTAGCATAATGTTCACTAAGAAATGGTTCTTTGCATCACTACAAAAAAATTTCAATTACTACACTACATCTGAAATAATTTTAAAAGATTAAATTAAAAGACCTGATTAATGAGAGCTGGCAGTAGCATATTCTTTATAATATTAAAAACATTAATAATGACTGTATGAACCATTGGTGACCTCACTTCTTCCAGGTCAGCCGTTTCAAGTAGCTTGCAGGGTATTTGGCTGGGCAGAATTCCCACATTGTTCACTGTGTTTAAAGAAAAGTAACATTGATCAACAATGTTGAACATGTTAGAACATTAAATACATACTTTGACACAATGAGATATCTGACACCTACTGACCTAAAATACCAATTTCCAAACCCTCAATGTTTTCTTGAATGTGTCCATATATATCATCTTTGGTGAAGTCAGCAGCTATTACTTTGACTTCCCGTCCTGTAGTGAGCTCTGTCAGGACAAGACAAGGATGCTGGTGAAACTGAGCTCTAACACTACAGACAAGTTGAGAAGCTGAAATTCCAGCAGTAAACGCTTTACCGATCTTCCTTGCTGCTCTGTCAAGCTTCACTTGGTTTCTGCTGATGATGATCACGCTCATACCTAGTTTTGAAAGCTGCAGAGAAAGGCAGTGTTACCGAAACAGCCTGGTCTGATACTTGGGATGAGCTGGTGTATTTCTTGTTTTTATGTGGAATGGGATCTTTACATAGAATTTTGAAGTAAATTAAAGATTACTTCCTGTTTCTAGTTGTTTACATGTCCTTGTTTAAGGCCCAGTTCACTGATGTAAATTTTTGTGGAAGAAAAGCGTTCAGAGATCATTTAGTTTTTATAAATAAATACTGCAGAAATCTGGTCACCATGTTAGAACACAGAAGGTTTCATAATCACTTCTCTACTACAGGAATCCTGCAGCACTTTAGTGTAACTTTTCAGGGGTCAATGAGCGGAGTAAAATGTTTATTTATTTATATACACTACCATTTAAATGTTAGTACGATTTTTGGCAAGAAATTGTTTTTTTTATATTGAATATATTTTAAAATGTAATTTATTCCTGCCCTTAACCCAGTCTTCAGTGTGACATGTTTCTTCAGAAATCACTCTAATATGCTGATTTGCTGCTCAAGAAACATTTCTTATTATTATCAATGTTTAAACAGGTTTCTTCAAGAAATAAAAGTTCAAAAGAACAGCATTTATTTGAAATGGAAATATTTTATTGTTTAACATTATGAATGTCTTTACTGCTAGTTTTAATCAGTTTAATGCTTCCTTGCTAAATAAAAATATTATTTAAGTGCATTTTACTGTTACCTTTTAACTGTATACTTAATTACTGAACTAATCTAATATCTAATCTAACATCAATATTGTCATAATAAAACAGTTTTTACATATGTGGTAGTGTTGTTACCTCTTCAGCATATGCTCTGCCTATTCCATCTGACCCTCCAGTGACCACTGAAACAGAGGAAATATTCAATATTAGACTTAAAATCATGAACTGGATGGTATGAATAATAATTTTATATTCTCTGTAACTTATTCACTGATTGTGAAAAAGTGATTGACTATTCATTTTGAGAAACAAATAAATGTTTTTTTTTTTTTTTTTTACAGTATAAATAACTATAACCTGCACATAGCTTTTAAATCAAGCATATCCAGAACATGATAGTCTGTCTGTTTCCTGTCACTCTCTCTAAGAATCTCACAAACTTCAGATGAAAGGCAGTCAGTGTATGTTTGTTTTAACAGCACGTTCTTGAACAGACTGTGTGTACCCACCAATTCACTAAACAAATAAGGAGCATGGGTGGTGCATATGTGTGAAAAGTCATCTTCTCTGAATATCTAGAACTGCATCTTCTCTCCACCGCTGTTAGTCCATCTGAGAAGTACATGGGAGTACTGAAGAAAAGGGGTGCTGGAGGGTCAATGGCATGACCAGTGTATAATATAGAGGAAATGATGTAACATGTAATTACGGCCTTCTTGCTTTTATTACTTTTGCAGACTAGAAAGGTCTGTGTTGTCCTCTGTGTGGGAAAATGGCTTTTTTGTGTCTTTCTTTCTTGTTTCCCATGCCTTCGTTCTTTCTTTGCGTCAGTGTTCTTGGTGTACAAGAAGTACAAGTAGTACCCTGCTTTAGATCTCAGTGAGATCTCAAGAGAAGCGAATATTTTGAATGTCTCAAATGTGAACAATTCAGTCCTTAGCTGGACTGCTTCAAATTTTGCAATGTATAAGTACAACTATAATAAATAAATACTATTAATATATACATGATATATTATTTAATAGACCCAAGCTATGAACTAACAATGAGCACATGTACATTAACTAATGTTAAGAAAGAATAATATATTATGTAAAAAAAAAAATTACTTATTATAATTTGTGGGGGCCCTATAAGCAAGTGGTCCCTTACGGGCCCCCCTCAGTAGAAATTGTGCTCCGTGGAGCCCCAAGGCTGCATTTATTTAAATAATAAAATATTATATTTATTTATTTATTAATACAATAAAACAGTGGTATTGCAAAATATTAAATAATTAACTTTTTGAATATATTTTTAAGTATTCTGGTAATGGCAAAGCTGAGTTTTTTAATTTCACCAGTCTTCAGTGTTACATGATCCTTTAGAAAACTAATGTCTCTATAGTATATAAACGCAAATCTTACAGCATTCTATCATGCACTCATATTGGCTAAGCCAACTAGAATATGCACAACAACTTACAAAACTTTCTGCATGAATATATATTTACAGTGAAAGAAATAGCAGATGTAGTGTGTCTAAACATGCTAGAAAACACCCCCTGCAAAGGGATATTGTAATGCATGCTCTCTCTCTCTCTCTCTCTCACACACACAAACACACACACACACACACACACACACACACCAGGAAGAACTTTTCAAAGCCTTAAAGAGAAAGAATAGTTGCAGAAGGAGAGAAAAAGTTATGTTAATTTGATTTCAAATGAGCAGGAACAACCATTCAAAGTCAAGAAATGAAAAGAGTAATAACGTCCTGGAACATACTGTTCTAATTGCCTTTTCTTCTCTGCCACTCTCAGTGCCGGAATGGAATGGAAAGAAAGCTTGGGAAAAAGTGTCTGGAATTGTTGTTTTTTGTTGCTGAACTGGTATACTCAGGATGATTTCAAGAAAGCCATAAGGAGGGTCTCTCTTTTGTCAACAATAAAAGCGCTGTTTAGGAAAGCAAGACACTTTGTGAGGGACAATTTAAAGTGAGATGAGAACCTTGTTCCTGGGCTAAACGGTGGGAAAAAAATCAAGGTACTGATGGTTTGTAGGAGGGCTTCATGGTTCAATCATGCTTTAAATCCACTGCTCTCAACCAGGGTTCCCTCACAGCAGGGGGTCGGTTCAGAAGATGTAATAAACATTGCCTTTTCTTAAATGCTGAAATCCTGACATTTCGAACTGTTAACCAAATTGAAACTAATGATCTTTTAAGCAATATTTAATGTAGTAATGTGAAAGTGTTCTTAATGAAAGTTATTATAAAGGTTTACCAACAAAATCCAGCTTTTTTATTTTTAGTTTGTCACTAGTTTAACATTGCTGCTTTCTCTCTTAATTTTTATTTATTAATAATTTATTAATAATTTATTTCATGCATTTATTATTATTTTCTTTATTTGCAAGAATCTTTCAAGTATAAAAAGGCAGGATTATATAGAACATGCATGCTCAACACAAAAATGAATATCAAAATACTGGTGTATCTCACCTGCCCATTTCCCCAGAGAGGTGAAAAAAGTCTCAGGAAGAGGACAGAAGAGCTTCGGGACAAGAATCATAAGCAGACATACTAATTTCCCTCCAAAAACCAGGACAGCACAAGTCCCGGTCAAGATGAAGATAATCTCAGTGAGCGTCATGACAGCTTTTCTCAAGGCTTAAAGTGAGTCCTTCCTGCTATCTTGGCCCCTCTTTTCACTGCCACGGTTCTCTCATTCTCTCATTTAAACTGACCACAAGCTTCAAACCCCAGTGCTGACAGCTCCCTCAGCCAATCAGAATCTTCTCTTCCCATTCTCACCAGGACAGAATTCACATTCCTCATTTTTTTTGTCATTTATTATGAGTAAGCTCACCTATCGTCATCCAAATCCCAGAGTGAAGGTAATTTTAGTGAGTTACCTTGCGTCACAGAATGCTTAAATCCTTTCACTGCTACTTTGATCTTACAGAACTGATTTTAAATGTCTTCGTGGAGTTGTCTCTGCTTGCTCTGGCAAAAGTGTTGCTAAATATAGTCCAGCCAGATCAGGCATATCATTTAACTGAAGGCTGCTGGTTAAACCCAAAACACTGCCAAATGTAGATTTTAGTCACTATTGTCCCAAGTTGTTGAACTCTCCGACAAACTATAAACTATTCACTAAATCTGGCACTTTTAGAATTATTTATTATTTGTTTATCTTGTACATTTTCAGTTCATTTTATTTTCTGTTATTCGAATATGCTTGTATATGCATATTAACTGTATTTTGTGCTGTTTTAATGTAGTACAATAAACTAAGTGAAATAATTACCAGTATTATATAATTGAGATTAGGGGTGGGCGATACGTATACCGGTAGACAACATTAACTGGTAGAAATTTGTCAACTGGTATAGATTTTGGACAATCGTCTCTACCACAGTTACATGCTCATGTGACATTGCTGTGCTACGTGCAAAAACAATGCAATGAGCAGTGAAAAAGAACTCATGAAGATGATGCACATAGAGCGCAGGAGTAATGAACTGTTATTTTTGCCACTTTATAGGCCTTGAACGATTATATACACACAACAGTATGTGTCAAAATGCTCGTCTTTCCAAGTATCCTCGTAAACACAGTAGGTCTTAAGTCAGAGCAAACAGCTGAGAAAGAAACATGTGTAACAGTATATTGGATCCAGGCAGCTCTTAAAGTGACAGCAGTCTACACACTAAAAACTGCTGGGTTAAAAACAACCCAACTTGGGTTATTTGGCAACCCAGCGCTGGGTAAATATTTGACAGAACACATGCTGGGTTATTTTGACCCGGCTGGTTGGGTTAAACGTTTTTACTAGTGCCGTCAAACGATTAATCACATCCAAAATAAAAGTTTTGTTTACGTAATGAGTGTAATGTCACGTGTATATTTATCATTTATATAAATACAAACACATGCATGTACGCTGTCACGAGACGCTGATCGATATGCTCAAATCGAACATAACTTAATGCGCTCTGCAGATTAACGGTTTAAATCATAGACTGTAAAAAAAATGGACGACGCGTCTCCGCTTCAAAAGTGATGCCAAAACATCTCATTATGGCCGCTGCCATCGTGAGTAAATTACGTCATTTGGAGCCCGAGTCTGCGCAGTAGAGATTCATTTGGAGCCCGAGTCTGCGCAGTAGAGTCGTGAGGTGCAGCCACGGAATCAAACTCCCACAGACCCAATCAACCATAACGACACGCCCCGTTTTTATAGCATCAAATTACTAGCTAAAATCAAACTTACCACAAAAACGAACAATTGAACATATATCAGCGTGATAACTACCTTAAATGACCAAAATTGTATTGGAAGTGTAATTCATTTTTTTATTATGACTCTAGCCCCATTCGTTTACATGGAGAGGGCGGGGTTTATGACCTGTACTGCAGCCAGCCACCAGGGGGCGATCAAAGAGCCCGCAGCTTCACTTTCCAGTACGAGTGAGAATTTAAATAAATAAGTTCGTTAAGAGAACTGAGGGGGGCACAATTTTTTTCTGAGGAGGCAGTACTCCCTTTTGCCAATACAAATCTAGAGGGGGGTTTTTGCTCAGCCAATGCAAGTCTATGGGAAATCTTTGATTTTTGATAATTATACAAAAACTGTATATCTCATAATTTAGAAAAGATATAAAACAATCTACAGATCAGGTCTTACAATGAGAAATCTAAACTAAAGTTTTTAAAAATATTTTTATTTTATAACAAAGGTTTTTTTTTGTTTCGGTTTCAGCTGTATCGCACAAATTTATTAATTTACTAATTTGATTCATTTTGATTAACTAATTAGATTTTTTTTTACAGTAATAAGGCGTGTTTACTAAAAAAAAAAGATTTTACAGTTTATGAATTCAAATCTGGGTGATGATATCGTGAAGGATAATATCGTATTGATAATTCATCAGTAAGATTATCCAGACACACCTCGTTGTGTTCCTTTACCAGGAAGCAAGGAAACACGGAACGAGGAATTCACAAACAGGAGTCTTTACTAATCCAGTGGGGAACATAGGAGACACAGGAACACATGGGATGACATTCAAGAACCGACAAACACTAACTGAATGGACAAGACCTTAAATACACAGACAATTAGGGAGGAAGACGAGACACACCTGGAATCAAATCAACAATCAACGTGAGGGGAAAAACTGGGTCACAGAACACATGGGGAGCAAAAACACAACAAAAACAGGTCCATAATCCTGACATTACGCCCCCTCCCGTGCGTCCTCGCACCGTAGAAACATCCAAAGGGGAGTTGGGGGTGGGAACTTTTTTTTTCAGTGAAACAAAAGTTAAATGTGTTCAGAAATGTTATCATAGTTTTAGTGACAATTACATTATAAACCAATTATAAAAAATGCAGAGTTTTCGTGTTATTAGAATTTTAACAAAAATTAAATTTGTGCCAAAGGGCGTTTTACCCCACCTATATGGCAAAACGCCCCCATGGGTGGGGTAAAATGCCCCCCAGTCTGACAAAGCAATTTGCTTTAAACATTTACAGCAAATTCAGAGTACAGGCAGTTCTAGCTTAAAATTTAAAAAGAACATAATCAATAATTATGAGTTACAAAATTATAATAGTCTATTTGAAAGAAAAAAAAAAAAACTCAGCTGATGATAACTGGCTAGCTAACTAGCTACCTGATGCTAGCGTGAGGTATAATTATTAAATATAGAGTCCAAATATTTTTATCCAACCAACTAGTTAGATTTCATTTGATGGAAAAACAAAGGATTCGATGTTCAAAACAGAATAATTACAGTAATTGCCCATTGCCCCCTGGGGGCGTTTTACCCCACACACTATGTTTGAGAAAAAAGTATTATGTCATTCTGAAAATATAATGATATTTTTATTAAATAACACGTTCTCTCTATCTACAGGTCCCACTGTTCTCATATCATGTATAACTGTGATGATCTACAAAACAACAAGCTTTAAATAAGTTTTTTTCTTACTGCTGAAAATGAGATTATTTACTGTGAAATCTGTTTTCTCTCCGTTACATCACCAGTGTAAGCTTCATGGTGAAAACTTCTACATCACTCTTGTCAACATAGTCCATAGGTACAATAAAAATTGACCTTGATTTTATCTTATGGTTATTTTGGGAAAAACAGTAAGAGGATGTTTTACCCCATGGGGTCGTTTTCCCCCGCTCTACCCCTACATTTTTCAAGGGAAGATAGAAGGGTAATAATGACTGATCACGTCAACTTTTGCAACATGATTTACTGTAAATGTGCATTGCTTAGGCTACTTTATTTGTTCACATTTTGCTTTCATAATTATTGATCTTGTGAAGAAAATTCAACATTTGCTCTTTATTTCATCATCACACTAATTACAGTTCTCGTGGTCTCATGAGCCCTGTCTAACACCCCTGCTAAAAAACACCAATAGAAACCATCACAGAAATTCCAATGGTTTCCATTAAAATACCATCATAAACCATTAGCTTTTTCCAGTAAAACTATTACAAAATTCCTTTTTGTAGTGTGTTTTGGGTATGTTTCCAATAGGATTTAACATCCCACCAATAGAATCCATCACATACCAGTAGACACCATTATAGTTTCCATTAAAATCAATACAATTCCCATTATAACCATTAAATCCATTACATTTTCTATTGTTTTTTTCAGCAGGGACATTTGTCTGGCACTGCAGTGTTGAGCTCTCTGGTATCATAGACTCACAATATTTAAGCAGCTCCAGCGCTATCTAGTGGTTAAAAAAAAAAATAATCATGCCCTACAGACCAACGTATAAAATGTTACCTTACTCCATTATCTTTATTGCCACAATTGGCCAGAAAGGTAAGATGAACTATCCAAGTAGACTGAAATGCAAACTCACTCTTGTAATAACTGAATAGCTTTGCACATTAAGAAGTTTCATAAAAGGGCTTAATTTGCCCAACAGCTTTAACTAAATGAATGGGTGTGTAGAATGTTTTCTGCCTCATTAATCCCTAGTAACCGGTTTGTTATATGATTCAAGCGGGATGTTATTAGTGAGATGGAAACCTTTAAAATCTTCACGTTCTTTATTTGATTTAAGACGTCGTACTAAATCAATATTTATATGTGGGCTTAAAACAGCAGAGGGCCCTGTTCACCAAGTTTGGGATTTTATTTGACGAAACAAATCTCAATACAACGATCAAGCCCTAATTTAAATTTATATTCAAATGCCTACTATACTCATATGCATATGGTTCATATTGTCATATCAAAAATGAACTCTTATAGCAGCACTGAATTCAAATAACGTGTGTCTTTGATTATATATAAGGTCTATATCAAAGTAAACCTATGGCACGTATTTCAGTAGTACAGAGAAAATTTCCCTAAATATTCCTAATCCCTCGAAATAATTATTTATAAATGTTAATATTCTGGTGCTATATGTCTAGGATGAACTCGGTGAACTCGTGACTGTGTCCGATTCGTAAACAAACCCTTTTATCCAGTCGATTCTGTTCGATGAATCTTTTGAATCACAAGGCTGGTCTTTCATGAAAATAAATAATTGTAAATATTAAAATGTGTGATATTAATTATATTAAATAGTGTAATCCTTTGTTTTTCCATCAAATTAAAATAGTATATAATATAGGCTAATGCTAAATATATTTACGTTCAATATTTAATGTTCTTAATGCGATGAATCACAGATATTATTATTAAACGTATTTTATATTAATAAAACGTTTATAAAAATTTCTATTATATTAATTAAATACGTTTTATTAATTTATTTAATATTAATAAAACGTATTTAAAGGTTAGAGTGTGATATGGCAGGGACCACGTGATTACGTGCACAAAATAACAGTTTTAATACACCCCCCCCCCCCCCCCCATCGCTTCCCATAACAGTCTCGTGTGGCGCGCATGTGTTGAGAAAGCGCGAATGTTGTTACGTAACGGCACGAAATTACGTATGCTGACAACTACCAGCCCACTTCCTGAGACATAAAACATCAATATTACGAATAGAGTAGTGATTCATAATTCATTGTTATCCTAATCCAGCGTCATTAGGGATAATAATCGATCTATCGTCACGTGGCTCCGACAAATCTGGCTCGTTAAAGGTTTCCTCAGGAAAAACAATGACCTCGTGCACCCGCCAGAAATATTTAAAAACAGTAGTTTTCAATCCTGGTACTGAGGACCCACTGCTCTAAACATTTTGTATATCTCCCTTATCTGACACATTCAATTCAGTTAATTTATCTCTCCCACCTAACGAAAGCCTGTTTGCGCAAATCCGCTGCCATTTGGTTGCTTGAGCTGAAGGGGGACAGGACGTTGCATCCACGGGTTTGTCTCCACACGTTCTTTCCCATTTTTTCTCTGTACACGGAAAGCTCCAGCCCCCTGATCCCTCAGGCGCCCGGATGCACACCAGCACCAGCAGCAGTAGTCAGTCAGTCCGGACAATAATGGTCGCCAGAGCTGGAGGAAACGTTTAGGAATCCCCGCGCTAAAATTCGCTTAATTAAAGCGAGGGCTCTTGCACTGATCCCCGAAGCACGTTAAAGCATCTCCGGAGGACTGAATTCTCTTCTCGGTGAGTAAGAGCTGTGTCACTGTCCGCTGTCACGCCGTCGATAATTCTTCAATGGATCAGATTCACGCGACAGGGAATATTTTCAGATCCACGCGCTCTGAAACAGGAAAAGACCCGAGCATTACTTTGTTACTCGCGCGTGCAGCTACATATGTCTCTGACACGTGTTTAAAGTGAATGTATGTTAAGGACGGACTACGTGATTTTTCTCAGGATCAGATTGTTTGAGCCCACTTGTATTTAATGCTATTAACCGCTTTGCATTAATCATGGTGGTCGTTTTGTGAGTTTGACAGCGCTTTTGGTGATTTGCTTTAATTTGAATTGATGTGTTTTGGTAAACGTCGGACTGGTCAAGTAAACGCCTGTCGTGTCAGACAGACAGCAGCAAGTAGGCTGCGGTGATTTGAGACATACACGTGATTGTCTGTTGTAGGATTTTGTAACGTAGAAGCACTTATAGTTACTATAAACTTTTTTACACGATCCACAACAGAATGTAGCACATAAATGCAGTTTAGAGTTGAGCAATAACACGCGAGCAGTAGTGCCTCGTGCCACATGTAATCATAGCTGTGGGAAAATTCACTACCACAGACATGGGCTGTGATCTTGCTTTTAGTAATTCATTAAAAGTAACAATAAGTATTACCGATTGTAAAAGGTAAGTGAGACTCTAGTGCGTTGTAAAAACTGGTTATCTATGTAAGGACTTATATTTTCATTAAAACACTGATTTATTTGTTAAAATAAAGGAAATAATTTGGCAATAAGTTACAGTTAACGTTGGTATGCAATAAAGAAACTTTTATTTTAACTGAGTAGTGTTATGACGAAGATGGTAGCCTACTATCTACCTTATTTTGCAACATGGAAGGTAAGGCATTTTCATTGAATATTTGAGACTTCTGATTCATTAGCCCTGGTGAAAAAACAAACAAAAAATAAAATGAATACCAATAACAGTGTGCAATATCACGCAGCATAACTGACAATTTTTTTTAACAGGTAAAATTATTGAAAAAGAATGACATTTAAAGTCTTGCACATTCAGATTACAAATTGCTTCACCTGGAATATAATGACTAGCCTATATAAAATAAAGCACACTTTTTGCCTGGTAAAAAATAGCTCTGTTCACAGCAAGCAGTTTCGGTGCATGTTGCTTTAAATGCTAATGAACTCTGCTCAGCCCGCCTCTCTCTTCCATGGGGTGGCAAGCTCTTCTCATGGGATTGTAAACTTAAGCTGCATTTAGCCATGGAACTTGCTAACTAGCACATAATTAGGAAAGGCAATTTGCAAAGATTCATAAAAAACTCACTTCTTCTGGAGGTGAGGCTGAATCACGAATGATTCACGTGAACATGGATGCATTTAGGTAGATCGGGGTCGCATTCCCTTCAAAAACAATTGTAATCCACTGTGTCTTTAGCGGCTCAGGTGTTAAGAGTAAATGACGACTGCTATGTTCATTATTACATCCAACAACAAAACACCTCAATCGCTTAGGAGACATTCTTGTCTACATCTGCTCCGGCATCGAAACAATAGCAGACTGATGACAGCTCACTCAGGGAGGGCCTGTGCTAAAATAGTAAAATGGTCTGTGCAGAACTATGCCACTCTGCCAAGAATCTCAGAACAGCCTGATCTGAGAAAGTGATCGTTATTGGTGATCATTATCATTATTCATCATTATTATTGGGGATTTTAAAAAAGCACTGGGTGGATTTTTATCATTGTAGGGTGGATGTGTACACACACTGCCAACACACATTTATGTTCAAACATCATGTAAAAGTGAATTTTGCATCTGATGACCAGAGGTGGGTAGAGTACCCAAAAACTGTACTCAAGTAAAAGTAAAAGTACTTCTAGAAATATTTACTCAAGTAAAAGTAAAAGTAATAGTCTGAATAGTTACTTGAGTAAGAGTAAAAAAGTATCGGATAAAAAAACTACTCAAGTACTTAGTTACTAGTTACTTTGGATCATATAGGTACTGAATATAGTCTATTTTTATTTAGATATATAGATTACATTTATGTAATGTGTATGTGTATACACACACACACACACACACACTGCCGTTCAAAATATATATATATACAGGTCCTTTTCAAAAAATTAGCATATTGTGATAAAGTTCATTATTTTCTGTAATGTACTGATAAACATTAGACTTTCATATATTTTAGATTCATTACAACACAACTGAAGTAGTTCAAGCCTTTTATTGTTTTAATATTGATGATTTTGGCATACAGCTCATGAAAACCCAAAATTCCTATCTCAAAAAATTAGCATATCATGAAAAGGTTCTCTAAACGAGCTATTAACCTAATCATCTAAACACCTGCAAAAGATTCCTGAGGCTTTTAAAAACTCCCAGCCTGGTTCATTACTCAAAACCGCAACCATGGGTAAGACTGCCGACCTGACTGCTGTCCAGAAGGCCATCATTGACACCCTCAAGCAAGAGGGTAAGACACAGAAAGAAATTTCTGAACGAATAGGCTGTTCCCAGAGTGCTGTAACAAGGCACCTCAGTGGGAAGTCTGTGGGAAGGAAAAAGTGTGGCAGAAAACGCAGCACAACGAGAAGAGGTGACCGGACCCTGAGGAAGATTGTGGAGAAGGACCGATTCCAGACCTTGGGGGACCTGCGGAAGCAGTGGACTGAGTCTGGAGTAGAAACATCCAGAGCCACCGTGTACAGGCGTGTGCAGGAAATGGGCTACACGTGCCGCATTCCCCAGGTCAAGCCACTTTTGAACCAGAAACAGCGGCAGAAGCGCCTGACCTGGGCTACAGAGAAGCAGCACTGGACTGTTGCTCAGTGGTCCAAAGTACTTTTTTCGGATGAAAGCAAATTTTGCATGTCATTCGGAAATCAAGGTGCCAGAGTCTGGAGGAAGACTGGGGAGAGGGAAATGCCAAAATGCCTGAAGTCCAGTGTCAAGTACCCACAGTCAGTGATGCTGGTGTTGGTCCACTGTGTTTTATCAAGGGTAGGGTCAATGCAGCTAGCTATCAGGAGATTTTGGAGCACTTCATGCTTCCATCTGCTGAAAAGCTTTATGGAGATGATTTCATTTTTCAGCACGACCTGGCACCTGCTCACAGTGCCAAAACAACTGGTAAATGGTTTACTGACCATGGTATTACTGTGCTCAATTGGCCTGCCAACTCTCCTGACCTGAACCCCATAGAGAATCTGTGGGATATTGTGAAGAGAAAGTTGAGAGACGCAAGACCCAACACTCTGGATGAGCTTAAGGCCGCTATCGAAGCATCCTGGGCCTCCATAACACCTCAGCAGTGCCACAGGCTGATTGCCTCCATGCCACGCCGCATTGAAGCAGTCATTTCTGCAAAAGGATTCCCGACCAAGTATTGAGTGCATAACTGAACATAATTATTTGAAGGTTGACTTTTTTTGTATTAAAAACACTTTTCTTTTATTGGTCGGATGAAATATGCTAATTTTTTGAGATAGGAATTTTGGGTTTTCATGAGCTGTATGCCAAAATCATCAATATTAAAACAATAAAAGGCTTGAACTACTTCAGTTGTGTTGTAATGAATCTAAAATATATGAAAGTCTAATGTTTATCAGTACATTACAGAAAATAATGAACTTTATCACAATATGCTAATTTTTTGAAAAGGACCTGTATATATATATATATTTTAATGTAATTTATTTCAGTGATGCAAATCAGAATTTTCATCAGCCTTTACCACAGTCTTCAGAGTCACATAATCCTTCAGAAATCATGTTGATTTATTATCAGTGCTGCTCTTTTTAGCTTTCTATTCATCAAAGAATACTGAACAAAATGGCACAGGTTCCAAAAAATATTAAGCAGCAAAACTGTTTCCAAAACTGGTAATAAATCGATATATTATAATGATTTCTGAAGGATCATATGACTCCGAAAACTGGAGTAACAGCTGATGAAAATTCTGATTTGCATCACTGAATTAAATTATATTTTAAAGTAAATTAATTATGTATTATCCTATAACCTCTGACACTGAAACCTCTGAAAACGCCTGACATGACAGCTCTGAACATAACGAAACAAATGCATATTGACGGATCTTCTGTTCTGCAAAATGTAAACAAATGTAGCCTATATTTTTGCAAGCGTAAATATTGTAAAAATATGATTAATTGTGTCTAGAACAGGCCGCCCGCCGCTGCGCAGAGCTAACTTGGGTTTCGCGGGTGTTCATTTCATACTCTGTGACAGCTTATTTAATGTATAAATTATACATTGTATTTAATGTAAGGTACATGTACAACAAACTGGTAATGTCATAGTGGTATCGTGGCCTATACCTGTGGAACAGTAGACAGCACACGCGGTGTTCATCTAATAAAAGATCTTCATATAACGTTAGCTCTAAACAAACAAGCCTTTGCAGATTTGCTTTCAACTGACTGTAGATCCAAAGCCACGTCTTCAGCGCTCTTGATGTTTTTAAACTTTCTGTTATCTGAGTGAGAACCGCTTCAGAGACTCAGCGCGTGCGGCAGGGAACTGAACGAATCATTCAAACTGATTCGCGAACCGATTCACTGGTTTGCCAACTGGTTTGATAAAGCCTTTAAATAGAATCGACTCAAAAGAATGAATCATTCGCGAATGGGCATTGTTCATTGCCCAGAGAAAAGTAGACGGCGCGTTTGGAATAAACTGAAGCATTTTTAACTTGTATTGCATTAAGATACAGTAACGAGAGGAGAGTCGCCCACAGTAACGAAGTAAAAGTACCGTTTTTTCTCTAAAAATATACTTGAGTAAGAGTAAAAGTACCCATTTTAAAATATACTCTAAAAGTATTAGTTACCCAAAAAATATACTCAAGTAAATGTAACGAAGTAAATGTAACTCGTTACTACCCACCTCTGCTGATGACCCCTTTCAAACATGAACAGATTTTAATACGCTAGACATCATACACATACCGACTATGTAAGCAGTCACAGAGGAAGAACTGGCTAACATACACTAAATGACTGAGGATCATACACTATCATTTCTTCCGATCACATCAACCGGAAACGTTAGCCTTGTAGCTAGGAGAAACGTTACAAATGAAAGCAGTGTGTTCTAAAATCGGAAAATATCAAACATACACTACGCGAATTTCTATGTAGTCTGTCAGATCCGATCTGCAGATTGTCTCTGACTTCCAGCAACTAGTATCAACTTCTCCAAACTGTAAATTGGGCCAAAAATCTGGGCAAAAGTCATGTAGTGTATTCCAGCCTTAACCGCAACATTCTAACACCGCATTGTTTCACTGTACAAGTTTGGCACTGAAATGCAGGATTTACACAGCAGAAGGATGAAAAGCAATGCTACCCCCCATTTCTAAGTTACAAGTGTGAAATGTACTTTTACACGAGGTTAAAGGCAGGGTTTAAAACTGAAGATTTAACAAAACCACCAATTAACAACCTCGATTCTTACTGTAGGTCTGTCTTGACGGTTTAATGTTAACGTTAAAAAGCAGTTCTCCTATAGAGAACATCCTTCAATATAACATGGATGCTGTGTTGACCAGTCAATATCCAGGATCGATCCTTTGTTATATTGAGTAACTTATGCTTCAGGTAAAATGGCCAGTTAATTCAGTTAAAGATGAAGACCATAATGGACAAATAATACAGTCGATTGTGTAAACGTGTGAAATGAATGTGACTAGACTCCCTCATCTTCTAGTGTATGTATTGTGCGTACAATTTACAGTTGGTGTTCAATCTGCTCTTGATTGGAATATAGTATGAGAGATGAATCGGATAAACAAGACACTGAAATTATTTATTTAAATGGCATTCAAATATCCTGGAAGCCTTTCATGCTCTGTCTTCCTCACAGTGCTGATATCATGTAGTGGTAGATCAGATTTCAGTCCTTTTATGGACCTATGAAACAAACTTCACCTGCTATTGAGTTCACACACTTCTCCACAGTTTTGAATGGGCAGAATGATGAATAATGATCAATGAATGCCTAAAAATCGATTATTAGTTTCTGTATTAAACACGTATGTGAATGTTTCTACACACATGCAGAGATGAGTTTCAAATCTGTATTTCATGCTAGAGCATCATGTGCAGCAGCATGTGCCGTGTGTACATATTGAGATAGGATCGGACAGCAACAGTCGCTTAGTGTTTATGTAGCCAGGCCTACATTAGATAAGTGTTTGCTGAGTTATTGAACTTACTAAAAAAAGAAATGGTCAGGTTCAAGCCAATTTGCCCGTTTTTGTCTTGGTGATTTATGAGTTTATTAACAAACACTTTAGTTAACATTAAACAATGCAGAGTGAATAAAGAGTTTGAACTTTAAAGCCAGTTAAAATCTTATAGATGGGTGGTATTGAGGAGGCATTGAAGTGTCTTTTTTACATAGATAGTTTAATGTTGCTCAGAAGTGGCATTCACACAACAAGTACAAATATATACTGTGATACCAGGGGCTGAAGTGAATCAGAGCAGTAGGGCTGGGTATCAAGTTTGATACTTTTTAAGCACCGACCGAATTGCCTCTACCATCGAGTATCGAAAAAAGTCTCGTGGTTCGGTACCAAATTTAGAGCGATTCGAAAGCGTACGGAGCAGTCTGCTCTTGATTTTGTTTACTACACACAGACTGAAGTGTGATTTAATGAGAATTTTGCCGTTTGATTTGAGTAAAACTAGCGTCATATCATATACACACAGAACGGTAAAGGTATTCACGGCAACCCGGCAAAATAAAAGTTCGGTTTAACTGGGAAGACACTGCGGCAGAAATAAATTAATATTGTTCAGCAGAGTGTACATACTGCTACTACTAGGCTACTATTACAATTATTAAAACTTTATTTTTTTAAGTAATGATCACACAACATATCTTCCATGTTTTTATTTTAATAGTAGATCCCCTTTGTTTGCCTAAATAAATAAAGTTTGATTTTCAATAATTTAATGATAAATCAAATTAATGTTTTATGCCTTCATTTGAAAACCAGATACAGAACACAGAATTTCTGAGGAAAAAGAAAACATTTCATAAGGCTATTTTAAGAATAAATTTGAATAAACTAAGTTTTTATGCATTCAAAGGATTAGACATACTACAACACAGAATGTAATAACAATAAAACACATGGTATAAGAAAATAAAACACCCACTTATGAAAGTGGATAAAGATTTTAAATTTCTTGAAGTCTTTAACAACCAAGAATAAATGAATAGAAATGATGATTCTGTCTGAGCTATGCGTTTTAAAACGAACACGCACTAGTGTCGTGGGGGAAGTCGTGGCCTAATGGTTAGAGAGTCGGACTTGTAATCAAAAGGTTGCGAGTTCGAGCCCCCGGCCGGCAGGAATTGTAGGTGGGGGGAGGGAATGTCCAGCGCTCTCTCCACCCTCAATACCACGACTGAGGTGCCCTTGAGCAAGGCACCGAACCCCCAATTGCTCCCCGGGCGCCGCAGCATGGCTGCCCACTGCTCCGGGTGTGTGTTCACGGTGTGTGTGTGTGTGTGTGCATTTGTTCACTACTCACTGCTGTGTGTGTGCACTTGGATGGGTTAAACGCAGAGCACCAATTTCGAGTATGGGTCACCATACTTGACAATACGTCACGACTTTTTTTTACTTTTAGTGTAAACGTAGCCTAACTGATGTGTAAACTGAAAACTATTTAAACTTTATTAAAACTATTTTCACTGATTTATTGTGTTGAATATATTTTGTTCCTTTGTGCAGTGGCTCAGGAGATGATTCTTGAGTCTGTATAAACATCAACAAGCTGAAAAAATAAAGCCAAGTTTTTTGAGATAATGTAATCTTGTTAAAACTGATTTCATAAAATTGGTATCGAAAAAAGTATCGTTCAGGAACCATTATCGAACTCAAGGTATCGTATCGAACATATATAGGTATAATTTGATCTGGCTTTTATGCTTCATTATGTTTTTATATCTTAATTAATTGAAATCATGAAACTTACAATATTAAACAATAATTTATGAAAAGGCTCAATTAAATGTTTTTTTTTTTCTCTCTCAAATTCAGTTTTATTTTTTACCAAATTATGTTTTCCATTAATTTTCTGGATTCCATTTTAATGGTTTCATTAATTCATTAATCAAAAACATCTCTAGTTAATTAAAAATATATTATTGTTTTATTTATTTTATTTTATTTTTTGTTGTGCATTTGCATTTTTTGGCTAAATAAATTCTGGGAAAAATTCCTTTATAAATAATGTTTTAATAATTTTATTAGCAGCAGTAGTAGTACTATCATTACATTAAGTAAAATATTTCTGTCACTGTTTCTTCAAGTTAAGCCTGTGAAGACCTTTAAGTTTCTGTTTGTATATGACAGGGGTCACCAAACTTGGTCCTGGAGGGCCGGTGTCCTGCTGAGTTTATCTCCAACCCTAATCAAACACACCTGAATCAGCCAATCAAGGTCTTGCTAGGTATACCCGAAACTTCCAGGCAGGTGTGTTGAGGCAAGTTTGAGCTAAACCCCTGGTATATGATATGACCATAGTTTTTCTCAAAAGAAATGGTAAAATGCTCATGAAGACACTCTCTGAGTGGCTTAATATTCACAGACACTAGTCCATGTCATGTTTTGATTTATATGACCTTTTGATTTATTCAAAATTTGGCAAATTCTGTGACATTCCACATTATACAGTAAATTCCGTGTTTATGACTGGATTCCCTGATTCTGTCTGCGTTTTTCACATGGGATTTCATGAATTTCTATAAAATATTAAATTGAAAAATGTTATTTACTTTTTAATTGTGTTTTTTTTTATTTTTACCTTTTAAATTAACTTTTCAATGCTGATAATGAATAAATTTGTCAATAGTATGATGATGAGTTACACCTTTAATTAAGAAATAAGACTTTTCCACAATACTGGGGGTGAATTACCCATCTTCCATGTTGCTCTTCTCACAATTCTTTCCATACGCTCCCTCTGAGCTTTGAATGCCAGTACTCACAAAACAGCCTTGTGTGTATCCCCGACAACATCCCGCTCTTCGGTTGGCATTCTCAAAGGAAGGCAAGTTTCCCATTTACCATGCCCATTGCAGCACTAAAGGAACAATAAGTCATTGATATGTCTGAGAAACTGCTGGGAGGTGCTCTTTAAACACAATGGCTAATTCTCTCTGTAAAGCAACATGACGGTGTTGTGAAGATGTCGGAACAGGTTATGGTACTGTTTGTAGCAGAACATTGTGGCTGAACTCCCACCTAAGAGACATTTAAACAAAAAAACATGACATAAGAGGGAGGAGAGGTTGTGACTGCATTAGTCTCTCATTGTTTATGAAATGGCGACGTTCTGAAATGTTTTTAAACAAGAATGTGGGACATTGTGTTGCTTCTCGAAGTGAAGCCATGGACTCTATTAAGCTATCGTGAGGATGAATGGGTTTTTAAATAAAGTGCCGTGGCTCAATTTATGACCAGGTTAAGTGGTGTTAAGAGTTTGGTTGTTGTTGCAAAATGAAATGCCTAAAATGCACATGTTTGCTTCTTGTTTAGGTTTTGAGTAACTCTAATTATGCCCTCCAATAAATTTGGTGGAGGAATCCGCAAAGCCTCACCCTGAACTGCTGTTTACTTAAGGAAACTGGAGGAAGAACAGAAACACCCTGTACATGCCCTTCTCACCATCAAACAAGTCTGTGCTTTGCCAGTATGCACTTTAGTGTGTGTAAAGAACTGAAGAGGGTTTGTTTTCTCTTTTAGTCACATGGAAATACATGGATGCTTGTTGTTGTCTGGCTGTCACTCCTCGGCAACTGGAAGCAGTCCCTGAAGACACTGTAGGGCTGCTTGCACACTGGGCTAATGGGTGAAAATTCAGACCTGTCAGTAAATGGTGCCTGAATGGTCACTGAATCTTTCAGTCTTGAGATTGCACAATTGTATAAAAAACAAATCCGACTGACGCACCGGGAAAAAATGTAGATCCATAATCAAAGCTATCGTGACTGTAGTTCTCATTTCTCTTGGCATGTTAGGGTAATGTACAAAGACAGGTCGCCAGTAGCCACAGGCTGCCTCTAGTGCGCTAGATGTTGCTGTAGGCACACTGTCAACGAGCCGTTAGAACATAACTTTGGCGAATGTGTCAAAATATCTCCGAAAATGACCGGGAGACTTGCAGATGTTTTCAAAAGAGAACTCTTCCCTCCTTCAGGGTAAAAGCAAGAATTTTTTAAATACAGCTCGCATCTGAAGGAATGGAATAAAAAAACAACAACGATAAACATCCTTTTGTATTTTATCTAAGTTAAAGGCACCATGTAATGAAAATGGAAGTTTTGGGGCTTTTAGCCTTACTGTAAATGTGTAATATTAAAAGTATATTTCTGTCAGAACAAGTAATTATTAAAATATTCATAAAATATTATATTAGGCCTATATATTATATTATATTGGTCACACTTTATTGTAAGGTCCAATTTTTTCTATTAACAAACCATTAACTATGACTTTTGCCTCAAACTCCTAATTTGTTGCTTATTAATAGTTCGTAAGGTAGTTAAATTTAGGTATTGGGTAGGATTAGGAATGTAGAACATGGTCATGCAGAATAATGTACTTTATAAGCACTAATAAACAGCCGATATGTTAATAACAGGCATGCTATTAAGCAACTTAATAGTGAGAATTGGTCTCTATACTAAAGTGTTACCTTTATATTATTGAATTGCTGAAATGGACACCTATCAAGATCAAAACGTTTTGATATCAATCTCCATTTGTGATAGACATCGGTTATGATCATCTTTGGCATCTCCTTTGAAGGAACTTGAATAAAACCGCTCCATATTTAGCGACACAACCTACCGAATACAGTTTGATGCTGAAAACTGCATGATTTTTAAAAGTATTATAAAATTGTCACTCCTGTGCCACTTTTTAATATTGATTTTAGCCTTTTTAGAAGACTTATTTTCTTTTTACAGATTGTGAAAAGTTATCAGACTCATCGATGCTTTGACATTAAGCCTAACAAATTCTCTGAATGAACTGCAGTTTTGCATTATTTATTTAAAAATTTTTATAAGGACACAAAAAACTATACAGATTACTGTATTTTATCCATGACTAGTAATAGTATTTTAGCACCAAGCCAAAAATCATGGTTCATGGCTGTGGAAGAAAAAGGGACAGGCCATTTGCTATGCCTTACCTCTTATTCCTGTTTTAAGAGTAAATACGTCAGTACAAGAAGGAAGCTGCACTTATCAAAGCCATTTCATGGGGTCTTTAATGACAAAATAGTATGTTTATTAGTAGCATAAGGCCTTTTCTTTGGCCTTTACTAACCAACCACAGGTCTTAATTTGGAAATTTATCGCACTGTGAGCAGCGTGGTTGCATGACATTTAACAGCGTAACACCTAAGCTTTCCAAAGCGCTCAAGCTGGGAAACATGAATGGGAGCTTCTAAAATAATATTTTCCATAAACCATCCACCAACCAGCACTTATTACTCGCGCCAACACCACACAGACAGCAGAGTGCCCATCTAAAAATATCAAATTACTGCTTGGCACTGGAGTAGGAGTGGTGTGCACTCAAGAGGGTGTCTGTATTCATTTTGTTCCTGTTCGTATTCCTGTGAGGGTGTTTTGTATGTATTACAGTTGATGATAGAATATGTGCACGGACAGCTGCTCTTGTCTCTGAACAGCCTCATGTGTCACGACTATTTCCAGCACCCTAGGGTCATCTTAGGAAGTGAGCACCCTCTATCAGTGCAAAAGTAGCTATTGGCAGACATCTGAAACCATCAATGTCTGTGCGGGGTTATAATGTACTGGAGCGTCATTGTTGATTTTGAGCACTTCTTTGATGTAGGATACTGTCACGAACTTAAAAATGAAGTCTGAAAGCGTGAAGATCAGGGTTGTAAATCTTTGACTGATTTGATTCGTGATATTCAGTTTGATTTAGAATTTCTGTCTAAATTCAGGACAATTAAAACTTAATGTATGACAGCCGTCTGTACGCCAGTTCATTATTTATTTTACATAAAAATAACTTGCCACTTCCTCTTATTAATGAAATGCAGTAATCATCAAAATACATAAAACAGACAAAATAAAAGTATCATTCCACTCCTAAGAAAAATTGGAATGTCACATTTTTTGGTATTTGGAGTCATATCAGTTATTAAAAGGCTGATATTTAAGATTTTTTTTATTACATTTTATTGGTATTGGTTGATGGGTGTTCAATCATACATGTTAATTTCCATAAAAAAAAAAACATTAGCTTTGCCATCTAAACCTCATTTAAAGTTAATATTTAAACATGCTAATGTTAAATGTAATCTTTAGCAAATCACAAAATTAATATTTTAACATTGGACAATTTCACAAGATTTGGGGCCCTTGTTCTGTTACCTTGAGCAATTCTATTCCTTAATGCAATGTATTGTAACTTAAAAGTTGTTATGAATGTCACTGTATTGTATATTAACAGGCTGTGGAAGGGTATTACATTTAATGTGTATGTGTTTTTATTTTATTTTGTTTTTTGTAAGTTCTATATAATCAGTAAGTGCATATAAGAATTAATCCTGGAACTTGTGATAATTGTAAGGTTATTCGATGACTGAATAAAAAACATTTGACAAAAAATAAATTCCTAATTCTACAGAGTGTACATTATAATTTACTTTTAGCTTTACTTTTTTTTATTTAGGCAAAAAAATACAATAAAGTCCTATAGAATGGAATATATATATATCTCAGTATCAGTCAGAATTGTAAAATAAATGCATCCCTATTGACAAACGAAACTGGTCATTTGTAATGTCATGTTATTTGACACAACGGACACTGTATACGTTGTAAACACACTGGCTAATATTCTGTGGTTGGTCAGCTCAACAAAGGAAGAGAAAGACAAGTTGTTTTATTGCATTCTGCATGTGTCATTTGCTTATTTACGGATTGTTATTTGCAGACCACCCATATATTATCTCCCATGATGCCCGAGGCCGCACAGACTTGTTTTGAGTAGCTTAGTGCCACAGGACAAGTAGATATAAGTGTTGTGTTCTGAAACACTGCATGATGTGCTGCAGTTAGTCTGTGAGTCAGGGCTGTGTAGATGTAAGAGCGATGAGTCCCACAATTGCTTATGACAATGTCTGACAGGCTGTCATCCCTTCTGACGGCACATGTTGGAGAGTGTGTTCTTATAACTGCAGCTATCACCTATAGCTACTGTCTCAGCAGTGGATGAATGATTGTTACTGGAGGTTTGGCTATTTTAAGGACGGAGAGATGGATGACCTTAGGGAGAGTCGATCGGTGGCTGCAGACAGTGGCGTGGCGTGGAGCAGTCTGTGATGTGCTGGAGAGGGTTGGTCGTTCTTCATGTTCTCTGGCTTTTGCTTTTGTCTGAGTGTTCAGAGCAAGAGAGGTGGACTGTGAAAGAGGGGGCACATGATAATGATTTCATTATCCTGAAAGCACTGATTGTTCCAAACACTGCAAGAAAGAAAGAAAGACAGAAAAACAAAAATGAAAGTGAGGCAGAGAACTGCCGTTAAAGGCTTCTGCATGTATGGCAGTCTTGGAGTTTCCTATGGTTTCATAAACTCAGCAAAAAAGAAACGTCCTCCCACTGCTTTTATTCCCAGCTAATTTTTAGCACAAATTTTAGTAAGTTCATCAACTGATGCATAAACTTTGACAGACACGAGTGATGAACAGAAATGTACAAATGAGTTCCTGAATGAATGGAGTGTCAATATCAAAAGTGGCAGTGAGTATTTTGTGTGGCCAGCAGCAGCATCCTCATGGACTAGATTTGCCAGTTCTGGCTGTGAGATGTTACTTTAATCTTCCAACAAGGCACTTGTGTGTTCCTGGACATTTCTGGACACACACACACATGGATACATGTGGTTTGCCACTCCAAGAATGATCAGCTGTCCTTCCTATCTTCCTGTAGCACTGTCTTGCGCATCTTACATTACCGACATTGCAGTTCATGCAGGTAATCAGGAACCCTGGGCATCTTCTGGTGTTTTTCAGAGTCAGTAATATAAAAGGGCTCTTTAATGTTAACTGTGACGTTTAAATTCCGCCCGTAAACCTTAAGTGTCTTAAAGGGATAGTTCACACAAAAATGAAAATTCTATCATTAATTACTCGCCCTCATGTCGTTCCAATCCCGTAAGACCTTTGTTCATCTTCGGAACACAAGATAAGATATTTTTGATGAAATCCGAGAACTTTCTGACCCTGCATAGACGACATGCCATAGATGCCTTGTTTACGTGCCAAGGAAAGCATGTGGATGCATTGTGGTACTCTACATAATGGTGGAAGATTTTAACTCGGAGGAGAGAAATTGTTAAAGTCGTTATTTTTTATTTTCTTTGCATACAAAAAGTTTTCTCATAGCTTCATAAAATTACGGTTGAACCACTGATGTCACATGGACTGTTTAACGATGTCCTTAGTATATTTCTGAGCCAGGGAACATTTCAGTTGCGTTGCTTTCTATGCATGGTCAGAGAGCTCCCGGATTTCATCTAAAAAATCTTATCTTGTGTTCCGAAGATGAACGAAGGTCTTACGAGTTTGGAACGACATAAGGGTGAGTAATTAATGACAGAATTTTCTTTTTTGGGTGAACTATCCCTTTAAGGACTTTTCTAAAGGTGCATGTACATTTATTGTTTATGGTTCATTGAACAAGCATGAAAATTTAAGCATTTAAACCATTTTCAATAAAGTAAAATAAATCTGTGAAGCTTATTTGGTCCTTTAACACATTATCTTTAAAATACATTTGTTTATTTTTTGAGTTTATATACAGGTCCTTTTCAAAAAATTAGCATATTGTGATAAAGTTCATTATTTTCTGTAATGTACTGATAAACATTAGACTTTCATATATTTTAGATTCATTACAACACAACTGAAGTAGTTCAAGCCTTTTATTGTTTTAATATTGATGATTTTGGCATACAGCTCATGAAAACCCAAAATTCCTATCTCAAAAAATTAGCATATCATGAAAAGGTTCTCTAAACGAGCTATTAACCTAATCATCTAAACACCTGCAAAAGATTCCTGAGGCTTTTAAAAACTCCCAGCCTGGTTCATTACTCAAAACCGCAATCATGGGTAAGACTGCCGACCTGACTGCTGTCCAGAAGGCCATCATTGACACCCTCAAGCAAGAGGGTAAGACACAGAAAGAAATTTCTGAACGAATAGACTGTTCCCAGAGTGCTGTATCAAGGCACCTCAGTGGGAAGTCTGTGGGAAGGAAAAAGTGTGGCAGAAAACGCAGCACAACGAGAAGAGGTGACCGGACCCTGAGGAAGATTGTGGAGAAGGACCGATTCCAGACCTTGGGGGACCTGCGGAAGCAGTGGACTGAGTCTGGAGTAGAAACATCCAGAGCCACCGTGTACAGGCGTGTGCAGGAAATGGGCTACACGTGCCGCATTCCCCAGGTCAAGCCACTTTTGAACCAGAAACAGTGGCAGAAGCGCCTGACCTGGGCTACAGAGAAGCAGCACTGGACTGTTGCTCAGTGGTCCCAAAGTACTTTTTTCGGATGAAAGCAAATTTTGCATGTCATTCGGAAATCAAGGTGCCAGAGTCTGGAGGAAGATTGGGGAGAGGGAAATGCCAAAATGCCTGAAGTCCAGTGTCAAGTACCCACAGTCAGTGATGGTCTGGGGTGCCATGTCAGCTGCTGGTGTTGGTCCACTGTGTTTTATCAAGGGCAGGGTCAATGCAGCTAGCTATCAGGAGATTTTGGAGCACTTCATGCTTCCATCTGCTGAAAAGCTTTATGGAGATGAAGATTTCATTTTTCAGCACGACCTGGCACCTGCTCACAGTGCCAAAACCATTGGTAAATGGTTTACTGACCATGGTATTACTGTGCTCAATTGACCTGCCAACTCTCCTGACCTGAACCCCATAGAGAATCTGTGGGATATTGTGAAGAGAAAGTTGAGAGACGCAAGACCCAACACTCTGGATGAGCTTAAGGCCGCTATCGAAGCATCCTGGGCCTCCATAACACCTCAGCAGTGCCACAGGCTGATTGCCTCCATGCCACGCCGCATTGAAGCAGTCATTTCTGCAAAAGGATTCCCGACCAAGTATTGAGTGCATAACTGAACATAATTATTTGAAGGTTGACTTTTTTTTGTATTAAAAACACTTTTCTTTTATTGGTCGGATGAAATATGCAAATTTTTTGAGATAGGAATTTTGGGTTTTCATGAGCTGTATGCCAAAATCATCAATATTAAAACAATAAAAGGCTTGAACTACTTCAGTTGTGTTGTAATGAATCTAAAATATATGAAAGTCTAATGTTTATCAGTACATTACAGAAAATAATGAACTTTATCACAATATGCTAATTTTTTGAAAAGGACCTGTATAGCTATTTTTGCACATTTTATTTCTAAAGATACATTCTTCACACAGATAAATTATGTTTAGAAGTTAAATATAATATATGGGTATATAAATATATATAGAATAATTTTCAAAATAAATATTGAATTATGAATGTAAAAGTTATGATTTTAAAGTTAGTCATGAATAAATTATGCAAATTCATTGGTTGAAAGGTGTGGGAGCCCTATAATAAGATTATGAAAGCAGATGTGATTTAATCGTTCACTGTGGAGGAGATTACTGTGAGACACATTCATCCTTCAGTCATTCCTTTATAAGACAACAGCCATTCTAGGGACTTGAAATGTGCTTTAACATCTACAATTATGTCCAAGTACAACACATTTTTTAAATTTTTTTGTCTTTTAGGCTGTTCTTGTATTGTCAAATTACTAATTTATATTATTACTAATAATAGGACTATTATTTGGTTTGGTTTGGTTTTGTTTCTTTGTTTTGGTCTCTTATATGTATTGTTAAAATATCTAATAAAAAATAGTTTTTCTGACACTACCTGTGTTTTCCCCCATACAAATGACATGCATACCATTGACATCCTTTCATGTGTTGTGCCACGGGAGTTTGCATATTCCATAGTATTGACACATTTTACAATACTGTGTTTGTCTGCTGCTCCACTGCGAGGAGAGATAATTCTGTGATGTTTATTTTTTTGTAAATTCTCTTCCATTTGGTTGTTTATTTGATGCTACATTCCTTCAGAGAGACATAATGCAGATATAATGGAGCCAGCAGTCAGTGTATACACCAATGAATGTCCTTGGTGCATGCCTTTTCCTGACTGTTAGAAATGATTCACCCACCCCTCCTCTTCTCTCCCCACTCTGATTGGCTTGATCTCTCCTGTCACGCCTTCTTCCCATGCTGCATTAGCCAATCATATCCACCGCTCCCGTTAAACGTGTGTATGATTGGCTGGCTGGCCTGTGATGCTGCTACCTCTATTTAAGAAGCAGTCTAGACTGCAGTGACAGGTTTTTCAATGAGAAACGAGCTGCTGTTGTCCTGCAACACGTCTGACTTTCATCGGGCAATTCCTTTTATAGAACATTGTGATCTTTTCTTTGTCTGAATCCATTCACCGGTCTCATTGCTCCTCTTTCATTGTCATAAGTCAGCACATCAGCTGGGCATTTTCCCATTGCTTCAGTCATGATACCTCACATTTAATCTGTTCATCTCCCATTTTTCCAGTTATTTTCCGACCCCACATTACAAAAAAAGAGGAAAAGCTCTGAGCACTGCATAGCCCGAAGGTGAGTACACTTGATTAGAGTTTAGAGTGCTGCAGTCATTACAGATGCGTTTTACTGCACTCTCCTTTCTTCTTGTGTCGTGTCGAATGCAACAGGTTCTGTGTGTACCTCATATATCGGACAGGGCATGTCATTGTCAAGGGGAATGCTTTGTGAAAACTTGCCAGAATACATAATATAATTATTATTATTATGCATAAAAGGACCCCACACATCTCTCTTCCCGTGTTTAGCAATCAAAGTATCAGCTGAATGCTTTTAATATTCAGATTAGTTAGTATTATAGTGATATTCTTCTCCCAGTGCTTGTTTTGTGCCTTAGGGGTTTATAGTGTTTAAAAGCCCATAGTGTCATAACTTGAATTTTATGGAATTTTTTTAAATAAAGCTATTAAATGCATAATGAACATTTGAGCCTAGAGGGTTTCACCCTAGAGTATCTGAAATATATCCTTTGCAAAAAAAAGTTTGTGCATATGTTTTATGTTGTTGCTGTTGATGTATGGGCCCTTAAAGGGACAGTTCACCCTAAAATATACATTCTGTCAGTATTTACTCACCCTCGTGTTGATTCAAATATGACTGACTTCTGTGGAATTCGAATGGATTTCAGTGGTAACCAAGAATCTTAATTTTTGGATGAACGGTTCTTTTAAGTATGTCTTGAAATGTATCTCTTTTTTTTTGTTTTTTTCTTCCAAACTGAGTGAATTTCTCACATTTAAAACAAGGTCAAACATATAAATGAATCTTGAAATAATAATGCAGATTATTGTTGATATCAGATTAATCTCTTTGAATAAGGTGATAGTTTTCTCCTAACAGGAATCAGTTCAACAATAGTATGAAAAATGGGCTTTGACAAGAGCTGTCAGCAAATGAATCGCTAAAGCTGTCACACAGATTGCTGAAGGGCCAAAAACCAATAGACCTCAAATTTCCGAGAGCAGCAGAAGCGTCTAATTTCATCCAAATTGTCTCAGCTTATCGCCCTGTCCTGATGTCACGTGGCTGTATCAGTATTTTAGCTTTGCATCAGTTTTCCCAAAATGTGTCGTAACCATTATTAGTTCTCAAATGCAGACCTCTTTAAAATCCAGTGCTGCTATAGTGTGCATAAGACATTATTTTATTTCTCAAAAGTGCTTTATTTCCAACAGCCATTGCTTGAATGTGTTTTAACATCTTTAGAAATTGATCGACACTATTTTTCTTCACTAGTTCAAGCAGTTGTACTGCTTATTTTTATTTTGTGGAAATCTTGACTTTTTTTAAGGATTCTTTGATGAATTTAAAGTTTAAAGTAACATTTGTTTGAAATATAAATTATTTGTAACACTATGAATCTTTATTGTCATTTAGAAAAGCACTTACAATTCTTAACCCCAAACTATGTAAGTATATAATTAATATGTACTCAACATCAATTCCGTATATAGGTTTTTTAGTGTTATTTTAATGTATTTGCATGCGTCATTATTGGAGAGTACAGCCTGTGCTAGTTGTGTTGGTTGAGCTGTCCTGGCTCTATGTTGTACACAGGTACATCTCAGGTTCTTTTTATTTATAGGTGAAGTATGTCATTTCTGAATCTGCACCTAACTGAATTGCATAAATAAGGACAGTTTCAGACATTATGCCCTCTTTTCTGTCACATTTAAACCAAGGGTGACTTAAAACATAACCATGACTACTTTACAGACTATCCTTTGTGACAAAGTCAACAACCATGTGATGTTTGATACGTGAGGTGTTGACGTTCACGTGACTCTATCAGTACCTTGAGCATGTATTAGTCTAGCTTTCCCACTGTTTACATTTAATTCCCTTTAAACAACAGGCTTAGTGAAGTAGAAGAATGTGCCATTGTCCCCCCTCCGAGTTGACTTTTGTATCACTGAGCAGTGATTTTCACCCTCTGCATTGCAGGTTTGGCCTGTGGTGAGGACGCTCTGTAATTTTACAGGTGATGGTTTTGATGTCAATATACGGTCGTATACTGTGTCTTTGTAATGCTTTAAAGTCCATTCAGTCATCAGCTTTTGACTGATGCTGTAAATACCGTACTGTCCCCCCGTGGTGTGGGATCAGTCGTTCAGATAAACAGGACTGATCAGATTTCACCGAGCACATTGTGGCCCATTTACAGACCTGCCGTTTTCCAGTGAATTTGACCCACTAAGATTCTTAGACTGGGGAAAGCAGGAAGCAAGGAGGCTGTAAGCGGGTATTAGGGGCTGCGACTCTGCAGTGTTGCACAGTGCAGCTGGAGCACGACTCGCTGTACTGCTTCGGCTCAGTGGGAGACTCTAATCTGAAACCAAGCCAAGAGGAGGTGTGAAGCAGAAGTGATTGTTTTGTGGTGCTTACTGCGCTGTTACATTCTGTTATTGATGTGCACTGGGTTAGTCACGTTGTCGTCACACCTGAACGCTTTGCCCTTGGTGTCATAGTGTAAGGTGGCCAGTTAATGTAAGTGCTTGTGTTTTTTTTTTTGTCTGTCTGTTTTGTGTAATGCTATTTGATGTTTTATTTCAAACCTTTAATTATTTAAAAAATCACTATATTGTGCACTTGAATTAAATATAGCAACTTTTCATACTAGTTCAATTGTAACATACAAACACATGTCTATATACCACCTCCTAAAAATGCTGGTTTTGGCCTGTCTCACTTCAAAATTCTTGACTTTTTCGACTCTATCCAACAATTAAAGTCATACAGTAACGTCATAATATCGTCATAATCTTCCCGTAATCTGTTGAAATATTCTTTTCATTGCAGTCAAACAAATTTGTGATTATTAATCCTGTTACCACATGACCCCCCCCCCCCCTTTTTCCAAACAATGTTACATTCTTCTTCTACAGTTTTATTTGGACTTTTTTTATAGCATGGCAGGAAGACAAGTTTGTTAAGGTGTCAAGTTTGTCATGTTCAGTCCTGTTACTGAGGTTATTGTGTGCGGGGGGGAAATATTATGTGTGTATGTGTATATATGTATGTGTGTGTTATATTATTAACAAATATTTTTCTTAGTTTTTTGGAAAATGACTACTAACCAACATTTAGTTCCTAGTGTGTGCCCCTTCCTGAGTGGCTAATCTTCAACCCTGTTGCTCAGTCTTGTTTATATTTTTTTTATTAAGAATTTTTGTGAATTCATCTTACTAGGACAAAGCACATATGCAGTGTTTTAAGCTGTATTTAGATGTGTCCTAAAGGTTGAGTTCTTAGAATAACCATTTTCTGAAGACTAAGCACCACCTTTTTTGACCATTTGTTGAAGTTTATTTATTTTTATTTTTTAACTTTTTTACTTTACTATTTTGTGCTGTTTATATGAAAAGTTGTTTTTGTGAAAATTATCAAACAAATATTTTTTTTTCTTAAATTTATGGAAAATGAATACAAACCTGCATATAGTTTTCAACCCTGTTACTCTTTGAGCTGTTTTTTTTTTTTTTTTTTTTTAAATATTGATTTTTGTCATTTCACTTTAATTTTTTTATGTTTATTACTAGGGAAAAAAACCCCACAGGATCAGTGTTTTCAACAGTAGGCCTATTTAGATCCCAGTGTTTGATTTCTTGAAGTTGATCATCAACATCGTCAGAAGGATAAGCACATCCTTTTATTGACCATTTGTTATTTTCTGTTGAGTTTCTAGTTTCCCAATCCTGTATTTTAATTATTTGATTTTCCCAGCTTTAATGTTCCTTGATGTCTCCAACACTTGTCTCTCCAACTTTTCCATTTCCCATGGTCTTTTAGGCTACATAATGCGATCTATAAGGAAGGCTCAAATACAGTCTAATGATGTCCTTGTCTCTCTTGTTTTGACAGCTGAAGGCGTCTTTGTGGACAGGACACTTAGAGGGCCAAACAATGGAATGCTCTCTCCTGCCTACACTGCTCAGCACTCGACAGACTGAGGTTAAACGGCTTAGTTAGCAGTGTGCCTCTCCCCCAAGAACTCTTTTAGCCTGGGGAAAGTTGGGAGAAAAAAACAGGCAAAGGAGAATTTCCTTCATAGTACAGCACCTTTTCCCAGTTCTTTGTAGTTGCTTGCTTGGGATTCATTTGGAAGCTTTGTGTGAACAAAAGCCAAGATGGATTTGGAACCGTACCTGTGGATGGTCGTGCTTGGCTTCATCATAGCCTTCATCCTGGCATTTTCAGTGGGGGCCAATGACGTGGCAAACTCGTTTGGCACGGCGGTGGGGTCAGGGGTGGTGACACTACGTCAGGCCTGCATCCTGGCTTCCATATTTGAGACCCTTGGCTCCATACTCCTCGGTGCCAAGGTTGGGGAAACCATTCGGAAGGGAATTATAGATGTCAATTTATACAATGAGACAGTGCCGGTACTGATGGCGGGAGAGGTCAGCGCCATGGTCGGTAAGTAATGGTTCATTTAAAGTTGAAACCTCAATGTTTCATTTTGAAGATTAATGACGGAGAAGCTTAGCGAGGCATTCATTTATTTACTGTAGGCTGCCAGATTCTGGGGAGTCATGATCACTTGTTTTAGAGCAAGTTCTCCTAGAGTTTGTTAAAAATTTCACTTTTAGAGTAAAAAATTCCAAGAACTGCATGGATAGTTATAAAAAAAACAACAACAACATAACGTTTTTTTTTTTTATCACTGGGTCATGAATGTATACATTGTAATATTTTAATAGTATCCTGTCTAGAATCTGTTTTGAAGACAGAAGGGAAGAGAACATATGGCTGGAAGACTTTTTTTGTTGCTCCACCTCCCACTCATATTCCTGTCTTTTTCAGGGTCTGCGGTTTGGCAGCTCATTGCCTCTTTTCTGAAGTTGCCCATTTCTGGAACTCATTGCATTGTGGGATCTACTATTGGCTTCTCCATGGTTGCTATTGGCACTAAAGGAGTGCAGTGGATGCAGTTAGTCAAAATCGGTAAGAAAAAAATCCATTATGCAATTCTTTATTTTATGTTTTATTGTGGTAGTTATTTGCACACCAGAAAATTGGAAAACTTTTTTTAAACGTTTTGAAGCTAAAGGTCAGCTTTTTACTGCGGTCTAATTCGTTTTTAATTTCCTGTGGCCTAATTAATGTTCCACTACTTTTCAAAAGTTTGCCATCAGTAAGAAAGACATACATTTTTTTTAATCAGCAAGGATGCATTAAATGGATCAAAAGTGATAGTAAGGGCATGTATGTTACAAAAGACTGTTTCAATTAAAAATACTGTTCTTTTGAGCTATATATTCATCAAAACAATCCTGAAAAAAATGGTCACAAACATATTAAGCAACAACTGTTTTCAACATTTATTATCAATGTTTCTAGAACACTATATCAGCTTATTAGAATGATTTCTGGAGGGTCATATTGTGATTACTATTCAGCTTTGCCATCAAAGGAATAAATTACATTTTAAAAGGCATTCAAATAGAACTTGACTATTTTTACTTGGCATAATATTACACAGTATTTTGTTTTTACAGTGTTTTTAATCAAATAAATGCAGCCTTGGTGAGCAAAAGAATCTTCTCTCAAAAACATTTTTTAAAAGTCTTACCAAACCCAAGCATTTGATTGGTAGTGTATGCTATGTATTGTTTCTCTGGAGTGACATTATCTTATTTTTGTTGTACTTGTACTTGTAACAGAGATGTGTAATTTGTTTAAAGTTGCCTGTTGGCCTTTGTGCCTCTAGCAGCATTATGTGTTGTTATATTGGCTTGCTATTGATTTAGTAATTGCTATTTATTTGATGCAGTTGCCTCATGGTTCATCTCCCCCTTGCTGTCTGGTCTCATGTCTGGTCTGCTTTTCTTCATCATCAGATATTTCATTCTTAGCAAGGTGAGTCATAGGTCGACAATCGCCTTACTTCAGTGATCTCGCTTCGACAAATTTTGACGTCAAAATGGGAGAAAAAAATAAACAGATCAAAGTGCTCAGACAGGCTTTAAGTGTTTTGCGCTTTTGATTCAGACATCCAGTATAAACATATGAGACATTCACCCAGTCCTTCAGTATACCAGTCCATCACTGGTCCTTATAAGACCTCACATGTTCCCTTTATATTTACTGTTTAATATGCATTCAGCTATTTCCAAGTAACTGTGCCTGTGGCTGTTTATATTGCATGACAATAGCTCATCTGTGATGACACAGCAACTGCTGTACAGTCGACAGCAATTCATCTTTTAAATGTGTAGACTCTGCTTCTGTAAACACTTAAATGTTTAAGCCTTAAAGAGTTAGGAACAGCAAAATACATTCTTACCTGTGGCCACATAAGCACTGACTGTGGTTTAAAGGAACGGTTCACTTAGAAACGAAAATTCATCTTTTACTCTCCCAAAACTGTGTGGCATTCTGTCTTCAGTGAAAAACAGTAGGAGAGCAGAATGTCCAAGCAGCTCTTTTCTGGATAATGCAAGTAAAATGCAATATATACAGTAATGTCATGCTCCCAAAAGGATGACAAATTATAAAACGATAACAAAACATAAAAGTTGTCCATACTTCTCACATGCTATATTGCAAGTCTTCTGAAGCCATATGATTGCTTTGTGCCTGAATATACGGAAATTAGTGGTCAAGTTGATAAATGACGCTTAATCACATCCAAAATAAAAGTTTGTGTTTACATAATATATGTGTGTTTATGGTGTACTGTATATGTATTAAATATATATTTACATGTTTTTTTTTTTTTTTTTTTTAATGTATGTTAAACTTTCTGCTCTGCAAAGCTCTAAAATAGACAGCTTTTTGTCATTTTGTCATTCATTAACCCAGCTTTCACTTTGTGGAAAAGAGCAGCTTGGACATTCTGATTAATATCTCTTTTTGCGTTTCACAATTAAAACAGGGTTGGAATGATATGAGGATGAATAAATGATAATCGAATATATTATTAGTAAACAATCCCTTTAAGAGAGTATTTAGCCTAAATCAGTGTTGTTACTGTTAAAACTTACAAGAAAATTTGAAATGTTGCCTTAGCAACTAACTGAATTAAATTAAAGCTGAAGTGCTAAAATAACTAAAGAAAAAAGCTAAACAGCAATATTGAAAATTCTTTAAAACTTTTACAAAAAAATCATTAACTTTGAAATTAAAATGAACACTAGAAATCTAAAAATAAAAGCTCATTCAAAATATCAAGAAGTACTGTAATTCTATGTAAATAAAACTAAAATAACACTGAAATGTGCTATGCCTAAATTATAACCAACCGTTTATTATTTTTTATGCTGCAAAATATTGCATCTATATTTACTAAGGAATTACAGTGACTTTGAAGAAATTGGCAATGAATGTAACGTTGGGTGTGTTTTGTCTTTCTTCATGACATCTGTGTGGTATATAAAGTCCAGAGTTTAAGCTCTTTCTGTGATCTGTTCATTACAGGATGACCCTGTTCCCAATGGTCTCCGTGCTTTGCCCCTCTTCTATGCGTCAACCATCGGAATCAACACATTCTCCATCATGTACACTGGAGCTCCCTGTAAGACTATTTTGAATACATTTTCATCCAAGAGACGTCCAGACATGAGTTTGTTTGTTGTCACTTAAGTGTCAATGAATAGGCCATGTTTACAACATTGTTTTAAGAGTTTCCATCTAAAATAGCTTTTCTTTCAAGATAAGTTTACCGGATTGTTTTTAAATCTCACAGTAAAGTGTATTTATGTGTGTGACTGTGTCATGCTCTTTCTTTATTGTGCAGTATTGGGCTTGGAGATGCTCCCCGTCTGGGCTATTGCCCTCATTACCTTGGCTGGTGCTCTGGTATGTGCCGGTCTGGTCTGGAGTTTTGTTTGCCCCTGGATGAGAAGGAAAATTGCAAGTACGTACTGTCCTTTTCCCTCCTGCAGGCTCTTGATTTTAGGTGTTTTTAACGTCTGCTTTAGACCTCTGTGTAACGTTTGTCCTAAATTTTCAATTTTTTTTTTCCAATTAGGAATCAATTATCTGAGGATAGTTGTGATTACTAACTACATTTGCAGAAATTGTGTGATCTACACTCTTAAAAATAAAGGTGCTTCAAAAGGTTCTTCAAGTGATGCCATAGAAGAAGCATTTTTGGTTCCACAAAGAACCATTCAGTCAAAGGTTCTTTAAAGAACCATCTCTTCCTTAAAACCTTCTTTCACCACAAAGAACCTTTTGTGTGAAAGAAAGGTTCTTCAGATGTTAAAGGTTCTTTATGGGACCATTTAGACAAAAAGGTTCTTCTATGGCGTCTTGAAGCACTTTTATTTTTTTTAGAGTGTACGTGTTTTTGCACTTGACATCTGGCCATTGAGTTAGATGTTATTTCTAATCTAGCTTCGGAAAAAATCAAAGATGTGACTCAGCATGAGGCATCTTCACCAGCTCAGGAGGGGAAGGATTTGCCTAACATCTGCTGCTCTGCTCTGCTCTGTAACGTAAAGACTATCTTTTGCTGGCTCTGGCTTGTGGGCCCATGTTGCGTTCGACTGACGCTGAGAGAAATGAAAAGCAAATAAACTGAAGCTGTTTATTTGAGAACATCACGTTTTTTTTTTTTTCAGATGAGTCACACGGACCTTGTGCAGTTGATGCACCTTTCTCAGTGCAAGAATGGCTGCCCACATGTTTTGATCGAGAGAAGTGTCTTAATGAAATGAATCACTAATGAAATTAAATGTTAAATCACTGCTTTCACTCACGGATCGACGTTTTAAATTGTTGCATGCTTTATTAAATTTGTTTTCAGATCAAGGGACTATGAATTTCTATTTCATAGTGCGGTTTCCCATGGGAGAGGTTAGAGTTGTAGGAATCTGATTTATTTATTTATTTGGTTTTAGGCTACTGAG
The DNA here is from genome assembly GCF_936440315.1 of Barbus barbus. Lineage (NCBI taxonomy): Eukaryota > Metazoa > Chordata > Actinopteri > Cypriniformes > Cyprinidae > Barbus > Barbus barbus. The sequence goes on from NC_136756.1 coordinate 15,493,921, forward strand.
AAGGTCAATTCTATGAGCAAAGCTGACATTAGCATTAAATATGTGGGGCACTAATTTAAAGTGCTTGTTGTTGTTCATTATCACTGCTCGATTTAAAAGCCAGTTGTAATCATACTAATATCAGTTTTTCACACACGGATCATCCATGTTTATTAGTGATTGTTTGCCTGATTATATTATTCTCACTGTAATCTTGTTAATGCTGCTTTTAATTTTCAGCTTTTCACCAGTTTCACAAAGCTTGCCTACTTCCCCTCATCTGCTCGGCAAATAACCTTTATGTGCACTGATATGAAAATTATGGCCGATACCATGAAGTATAAATTCTGTATTATTTTGTTTAAAATTGCACTACCATTTCATGTTTGGGGTAGTGTTTTTTTTTCTTGTAGAAAGAAATTAATACTTTTATTTTCATTAAGTTGATTAAAAATGACAGTAAAGACCTTTATAATGTTACAAAAGATTTTTATATCGCATGAATATTGTTCTTTTTACAACTTTCTACTCATCAAAGAACCCTAAAAATAGAATCACAGTTTGACCAAAATATTAAGCAGCACTGCTGTTAAAATGATGAAATATAAGAAATGTTTCTTAAGCACCAAATCAGCATACTAGAATGATTTCTGAAGGATCATGTAACACTGAAGAATGGAGTAATGATGCTGAAAATGCAGCTTTGCATCACAGGAAGGAATTTAATTTTATAATATATTTAAGTAGAAAACATTATTTGAATATATTTTATTTTTATCGTTATTTTAAATGGTAATATTTTACAATATTATGGTTTTACTGTACTTTTAATCAAATAAATGCAGCCATGATGAGCTTTAAATGTTTCTTAAAAGCATAAAAAATCTTGCCCAAAAGACACTAAAAACTAAAAGTCATTTCTTATTGAAGTGAATTAGTTTAATACAATTTAATAAATGTAATGATAACATAATGTCCAATATAATACATTTATATTTAAAGGAACACTCCACTTTTTTTTGGAAATAAGCTCATTTTCCAAGTCCCCTAGAGTTAAAATAGGGTTAAAATAGCGTTTTTGAATCCATTCAGCCGATCTCCGCGTCTGGCGGTAGTACTTTTAGCTTAGCTTAGCATAGATCATTGAATCGGATTAGACCATGGCGCTGCGTAATATCATTACGCCTGCTGCACCCATGGTATGGCAGCAAAGTTCCTTGATTATTACGCCGGAATGAGAGTATAGTTCCTAGCCATATCGGCCTAGAAAATCGCAACTTTTCATTTTCCGTCAGTCTTAGTACATGATGTAACTACAGAAGAGTCAAGCTTTAAATAGGAAAATTATCTAAACTCTCTGGTCATTTTTGAGCGAGATGCTAACGGTCTAATCCGATTCAATGATCTAAGCTAAGCTAAGCTAAAACTGCTACCGCCAGACCCGGAGATCGGCTGAATGGATTCAAAAACGGTAAAACTCATCTGTTTAACTCTTGGGGAGTTGTAAAATGAGTCTATTTCCAAAAAAAGTGGAGTGCTCCTTTAATTTGCCAAAGATTAGATTTAAAAGTATTATTGCATTTTATTGCTTGTAAAGATGAACTTTGAGACCATTCGTTTACTGCAAAGGTAAAATAATGTAAAAATACTGAAAATAAGATGATCCACAATTAAATATCCAATATGGAGTGATATAAATAAAAAAACAAATTAAATCAAATATTGGCCAATAACCAATATGATACTGATATATCATGCATCCCTATTATTGATATCTAATATATGACTTTCAATTCAATTGTTTCCTCACTATTTTTTCCTCAAAATAGGTCGGCTGAAGAAGGAGCATGCTCTTTCCCGCATCTCTGATGAGAGTTTGGATAAAATCCCCGAGGAGGAAGAGGAAGCCCCTGTGTTTAAAGAGCTACCAGGTGCAAAAAGCAGCAACGATGCTGTGCTGCCCCTGACAGAGGGGTCCACAGGAGAGCTGAACAGCCTGGCTAATGGAGGCACTGTCCTGCCCAACGGCAGAGTGTATGGTACGGTAAAAGACTTTTGTTTTTAATGGGTACCATCTGAGCAGAATGTCCTACGCTGATCTTATGTGTTTATTTAATTTTTTTTTTTTATCAGGTCGCACTAACTCCATGACCAACGGCTGCCTCAAGTCACCCGTGTCCAATGGGGGCTTCGCCTTTGATGGACACATGCGCAGCGACGGCCAGGTCTATCACACCGTTCACAAGGACTCTGGTCTCTACAAGGACCTCTTACACAAGATCCACCTGGGCCGCCTGGAAGACGAACGCAGCAGCTCGCGTCCTGACAACAGCTACCGTCACCTCCGCCGAAACAACAGCTATACATGCTACACAGCAGCCATCTGCGGCATGCCGGTGCAGCCCCTGATACGGTCGGAATCCAGCGCCCCTCCTCCAGAGGACAGTGAGAAGCTAGTGGGCGACACTGTCTTCTATTCGAAGAAGCGATTGCGCTATGACAGCTATTCCAGCTACTGTAACGCGGTTGCGGAGGCTGAGATTGAAGCGGAGGAAGGTGACGTGGATGTGAAGTTGGCAGCAGATAAAAGGGAGCCCCGGGCCCCTGCTGAAGGGGTCCTGGAGGACTGCGTTGATGAGGACAAGGAGGAGAAGGACAACCCGCAAGTCTTCCTGCTCTTCCACTTCCTGCAAATCCTCACCGCCTGTTTTGGATCGTTTGCGCATGGTGGAAATGATGTCAGGTATGACACTTTATTTCTTTATTTTTCCTAAGACAGGTGTGTTTTTATGTGCAAGTGTTTAAGTGTGATTTTGAGAACCTTTAGTATTTTCTTTTTTAGTATTTTTACTGTTTAGTATGCTTTGTGATTATCGAGTTCAGAATAAGACCTACAGCATTATTTGCACCATTTTATTTCACATTCCACAGCATTAGTGTGTCCTGAGAACAAGCCCTCAGTTCTGGTTCACAGCTCTACAGACTTCTAAGACTGTTAAGACCAAAGTGTGACGTGGCATTAGTTTAGGCTAACTTCAGCTGCTTAATGCTTTAACAGTTAAAATCTTTAAATTGGTTTTGTTGGTTACATAATTTGATTATTGCGTTTGTATTTAGTGTGAAGTGTAAACAAAATTCAAAGTTCTCCCTCAGTATTAAGGTATTAAAGCTGTCACTGGGGCGGTACCTTTTCAAAAGGTACAAATATAGAGCATATGTACTTTTAATATACTTGTATGCACCCTTTAGGTCAGGGGTGGGCAATTAATTTTCCCAAGGGGCCACATGAGAAACTTGGGAGGTTGCAGAGGGCTGTGGGGCGTGCCTACGGGGGGGGGGTCTTGGTGCAGCACCTGACTTTGAAACTTGCAGCGCTTCTATTTAATCAATTAAACCATAGCCTTTGAAGTGTAAGCTATATCTCAATTTACATGTATAGTATTTTTTTTTTTTATCAAAGCACCACCCAAGTATTCTCCTCCCATTTCTACCATGAACAACCGTTTCTGTCATTGCGAACAGGTGCTCACACACACACACAAACGAAATCGTTACAGTCAAACGAAGTTAATATTTGTATCATTAATGATTTGTCTTATCCACCCGCAAATAATCAGAATGCATTTTTTTTATTGCCTGACCCACGGATTATCCTCAGTGCCTGCGGATATAACCACCATCCGCGCATCACTACTGCGCAGATATCAAAAGCATCACTGGGTTGTAAAGTTGTCAAGTTGAGGGGACAAATGGGTTGAAATTTGTATGTGTTGATTGTGTGAGAAGGATGCGTTTCATACAAGATCTGGCAACCGGACAACCTTGGAATATATTGACGTGATTATTCATATAATGAGGCTTGGGCCATACAAATTATGGGAGCAAACGTAGCAAGCACATTTTTTATATATATAAAGATTAAAAACACGGGAGAAATACGGGAAAATATTTAAACGGGATTATAGTGGCATAGAATGGTAAAATACGGGACAATCCCGAGAAAAAACGGGAGGGTTGACAGGTAGCCTATGCTCCAGAGTACTGGACGCCTTTAGAGAGAAATGCAACCTTCTTACAGATTACAATAATCAGGAATTTTTTTTTTTTTGTTGAATTGGTTTGTTTAAAAGTAGACATTTTAAACTTTCTATACCATACACTGAGTTTCAGTTTTTTTTTCTGACGCGCTCTAGCTTCAGAGATGGCAGAAAGCACGTCCTGCTTTCATTATTTTACAAAGCAATGTTTTGTTGTTTTTATTTTACAGACATAAAAATAAGTTTTGAACTGATTTTAAGTCGTTTCATTATCAGGAAACAAAGCTGTTGCCTTGAAAATAAAAGCAGTGCAGTTGTATTCCGTACACCTAATTACATCTATTTTCGATTGACTTTTAATTCACAAATTACCTCATGTGGGCCGGTAAAGGATAACCAGAGGGCCGGCTGTGGCCCGGGGGCCGTACAATGCCCAGGTATGCTTTAGTTTTAAATAAGGTGCAATTGTGTGCCTTTTAAAAGGGTACTGCCCCAGTGACAGCTTTTGTACCTTTTTTCTTAGACCATGTGACCAAATTCATTCTCTGATCTGTACACAAAAAGTTGCATTAAATTGATCAAACGTGACAGTAAAAACAAAAGATGTCCATATTAAATAAATGCTGTTCTTCTCAACTTTCTATTTATCAAAAAATCCTGAAAAAATATTATCATGATTTTCACAAAAATATTAAAGTGCACAACTGTTTTCAACATTGATAAAAATAAGAGAGGTTTCTCGAGCATCAAATCAGAATATTAGAATGATTTCTGAAGGATCATGTGACACTGGAGTAATAACTGCTGAAACTTTAGCTTTGCCATCACAGGAAGTTATCTTTTCATAATCATGATACATTTTGGGGCAGAGTTAAATTGGTATATGGATTTAAAGACTTCATGGCTTCATCCATACAGTTTGCATTGTAACCTTGTTGCAGTCACTTCCCCAGTGTACATGTTTGTTTGTTTTTTCTTTTCTGCAGTAATGCAATTGGTCCGTTGGTGGCCCTGTGGATGATTTACGAGCAGGGTGGGGTGATGCAGGATGCGGCCACACCAGTCTGGCTGCTACTCTATGGCGGCATTGGAATCTGTGCTGGACTGTGGGTTTGGGGTCGACGTGTCATTCAAACAATGGGCAAAGACCTCACTCCCATCACCCCCTCCAGGTGAGATCAGCCTATTGGCAGAGAGCATGATGTTTGTGCATGATAATTGATGCATGTGCTCCTGTTGCGTGCAGATGCGATGATTAATTCACAGTAAGAAGTCTTCTTAAGCCCAATGCACATGTAAACTGTACAATTTTGGCAATCATTTTGAATCTCAATGGCATTATATCGTTCAATCTAACAAGCAGCAATAAGAAAAGCCAGAAAAATTGCACAGTGTGCAGTGGGCTTAGGATAAGTGGCCTCTTACAGTAAACCCATGACAAAAACACACCGTTTGTCTCCGTCTTGTTTATTTCTGACGATACAAAAGATGTCTTTTTTTTCCTGTAGCAAGTGGAAAATTGGAGGACCGGTTTTTGGTGTAAAAAGCTGACAGAACTGAAACCTTCAACTTGGTCCTAAACCAGTGCTGAGGTGTAATTGTTGACTACAGAAATGGAGCATGTGCTTTGGCAGCAGGGTTATAACAGTTTATCTGATATTGAAATCTTGCTAGATTAGTTCAGTTTATCGGCTTTTCTCCTCTCTCGTTTGGGTACTTGCCCTCAATCCCTCTTTGTGTTACCACCACAAATCGGGTTAAATATCACCGTAGAGTGACCTTTAATTTTAAATTTTAGCACACTTTAGAATAAAGACAGTTTATAGAGACCGGTCACTGTTTTGCACTCTCAGTTCAGAACTGCCTGGGTTTGCTAAATTTAGCAAGACACTTGTGCACACGGCCTCAGCAAACTTGCGTTCTCTTAGTAACAAGACAAACTGTCAAAAACAAATGAGCTTGAGTTGATACTCAGAACAAAGACTTTCCACCCTATAAAAAGAAGTGTCATCATTTGTTCTGAGAAAGTGAGCTGCAGATCATATTTTAGGAATGCTTGTTAGGAAATCATGATTACTAAACACCGATACACTGAAACGTAACTGGACACGACTCCAAACCAAAATCAAAAATTATTTTATAAGAGCCTTTGTAATATTCAAGGAAATTATTTTAGTGTAATATGTTTCTGTTGATATCCAAGCTCCAAAATTGTGTATATTCTTTTAAATATTGAATTTAGAAATTATTATTATAGTGAATTATTGTTTATCCATGTTAATCTCACCACACACAGACTTAAGTGTAAACATGACTTTTTACCGTCAATAATTAATTCATTATTACTTAAACTTTCCCTGGATTCAATTAAACCTGGATCATTTCATGGCACAGCTTTTTTTTTTTCTACTCCAAATAAAGTGTCAGTAATTAGATGGTACAGTAACTGAAAAAGTAACACAGTTTAGTGCAAAAAAATCTTATTGGCTTTCATTGAACTCTAACTACTAGGGGTGGGGGCGATATACAGGTAGACACAATAAACTGGTAGAAATTGGTCAGCCGGTAAGAGATTTTGGACTTTCGTCTATATCGCCGTTATGCACTCATGTTGCTGTGCACCGTGGTCACAAAAATGTATCGTTTACACACATTTTAAAGCACTGCTGTTTAAAAACAAGTGATTTTAAGTTGTTGAAATGCAAACAACACTGCGTACATGAATCTGCTGCTCATAGAGCGCATGAGTATTTTTGTTGCTTTATTAAACCTTGAACAGTTAAATATACATACTTGCGTGTCAAAATGCCGTCTTTGCAAGTATCCTTGTAAACAGAGTCATTACACAGAGATTATCTTACTGTTCTTGACTAAACTACCACTTTTGTATCTTTGAAAAATAATAATATATTTATTTAAAGATACAAAAGGTATAGTCAAGACCAGTAAGATAATTTATCTCACTGTTGTTTGATTAACATAAATGACAGACAGGATGAATAATAGTCATATATATTTAGACAGTAAAGACTATGATTTATATATTTTTGGTTAATTTATATAATGTATTTATTTATTGTCACTGGTGACAAGAATTAAAATACTATGTTATCAAAAATTTTTGACATCATAAAAACTTTATTAAAAACAAAAACAACTATTGTAATATATATCATTATCGTGGTATAAAATGGCTCATATCCTGATGTAAGGTTTTGGTCATATCACTCACCCCTAATAACTACCCAGAGCAATTTAGTATAGTAGTATAAATTTTAATCAGAAAATTTACTAATAATGTAGATAAAAAAATTATACTAATAGTGTAGTTAAAAAAAATAAATCAACAAACCTTAACAAAAATTAAATTCATAATGCATTGGGAATCATTTTTTAAATGATTATTTTCTAAAGACAGAAACTTTCAACAAGATTTAACGAAAAATAAAAATTATTATTTGAAAAGATTTAGATTTTCTGGAACAATTTGCAGTTTCTCAGTGTGTGTGTGTGTGAGTGGCGGAGCAGATTTCCCACTGAAGGGTCACTCTACAGTCCTGCATGACAATCCAGTCTATACTAAATGAGTGCGCATCAGGTGGCCATGTTCTCAGTCCCATGGCCTCACAGAAATAACAATCGACATGACCTCAGCATCTGTCAGCTTGCTCTTTGGCGTTTGATGTTTGTTGACAGGAAGGAGTTATTTTTTTAACCTAGGGATAATGTAAGGGAATAGTGAAGTATTTAGATGGGTTTGCATGATTTAATGGAAGCTTTGCTTGTTTATGCACAGTGCATGTCTTATTGACATGTTCATGCTGTCCGTGTGTGTTTTAAAAGGCCACCGGAGAGTTTATCAACACAATCACCATGTTTCCACCAGCATGCACGTACACGTGTCTATCCTGTGATACACGCACATACTGACACGCTTAATAGGCACAGAACTCACAGAAAACCTGTCAACCTTGTTTTCTTGTTACTGCACCACCTTCATCTCCTTGTGGACTTTTTGCATGCCTGTTAAAATGTTTCCGCTCCTCCAGACCTGCATGCTGTATATGCACCAGCGTCTCTCAGCGGCATGCATTGTCATTATTGGTTGAACTACAGGTGTAACTGTATAAAGTTGTGTTTTGTTGCCCTCCCCCGCAGTGGATTCACTATTGAGCTGGCCTCAGCGCTCACTGTTGTTTTGGCGTCCAATATCGGACTTCCAGTCAGTACGACACACTGCAAGGTAAAGATCGGGTCAGAGCCCAGCTGGCCCCCTTAGGTTATTGTGTGCAAGCCACCAGAGAGAGGAGGGAGCCGTCTGTTTTTACAGGGAACGAGAGGTGCCCACGTCAGCTTTCAGCAATTGATGCTGCTTGTTATTGATAAATAATGACATCGATGCACAACAACTTGACACTTTCCACAAATGGGGTGCTGTCCTATTACAATAAACAGACAAATCTCATGTTCTACTCTGTTGTTTCCCATGGAGTCAAATGTCTGACAGGTTTTTTGATGTGTCCTGTCTTGCTGGCCTTTACCTTCCTAGACCTTGACTGTAATCAACAGTTAAACTCATACAATCAGATCATGTGATTTTGATTATAATTAATTGTAAAATTTTAAAATCTTAATTACTACAAAAATGTTTATACAAGTAAACAGTCTCATATTATTTTTCTACATTTTTATTGTTGTCCAGCTCAACCATTCTATCCAGTTAACAATGTTAATAAGAATTTTAAGTTAAGTAATTAAGTAGAATTTTTCAATATTTCAGTTTGTGGAAAAAAAAAAAAAAAAGTTTTTTAGAAGTTTATTAACGACCATTGTTGTTATTTTAACAAACTTTTCAAAAAAGTTTTTTGTTAATTGAAATAAAGCTGAAATAAAATAAGTATTAGATGAAAAATTGAATGTATATTTAATTTCAAATAGTAAACTTACTAGAACTAAAACTTATGAAAAATGAAATGAAAAAATTAAAGATAAATTTGAAATATAAAAGTAATAAAAAAATTCCAGAAGTGCATAACAAATAGACTTATACTAAAAATAAACTCAAAATAAAAGCCAATTCAAAATATCAATAAATAATGCTATTAATAAATAATACTAAACATTCATAATTCAGAATGAATGAATGAATGAATAAATACTAAAATAACACTACTGACAAAAATATAGTCCCAAATTAACTAGACTAATATGACTATAATATTAGTTTGAAATGTTACATTTCTATTTAATGAAGTTAAATACAGAATTATTACACATTACTTGTATTAAATTATTCATTTTTTTATTGTTAGAAAATAAGGAAATCACATAAATCAGGTTTGTTAAATATAATTTAGGCAAGATTAACATTTTAGTAATAGGGTTGAAAGAAATATCCAAACCTCGCATAACAAATAGAAAACAATATCATATAAAAAGTTGCTTAACATGAGCAACTTTTTTTTTTTTTTTTTTTTTCCTGAAATGGATAATGACATTTGTTTTTTTTAAAAATCAAGATTATTCTGGCAGGCATCCTAGATTCTCTGATCTCAGCCATCCAGTTACTGATGTCATTGGCTTGGTCACGGTTTCTGATGGTTATAAAGCAACTTTACTGCACACTGAAGTCAATCCTGGGCCAATGAATGCTCTCATCAAGGCCAAGGCAGCTTTCTCAAACCCTTTAGAAATGAAGACGAGAGCTCCCTCCTCTTCTCTCAGACATGGCCTTGGTGCATACAGGATGAAATAACTCTTCTCTTCACAGATCTGTGTTTAAGTGATGCTTCACTACATCTCTTTGTCCCCCCCCCACCTCTCTCATGGCATGCTGCTGTGTATTTGTCCGTGTTTGCTCGGGTCACTGATGTCTTGCTCCATGCTATGTGTCTCTTACGTTTTATCTGTTGTCTTTGTCTTGTCATCTGTCGTCTTTTCACAGTGGATTTTGCATTGAAGTAATGAGTGCTCTAACAGTGCTCGTTGCCTCAAATATGGGCGTTCCTATAAGCTCCACCCACTGCAAGGTATTGGTATAATAGTGAAGCTTTGGTAGTGCTAAACTCCACCCCCATAGCTTCACTAGCGTAATCACCGAACAGCCAATCAGAACTCACTTCTGCAAACATGTAACTTCATGATTACAGCTTTGATATGATTCATTCTTTTTCATCTGCTTAGTTGTTTTAAAGAAAAAGCATTAATTGAAGTCAGTATGCTTTTATAAGGTAGTGCATACATTGTAGTTCAGACGCTAAACATGTTAACCAAACCATGCCACTTGCAGCGATTCCATTTAAAGTAGGTAATTTCTCCTCATTAGCATAGGTCAACAGCCTGAACTGTTCACATTAACCTAATACTTGACAGAAATGAGTCCAACAACCTCATCCAGTCCAGTCAATCAAATGAGCTGACCTCTATTTATTCTCTATTCTCTTGCGTGTGCTTTGTGATGTCTTTGTAGGGGTTTTTGGGATGCTTTGTGATACAAGGGCTTAATGCATGTTTGGCTTCAGTCTGGTACCTCATTCAACTTCATGACCTCTATTCAGATTTATAAACCTATTGTAAAATCTTTCTAGTGCTATAAAACCTGGATTGAGGTGAAGGGTAAGAGGGCATGAGGTTCAGTTTGGATTGGGGCTGTCAAGCTAACATGGTCATTTGGTGTGGTTTAAAAAGAATAACACTATGTATCTCAAACCAACATTTGGTCCCAAACTGGTTTTAAATACTTCTATACATTTTGTATTTTTGGTTTTCATTTTAGCTTTAGATTAAGTTTTAGTAATCTAAGTTTATGTGTTTTGTCATTTGTACCATTTGTTTAGAATGTAAAGTTACTGTAGAATTTTAGTCATTCTGCTTTGAAAAATAGAAGTGTTGGCTTTGTAAGTAAAGTTTAAGTTTAGATTTTCATCTAATGTTTAGATTTTATTTGACCTTTTATTTAAAAAATGGAAATAGTTTTAGTTTTAAGTTAACAATAACAACACTGCTACTGACTGGCGGCTTAATTATTATTATTTTTTTTTATAATGTTTAATTAATTATAATTATTAGTTTTTTCCATCAAAATTTTGGAAAGCACACGCATCCGAAATCTTAATCACAAATGTTGGTAAACAGGGTTTCATTTGCTGTAATATAATGTGCTTGAATTGTCTTTAATTGGGGGCTTTTCTGGGTAAATATCGATTTGTGAATTCACCTGGATATCTGCAAATAATTCAATCATAGTTTTTAATCAATTGACAGCCCTAGTTTGGGTGTTAGAGTTATCAGCATTACTATTGCGAGCATGTCATGTCTTTGTGTCCCAGCATCCAAAATAGGAATTGGCAGGCCGTTAATGTTCAGATGAGTTTTGTCCAGTAAAGCCACTTATAAAATGGGAACGTTGCAGCAATGGAGGAGTCACATCTTCAACAGGTTTATATTGATTACAGCCTCAAAAAATAGATCTTGTTTGCTGAACAAACTCACAGAAAGGTCATGATGCTTGTCTTGATTTCATGGATTAGTCATGGCTCAAGCATCTTACATGAAGTTTGAGTAGATCAAGGGGGCTAAATCATGGGAGAATTAAAGGCCTGAAGTCTTTTATTCTCTGTTGTTGACTTTGGGTTGGCTTTTGCTCCAGATTTAGCCCCCCTGTGACGGAGGCTTCAGTTACACTGACCGTATAAGAAGAACCAGATCGCTCTTGTATCTAGAACAGCACCTGTCATCAGAACCCCTGAGTCACACAGCATGTATGGAAATGTTACTCCTCCTGCTGCCCTGTGTTAGGCAGGACATGACATGACTTTGCCTCTCAAGCAAAAGGAGAACATGACTAATGCAGCACAGGATAATGGCTTTGTTAAAAGCACTGGACACTACACTTTAATTGTAAATCCCTCTTCAGTGTGCAGACAACGATGACCCAGATTTTCTGAGGAAAAGAACACTTGATTTCAAACCTTGCAGTACTTTGTGTTCTCTAACTAACCCCTACCCAGGTGTTTGCACAAATAATCAAATCCATGTATTTTGTTATTTCAGAAGAGATGTTATGCTCATGACCCTAAGAAATCGAAATTTAGATATGCCTATGTCTGTTAGCTTCGAGGCCATGTTAGATATTAGTTAGTTTAGCTTAGTTAAATTATCTCTTATCGTGTATAATTGGGAATTTAATTTAAGAAACATGGTGAATATTGCAATGATTCAAGCATTGAAATATATATTGCTAAAGCGATAACATTTTTAGATTTTGTGATCCTTTTTTGACTGGCAATTTGAGAGAATGAGATTAAAGCGATGGTGTGTATATATATATATATATATATATATATATACCAATTTTTTTTTTTATGTGAAAGATTTGGTTTGACAAAAGTTGAGGGAATATTAAAAATATATTATATTATTTTTGTTTAGAAGATGAACAAAAATCATGTACTTAATTGAGACATTTAAATTTTTAGGTGAACTATCTCTTTAAGGCAGGTATTGTAATAGCATTTTTGTTTCAAAGTAATTTCTAGCAAATAACCAAATATAATTTCAATCTGTTGACAACATTCAATATAAATCTTAATAATCTATATCATTGATGTGCTACTAGAAAAAACATGAAATTCGTCTTCCTGCCACCTACTAATATCAAATAGCCATGTCTGTGTGTTCCACTAAAGGCTATAGACCTCAAAAATGTAATGTGTGATTTCATGGGGTCTTTAAAACAAAACCTGTATAGGGATAACAAAATACATTCCATAAAGATTGTATCTCTAGTTCCACCCTGAAAAATGAAATCCACATTTTGTTTTCATATTTTTGTATCGTGCTACTGCTGATTTGGCCTTTGCTGTGGGTGCAGGTGGGCTCAGTGGTGGCGGTGGGCTGGATCCGCTCCAAGAAGGCTGTGGACTGGCGTCTCTTCCGGAACATCTTCCTGGCCTGGTTTGTGACCGTCCCTGTAGCAGGCCTCTTCAGCGCTGCTGTCATGGCCCTGTTTTTCTACGGCATACTGCCTTACGTTTGAGATGGAAAATGGGGAAGAGAGGGAGGTATAGGAAGGTAATGACGAAAAAATAAAACCAAGACACAGACAGAAATAAAATATCAAGATATAAGGGGACAGCAAGAGGGTGGGGAGGATCTTCAAATGCTGCCTGGAAAGTCTTGTCAAGAGTATTTATTTCAGTTTCATTTTTCTATTGTTTTGTTGAGATGTTACCATAAACCGTAAAATCTTTGACTCGTGATTTCAAATGGTACATTTTCAAACTTCCAAAAAATAGCTCTGGTACATTTGTGGTCCTACATGTTCAAGGGAGTAAACAGATGAAGAGCAATTGCCAATATCGCAAAATAATATCAGTACATGAAGAATGGGACTAGAAAATTGGTTTTATGGCACAATTCACAGTATATTGGCACAAAATATAGCTACTAACTACTCTTGGGCCTCTAAATGTAATGTTTTAAGCTGTGTGGTGTGGTGTGTTGTAATCGCACCTTTATTCCCATTCGCTGAAACATCAAACGTCTACATAAATGACACTGAGAAGCATCCTGCTGTTCAAAACCTACATTAGCTGAATTGCTAAAATCATACCTCAGTCAACCCTCTATGCCACATAAAAGACAAATGACAAAAGTGTGCTCTCTCATAATACGTGAAATATTATAAGAGGAGGCATTTTTGTAGTGGTTAATGTGTAAGAATTCCCTGTTCTTTTATTGTTGTATTTATTTTCAGACGTGTTACCATTCATACCTTTTTAAAAACACAAGAGGTGTGAAGACTAAATCATATTTTGAACTATGTATGCTACTATAATTTCTACTGTGTATATATTCAGCTATGGATTTTAGATTTTTAGTTTTGTCTTATTTCGAGGTCTTATATTGTTACATTTAAGGAGACTTCAGACCAGGTTTGGTAGTTGCATGAAACGTATGCTTTCCAAGCATATGAAAAATATCAAATATTAAAAACTACGACAAGACACTACATCCACAATCCTGTCAGAGTATATCAAAAATAATTCTCCCATTGCCTACCCTAAAAGATCCTCATATCAGTGAAAAATCAAACATTCAGCGTCATTTAAATATTTAATGAGGAGCTGGTTAGGAATCATATCTGAGGTGTTACATGTTAAGCTTTCTGTAATTCACCTTTTGTATACACATCAATAGGTGATTTTAATTTTTTTTTCTCTCGTTTTGGAAGATTAATAGCCAAAGATTGTGAGGATCAAGTTTAATTGCCATACTCTTTGACAGTGTTTTTAATTACGATCTAAACAATTTTCAAACAAAAGTAATCAGTTTGACTTTGTATTGTGGATAGTATATAAAGGATGCTAGTAGTTCGGTCTAGCAATAATATATAATGTTCTTAGAGCCCAACGGATGATGCCAATATAAATACCTGTATGTGCCGGAAAAGCCAAAATCACTTACAGTGAACCCATAAAACCAGCAAACAGAGATTTACCCACGTGACACATATGATATATTGAGAGGCAGTGTTAGATGCCAGAGCTGGCTATCGGTCAGTCTCAAATCAGCTCCAGATACTTGATTCAGACTCACTGAAAAAGCCTTCAGTACTGATATCACTTTGAGCTTTATCAGAAGAGGAGTTTGTTTAACATCAGGTCAGTATGTGATTCAGTGGCACAAATGTATCTATAATGAAAGGCCAATATGTAACGACCTATTTGTGGCCCTGACACCACCAGAAACCAAAAAGTCTCATGATTTCAGTCCAAAATTGCCAAGCTCACATCAAATGACCATGTGATATCAGGTGAACTGGGCTTAGATGTTTGTCAGACACCGTTATAATCTGCCTCGGGATAGTACACCAGATTTGGAAACTGTACAAACGTGTGGCTTTGAACCAATGCAAAGTGTTGCGGTTTCTTTCTTTCTTTTGGTGTATTTTGTTTTTATTATTCATCAAGAACAAATCTATGCTTATATGGCCATTTGCCTTGTAATGTTGTGCTTTACTGTTTGTTGGATACAGTAACTTCAGTACTGTGGTGTTTACGTTGTAATCATATTGTAGAATAACTCATTGCAGTTGCCTAAAAATGCCAATCAACTAACTATTAATCACAAATTAAATATGAAATAACCAGGCATAGTGCAAAGGTGTTTCATGTCATTTTGTGTTTAGCAGTGTGAATCATGATGATCTTGTTACATCACACGTTACATGGTGGATATGATTAAAAAATAATAATAAAAGAGAATAATAGATTTTAAATTTCATTAAACTATATTTTTCTACATATATAAGTTCTACCTAGATGGTGACTTCTCACATGGAGAGTAAACTGGGCTCCTGAGCAGCGATTATGTTGAAATACCAGTAACTATAATAAGAAAATTCAGTGCTGAGTACCACTGAACAATTTCTTAAAGATGGTTATATCGCAAGAGTCTGAAAAGTTTGGGCAGGGGGATCGTAATGTGGATTGGTTCCATATATCCATAGTTTTTTTCTTGCCCAGGGACGTCTCTCCCTTGTATGAGAGTGAGTGGTTGTGAGTTGTTAAAATTTCAACTGTTTTTCATGATTATTTTTTTAAAAGTAAGGCTGAATAACTTTGTAATTTTGTTTCCCTGAAATGCAATATTGAGCTGCCAGAATGAGGTTAATCGAACCTCCACCAGCAGTAGCGATAACACCGTTTAGAGTCAGGGGGCACAGCAAGATTCACTAAAACCTTTTACTAACCTGCATCCGATATTTTGCATCAACCTGGAGATATAATCTGCCT
Source organism: Barbus barbus (assembly GCF_936440315.1). NCBI lineage: Eukaryota > Metazoa > Chordata > Actinopteri > Cypriniformes > Cyprinidae > Barbus > Barbus barbus. The sequence goes on from NC_136756.1 coordinate 15,509,735, forward strand.
TTCTGCTATGACTTGGTTTGTTTTTTTAATGGCACGCCAGCGAAATCTTCCACATGTGCAGTAAAAAACATTCTTTACGCAAGTACACCAACGCAGACGCTTTGAGCTCGTTTTGATTTCGCGCTAGCGAACCTCAGTACTCAGAGCGATTAAATTAAATTTTTAAATGTATCTGACGTTAAAATAAATGTTAATAAAACTTAAATTGTTGCTGCATCATGACAGTAGTTGATCCACAAGTAACTTGCGCTATTTTGTCGTTGCAGCAATGCTGAGAGTTGGGTTGAATTTCGTAATCGCGTCTGCATTCAGGTATTTGTGGAACCGAACATTAGGCTGCAGTAGTTTAGCCAGAGTTAGTTTTGAGTTACATATTCAAAGAATGGCTGTGTGAACCACTGATATGCTAAATCACAGTCAGAAACGTCAAAACCATTTTGCGTTTTTAGATGGACATGTTATGATTGGACAAATCCAAAGAGATCACCATGTAAGACTTAGCCTACAGAAACAAAATCATCCATATCCACAACCAGTATGTTGATAAAGGGTTTCATAACTGTTCTTGGCAGCCTAGTTACATTCTCCCGTAGTGTTCTAATATCATTTATTAAGTTTCCATGTTCTTATCTGCACTTGAAAATAGAATGTAGCCCAATCGTCTGCTGGCCTGCTGTGTCGTCTGTATTGCCATGATGTGAATGCAATGCTGTTAACTGTCTGGTACCATCTTAAGACAGGGCTTTAGTTTTAACAAAACCCCCCATATCTTCATATGTACTGTATTGCTGTTTCCTTTCTTTTTGGAACTTTTTTGTGAAAGTTGTCTGCATTTTAACTAATTAAATTATGGGAATTAAAATTACAAAGAATAACAATCTGCTGATCTCCTGTTTTAATTTGGTGATGATTTTTTAAAGTGAAAGATGTGGGTTTTTCTTTGGAATTTTTTCTTCTTACAATACAGCAACCAGTGGTGTGAGTTGTGTGGGACTATGTGTTAAGCCAACCAATGGATGATGGGGGGAAAATCTATTTGAAAAAAAATTAAAATCTGTAGAAATACCCTATGCAAAGATATATTTGATATTTCACATTTAAATAAAATATTTTAAATCAGCAACAAAATGTTATATATATGCGGTGGCCAAAAATGGACCAAACGTTATGTAGAATGAAACATCTGAAATGACGAGTCTTTATTTCATTGAGTGAAAACTTTTTAAAGTTTATCAAAAGTGCAATTTTTTTAGCCAACATTTAAAAAATACTCCTGTTACACACTTCTATTAATTATTTAATAAAGTAATAACAAAACTAAAAACTATGCAGGCTTAAGTTATTAAACGACAATTAAAAGACAAAGCCTTCACTCTTGCTCAATGCTTTTAGTAACATTAAAACATTTTAATATACAATATACAAAATTTACAGAGTGGCTAAAGCAGTGGTCTCAAACTCAGTTCCTGGAGGGCCACAGCTCTGCAGAGTTTAGCTCCAACCAGCTCCAAATCACAAGAAGTTGGATAGTGATCATAAAGACCTTGACTAGCTGGATCAGGTGTGTTTCATTAGGGTTGAAGCTAAACTGTGCAGAGCTGTGGCCCTCCAGGAATTGAGTTTGAGACCAATGGCCTAAAGAGATATAATTATGGGAAAAATTAGTTGGGAGAAAAAAAAATACTTGCACATTTTCATAAGAAACGCAAAATGTCTCTAACAAAATTTAGTTTTAAATGTATTCACCTAAAAGATTTCAAATGGAATAGTTCACAGAGAAATGTGGGAAATCAAATATGAAAGCACACAGATGTCTAGCAAAAACAAATTGAGAGAATGCAAAAGATTCTCAGGAGAGAGAGAAAGTTTCATAAGGGAAGAACATTTTTTTCCCATCAACATGTGTCCTCAAGGCTCCAATAAAATCCTATTTGAGATCTCAATGTTTTTTGCCAGGTTATCCTCATTCTAGAGCTAAATAGATTTCTTCTGGAATAAAGATTCATAGCCTCGGGTAATAAATCAACATTCTCAAAAAAAACAAAAAAACAACAACTCACAAGGTCCCCAGTATTCACATTCATTCATTCCACCTTAAATAAGTTGCACTAAACATCTTCAAAATCATTAAATAAAAAGTCAAAGATCTCCTCTACCAGTGCTCTTTATGACACCCATGAGCCTTGACCATCTCAGGCGTTGGAGTTTGTGTTCTGGAGGGTCTGTGATCTGAAACGTTGCGAACATGACTAATGCTGCCCGATTTGGGAGCGTCCGAGTTCTCCGCCTGTACCTCACTCTGACTACACAGCCTCAGAGCCTGAGAGATAAACACGTCCAGGTCAAAATCTTCTTCCCCAGAAGGATCCATCTGCGAGGGCTCCTCATCATTGTCACAACGAATGGAGGAAGACAGGTAATTTGCTGAACCGTGATGAGGCGAGGAAGGAGAAGAGGGCAGCAGAGATGGAGGAGCGGTGAAGAACGGGTTAGGACTCCTGCTGTTGTGAGGGCTGGACAGTTGCAAAGCCGCTGGGATTTGCATGTGAGAATGAGGCAGCATTGTAGGAGACAGCGGCTGAGGAGGGGAACACGGGGAGGTGAGGGCTTCTTGAGGAGAACCGGGCGAGTGGAGCCCAGACTGTGCGCTCTCCACCCAGCGTGAGATCTCCTGGAACAGATCTCCAGGCTCGGTGAGAAACTTCTCCACGCTTCCACCTCTTGGAGCAGACATGCTGTTATGCCTCCAGTGAGACAGATCCAGTATTAGCTTGGGTTCAGAGTAGTGCTGCGGCTTCCCATCCCGCCACGCGATCTTATCCAGGTAGGACGGGGAGCCCACTTTGTAATCGCAGGAGCGGCCACAGTCCAGCTCCGTGAACTGGCCGCAGACGCGCTCCAGAGACGAGTGGGACTGCTCCAGGAAGCGCTCTGCGGAGCTGCTGTGGGAGTATTTGCGAGGGTCTACCTGAGCCTCCTCGATGTGGGCCGCTGAACTCGCTCGTGGATCTCTTTGTACTTCGTCGTCTTCTGCCTCTCCCAGTTCAGAGACGCTCTGCATGCAGCCACAATGCTCCTGCTGCGGCCAATACATGTCTGACGATAGACTCCCATCATACCTGGGAAAAAAAAAGTATATTGTTTTAGCACACATAAGAACATTTTTACGATATACAACAAGGTGCATATTAGCAATTAGTCAATGCAATATTTAAAAGAATGTTTTAGGTTAAATACACCGTTTTTTTAATTGCATTAATTGACTAAGTTTCAAATTTGATGCTGTTCTTGAGCATCAAATCAGCAAATTAGAATGATTTCTAAAGGATCGTGTGACACTAAAGATTGGAGTAATGATGCTAAAAATTCAGCTTTGCATTTCAGGAATAATTTATAGGTTGAAAAATATAAAAAAAATAGAAAACCTTTTACTTGGTGATCAAACCATATTAAAAAAAAATAAAAATCAATTAACCTTTTACCGACCAACAGTTAACACAATCTTGGTGTTGACTAATGTGATCAAATTAATCAAGCTTGCCTGTGCTATCAATTATCTCTGTCCTGATCAATGTAAGTGCATTACTTTAAGCACAAATGTTATGTTAAACAAAGAAAAGAGTCAAACTGGTGGTAATGAAGACCATCTGTGGCATAGACATTCATTTCTTTTCAACAGCGGCATTTATACACTTGGTCAAAATAATTTTGCGTTTCAACAGTTCATTTCTGTTTCTGATCTTTGGTCTCAGCTAACAAGCTTGTTCTCCTCCCACTGCTGGCTGTGATCAGTAATGGAAGAGCTCCTGTCAGATGAGCCCATATGGCCACATAGAGGACAACAATGACATTCTTATTAAGTTGTCACAAAGTCCGCTACGAGATATAATTATGCAGGGGTTTAATAAGTTTCTATATTCAAACAGCATTCTACATCACCGATAGGTCCTCGGGGCATTTCAGTACCCATCTGTGTAAACTGCCTTTTACATGACCCTTATTTTCACTCTTCCAGCGTTCATGTATCCACAAACTTTTAATGATCAAACTTTAATCATTAAAGAAGTATCAAAGACCGAATGCAGACTTTAATTTGTTCTCTTCTTGATTTCATTATGCTCTAGTACTCAAGTACTGCATTTTATTGGGTCCACTAAAGTTTTTTTGTTTATTTTTTTATGTTCTTTTAAAGTATTGCTCATTGTACCCACAGGGTAACAAACCGATTTCTTTGCTTTACACATATATGATTGTAAAATGCTTAATAATAATAAAAAAAACACACAACAAACCAATAAAAGCTTTATTTTGGTCATAAAATGTCCTTGTATACATTTTAACATATTTTTGGGATTTGTACTATACATAATTTGGAGAACACCTTTTTTTCCCTCTTTGCTATGGCGAGTCTCAGAAAGAAATAACATTCACATTTGTTAATCTTCATATCAGTCAAATTATTTTTTATTATGAGAAATATGTTTGTTCTAAGAAGCAACATTGTGTGACAGTGGAACAGTTGCTGTAGAACATATATTGCCATTATCATACAGACAATTTTGCCACCACAGAAGTAAATAATATCAAAATATAATTAGAATTTTTCACAATTTTAAACTAATAATATTTCACAAACTGTTTTTACTGTACTTCTGATTAAATATATAGCTTCTTTGGAAAATATTTTTTAAAATGTTACTTTTGAACAGTAGTATTTAAATTATTTACTATTTATTATTAATTTCAGTTCATTTTTTGTTTATTTTTTTTGTAACTGTGCAAGGAATTTTTTTTTATAATACATGCACTAGAGTAATTATTAAATATGGTAGGAATGTGGATTGTACTTTATTTGAAACTTTAATTTATTAAATAAAAATGAAGTTTGCTCAGCTATATAGATTACACTCTTTATAAAAGACAAGAGTGTTTTTTAAACTGTCACAGATCTGTGTCAGCAGCACTGGAACTGGAACAAATGCCATCATCCAGAGAGCAAAGCTTGAACTCTGGGTGTTGGTAAGTCTGAGAGGCTCGTGTGTGACATGCAAGCGCTGTACCTGTCCCAGTGGGAGCTGAGCGCGTGACCGTGCTCGGTGACCAGACTGTCCTCCAGCTCGTCCTCTATGCGAAAAGGCTGCAAGGAGACAGGCTCATCCTGAGGACACGAGTATCTCTGCAGGTATGGATGAGACAAAGCCACTTCTGCTGTCAGCCGGTCCATGGGATTAAAGGTGAGGATACACTCCAGGAAATCAATGGCTGAAATGTGGATTCAGTGAATAATGCTGTTGATGCATCACGGTATCACATATGTTAAAACTATGCTCACCTTTGTCCTCCACCTCTGGCAATAGTTTTCTGAGTGACCTCTTGACCTCCCACCCTTGACCTACAAAACAGGGCATGACCTTCAGCAGTTCCTGTCTGTCCTCCTCTCTAATAACAGGCACAGTGTCCAAAATCAGCTGCATCTGCTCCAGTTCATGAGCACCTTAGAGAAGAGAAACAAACAGAGAGGCGTCGCAACTTTGTGCGGTAAAAAATGTATATTCTTGACACAGATTTTGTTGCATCACTTATTGATGCTTTGGCAGTATTGCATGCACAACAATCCCGCTAAAGTACCACAGTGAAATTGAAACAGAAATCGATTGACATGTCAGGTCTAAACGTCTATTTTTCCTGTACCACATATAGCCACTAGAGGACGCTCTAAGACTAGTCTGGATAATGATGATTGATGTTCTTGTTTCTCAAGGGAACCTCAAGATCTATACAAAACCAATAGAGCAACAGAACCACTAACGACGACCCTTTGCTCATTACTGAGCGCTGTTCTGGTCTTACCTGCAAACAGCATGCGTCCTGTGAGCATCTCAGCCAGAATGCAGCCTGCGGCCCACATGTCAATTGCTTTAGTGTAGTTATTTGGAGACAGCAGCAGTCTTGGTGAACGGTACCATTTAGTGACCATTCCTTCTGACAGATATCCCTGCAGAGAAAACATAAAATGTCATCCATATATAACATACATAACTATTATGATAATAGCCGTTTTTGGAGGTAGACAGCCTTTAAAAAAAGGAAAAATAAATCCTCATTTGAACAGAAAATTAATAAACCTAATAAATAACCTAATATTATTTATATACATATATGTTGTACTGTTTATACATACATGTGTATAGTTTTACTGTATTTACAAATAAATGCAGCCATATTATTTCGGTTCAAAATAACTGTTTTTACTTTTAATGCATTTTAAAATGTAAATTTACTCCTGTGCTGGCAAAGCTGATTTTTTCATGAACCTTCAGAAATCATTCTAATATGCTGGTTTGATACTCAAGAAACATTTAATTATTATTATCTTTTTTGACAACAGTTGTGTGCTTATTTAATATTTATGTGAATCCTAATACAGTTTTCAGGATTCTTCGAATGTTTAAAAGAACAGCATTTGTTTAAAAATAAAATCTTTTTCATCTAAATCTAATTTCGTAAATGTAAATGTGTTGTATACATATAAAAAAGTAGGGTGTAAGAAAAGCCATGTGACTCAGCATCAGTGTAAAGTCTGATGAGAAGCATCTGATGTACAGTAACCCTATGACTCCCAATACCCCCTCCTACAGTCTCCTTCAGCTCATCCTTCCTGCCGTCCTTCATCTTTTCCTCTTCTTTCTCACCTCTCCCCCTGGGCCCAGGTGATGAATTATTTGTGAGATTTTAGCAGCCAGCCTCAGTAGGTGATGGTGACACAAACGAGAATATTTACATATCCTGTTTACAAAGAGAGCCTGTCTTCTCACTGGAGCTGATTCACTAAGACCTTTGAAACTGGTCACAAGCCAGACGAACAAAGACTGAAAATGAGCAATAAGAAGAAAAAACGGTATAAATCAGACATCTTGACCAACGAATGTCTGTGACGCTGGTTTTGTGCAGTCAAGAACTGTCAGTGCAACTTACATGCTGAGAAAGACAGAGAATTTTCTGCTGTCAACATCTCACATTTCACTGGCCAAAAATCCACAAATATAATACATAAATATTTTTAGAAAGTGTAACATTAATATTTTTTATATTAATAGTTATTTTCATTTTATTATATTTATATATAAATATTGTAATATACAGTTAAAGATTACCAATAATACTTTAAAACAACTGAGCACCAAATCAGCATATTGATATTCAGTAAATTCAGCTTTGCTATTACAGGAATAAATTTCATTATAAAATATGTGACCCTGGACCACAAAACCAGTCATACGTAGCACGGGTATATTTGTAGCAATAACCAACAATACATTGTATGGGTCAAAATTATTAGTTTTTCTTTTATGCCAAAAATATTAAGGATATTAAGTAAAGATCAAGTTCCATGAAGATATTTAGTAAATTTCCTACTGTAAATATATCAAAACTTAATTGTTGACAAGTAATATGCACTGCTAAGGACTTCATTTGGACAGCTTTAAAGGCGATTTTCTCAATATTTAGATTTTTTTTGCTCCCTCAGATTTCAGATTTACAAATAGTTACATCTCAGCCAAATATAGTCCTGTCCTAACAAAAGGACAATAGCTTTTAGATGGTGTATAAATCTCAATTTTGAAAAATTGACCTTGTTTTGTGGTCCAGGGTCACATATATTAAAATAATAAAAAAACGTTATTTAAAAATAAAAAGTTATTTTAAATTGTAGTAATATTTTAATCAAGTAAATGCAGCCTTGGTGAGCTTAAGATCTTTCTAAAACATTAAAAACATTGTAATTATTGTTATGAATTTTAATTATTCAAAACTTTTAACAGTAGTGTAATATCTAAAGATGTGTATTCATTTGTTTTTCAAGTTACCAAAGCAATCTTAAGTTAAATCTGTTACAAAGACAATCATAAGTCTTAAAATCTATGGAGTATCTGTTTAAAATTGCTACTTACACTGGTCAAGCCATCTTAAATGAGCAGGACAATAGACCCACTGGTTCCTTATTTAAATTATAGATGACGTTCAGTGTCCATCATTTTTATTCTCCATGTGGTACTGAAGGAGTATAACCATCTGGGGCCCTCTCAGTCGCCTGCCTGCACTGCTAGCATATGTGGATCCAGATGCTTCCGTGAATCCATAGTCCACTTATCTGTGATCCTCTAGATTTGGGAACTGAATGTTCCCTCCATGCTGAGAGGGGAACAGACGCTCTCAGCACTGAGTGGCAGAGTTGCAGGAAGTCGCTCAGTGAATGGGTGAAAGGAACTACTGCCCTTAATTCACTGAAGCTCACTGCACACTCAGAGGTCCAATGACACACTAATGATACTTTTAGACTAATACAACCAGGAGGATCATGCACCTATATTTTAGAGGGGGCACAGGTGGCAGTCCAGGCTCATTTGGTATGAGACATGACCAAAATATAAGAGTATTTTTCTCATAAGGGTAACTGTATATAGTAGGTGGGAAATATACCAGTAGACTTGATTTACCGGTAGAAATTTGTCAACCGGTAGAGATTTACACGCTCATTTGGCTTTGCTTTGCTATGTGGTCACGAAAATGTATCGTTTGCATTGCGGTTTAAAAATTTTTTTAATTTGTCTGATTCAAAAGAGAATCAGAAGGCTGGATCCTGACTGACAGAGGAGGAGTTGGGGATGGAGGAGGGTAATTTGCTACTGAGCAATGCGAAAACTGCTGATAATACTGAGGACCTTATATATGGATGCTTAGATAGGTACTTTTTTGAGCACCAAATCAGCATTAGTTGTTTATTTTGTACTTTTATTTGACTAGGTTTGATGTTTTTGTAGGCAACACTACACAGGTATCCTACTGTATACCACCACATTTTTCACATTTTCATTAATCAGAAAATATCTGCTGAATACGTCTTAATCATTTTGCACAATATGTCTATCTTTTTTATAGTTAAACATACAGAAAACCTTTCTTGCTTAAAATGTCTTGCCTAAATGTTTTTGCAATAAGTGTGGAAAAAGTATCCAAACACTTTTTGAAGCCACTGAAGAGAGCAGCTTTGACATTGATAATATATGCATATTTTGAGTGACATGAGAGCACAGGGATGCTGCTCTTATGGAGTCTGCAATCTCAGCTATCTTCCTATCAGTGCATGGCATTTTAAACAGGGCTCCTCAAAGAATAGACTTACTATAATTTCCTAGGCTGTTTTTATTCTAGCTGTTCCTTCAATCCCAAACTGCGATTATCCCCCTTGCCTGATCATTCACCCCACCTTGTCCTGTCTGACACAAAGCTGTCCATTCATGCTGTCCTCCCGGTCTGCTAGTGTTACACAGTGAGCTCTGCTAAATAATACAGAAGCACAATAAGACAGTAAAGTGCCACATTAATCTTTCAGCTCCCATAACATCAAGATAATTGTTCATAATTATTGTGTAACAATATAGTATAATGTTAAAGTTTGAGCAATGAGCAATGCACGGAAATATGAAGTAACTATAGATTGTAATTGTTCTTATTAATGTAAGGCCACCAGGATCAAGCAGGCAATAATATCTGCATAAACAAATCATTATGCCCCCAAAAAATGCTTCAATAAACTCTCTTAACTCCAAAAAATCTTTATCAATCAACAAGTTCGAATGAATTATTTGCTGTACAAAATTGAAAGCATGGGAAACGGCAAGACCGAAACACAATAAGCCAACAAAGAATTTTCTAAACTATCTTTAGATATAGACTGCTTTAAAATGACTTACATATGCATAATAATATAGGAAATTGTTAAACCTCATGTAGTATAGCAAAAAAAGTTTAAATATTGAGTAAATGATGACAACATTTTTTGGGTGAACTATCCCTTTAAGACTCATTTTCAGCTGCCTAGACTTATGACAATGAAAACCATCAAAAGACTGATTGAAAGCAGATAATCTAAAGTACTTCTCTTCAGAAGCTGTAAATGGATTAATATGTCATTATCTTAACTGCCTGCAGCTCATGATAATTGATAGGAAATGTGATTCTGCTAATCAAGGCCAGACTGTAACTGCAGGGTGAACCACAGTGAAAGCTCACATGACAGTACTATACTTACTAAAATCTAAAAGTGCCCAAAAATAAACTAAAATAACCAATTCTTCACAGTATTACTCAGTGTGAACCACACTCTTACAAAAAGTAGTGGCGGTACAATTACCCTTATACTTTCACATATACAGTACTTGGTAACCTAATAATTACCCTGGTATTTACAATGTACTTCAAAGAATACCCTGCAACATTTCCAAAAATATGGTATTGCCATGATACATATACAAAAAAAAACTAAATCCACCAAAACTACATAGTGTAATCCAAGACTACTTAATAAACATCTTGATCAGCTTTGATAGGATCAATACTGACTTATTTTAACCAATAACAATACGTTTAAGTGACCAATAGCTAATGCAGAACTGATTTGTAATTATTATTATTATTATATTTCTATAACTCAATAATCTTCAAACCACAACAATAAAAACATGTATTAATTAGCATTATTTTTTGGTTTTATTTTTTAAAAAAATTGCAAAGTTACTGTCTAGATCTTAAAACATCTAAATCTTTTTTGGGCAATGTCTAATTGTTCAGGAAATTATTATCATTTGATTATTAAAATAATGTTATAACAACTAAATGATCATTAATCTACAAAACATAATATTTATTATTATTATTATTATTTGTTACATTTTCTTGCAAAATTGCTATTTCGATCTATGCAAATTTATAATAGTTTTGCAGTAATGTCTAATAGCAAATTATTATTTGATAATTTTATTGTAATTATTATCTCTGCTTTTGTAATAAAATAATGTACAACTGAATGAGCATTAATATACAATTAAACCATAATATTCATTGATTTTTTTATTTTTTTGGCAAAGTTGCTATTTTGATCAAAACAAATGTATATTATTTTTTGGAAATGTCTAATTGTTAACTCACACATTTCTAACTTATGTACAAATGAATGTTAAAAAGATACTTTACCTGTGAATACAGGTGACCATTCATCAGTAGACTTACTACAGCATGATAACCAATAAAGTTGGAATGTGTACCTCTATTAGGAACAACTGTATTATTTCTGTACCTATTTACATGTGTGCTATTCTATAGTGAGTGAAGCAGTACGTGCCGCAGTGACACCTGCCCTGCTGCTGTGACTCTTACCTTGTGCGAGTAATGTGGGTCGACAATGCGAGCGAGACCAAAGTCTCCAATCTTCAGCAGCATTTGCTCAGTGTTGATAAAGATGTTCGCTGGCTTGAGGTCACGGTGCAGCACATTGGCCGAGTGGATGAACTTGAGCCCGCGAAGCAGCTGATAAAAAAGCAGGGTGGCGTGTTCTGCTGGCAACGGCCCTTGCTCCAGTAACCGTGCCAGGTCAGTTTCCATACACTCTTGTACAATATATATCGCTGACACATGGGTCAGGTCACGCAGTAAAGGGAGACCGGACGGCCCCAACACGTCATACACCCGGACGATGTTCTCATGCTGCAGGCGGCGGGTGATCTTCACCTCTCTCAGAGCGTGTTTTACGCTGACTGCATCTCGCATGACCAGCTTCTTGACCGCCACACGCAGGCCGCTGCGCCTGTCCACTGCAGACAGGACGAGGCCGGACGCTCCAGTGCCAAGAGGACGCAGATCCTGGTAAAGTCCCCCCAGGTCAAAGCCATATCGGAATGGGGATGTATTCTGCCAGGCCATAGCTTAGAGAGGAGCAACTGGGCATTGCCTGTGAGAGGCTGCAGAGAGTGAGGAGAATGATAAATGACCAAATAATGCAATATTCTTTTGCAAAGCTATAAAAAACACTGGATTATGTTTATTACAATCTACAAGTCAAACCACAGCTGCATGATGCAAAAATTAACCCTTCTTCTCGAAGAGAGAGCTCTTATATCACTGTTGCACACTATCAAAGCAATGGGGGCACAGTCCTAGGTGGAATACAACTCAACACCCTGGTACAGGGCAAGTGTTTCCATAGCAACATCCCACAGTCAGCCAGTCCCTGCTGCACACAGCAAACACTCTGAAGCGCAGTCTCCCAGGATTCATCTCTACCCCAAAAACATTCCATGTTATATTCAAACTCAATTACACTCCTGCACTGGAGTTGGAGATTCTCTGATGTCTGACTTTAACGTTAGAGGCAGGTGAGTTTCATTTATAATCTAAGAGCTTTCACTTGCCGTCTCCGGCTCCAGGCTGTCCTGTTCCCTCCATGCTTCTCACGCAGCTATGTGTCATACTTTTCATGCATTCCCTTCAATGGAGAAAAGGAAAGAGAGAGACAGAGAGCAGATGTATCTTTAGATTCTGATCACAATTTTGGTTTTCAGCTGGGTGGTTTTCTGCATTGTTATATAAATATTCATCTCACTTAAAAACTGTTTCTTGCTTTCCAACTCAGTTGGTTAAAATTAACTCCTTTGCCTTTAGCTGGCACTTAGAGCTCAACAGTGCCCACACACTTTTTCAGTGACCCTTGAGCCGGAAGTTTTTCTCCCATTCATTTTCCCCATAGGGATTTAAAAAAAGTCTTATTATCCATGAACCAAACCAGACAGATTCATATAAGCAAATTAAGACATTACACTCTTTGATTTGAAGCCAAAAATTGGACAAAAGCACAAAGGTACAAGACAATCTACTACAATCCCATAAAGCACTGCAAATGACAATCAAATTAAAAAGATGGAGAAATAAATGGAGAATAAAATATACAAATATTGCTTTAAAGATGTTAATTGCATATATAGAAACAACATATTTTATTTTATACATATGCATATATACACAAATATTAAGGTATTTTGAGAGCCTAGGGAGACTAACTCGATTCGGTCATTCGCAGTGCCTCATGGGAGCGGGTGGGCAATATAGAGTTATTTTAGTAAAACTTCCTTGTATCAGTTTCTGACAGGTGGAGATTACTTTGCAGAATCATGGGCAATATAGTTTGTCATTCCGCTGATAAACACGATTATTTAAAAGAATATGTATGAAAAATAAAATCGGCAAAACAGATTGAGCAGACTGACGGCTTCTACAAAAGCACATAGTAGTCTTGAATGTCTTTGAACAATAGGACTGTGTTTAAAGTAAAATAAATCCTCTATGAAGAAAATGAATGGAATTTTTACTTCCGGAAGGACTGTTGAACTCTATGCTACTACTATTGTTTTTTTACTCTGTACTGACACATATTGGCCTGAATGCATGCAAGTGTTTTGTTTCACCAACTGCAGCTTTTCCACAAGCAAGCTGTTTGATTATATATTCTGTTTTCCCCTTTTTCCTCATACTACACACCTCCATGTAATAGACACTGGCCATTGCTTATTTAGTTTAGATGTACTTGTATTGTTTATGCTTTGTAAAGAGCATTGAGCACTAATTAAACGTTTTATATAAAGTTAACATTATTAGTATTAGTATTAATACTCGTCAATTTGCATAACACCACAGGTCATGTGATGTCAACATGGTGGCACCCATGAGGGGATGGACCCGTTCCTGTAAAATAAAAAAGCTTTTCTTGGACACATAAGTTTAGAGTAACTATCTCATATAATATTTTATTGATTTAAAAAAAAAAAACACTGAGTGCACGGAAGAATCTAGTAGAAACCAATGGACCAGACTGGGTGAGCCTAACTTTATAAATAATGCATATGATATGGCGCTGACCGTGCAAGCGGATGCGATTTATTGTTGAACGTTAGAACAAAATGTATAGGCTACATTTATTACGCTGAATGATTTTATTGTTCATATTTATGCACAACGTTTGATAAGGTGAAATAAAAACGGATAACTTGTTAAGCCTATGAATGAAGGCAAGAAATCACAAATGAAGCTGTGGGTCCAGCTGAACACACAATAGGCAGCGCTGCATTCATTCGCCTTTGTGTGACAATAGTAACGCCTGTATTTGGCTCTGAAATTGAACGGAAACATACGCAAACCCGTGCGCGCATTATAGTAGAGAATAACAGCAGTTTCACTCGTGCGAGTGTATTCAGAAGTGACAAAAGAGCCTATACACGTATGAAACATAGTATAAAATCAGATTTCGACAACACTATCTTCTTATCTTCCGGCCCATCCGCGGAGAAAACTACAAAGGCAGCGATGCTCCTGGATCTCTTACCGTCGCCTGCCTTTGTCAGCTGCTCCACGGGTTTGCTCTATTTGTGTTGGAAAAAAAGAAAAACGAACCCAGTTTTCCATCGGGAAAGTGGTGTTTTCGTAGTTGAGAGTTTGTTATTAAATCTGGGCACTGGTGCAGTCCGGTAGATGGGTGTTTTAGTCTGTCAGCCGTGAGGGATTATCAGAGAATAATATTAGATCTTACCCTCGATAGTGTCACCGGCAGAAACCGCCGAGAGAGCGTTCCTTTGAGACATACAGTGCATTTGTTCGGCTGCCAGTGTCCCTCTTCCAGTGTGGATCTACACGCTTTTCTTTGGCAAAACTCGTTGGTGCCCCCTTGATGACGTCACGCCCTCCCCGTCCATCAGACGGTGATCCTGACACCTGCGCGCTCAGGTCTGCAGCTGGTCTTGACTGCTCAGGGCAACTATTTTCAAAGTAAATTTTTATTGACACAAAGACTACTAGGTGCGGACACTAAATGCATTTTTTTTATTTGTAGGCTATTTCATAAGAAAGTTTGTACACTCTAATTTTGTAAAACAAAAATACAGTAAAAAAAAAACTTTATTACTATATTACATTATTATACTGACAAGACAGTATGTGCAGTTTCACTGTAAAATAAACAAAAATATTTATATTATTTGTATGTATATATATATATATCTAAATATATATTCTAAAATATATATGTGCACTGAAACATCAGTCATACGGTTTGTAGAGCTTTATAAATGAAAACCTTTTTTCGGTCACAATTACATTGGTTAAGTGAAATAACTGAACATAAACATAGGAGCCTGAGAAAAATGCTAATTTTACAAGAAACTTTCAAACTCTCTCTCTCTCTCTCTTTCTCTTTCTCTCTCTCTCTCTCTATATATATATATATATATATAGTGGTGGCCTGACAGATCTGAAAATATTGACTATTGAAATATTGAATATTTTTTACTTCCAAAACATGATTTAATTTCATAATGTTTATGAAACATGCAGGTGGTTGCTCTGAGCACAACAAATATCAGGCACCGAACCCCCAACTGCTCCCCGGGCGCTGCAGCATAAAATGGCTGCCCACTGCTCCGGGTGTGTGTTCACGGTGTGTGTGTGTTCACTGCTGTGTGTGTGCACGTTGGATGGGTTAAATGCAGAGCACGAATTCCGAGTATGGGTCACCATACTTGGCTGAATGTCACTTCACTTGAGGGGGCCAGTCCATCATTTTCAAAGTTCCAGCAGATTCTTTCCATCACAGGTAATTCTGGCAATAGTTTGTTTTATGGGTATTGTAATGGCCAATTCAACAAAATCATTACTATATAAAATAAATAAATATAAAGCTTTATTTATTTTATAATCAATACAATTATAATTTATGGAGAAACATTTATACATTTTATACAGTGACACGTAATTGGTTAACTTTGTTGTTTTACTATCTATGATGAATTTCAATGTGTGTGTGAGTCCTGGTAAACCCAATGTTATGGGGACAACATGTCCCCACAAAGATGGCAATAACCAAAATCCTTGTACTTGTGGGGACATTTTTTGGTCCCCACGAGGAAACAAGTTTATATATCATAAAGAATGACGTTTTTGCAAATCTAAAAATGCTCAAAGTTTTCTGTAAGGCGTGGGTTTTGGGTGTAGGGTTGGTGTAGGGCGATAGAAAATACATTTTGTACAGTACAAAAAACATTACGCCTATTGAATATCCTAATAAACATGGAAACCCAATGTGTGTGTGTTTGTGTATGGCTTACTGAAATACTGTGATCAAAAAGACTGATGTAATTTCCTCAAATAATGTTAAACATTTAAATCTTATTTCCTTATTTTCTAGCTCTTTTCGATTCATTCTGATCACCATTTATCTTTTTTCTCAAGACATAGTGAACCGAGGTGTCTGTGATTAGGTCTCAAGCTCTGCTTCTTTGTTTTGTACTTGCACACTCTCACTTCTCTCGCCCTCATTCTGTTTATGTGCCGTTTATCAAGTCCTTGATAAAAAAAAAGTAGAGCAGTTCCTGGAAACCAAATGAGTGCCTCGGTTCCGGCAGTGCTGCGATGCAGTATCTTTGGACTCCTCAGCAGGAGAGAGGGGGTGTTTGGCTGCCCTCCAAACGCTTCATCCTGACTGAGGTCAGGTTACTGCACTGAGAGTCAGTGGTGAGAGGAGGAAATTAGATAAATGAAGAGCTCGTCTACATTTCCTCTGTCCAAACACCTGAGTCAGCTCTGTGAGAGTGAGAGGGCAAAAAATATGTATACAGATACACATGTAGTGTGTACATTTCTGAAAAAACTAATAAAAATAACCAAGGCAGTATGTTGTGTTTAATTACTTACACTGTGCTTATCATTGGTCATTTATATTGTTAGATTATATATAAGCTTTTATGCGAAGTCAAATCATTCAACCGCCATGCCATATCCATTTGGGTCCTCTGAAATATTTAAGCCAGGGTTGTTTTTTCCTTTAGCTTGCAGCGACCTCTAACAAATCAGGCACTCATATTAGTACGTTTAACTTTGATTTGTTTAACAAAACAGTTTTATTCATTTGTATCGTATCATATACTATATTTATAGACTACTAAATTTAGCAGGACTTGTTTCGTTCTTTTAGGGTTTTCTCTGATAAAAAAAAAAAAAAAAAAACTCACAAAATATAACAACATTCAAACTAGTGCTGTAATTGTATGGGGTTAACAGATTTTTCTCTCTCTCTACATATGAAGAATATTTTATAGTATTGTAAACAACTGTTTATTCATTACATTCAACTTAATGTGAAGGTGAATATCTGAAAGCACTGCTACAGAGTAAGGGACGGCTTGTTCATTTTAAGGGTGTCAAGATGGTTTACTCAATTCAGGGATTCAATACATTTTGTGTTGTTTGAATTAAAAAAAAAAAAAAAAGTGGGCCAACAGAGCATTTCTCATAATTACAGTTCAGAACTTTCATGAGCGATATCGTCACAAATGTGTCAGCGTGAGACAGATAACAACTAAAGTGTACGCCCACAATTTATCTAAATTCACATGTGTATTTCCTCAGAAATGGTGTTGATGAACAATAGTCATTTGAGGATAATTATGAACATGCATTTTGGTAATCTAGAAAAATGCAGAAATGCACTCAGACCAGTTTATTTCCATAATTTAATATCCTTCTGTTGTGCTAAATCATTTTAACGAATATAATAGACATAGATAACTATACAACAGATATAATTTGAACCGTAGCAAAAGAAAAAAAATGTTACACTGCATGTAAACAGACAACTATAAGACAGATATCATTTGGACAAACAAAAAACACTGAATGTAATGTAGAAACTAAAGTCCACACAAACAAAATACTTAAAAATGAAGTGCATCTATCAACTCTAAAGTTTGATCTACATTTTAAACACATTTGGTGAAGTGCTGCTATATAACATTTACTAGTACATTTGTGAGGTTGGAGACATAGACAAAGTATTTGTCAAGGGCTAGCATGAACCTGTTTGGCAGGAAAACATTAATAGTCAATACTACTTAATGTCACATGGTTTTCAGACACCTCTGATTATTTGATAATGTTCAGCGTTTTTCTGACCACACACCTGTGTGGTTCCTGTCAGGATTGCTTCAAGTTCAAGTTGCACTTTTAAATTCAAACCAAAAGGCATTCAAATTATTTTTTTTAACTAAATGTTTGGAATACTGCCACACCTTCAAACCACTGTTTTTTATGGTGCCAGTGAGGCTGTTTAGCTGCACAGTATCGAGAATGTAGAGACTGTCCCAAGTGAGGGATTCAGGAGATTTTACAATCACGCGTACAGAGGCTGATAGCCATTCTTCTTGCTTCTGCAGGTAATGACACAGATGCTGAGCATGCCAAACAGCTGAAAAAAGACACACAAAACAAGTTGCTGAAAATTCATCGTCTGATAAACAAGGATGAAGATGAGGCTAAAATGAGCTGATGTACCTTAATGATGGCAAATCCCAGGATGACCAACATTGCATAACTAAGCACATCCTGAAGCATCTGCTCCAGTTTAGCTTCACATCCCTGTAGGAACAAGAGAGTACAGAGATTTTTCCCCCCACAAAAACAAAACAAATTACCTAATTTTAATATAATATGCTGATCTGAATAAGTGTTGTAACTATAAAAATAATAATAATAATAATAAAACACTTTTTTATTTTAAATAAAGCTGAAATATATAACATGCAATTACAAAAATGTCAAAAAATAAATAAAAATGACCTGAAAATATAAAAAATAAAGCTAATTCAAAATATTAAATACTATAATAGCATTAATAATTCTAAAATAACTGAATAAAATAATGCACAATATCAGATGTCAAACCTGTGTGTTCAGAAGATCTAGTTGGGTGAGTTGGCCAGTGCATTGTGTAGCATTTGCTTTGCAGCAGGAATGTGGCACAGAGTTGTTATGTTGGCTATACCATGGTATTGCAGTCCAGTCTGTGATGTTATTCACGCCACAGCACTCCAACTGGAAATGTAAAAGTAAAGAAGGACGAGGGGAGAATAAAGAGAATGAGAATCCTTCATGCATCTATTGCATCTGTCATTTCCTGTGCAACCAAAAATTATTGCAATGACATGAACCTTTCAGCCTTACTTGAGATTGCAAGTAATCCACTGCATGGGCTTCAGTGTTCACACCGTCATACATTTGAAAGACGCCGTTCATTGACTTTTCTAAGTCACCCTTAATCTGTAAACATCATAAGAAACCATTTCCAATGATTCATATTTCTACATATCATACATACAATTCAGAAGTACATCATATGAGAATTACTTACTCTTCCCCTGTAGATGAAGCCAAACACAAAAGCGGTCACCTCGGCTGCGAAGATTATCATGATGATGAGAAGAAACTAATGCAAATTCAGAGAAAAGTATACAATATTAAAAATGATGAAAAGAGTAATACCCCAGAGGCTTTCAAGAGGGAATAGAAACCACCACATGGTCCCTACTTTCTATTTTCGATTAAATAAACTGAAACAAAGGCTTTGGGCACAAAAGGTACACAGACAGATGGCCCATACTTACAAAGCCTAAACCGACTTTGGACTCCCTCAGAGTTGCACAGCAGCCAACGATCCCGATGACAAACATGACCACAGCTACACCGATTATGATGGCTGCTGGGATGACAGAGTACTTATCAGACACAAAGTCTTCAAAGCTGTTGTAGCTCTTTATCACATAAGAGCCAACATACGCGAGGGCCGCTCCAGCAGCCTGGGAAAAAAAAAAAAAAAAACACACAACACACACAACAGGTGGGGTCAAAGACATGTTCCAAAATACATTAAATATGACTTTGAAAAACTTTATTAAAAAGGTAAGGTTAGTTACTTTGACATTCTTTTTTGAAAATCAAACTATTTGGCAAAAACATTTTAAACTGTGTTTTTTTTAAAGATTGTTGAAATGAGAAAGTATCACAAAGTAACATGCTTCTCTGAATTTCCAGTTCAGTTCCATAATAACAATACATTCATCATCTCTCACATGATGTCATAAGGTGTCATTTCATAACAAGTACACTTTGGAATTCTGGGTGATGTATGACTCGCTAGCGCATGATCTGTTCCTTCAGTCAGTCACGAGACTGAGTAACCTTCTCCTGCCCTCTAATCTATCCTGGAACGCTAATCTTGTGCCTCAGCTTGAACAGAAGCAGCACAGCAAAATAGAAACCCTTGAGGTATGAAGGTACACATGACAACGGCAATACATCAACTTTCCACAAGACAAAGATGCTACAATAAGAACTTTCAGTTCCAGATTTCCAGGTTTTGTTACTTACTGCACTATTGTTAGAGAAAGAAAGAAAAACTGTCTCATAAAACCACAAGTGCATGTTGTCCAAAAGGGCCAGAACAACGGGTCCCCTAAAGGCCTTAACCTTAAAAAAAAAAAAAGTGTCTTGATTTCTGTGAATTTTATTGGTTATGTAGATGAAAATATTAAAATGGCTATGCAGAAGAGTTAAAAGTCATGTTTTTTTTTTTTTTTTTAAACAGAACTCACTTTCATGCCCATTGAAGCCTAAAATGATTATGCGGGACTACGCCAAGTCAGATGACTGGGCCTTCAAGATGACACAGAAAACATTGGCAGTGGCACCAACACTTTTTTTTTTTTTTCCATTGAAATCAAGTTAGAAGCTCTGACAGTTACATCAACTCTGATGTAAACAAGTGTGAATACCTTTAAAGGCTGCAACCAACACAATCTCGTTCATATGGTTTTCTTAAGCATATAAACAAAGAGCAAACAAATGACTCACCCTAAATTAAATGACATTTTTAGAGAAGAGCTCGCAGTCAGAAGCAAGTTACTCTGACTAAACATTCATTAAGTGTGTGGAGGAGGAGGAGGGGAAACAACCTCTGGATGAATACAAACTATTGTGGTGCTTATAAAGGAACCTTTTTCCTACAAATAGTAATCAACTAACAGCAAAAACAACAGTATGGGTTTGTAAAACTCTTAGGGTGCAATTTATATCTTTCTATAACAACATACAACAGAAATTGTGTTAAAAAGAACAACACAAACTTACCCAAAATATTAAACTGAGAAATAAAAGAACGGTTTTAGATGTTAGAATTCCGCAGTCCATGTTTTCTGTTGAATGATAGGCGACCAAGCTGTGAATGTTTCGGATTTGTTAGGTTTTATTTCCTCGTGATCTTTATAGTTGAGTTTGTCAGTCAGTCAGTCACATGTTCCTCTCAAGGTTTAGGAGCGGAAACCCCCAGGTCCTAAATACCGCAGAGCTCCGTGCTTAGGGGACGTGACCAGAGATGTAAAAGCACCGAGAATGTGGGACAGTATACATCTGTGATAAAAGCTGTTTTTATGCTACAAACCTTTGAATGGAAATAGTATAGTAGTAGTATAAAGTAGTAAAGTATAGTATTAAAGTAGTAACCTTTCTTTGACTGCATTTCACTTGATTTTTTTAGTTGAACTGGGACAGATCATTAGCAAAAGTGGGACATGTCAACTTGAGGTGGTCAGGCTCGTTTTTGTTGCATGGTAACTGGTTTGTTAATGGTACAAGGTGGCCTACTTTTAATTTGTTTACACAGCAGCTTTGAAATTTCAGTTTGGAGGACAGAATTCATAATTAGCACCAGCTGGGCTATAAAGATTCAATAGGCTACCTTAATGCACAATACATTTGCGAAAGCCTCACACTATGTTGAACAAAATGTTGTGAATCCCCCTGGCAATATCCTGAAGATGTTCAGTGCATACAAAGCCTTTTTTGAAGCACAAGCACCACAGCACAGGGTTTTAATTTTAGTTGATCACAAAACCTCTCACAAACTGAGCATATTTGATTTAAAAGTAGTAAAATCATTTACGCTTATGTAACCCTCAGATATCTCTGAACATGCAAAACAACCAAAAGGGTCCTTTTAGGTCATTTATCATCCAACTGACATGGCATCAGAGATAAGGTTTCAGCAGTATGGGAGACACCCTTCTGGTGTAATAACTCCAGAAGATCAAACTTTAAGAAGTAAAATGCTTTTATTAATTAAACTAACTTTTGAAGTTTTAAATGTCTGCCACATAAACACAATGGATGTAATGAGTAACATCTGATAGCCTCAGATCAGAGACAATCACACCTAATATATCTGAAAATGTTAGCACCCAAATAAAATAAAAAGAATATATTAAAAATCTGATTTATCGTTGTCATTGGAGTTCTAATTACATTTATTCAGCGTGTCAGTGTTTTTGTAAGGCCATAATTTGCTAAAAGTGAGAAAAAAGAAAATGTGTTTTAGTCGGCTAAAACTGCATTATTTGTTGAAAAACTCTGCAAAATATTAATATTTTTAATTCGTGGTAATATTAAATATGGTCCAATCTGACGGAACAATTGCACATAATAAGAAAATAATCTTTTTAAAGGCATTCAATTGTAAAAAGTCTAGAAACTTTTGAGTCTTAAAACAGCATGGCACATCAATTCTTCACATTTGCAAATAGAAAACAAGTTTTAACTGTATTAATAGAATGCTACCTACAAGTTAAATGTTATTGTGGCACTTTTTTATACTTTCTGGCGGACAATCCGGGTCGTTATAGTATTTTAAAAAACAGAAAACATACTCTTTCTATTAGTCGGAAAACACAAATTATTGTGGCTCATAAAAAGGCGCTGAAATCATGATTAGAGTCTACACGGTTCTCACGGTGACTATTTAAAATGCACGCGCCCGCCCTCCAACTCAGTCTCATCAGACATCTCCTTCCAGCTGACTTTCCAGCTCAAATAAGCTGTCAGTCATGTCCACAGCCGCTCCATCAGCCCCATCTTCTGCTACTAAAACGCCAAGACGAAGATCCAAGGCCAAGAAGTCAGGAGCCAGCGTGTCTGATCTGATCCTCAAGGTCTTGTCATCTTCAAAGGAGCGCGGTGGTGTCTCTCTGGTCGCTCTGAAGAAAGCTCTGGCTGCCAGTGGTTATGATGTTGCAAGAAACAACTCGCGCATCAAACTGGCAGTAAAGCGACTGGTGGCCAGCGGTCGCCTGATTCAGACCAAAGGCACTGGAGCATCTGGATCATTTAAGATCGGCTCGAAAGCTGCTACAAAGCCTAAGAAGCCAAAGGCGAAGAGGGCAAAGAGAAAGGCGGCTAAGAAACCTGCCGGGGTAAAGAAATCACCCAAGAAGAGAAGGAGAAGTTTGAGAAGTCCTGAAAAAGCCAGCGAGACAGCTGCGGCCAAGAAACCCACAAAACCCAAGAGAGCCAAACGAAGAGCTTCCAAATCAAGCAAAGCAAAAACTGCCAAAAAGTAATTGACAGGATAATAACTGTTGTTTATACTTCAAGGATTCTTGCATCCTTTTAATGCTTTGTAAAAATAAAATAATTCTAATTAACAAAACCCTTTTTGTCTCTTGATGCATTCAACTTGGTTATTTTATTAGTAGTAGCCTAATGGGTTTACACTATAATTTTTGCACAATAAATAAAATTTATAAGGCTACGTTTAAACACATTTTGTTTACAGCGGACCAAAGTTCATATTAGCCTAAATTCCATATAAATTTTATTTATTTTTAACATAAGAAAGAAATGTAAAAGGGCAAATGACACCAACGGATGGGTATTAAGCCTGGATGCCCAGTCCGTTTAATATAAACGGATAAATGTTAAAAATAGCCAAATTTTGCAGAGAAAAGTGACTTGTGTAATTACGCTCAAGCTTTATACAGGTTATTCCACTAGATGGTGTTATCTGAAAAGCAGTAGACTGCTAAGTGTTTTAGTCGTCCTTGTTACATTGGGGTTAGAGCACTGGGGCTGGTGTTCATATATCACCATCTAGTGGAACAACCTGTATAAAGCCAAAGTCCCTTTAAGGCATTGGTCTCAAACTCAATTCCTGGAGGGCCACAGCTCTGCACAGTTTAGCTCCAGCTCTAATCAAACACACCTGCTCCAGCTAATCAAGGTCTTCAGTATCACTAGAAACTTCCAAGCAGGTGTGATTTTGGGGCTGGTTGGATCTAAACTCTGCAGAGCTGTGGCTATCCAGGAATTGAGTTTGAGACCACTGCTTTAAGGGATATGGTCTTTGATAAAGCTTGTGTGTAATTATGTCACTTTTTCCCTAAAAAAAATGATTATCCAAAAAAACAATTATTTTATACTATAGTGTATTTTAAGTTCAAGCAGTCGTGGGCAGTCATGGCAAGCAGTCGTTCAAACAGTCGAGGGGCAGTCGTGGCCTAATGGATAGAGTCGGACTTGTAACCCAAAGGTCCGGTAGGGATTGTACATTGGGGGAGTGAATATCCCGACTGAGGTGAGACCCCCAACTGCTCCCTGGGTGCCGCAGCATAAATGGCTGTCCACTACTGTGTGTGTTTGTTTGTTCAGCACTCACTGCTGTGTGTGTGTACTTGGATGGGTTAAATGCAGAGCACAAACTCAGAGTATGGGTCACCACTTGGCCACATGTCACATCCTATCCTATCCTTTCATTTCAACTGAGAAAAAAACTCTCACTTTACTGTTGATGACTTGCAAGATGATTTCAATGCAGAGTATAAGAAGACAAGAATGGCCTGCATTATATCTTGCAGAATGCCACTCAAGAAGAACATAAAAACCCATCTGATAATGCTAAAATGAATTTGGATATATCTGTGGAGTTCTGGAAGAATGTTTTATGGAGTGATGTGATTTTTGGACTCGTCACGAATCAGTGGTGTTTGGTGCAAAAAAGGCAAAACCTATGAGCAGAACACTTAAAAAAAAGGTGCTTCACGATGCCATAGAACCTTGAACCTTTTTGTCTAAATGGTTCCATTTAAGAACCTTTAACATCAGAAGAACCTTTCTGTTTCACAAAAGGTTCTTTAAAAGAAGGTTTTTCATATTATAAAAAGGTAAGAAAGAGATGGTTCTTTAAAGAACCTTTGACTGAATGGTTCTTTGTAGAACCAAAAATGGTTCTTCTATGGCATTGCTGTGAAGAACCTTTTAAGCACCTTTGGTTTTAAGAGTGAAGAACACTCCATGGTCCAATCTCCATGATCTTGCTGTTGCAGGAAGTGGAAGTCTTGACTGTATGAAGGACATCATGGATTCTTTGAAGTATCAAGCCGTTTTGGCAAAGATTGTGATGTTTTGCTGCAGAGACTGAAGCTTGGTGTCAATGGTGTTACATCCTTGAGTTGTGTTAATGTCTCTTTTATTCTTTTCCAAAGTCTCTCTTCTTTTTTACTTTCACTTTCCTAGCCACGTCCCATTGGCCCATGCCGCACACCTGGTCCCCATGCTCCTGTGCCGTCATTGACCAGTACTTCAATCTGATTGGTGCTCCCAAGTAGACGCCACTTGTGAGGCTCTAGACACTTCAAAACTTTATTCAGCTTTTCATCTTACAGTTGTGTTGTAGTGAATCTGTTTATCCCATTTGATTCTGCTAGACTTTTGGGGACTGAATAATTTTGTAAATGAATGTTTAGAGCCAATTTTATGTACGTATGTATTATTATTTTATGTATTTATTCCCTTTCCCTCTACTTTACATTCAATCACTCAAATGTGTATTAATAAACATTCTATAATAGGGGAGCAGTTGGGGGTTCGGTGCCTTGCTCAAGGGCACCTCAGTCGTGGTATTGAGGGTGGAGAGAGTGCTGGACATTCACTCCCCCCACCTACAATCCCTGCCGGCCCGAGACTTGAACCCGCAACCTTTGGATTACGAGTCGGACTCTCTAACCATTAGGGCACAACTTCCCCACATATATGTTACGTACAGAAATATACAGATAAGGCAGTACTATGGACATAATTTACAAATTTGAATACTATCAATATGATATACAGATGGGTGATATGAACATACTATACAGATGGATTATGCAGTAAATATATGTACACTATGAGCAAAAACTATTAACATAATTACAAATGGATATGAATAAGCTATACATTAAGATATATAAACACTAGTGCAATGAACACTGAAAGTGCATAGAAAATAAAACTTTCAGTACATAGTAGCTACTCAGTGTGTTGGATTTTTATTATTATTATTATTTTTTTTAAACCGATTTAGTGATGGGGAGGGGTGAAGAGTTTGTAGTGGTGTGTGAGGGGGTATCATCGGGAAGAGTTCAGTAGGGAGACAGCTGTAGGGAAAAAGCTGTTCCTGAGTCTGCTGGTCTTTGTTCGGAGGCTCCTGAAGCGCCTCCCAGAGGGCAGAAAGTTAAACAGTCTATGGTCAGGGTGAGAGGAGTCCTTAAGAATGCCGCGAGCTCGACGTAAACAGCGTTTTCTCTGGACGTCCTCAATGGCAGGAAGTGGTATCCCTGTGATGCATTGGGCGGTTTTCACCACCCTCTGCAGTGCCTTGCGGTCAGCAACTGAGCAGTTCCCATACCAGACTGTGATACAGTTGGTCAGCTTTCGATCACACACCGGTAGAAGTTCACCAGGATGGATGGAGACAAGTGATTCTTCTTCAGTGTCCTAAGGAAGAAGAGGCGTTGGTGAGCCTTCTTGACTAGGCTGGATGTGTCGGTGGTTGGTGGCAGCAACATCTTGCTGCCATTAGTGATGGCTGTCAGATATTGTACTGTGTCCAGTCTGGTGTTTTCACTGGTGGTCATTTAATGCCTAACTGCCTCCCACCATTCACAAGACCACCAACGGTCAGCATGATTGCAACCAACACTGTAGCTGTAATGACAGAAGGTGATATTCTGTGATATAAGTCTATATTTTTGGACAATAATGTTGATCCAGGAACATGTCTTGGCAAAATCATGGTGACCGTCTACCTATAGGGATGCGATACCACGGCACTCATATATAAGGTCCTTCAGTATTATCACCAGCTTTGCGTTGCTCAATAGCTAATTAATGGCGAATTCACCAGGCAAACACCATCATCTCAGTACTACGACTTGTGCAATCGGGTACTTAGCGAGAGGATTCATTCCCCTTATGGATTTCATCTCGATTCATTCAAGTTTGTAACTTGAACATGTGCTTTCGCAGTGGGTTTAAGTTTGTGTTTGATTTTCTCACACATTTAGGGATTAACTAAAACAGTATTACCGCAAAGGGCAAAGCTGATTATGTTTCTCATCATTATTTCACTTGATATTATAGGCACTGCCCCACACAGCTGTTGTAACGTGCATTAAGCCGGGAGGGATCGCTCTAGCGAACCATAAGTAAGAGACCATGGGGCAAGTGCAAGTTTTCGCATATTGTTGCCTGATTCGGAAGTTAGCATTGCTTCACGCATTGTTATATTATTGATATGGTCTCCATTAGTTATGTGACTGACTAAGTCAGATCTTCATTCCCCACATGAAGAAGGATAAGAGATCAAGCATCCACGTCCAAGCTGGCTATGTTTCGTTCTCCATTCATCTCTGAAGGTGTTCAGGAAGCTAAGATAAATTCCTTTTTAATGCTCTCAGATTATTGGCAACCTGCTTGCTAAGGTTATCTGTATTGCTTAGACTTTAGTTGTTTTCATTGAAGTGCTCGTGCTAAGCTTATGTGATCATACTGACAATACGCCTTACTTCTGGTTGTTTGGAGCATGCTTGCTCTTAAGCTATCTGGTTGTTAGGAAGACGCTTGTTCCTAAGCGGTCTGGTTTTTATTGGGAGCATGCTTGTTCCTAATCTGTCTGGTCGTTATTGGGAGCATGCGTATTCTAAGGCTATCTGGTTGTAAGTGAGAACATGTTGCTTAAGCTTTTCAGGTATTGGCAGCATACTCGTTAGGTCATCTGGTTAAGGGCAACATGCTTGTGGCTATGGCGTTTGCTGGTTAAGGCAACATTCTTGTCATTTAAGGGCTACATACTTGTTGCTTAAGGCTTGAGATTTTCACTGTCATTTTCTGTTGGGGGGTATGGCACATGGTTTTGTTTTGGGGGGTTATTGTTGCTCTCCCTGCTCTTATCCATGCTAGGCTGCATGGATGTGCAGGGAGTTCTTGCCCAGAACAGAACCATACCGCCAATCCAAACTAATTGTCAGTCATCTTTGATGATAGTGGTCCTGACAGAAATCTAGCGTCAACGTTAGTTCTAGCAGGTCACGTTAGTCAAGCTCGCATCAGCTGACATTCAGCTGATCCACGTCTACCTATAGGGATGCGACACCTATCACGGCACTCATATATAAGCTCCTTCAGTATTATCACCAGCTTCGCGTTGCTCAATAGCTAATTACCCACCTCCATCCCCGACTCCTCCCCTTGTCAGTCAGGATTCAGCCTTCTGATTATTCTATAATCAGACTAATTTCTAAAATGTTACATTAAATTATTGAACTAAAATTATATCTGCAATACATTTATGTTGGTTCTGTTCTGTTTACCCTGGGGGGTTATTGCTGCTCTCCCTGCTCTTATCCATGCTAGGCTGCATGGATGCGCAGGGAGTTCTTGCCCAGAACAGAACCATACCACCAATGCAAACTGTATGCTAATTGTCAGTCATCTTTGACGATAGTGGTCCTGACAGAAATAGCAGTTATACTAGTAGTGATATCAGTCAGTAAGCATTATCTAAAAGTAACTTTTTACATTTGTTTTACAGCTAACAAGCATTGGAATAATCTGAAATATATATTTTTTGTTGTCATCGTCATAAAAACATTATGCATCAATAAATAAATAAAAATGATTCAGCTTGAGCCTGATTGGGAGAGTTGTGCAGTGTAAAGTGAAGTGTGTAATTATGCACAAGCTTTATACAGGTTACTCCACTGTTTGTCTGGCTGCAGAAAACACGTGATCACTAGAGTCTGTAAACACATTCTTCAACATTCTGTTTAATATTTCCCAAGGAATGCATGCATTGAAAAGATGTATAACTTGAGTAATCCAACAAGGCACATTGGATAAAATGTCTGCAAAATGGGTAAATATATTTACATTAATCAATTTGGCAGACTTGGATTTTCCTAACCAAAAAGCCATACTTTTGAATGCTTTGTCTCCCAAAATATTACAGAGAAAATTCTCCATTCACATATCATGAGACAATGTTCAGAGAGCAATTCAAAATCACAAATCTGTCAAAAAATGTCAAGAAATCATTAAGTGAAAAGGGAAAAACACTTGAAACGCATTGATATATTATACATTTGATTCAGACGTAGGTTTGTGTCGTGGTGCGAGGCTGGGAAACTCCGGTCCTGGAGGGTCACTGTCCTGCAGAGTTTAGCTCCAACCCTAATTAAACACACCTGCCTGTAGCTTTCTAGTGATCTTAAAATACATTCATTAGCTTGTTCTGATGTGTTTGATTAGGGTTGGAGCTAACTCTGCAGGACAGTGGCCCTCCAGGACCAAAGTTTCCCAGCCCGGATGTAGTGTGTCGTGTCACATCATGTACTTCATGGAATGAGATTTTACTCCATGTTAAACTTCAAGAAGTGCTTCTTCTCTGCTGTGAAACAGAGGTGCACATTACACTTTTTGCACATCACTTTGGGTGTTCATTTGCACCCAGGAACCTTGCATCTTCCCTTTTTGTCACTCATAATGGGAAATCCTGGTTAGGGATGGGAGCTGTGGACCCCAACTTCCTTACCCCTTATTGCGCAATGTTAGCCTGAGGCAACGAAAATAAAAACTGAATTTCTGAACATGCTAAATAAAATAAAAATCATAAAACCTAACAAAAGTCTTCTTAACATGCACTTAACATGGGGCATAAGAAAAACTTTCCAATGCCTGAGGGCAACGCTATGCAGTAGAGGGTTAACTTTGATACACAGCCAAAGACAAAACATCATGTGTGCTTGGATTGTGCTTGTGTTTGCATTCATATAAAATGAGGTTGAGGGTGTGCAAATTATTGAGGAAGTAGACTACAGACTAAATAGACTTTCAGCACTTTGGATCCTGCAGTGACTATCAGAAACTTATGCTATCATGTTCAAGGTATTCTGTTTGTTATAAATAATGCATTACAATAACACATTCAAAATATAAAAAATATAATATTTCATATTCCCACAACATTGCAAAAAACATGCACCCTTGGAGTTTAAATTCTTGAGTCAAGCGGTGATATTGGTTCCTCTTTGGAGTAACTTTTTGCTGTACAGACTAATAGCTCATGGTACAATGGGGAAGATGAAATTTCCTCTTGCATATGCTTGTGTTTCAGCTTTTTTTATATATTTATTTGCATATGTATATGTTAAGTTAAAAAGTGTATATGATTGCACCTTAAGCTGATTAAAGGTTGAGGAAAACTTGAAAGAAAAGGCTTATAGCATTGTAAAAAAAAAAAAAACATACACTTTTTATTTTTTATATACAAATATATACAGGGGCATGTTTAGCAAATAGCAAGGCTATTTATGGTGCTCTTTATTTTAACATCATCTTTTAATATCCTATAGCTTCTATTAAGTTTTTACATTGCCCAGCATGCACCTTGATACCAATTTTACACCAAATATTAGTCAAGACTTGATCAAGATGATCATTTTACATTCAGTTTGGATGGAAATTTCTTTCAGTGGTAATTGGTTGAAAATATTAAGTTATATAAATAATAATAATATAAATAATATGTTAATTCCACACTTAAATTGGTTTTATATAGATATGTAAGCCAATATGTTTGACATTCAATTTACATCAAATCAGCGTCATGTAAAGTTTTTGACGTCAGTTTGATTTGAAAATTTGACCTGTTTTTTGATGTCAGGTGAAGTCAATTTGATGTCTTTTCAACATCAACTCAAAATTACATTCAGAGAATGTAAACATCACATATCGTACTCTTGGCTAAATTCACAGAATACAAAGCTCAAAGCTGAATGGTTTGCAATGTTGTGGAAAAACAGTAGATTGTATATTTTAATGTTGTGAATTTAATATTAATTGTTATTTAAGATTTGTTATTTGTTAATAAAAAAAACAGAATCCCTTGAGCATGACATCATATCCTGCTCACTGTATATGCATTACTGTATCTAAGTCCTAAAGCATAAAACTGTGCCACCACGTGATAAAAAGTGATGATGAAAAAGAAACCTATTGGGGGCTTTTCATCTACACCCACAGCAATTTCTGAATGTTTCTCATGCTGAAGAGGATTTGAAAACGCCTGTGAATGCCATGCTCTAAATCAAGAAGCAGCAAACAATCTCATTTCCTCTTGTTTAAAAGTGAATTGTTAAAAAAAACCAACCCCTCCTATATCATCAAAAAAAAATATAGGACATTATGAAAACCCAGAAAACTGAGAAGAATTGTATAGATAAATATACCAAAGAATAGGCTAATGCACAACAAAAATATTTGTTTCATTCTGTCCATAAAACTGTTTAACTGAATGTTAAAACACAGGTTGAAGGTTCTTTTGTCTGTTTGTGATTTCAAGGTAGACAATTTATGAAGAGGAAGTTCGTAGTCTCGTGACTTTATTTTCCGATGGATGTGAAACACAGAAGTTGCTTTATTGAGGAACTCACCAAATTCTAAAATCTT
Source organism: Barbus barbus (assembly GCF_936440315.1). Lineage (NCBI taxonomy): Eukaryota > Metazoa > Chordata > Actinopteri > Cypriniformes > Cyprinidae > Barbus > Barbus barbus. The sequence goes on from NC_136756.1 coordinate 15,541,037, forward strand.
CCAGATATCATTTATTGAAGGTCACATCACTGCAAGGTAGTGTGAAACACGCATCTGCTGATCATGGAGTCGAGAGCCTTCTGTCTGCTGATGCTCTGCTGTTTTATCAATGTCTGCGACCTTCATCCTCTCAACCTTCGTCCCAGTAATGGACTTCGTTTGTGCCGCAAAAACTCAAGTCTATCAGCGCTGGAGGTTCTACCAGGAGGAGGCTGGGATAACCTGCGCAACATAGACATGGGCCGGGTGATGAATCTGAGTTACTCCCAGTGTCAGACCACAGAAGACGGTGTCTATCTCATTCCAGATGAAGTCTTTGTCATTCCACAGAAAGTGAGCGGAGTGGAAACAAACTCTGAGATCATCATGTCATGGCTGGAACAAAAAAGCTCAACTTCAAGTTCCATCAATGCAGATGTTTCTTTTTATTCAGTGCTCAATGCTAAATTCTCCACAGAAAACCAGCGTATGAAAACCCACCAAGTGAAAGACAGTTCTGTAACGACACGAGTTCAAGTAGGTACAAAAGTAAAAAATGTCATACTGAGAGTTCTATGTACTATATAGACAAGCAGGATGAATACAGAATTTTTAAGTATTTCTAAATTAGTAAAAATGTAATTTTTGAATAACCTACACTATGACATAATAAAATCTAAATACCAATACCACAAAAAATTCCAAAATAAATAAAACCTTATTTTATAAGCGTCTAAAATAATACTGAAAATTAAAAAAACAAATAATGATCATTTAAAACAAAAGATGGAATATTTTCAATTGCAATGCTGATAGTCAGTGCTTGGTTCATTTTCTCATATTACAAAAAAATTGTTTCTCAGGTCCGTAACCATCTGTACACAGTAAAGGCGTATCCTGACTTCACTCTGGACTCCCGCTTTGCTCGACAGGCAGAGGAAATCGCAGATGCTATTGAAAACAATCAAACTCGTCAAGCAACATATCTGTCAGAGAAACTCATACTTGATTATGGTACCCATGTCATCACAAGTGTTGATGCTGGTGCCACTTTGGTGCAAGAGGACTATTTAAAAATGTCTTACATCTCTAACAGTCAGTCAGATGCGTCTTCTGTTACTGCATCGGCAGGATTTAACTTTTTTGACAAAGTTAAATTTGATATCGGTGGCAATACATCCAATGGAGCCTCTAAAACCAGCGGTTATCAGGGTAACATCACATATTCATTAATTCAGAGCCATGGAGGAGCTTTATTCTACCCAGGCATCACTCTGCAGAAGTGGCAAGAGAGTACACTCAATAATCTGGTGGCTATTGACCGCTCCGGGCTGCCGATTCACTATTTTCTGAATCCAACATCATTCCCAGACCTCCCAGTACCAACAGTAAATAAAATGGCTTCATCAGTTCGTCAGGCTGCAGAACATTACTATAAAGTAAATACTATTCCAGGTTGTGTAAATCCAGATTCCAAAAATTTCAACTTTCAAGCAAATGTAGATGATGCATCTTGTGAGGGTCCAGTCACCAATCTTAGCTTTGGTGGCGTTTACCAACGATGCACTCCACTGACATCAGATGGAAACGCTATCTGTGATGAAACAGCACAGAAAAACCCAGCTACTGGTGATTATTCTTGCCCTCAGCAGTACACCACCACCTTGTTACGCTCTGAGACAGTAGAACGAGGTTATAATCATTATGAATGCCACAGCCACTGTCGCAAATGTGGATTCTTATGGTTGTCTACTTGTTGTGATCAAATATGTGGTGATGCTTACCGTGTTCGTCGTGCAAAAGTTGAAACTTACTGGTGTTCCTCAACTCAGAAAACCCCTGAGTACTCTGGATATCTTTTTGGAGGTCTATTTAGACCAGGCATGCAAAACCCACTGACCAAATCTAATAGCTGTCCTCCAAACTACTTTCCCCAACACTTTTTGTCTAATGGCATGATGGTTTGTATGAGCAATGATTATGAGGCCGGAACAAGATTCTCTGTGCCTTTTGCTGGTTTCTTCAGCTGCCAATCTGGCAACCCTCTTGCAAAGGGTCAAAATCGCTGTCCACCTCAGTTCAGCCAACATCTTGCTGCCATTAGTGATGGCTGTCAGATATTGTACTGTGTCCAGTCTGGTGTTTTCACTGGTGGTCATTTAATGCCTATCCGCCTCCCACCATTCACAAGACCACCCATGGTCAGCATGATTGCAACAAACACTGTAGCTGTAATGACAGAAGGTGATCGTTCTTGGGTGAGAGTTGGAGAAACAAAGATGTGGAGATTGGCAAAGCCTGGTGAAATTAATCGAATGGCATCAATGTTTGACACATCATCTTCTCAGATGTCTGGAGGAGAAAAAGCTGGTGTAGCCATTGGGGTAATGGTTCTGGTTGCTCTTGTGATTGCAGGCACAGTGTTTATGAAAAGGAGAAAGAGGTTTTCTGCCACCAGTTTGAGCAGAGGGTATGAAGAGATTCAAAGCGAGGGTGAAAACGAGAGCAGTATAGAGATTCAGAGAGAACAACCCAATGAGAATGCAAATGAAAACCCCACTCAACCCTTACTATCATAACAGTCTTTTTAAGATGAATGTTCAGAGATTTACGGTTACGATTTATGATGTTATAATGAATATAATTAAACATAGAAATAGTTGGCAGCAGCAGTAGTTACAGCAGTTATAGTAGTGATCTCAGTCAGTAAGCATTCTTAAAAGCCAACTTTTTACATATGTTTTACAACTAACAATCCAAGAATAGGAATAAATCTAAAAATATATACATATATATTGTATTTTTGTTATCTGAATGTCATAAAAACATTAAATAAAATGAAAAATATATAAAATTATTCAGCGTGAGGAAAGACTGTAGAGTAAATGTTTCAGTAGTCTATTTTACAGATTGTTGTGAAATAAGAATACTCCGAAAATAATTAGTCTTAAGTCCGATTCGGACGGTAATTGTTTCTCAGGGGGACGTAAGTAAATTTCACCATATACAGGGGGTAGTTGGTGATTTAATTGCCATCCGAATCCAGGACGTCTGTGTTTTTCTCTCACCACCCCAATAAAAAAAAATCCGAATTACCTACTGTTTTTTGACAAACACCAAGGTCGTGTGGTAATTTAATTGCCGTCCGAATCCACATCTCTGAGTTTACGAGAAGAAATCGATTCAAAATTCAGCGTTTAAACCCTTTTTGAACACCCCCGAACACCGTACGGTAACTGTTGCACTTCGGTTTAATTTGCATAGCTATATATTATATAATGCTGGAAATTAAGTATTTAAAAGAACAATACTTCATAACTGCTCCAGCACAGCGAGTGAGAGCAGAAAGAGAAGAAAAGCACGTAAACATTCGAAATGGGTGTTTATTATGGCAGCAGCAGGTATGCAATACAATTTTAAAATGTGTATTATAAACGGATATATATCGCGTATAATTATATACAACTATATAGCGCGTATTTTCCTATGTTTAAACAGGAGATCAAATAATAAATAGGATTATACATAATTAAATATGCTTGGAATAATAAGAATACATTTTAGATAATAATAAGTATTTTAAAATACATTTTACACAATAATAAGAATACATTTGTAAATAAAATTAATTTTATTTACAGCAGACAATCATGTGACTGGCCACGTGAGCAGCGCGTTCTCTGGTTGGTAGGATCACAGAACTAGCTCCTCCACTGTGAATAAATCACCATCCGAATTCATGAGTTTTATCACTGAGGTGATATGTAAATGTGTTTTTACAGACGTCTATATGAGAAACAATTACCGTCTTAACCGGGCTTTAGAGCAGCTCAGGAAAATTCATATGGGTTTTAAATACAACATGATTTTCTACTGTTTTATTTTACTAATATATGTGTATGTCTCTCTTTTTGATTTTTTTGTCACTAATAAAGAGTTCTTAAAGATATGCTGAGAAAATGTCATTAACTTCGTTTCGTATGCGATAGATCAGGAACCTGACTTAACCTTGTGAATAAAAAGGACATAAAATCCTCGTGAGATTAACTACAAGACAAACACTGTAACAATATAAGAATATCATTATTAATCTCCAAATCCCAGTTAATTGTCTATTTTAAATTATTTAATACTCAAGATGGCGCCAACTATCTGCTCTAACTTGCTTTTGCAAGACACGACAAAGCACGCGATAGCCTAGTTATTGTTTGCCCAGAGTAATCAACAGTCATTATTCAAAGATGTCATGTCTTCCAAGTCTTATTTCATCTCACCCACACACAAAATAACAGGAAATAGGAAAGTCACTCATCTAGCCTACCTGTTCATCTACCTAATATGCCTATAGCTGAATAAATCTACTTCCATTTAACAAGTTTCTGTATTGAATTCTAGTATCATCTCAACTTCTCGTAAGTCACAACACAAATGAACAACCAAAACCAGTGAGTAGAAATGAACAGAGACTTTAATTAATCCTTATAGATTTTTTTTCAGGCATTTACATGGACTGTTGTAATGTTAAATTTGGCATTTTCCTCAATAAAATTTATATACTAAATATATAAATAAATAAATATATTTTTTTATTTAAATAAATACAATTTTATTTAAATAAATGAATAAAAACATGACATTAGTGTGTTTCCATATATTCAAAATCTTCTGACCAGTACTTTCCCATGCGATATGCTGAGAGTAGGCCTATGATTTTCATTTAATAAAATCCATTGTCTTGCAACTGCAAGTAAAAAGGAGTAGGCCCTATGCTACATTTTGTTATCCACATGTCCTGTTTGATTAATCTTGACCTTGCACTTCATCTTCAATTCGCTCATGCAAAGTCTCATGAGAACCCTCCCCCACCGCACAGCTGGTATTCACAAAAAAAAAAAAAAAAAAAATCTATACAAAACCAGTAGGCGGATGAAATCTGTCCAGCACAGAAGAAAAGGGCTGACAGGAAGACACTCCCTTCGACAAATGCCACAGACTCAGTCTTCAAAGTGCTCCTTTTCCAGCAAAAACATTTCATGAAGAAACAGTAATTTAGAAGGGAGAACAGAGAAAAGGATTTTTCTGAAGTAGGTCAATATGGTGGTATAACACATCCGGAACAGACTGCTACATGAAAGCTACTCTTGGTAGGTAAAACTGAACTTGATGAGCTGATGTTTTTTTAACAGATAAGATATGATAGCAGATTTCGACGCCATAAATGATACAAACTAAACTGCATTCTGTACTTTGATTAGGTATATGTGATTTTTACAATACAATTCATACATTAGTATGATTATTATTATTATTTAAACTTTACATGTATATTGCCTCATACATCTTTTTCCATCTTAGAAATAATGAATTATTAGCATTGGAACCCTCTCCATTTTTTCTTTAGACATCATCATGGAGACGAATCACTGTGTTTTCCTCGTGTTTTTCTGCATTTCTCTGATCTCGATACACTGGCACAAGGGTTCAGCTTGCCATATAGGCTCTCAGGTAGAATGTGAGAAAGCCCCATTTGTGCCTGGTTACAACCTGGCAGGCGAAGGCTTTGATGTTGTCAGGATGCGCCGTAAAGGTGCATTTTTGATTAATGTGAAGTCACACATGGATAATGGCACTTGTACAGTCTGCAAGAACCGCTTTCAGGGAGGGCAAATACAAAAACTTCCCTCAGCTGTGCTGGACTGGCGTCCCTTCAGCCGCTGCAGCAAACAGCTTTCTAGTGCTCTTCATCATTCTGTTGACTCCCTAATGAAGAGTTCAACATCACTCATCAATAACAACTGGGAAATGGACCTTAGCCTGGATGACATAGGAAAGGCAATTTTTGGTGGGAGCCGTTCAGATATTGCTAAATTTGCCCAATCTCAGAATGCAATGGATAAGGCAACATTCGCCCTCCATGAGCTCAGCTGCACATATTACAGGTAAGTCCATTTGAGTTTATGACTCTTTTTGCATTGTATTTCTAATGACTTTTTAACTTCTTCACAGAATGATTACAGTCTGACCCTTTCTCTCTGAACATGCATACAATATTGTTAGATGATTTGATAACTGAGAAAGCACATAGGCCTACAATTAATGATCTTTATCCTGTTACATACTTTGCATTTATCTGGCGGTCTCATATCTCATCTACGTTGGGCAAATTCAGATCTAAGAATTCCTAAATAACATAAATTAGTCTGTTAAGGCTAATAAGGCTTCTGTTAAGGTTTAGGATGTCAAAATCTCTCTAATCTCTAATCATTCATCCGCACAGCCAAGCTGCAGAGCCAAAGCACAACCAAAACAATGTTATTCTGCAAGATGCATGCAGTATCTTTTTTATAGCCACTAGAGAGCGCAAAGCTACATAGTGTAGAGAAAAATATCAGAGCACTGTGCTGTTTCATAAAACAAGTTTATCTAATAAGACAGGCTTATTTCACTTAGTCTGACTTATTTTGAACCAAATCTTGTGACAATAAGTCAGACTAACTGAAATAAACCTGGCTTATTTGGTAAACTTGTTTTATGAAACAGCCACCAGGTGGAAACTACAAGCAATGGATGTTAACAATGTTGATGTTAATTCATAGGCCTACATGTTGAATCCAACGAGATACACAAAACAGTTGCTCAATCGCAGTTTACATTAGGCTACTTAATTTTCTTGTAGTTAATGATAAAGGGACTTGAGAATACCAGCTTGATATGATAAAAAAGTTATAAATTTACATGCATTTCAAGTTAATTCTTGTTGGCTGTTGCAGTAACATATTTGAAGGCTCATAAGATCTTAATGTAGTTTAAATGAAGCAGCAGTGCAAGTAGCTTGTTAATTCAATATCAGTGCATTTTTTACTTTTGAGACTTGGGATTGCGTATTATGAGGAAGATACATTATCTCAAAGACGCTTAGATTAGCATCTATTCCTCATCTGACCAAACAATTTAGTCCTATTGACAAGTCAGCCAAATCATGGTTTTATTTGAAAAACAAACCCAGAGTATGCTTAATAATTACTTTCTTATCACCTCATTGACCGAATTACTGTCAAAAACACTTGAAAAAGACAACTTCAGGCAAAGTACAGTTTTATTTAGAAACCACAGCCAGAATCTGCTGACAGATGACTTGTTGTTGTTGCAGTTACAGAGTTACAGACCACCCAGAGCTCAGCACTGAGTTCTCAAAACACCTCCAGCGACTTGCGACACAATATGACGAGGAAACAAAACCCCTTTACCAAAGAACTATAGATACTTACGGCACTCACTACATACGTCAAGTCCATCTGGGAGGGCGAGTGAGGCGGGTCACAGCTTTTCGAACTTGTCTTGCAACCATGAAGGGCTTCTCAGAGACCGATATCAAGAACTGCCTGAACATTGAGTTAAAGGTGACTTTGGGGTTCCTTCCAGCTAATGCCTCACTTTCCAACAAATGCTCTCAAATCCTTAAAGATAACATGAGCATGGGATTCTACCAGGGCTTCATGACACACAAGACAGAGGTGCTGGGAGGTGAGAAATACTTTCCAGACCTTGTTTTAAACCAAAGCCCAGCTGAAGCATACTCAAACTGGATGAAGAGCTTGCATGACAATCCTGAAGTCATATCATATGCAATTTTCCCTCTCCATCATCTGGTGGCTGATCCTGAGATTAGTGCCAATCTAAAAAGGGCAGTAACTGAGTATATTGAAGAGAACATGCTTTCTGTAGATCGCAAGGAGAATCAAGTTTGCTCACAAACACCAAATCTGGACCACAACTGCTGTCCTATGCGAGTCGGCCGTGGCAAGTTAGTAGTGTTGGTACAGAGAGCCGCAGGCCTGAAAGCAGATCTCTTCACACGTACTGATGGTTACGTGAAAGTTTGGTACAATCTTATGTATGAGGAGACTGAGGTGGTTATGGACAATAATGATCCCGAATGGAACATTAGCTATGATTTTGGATCAATTGAGTTTGGTCATGAACTCGTATTTGAGGTTTGGGACATTGATGTCATTTATAATGATATGGTGGGGAGATGTGTGGTCAGCCCTGAACGTGGAACTCATTCACACAGCTGTAAATTAAAGAGAGGCATCCTGTATTTCACCTACAACGCTTCTTGTGATGCTCATCTGACTGGACCCAGGTGTAGCAGATATTCCCCAAAACCATAAGACCTTGTATTTGTATAGAACAAATGATACGAAAAGAATATTAAGAATATTTATAATAAAGAATATCTCTGCATATTGCTTTTTAGTTAAAGGTGAGACATCACATAAACAGAGATGTATAGAAAAAATAAACACAAAAAAAAAAAAAAAAAAATCACATTCTCATTATTCCTGTAAGTATAGTGTTCAAATTAACTTCACATTTTGATATCTCTTGTGAAAAAAGAAGATGACTACAGAGGTTTTAGCTGTTGGTGTTTTTTTTTTTCAAGACTAATAGATTTCAGAAGATTGTTACAGCATTTGTTCTGCAACAGAATCCTGTTTTGCTTTCGGTGGTCTGATTCCTGTGCGTGTTTGTGGTTATGTATTACAAAGTAAAAAGTACAAGATCTTTTCATGTTCTGTAACAGATCATTCATTAAATCAAAACTGTCTACTTTTCAATACATAAGACATGAAATTCTGTGCTGTGTTTATCACGCCAAGGGCACTGGTTCACTTCCCAGGGAACACACATAGTTATTAAATAACAAAAATAAAAATAAAAACAACTAAATAAAAATCTGTCAGAAACGCAAATGGAAAATAGTGTTTTTTTGATTTGTTGTTGTTTTTCCCAGACCAGGGTTGTTTTGCAAAAGCAAGCCTAAGTACATCATATGCTGCACAATATTCTCCAAACAGGTATCCCAAAGGAAACAGAGGTTAGACACATACATATAGTTTTATCTTTCTGCAACAAAGACAGAAACTAGAAAAATGAAAACTTTACCATAACTTTAAATTAATGGAATAATTAAAAGATGAACAAGCAATACGCAAAAGGACAAAACATATACTAAAAATAGATGATGAATGGTTTTAATTTTACCCAGGTGAACAAACAATACACAAAAGAAGAAAACAGCATGATGAATAGGATTAACATTATCAGATAACATTGATTTAAGTTTGACCTCAAATGCTGTGAGATGAGTTTGTAGGTCTTTTTGAAGGATCGTCACAATATGACAAAGAAACAAAACCTCTGTCTGTACTGAAGGACTATAAATGAGCATCAAAACTCACTACATACGTCAAGTCCATCTGGGGGGGATAAGGTGGGTCACAGCTTTTCGAATTCAGATAAAAAACAAAACAAACAAACGCACGCACAAAAAAACAGGTCAAATATGCACTGGTGTCAAAAACTTGATGTAACTGAACATCCAACATATTTGCCTACATATACATTACAGTTTTTTTTTTTTTTACAATCTTTTTTGATTGTGAGCAGAATAGGATTAGAGAGATGGAAAAGGAGAAAAACACAAGAGCTTCAAAGGGGAGCTGTAACATAGCCACATATATATATAGCCTAAAATATATAGGGGTGATTCTATGGAAATGTCAATTTTTCTGTCCCTATATAGACTTTACAGAAATATTACACTTGAAAAACACTTTGTTACAATTTTTCATATTTGAAAATGAAACAATGTGTTATTTGAACAATTACACCTTCTTGAGCCATTAATGTGGAAATATTTGTTTTTGATTAATTATAAAGAATTCCAAGCACCACAAAACTGCTCGTCCCCACAGCCATATACAGAGAGAAATGCTTTATTTTGAGGTCAAAAACATTTTTTTCTACCATTTAAAATAAAATAATGCATATATAACTATTAAATAAATGACATAAAAAAACTAAATGCCAAATAAATATTATAGAAAAATATGTAAAAAATATTATATTCAAATTCAATATATAAAGTATTAAAAAAAAGAAAATAGTATATTATATAATATTAAAATATTATAAAAAAGATCTAAAAAAAATCATTAAGCTGTCATTTATGTGTATTCATGCAGTCAAAAGGTAATCTAATAATGTGGTCTAAGTTTAAATGTTAAAAAAATCTTGCCACACCAGACAATTCGAACCACATGTATTTACTCTTAGTGTTAGGATATGACTACTTGTTTTTATTACAGCCAGTGATAATTAATACATTACAAAAACATTGTAAAAATTAGTGTAAAAGAAAGTCATCCCACTCCTCTACATCTACTTCTATCTTCTATGCCTTCTTTTTGAACATGATATGGCAAATTACTCTATGACACTTCTATTATTGCGCTGGTTGGCTATTAACTGCGAGCAGACAGAGTCAATCAATGCATTGCAGAATACGGCGAACATAAATAAAGAAACAAGTTCAGCAGAAGAAAGAAACTCATTCAGGTTTAAAACAACTTTTGAGCGAGTAAATCAGGAATCAGTCTATCTAGTGTTTTATTTTTATATTCGTTCATTCAATTTCTTGAATGCTCCTGCTAAATACACCTATTGTACCTGAAAATAAAGCACTGTTTGTATTATTTGTAAATTATGTAGTTTGTCATGCGTATCTTTGTCATTATTTTATCTTCGATACGAAAAAATAAGAACAAAGACTTTTATCTTCGCCCACCTTGACCTAAATATGATCTTGACCTTGACCTAAATATGATCTTGACCTTGACCTAAATATGATCTTGACCTTGACCTAAATATGATCTTGACCTTGACCTAAATATCTGTCATTCTTTCTTTTTTGTTACCTTGAAAGGCTTTGTCTTTATAACAGGGAAATTAGTTTGTCTGTAATGCTCAGACAACTTGCAAAATAGTAAAACCAACATGACAAAGAATCGTGATAAAATCGTGATATATTTCTAAATATATTCTATATTTCCACACCAACCCAAAGCATACATCAAAATCATCAAAAGAATGGCTTCACCAGAAGAAGATAAAGTTTTGGAATGGCCCAGGCAGAGCCCAGACCTGAATCCCATTGAAAATCTGTGGGACAAACAAGGACAATCCTGTTGAAATTAATCAAATGTTTGGGAGGTCTGGAGGAGAAAAGGCTGCTGTTACCTATGGTCTGATAGCTTTAATAGCTTTTGTGGTATCAGTTGTTTAATAAAGAGGTTTTCTTAGCTTTTTGCATTTAATGATGTATATCTTAATTGAAAAAAAAGGATGAGGAAGCACCCATTTCCAGTGAGATAATCGGGTACACACTCTTTCCTCTAACCCAACCCAATTTAACTTTTGAAACTCACTTGAACCAAAATAAATACCTAAAATCTTCAACTTCTCTATTTTCCATTTAAGATTTCCTGGCAACTTTAAAAAATGTTCATGAGAACCAGTGGCGGCTGGTGAAAAATATTTTAGTTGGGGCTGTTTGTGCAGGGGGTCTGGGGGCTCCTCCCCCATAAAAATTTTAATTTCATAGATGTGATTTCCTGCATTCTAGTGCATTTTAGGCCACCCATGTCCCTTGCTTATACCAATAAAATAACTCAAACCAGTCAATACCAATGGTCTAAAAAGACAATATTATTTGAACTGCCATGTAGAAATCAACAGTTTCACAGGTAATGATAATGAACAAGTTTCATGTTTATTATTGCTCCGTGTCCAGATAGAAAAAGTGCAAATGCATAACGATAAATTATTATAGGAAATACAACAATCTAGTTCTTTAATCAATCCCCAGCTGTAGACTACATATCTTTAAAGTTCACTGTAGACAAATTGGATAATGGATAAGAGTCTGTGTTGATACTAGAGAAAGAGAGAAGGCTCTCAAAGAAAGCGTGGGACAACATTCTTGAAGAACACCAAGTATGAGAAGAAAAATTATTTTTAACATTTTAACTAGTATGAAAAACAGTAATCCAGCTCAGAACTTCGAAACAAAAAAAGCAAAGCAAACATAGTTACATTCCTATTGAGATCACTATTTTAATGGCAAATGTGTGTGAAACGTGGTGTGTGACTGAGTGAGAGAGAAAGACTGAGTAAGAGAATAACAGCATAAAAATGAATATATATTCATTAAAAATTGTGGCAACAGATTACAAGCAATATTATTAAATACATTTAACAAATTAGAATTGAGTAATAATTAATCTAATTAATTCCTTAAAAGTTAACCATTTAAAATCAGTAAAATTTACAAAAAATGTTTTTAAACAAAAATATCTGAATTAAGAATTCTTTCTTTTTTTTATTTACATTAATGCTACTCGACGTCGCCGGCGCTGCCATACTGCACTCCTCTGAGGTAAATGTCCCGCGCAGCAGGTGCACTGCTCTAATCTAGGTACTAGGGGCGATATTTTCAGCGCCCCCAAACCATAAAATTCGACGACGGTGATTGGTAAAATATAAATATAAAATATGTCTTAAATATTGTCTTAAATTCCAGCACTGTAGGGCTGAGCGAACTGGCGCCCAGGGAAGACAGCCTATTGGCTACTACTACACCAACATGAAGTGAATGCAAATATCATTCTGGAGAGTTCTAAACACATTCTAAAGTAAAACCATTAATAGCATGTCATTAACACGGATCATTTTTCAATATGAGAGATTATTAAAAACTTATTATTAAATAAAAAAATAAATAAAAATTAAAAACTGGCAGGGAGGTCGGCGCCCCAGCGCCCTCTATGGGCGAGCCGCTGCTGATGAGAACCCTGCCCTGCCCAAAAAGCCTCACTTTTATCCCAGTTAAGCTTGGCTGATGAAGCTTTTTCATACATATAAAGTACATTAGACAGAGCTTTAATGTCTTGTCCATGATTAACAAACACTGTTACATCATCAGCATAAGCACTTACGCTAATACTTGATTTCTGAGAGAAACCAGCAACAATAAAACCAGACAATGTTTTACATATATTTGAAAGAATGGCAATAATATATAATTGTCCTGATAAAGGACAACCTTGTATAATACCCCTTGAAACTGGAATTTGTCGGCTTAAACCACCTCCCACCGTAACAATGCAAGAAGCACCTCTATATAACAATTCAATCCAGTTTAAAAAAATTGTCCAGTACCAAAAACTTTTAAAATATTAAAAAGTTAAGTACAGGTGCATCTCAGAAAATTGGAATATGGTACAAACATTCATTTAAAAAAACTTTTTTTTTTTCTTGTAACATATCAAAAAGTGAAACTTTCATATATTTTAGATTCATTACATGTAAAGTAAAACACTTCAAAATATTTTTTTTTTTAATTTTTATGATTAGAGCTTACAGCTAATGAAAGTCAAAAATCAGTATCAAAATATTTTTGAATTCCAATAAATGTCCATCCATGCAGTATAAATTCTATCTCTTGTTCTTTGAAACCACAATAGTGGGGAATACAGCTGACTTGGCAATGATTCAGAACACGATCATTGACGCCCTCCACAAAGAGTTTAAGTCACAGAGGGTCATTACTGAAAGGTGTGGCTGTTTACAGAGTGCTGTATCAAAGCATATTAAATATAAAGTTGACTGGAAGGAGGAAATTGGGTAGGAAAATGTGCACAAGCAACAGGGATGACAGCAAGCTTGAGAATACTGTCAAACAAAGTTGATTCAAACACTTGGGAGAGCTTCACAAGGAGTGAACTGAAACAGGAGTAAGTGCATCAAGAGTCACCACGCTCAGACGTCTTCAGGAAAAGGGCTACCAAGCCACTTCTGAAACAGAAACATCGTCAGAAGCATCTTACCTGGGCTAAGGAGAAAAATAACTGGACTGTTGCTCAGTGGTCCAAAGTCCTCTTTTCAGATAAAAGTAAATTTTGCTTTTCATTTGGAAATCAAGGTCTGGAGTCTGAAGAAGACTGGAGAGGCACAGAATCCAGGCTGCTTGAAGTCCAGTGTGAAGTTTCCGAAGTCAGTGATGATTTGGGGTGCCGTGACGACTGCTGGTGTTGGTCCATTGTGTTTTATCAAGTCCAAAGTCAATGCAGCCATCTACCAGGAGATTTTAGAGCAATTTATGCTTCCATCTGCTGAGAAGCTTTATGGAGATGCTGATTTCCTTTTCCAGCAGGACTTTAGCATCTGCGCACAGTGCCAAAATCACTTCCAAGTGCTTTGCTGAGCATGATATTACTGTGCTTGATTGGCCAGCCAACATGCCTGACCTGAACCCCATATGGAATCTATGGGATATTTACATTTACATTTTTGCATTTAGCAGACGCTTTTATCCAAAGCGACTTACATTGCAGTCAAGTTACAGTTTTTACATTTTATCAGCTCTTGCTTTCCCTGGGAATCGAACCCATGACCTTGGCGTTGCTAGCGCCATGCTCCATTTGAGCTACAGGAAAACACTATTAATATTTTCAAATATTTTCAAGAGAAAAATGAGAAACAGTCAGTCCAATAATCCAGACGAGCTGAAGACTCAATAGTGCCTCAGAAGTGCCACAGGCTGATCACTTCCATGCCACACCTCACTGATGCTGGAGTTTGTGCTAAAGGAGCCCCGACCAAGTATTGAGTGCAGAAATGAAGATACACTATATTGCCTATATTGGTATATACACTATATTGGTGTTTGGTGATGAATTTTTGGCTTCTTGTGATGCTCACTTGACAGGCCCCTGGTGTAGAAGTTATTCACCACAAACTTAAGACCTACATTGTAAGGAATGTTTCTGCACATTACTTTTACATAATTAAAAGTAGTGCATTTATGGAAAATAGGATTACATTTGCAGTACTCACATTTTCTTATTAACAGGGGTCAAGTCCTGAAGGGGTGAAGACCCCTCGTGTAATAGAGTTTTTATTATTTATCTTCTGCCATGGAAGTCTATGGCAGCCCATAGCTCAAACCTTCTAGTGCCACATCAGCTCAAAAGTTTTTTTTTTTTTTTTTAGGCTAATACTTTTGAACCTAAAGGGCTAGGAACAAAATTATTTTTTCAAATTTCAAAATTATTCTTCAAAGTCTTTCTAGACCGTTGCTCTTATGTTCACAAAAAAAGAAAAAAAAAGACAGACCATGCTGACAAATAGTTATGCGATTCAAGTAGATGAATCTCTCCACAATACTTTAGTGTATTCAGACATAACCTGGCAACTGTCATCATAAGCATGACCTGATAGTACATGCACAGTAGGCGCAGCCACCTAGTTGTCAGGAGGAAATATGAATTTTTTTTTTTTTTTACTCAATTTCTGAAGTGTTTGGCCAAAAAAAAAAAAAAAAAAGCTGCTGCTGATATTCTATCTAAAACATGATTTAGCCAACAAAAAAACAACAATAACATTACCACTTTAATATGTCTTGCAATATCCGTGCGTGCAAAGGTTCTGCGTGATCCTCTTGGACCCTGCGTGGGTCTGAAATATAGCAATATTGACGAACATGCTGTTTTGGCAAGGAGCAGGGCAATACTGAAATAGTGATGGGTCGTTCTTGAACGATTCGTTCATTTTGAACGAATCTTTAATGTGACTCGGGAAGAACGAGTTGTCTCGGGGAGTGATTCGTTCAGTCGCGCATGCGCATTACACAGCATTCTCGGGTTTGAGTCGTTCGTTCATCACGTGACAGCCCCATACGCTTAACCAATGCAGCCTGAGCCGGAAAGAGAATTGATCAGTTCGTCTATATCGAGTCTCGGGTTTGATATCGAAAATTTTTGAACGATACCCAGCCCTACTTGCCAGTATGGTAGTTTTTTGGATATTATAAGTCTGACCGTAGTCAGACCAAATGTCGTCTGCAAATTATGCAAGACCGTCGTCCCCGCCAAGACTGGTAATACCACGAACTTGATGCACCACCTTAAAAGCAATATCAATAATTATCGATATCGACCGATATGAAACACTGATATCGTGACATCAATATGATGATGATGATGATGATACTTAGTTCTACATATCTTCGCATCCTAAGGAACCAATTCAGAAAAACAGAGGACATTGTTGACAAAAAAAATCTGATAGCACTTTCCTATAGAACATCCTCCAACACTTCATGGCTGCTCTGTCAAGTCTACATTCTCGGTTCGGCTATTTGAAAGCAATCTTTCATTAGAAAGCCACATTTCTAACATTTGTGAAACTGCATTTTTCAATTTTAAAAATACATCGCGACATCCCAATGTCAAATGCAGAACAATCAATTAGTGCATTAACAACCTCAAGACTGGACTATTGTAATGCTGTACTGGGTGGCTTCCCTGCAGGATTACAAAAACTCCAGCTGGTCCAAAACACAGCAGATAGAATTCTTACTACAAGTAGGAAGTATGACCATATTTGCCCAGTTTTGTCAACACTGCTCTGGCTCCCTTTTAAACATTCGATACATTTTAAAATCTTGTTGCGAACATAAAAAGCCCTTAATGATTTAACTCCTCAGTACCTTAGCAAGCTTTTGTTTCATTATAGTACTTCATGTCCACTGCAAAAATTCTGGCTAGTTGAAAATAAATAGAATATCAAAATTGACTGCAAGTGGTAGATAGGCTACTTTTCCTAGCATTGTTCAAAAGGCAGGCACACTCTAGATTTAAAAAAAAGAATCTCCTCTTTAACCTGGCATACACATAATATACCATCACATTTCAATAATTCAACCCCCTTGAAAGGATTGCTAGGC
Organism: Barbus barbus; assembly: GCF_936440315.1. Classification (NCBI taxonomy): domain Eukaryota; kingdom Metazoa; phylum Chordata; class Actinopteri; order Cypriniformes; family Cyprinidae; genus Barbus; species Barbus barbus. The sequence goes on from NC_136756.1 coordinate 15,557,649, forward strand.
GGCATAAATTGAGTCAACAGGAACTGGGAACACTTCCTGTAACATCCGATTTATTTGTTACATCATAAGTGGAGTTGCATCTATACTAATATTAGCTTGTCTCATTCTTTATTTAAATAAAGATTTGTGAGATACCCTGGAATTAAAAAAAACAAAAAAAAAACACCATGTTTGTTTGTCTGGCCCCTGACGAACCTTGTTTTTCGTACCCTGAAAAGAGTTTTTTTTCCTCTCCATTTCACCAATAGTGTTTGGGTTTCTTGCCACTGATGCTTTTGGCTTGCTTAGATGGGGACACTTAATATTATTGACTTGACAGCACAGACACTATTGGCTGAGAACTGAACTGAGCTGGATGACATAACTGTTTTCAAAGTTGCTTTATGCATAAATGAAACTCATTCCATATCTCAACTGAAAAGTTACTGAACTGATTATCTGATTTCAACTGAATAATGACTGTTTACTGTTGTCTTTTTAGAGAATTGACTTCTGTTTGTGTCACTGAATCATTTCCCTGTTTATCACCGTAAAGCTGCTTTGAAACAACTTTGTATAAAGCGCTATATGAATAAAGGTGACTTGATGCTAATCCAATGCTGAGGAGTCTGAATCGAATTGGTGTGCAAAGATTTTAAATGGCAGTAGTACTCAAACTTGCAACACTGAAATCAAAAACCTAAATTAAGGAAATGACTATTATCTTTATTTAGAAAACAACACAAGGACATTACAAACAACAAAACGGTTACAGTACAAGTATAACCAGTTATTTGCAGCAGTGCCTTCAGTCTATAAGGTCACAAATCTGGAACCAACTCACCAGTCCTGTGTGGGCTAAACTGAGCTGGGCAGGTGAGGTACAGTCTTTCAGATGGCACATATGACAGATCTCCATTGTGGAATATTAACAAGTATTTCAGGTGATCCCCGAGTAACACAAACTCCTCTATCACCAGTACATTGGTCCAAGATTTGTGTGCATTTAATAACTGACCTCTAACATTTGAACATGCAAAAAAGTGCTAGTCCTTACCAAAGCCACATCAAATCAGTTTCAAGTTGCTGTGTTTGTACTTGATGAGTGGAGGGAAACGCACAGGCAACTACCACTCTGACTTTACCAGTCTTCAGGTTTCAAAAAACCCAGTGAGACTTTGAGTAGCTCTGCCATTTGTTCAGTCATAGCACCGTCCTCTTCTGAAGAGAGCGAAAAAGAATTAAAGAGCTTTTAACATATAGTGAAAAGCCAGATACATATAGTAAAACCACCACAATCAAAGTTTCTATTTTAATACATTAAAGTCACTGGATTATCCAAAAACAGGAATTAAACAATTATTTAATATAAACCATTATTCATTGACATTGCAGTAAAATGAACTATACAGTACAGTGATAAGATTTTGATTATACCACACACTACTACTGGAAAGGGGGGTATTTTGAGGTTCATCTTGTAAGTTGTGACCTGTAGGTTTGATAGGGTTTGTGTGCGTTGACACTCACCTCCATCAGTAGTCATGTCCTGTTCCAGTTTCAGCTTCTCCTGTCCCACACGGAGCATGCAAGCCTCAATCGAATCTTTGCTGATGAGCTTGATCACCTGCACTGTTCTGTGATGCAAATACATTATCATGAAACAGATTTTCTTCTTTATGGTAAACTCAATTTCCTTTTGATTATACTAACCTGGTTTGCCCCATTCGATGACAGCGGTCCTCTGCTTGTTTATCATTGAATGGATTGCAATCAATGTCATGCACTATCACTGTGTTTGCAGAGGCGAGGTTGATTCCCTGCCCCCCAGCCCGAGTCGACAGGAGGAACACAAAAATTTCAGGGTTTGTATTGTATTTGTCGATGAGACCAATCCTAAAGAAGTAGAGAGGGTTGAATTAGATTTGTTCAGACAGGCAGCTTCCTACTTCAATTTGTTTAGTTGCTCGAGACTTAAAAACAAATCTTTTGGGTCGTAAAAAACCCCCCCCCAAAAAAAACAAGTGTAGTGTACAGTGCTGTCTGTATTTATACATTAATGTTCACATGCGGATCTTTTAAATGTGAAAACAGTGGTTATTGAAATAATTTACTGCCTGAATTATTGGTCAATTGCATTTCATTACTTGCAAAGTGATAGTGAGTCAGTCCTAAATATCAAATCTGAAAAACAAATCTGAATTGAGTGCAGTGCAAACAAAGTGACATGAGGTACTGAAGAAGGTAATAAGCAAGTTATGTTCACCTCTCTGCCATGGGAGTAGAACCATCCAGTCGAACAAACCGATGGTCAAGGTGTTTGAGCAGAATCTCTACAATGTCCAGCACCATGGTGAACTGACTGAAAAGGACAACCCTATCACCCTTGAGGAAAAAGAAAGTTGTTTTAAATACATCAGCAACAATAAATTGCTAATTAATTTAAAATGACTCATCAGGATACTGTAAAACAGCATTCAGACAAACCTTTTCTTTAAGCCTGGGGAGTATTTTGGTTAAAAGTGCAAACTTCCCAGAGTCTAAGAGGAGCTCTTTCTCCAGCTGGTAACTGCTGATGGAGGTGTACTGCTTACATAAATTATGCAGCTCAAAATCAGACATCACCTCCATGTCCTCCTGGATCAGTGCAGGGTCAGCATCAAAGTGTGTTGGCTCCTAACATAGCAGAACCATGTCAGCTCAGCAGTATACAATACAGCAGTGGTTCTCAAAAGGATAGTTCATCTGTTTTCATTTACTCGCTCCAAGTTGTAACAAACTTGTATGAATTTCTTTCTTCTGTTGATCCTAAGTTATTTTGAAGAATGCGGGTAACTAAACAGTTGCTGGTCTCTAATTGACTTCCATAGTAAGTGAGGGGGAAAAATGGAAGTAAAGTCAGTGGGGATCACAAACTATTTGCTTACTCACATTCTTCAAAAATTATTATTGTGTGTTCAGCAGAGGAAAAGAAACTTATACAGGTTTGGAACAACTTCAGGGCAAGTGTACATTTCACCTTCATTTTCAGAACCAATAAGTTCCCAGGGCTGGACTCATGATAAACAATTTTGTTTTTAAATGCACAGTTAAATCTTTATTATTCAGCCTCTTTTACACATTAATCTCCCAGTCCTCACCTTAAGCATGGCTTTACTCATGGCAGCTAACTTGTCACTGGTGTAGTACTGACGGTGCAGCAACGGATGATTAGCCATCTTTCTCAGCTGCATCATCACATTGCAAAGCTCCCGCTCTGAGGACAAAGAGGAGATTGGAATTGTGTGACAGATGATAAATAGATAGAAAAAATGGTTTCCAACATTCCACTTTGTTTTTCAGATCCTCCAGCTTATAAGGAACATTTTCTTGACAGCCTATATTGTATTCAGATTTATCTGACATTATACAGGGGCTAACAAAAAAAAAACAAACAGAGTGCAATACTCTTAAACAGGACATTAGCATAAAAAAAATTAACATCACGTACTGTCTCCATTCGGAGCCTTCTTGAGCCTTTTGAAAAGTCTGTCATACAGCTTCTGCTGGGCATCACTCATGGGACACATTTCAATGTTCTCCACTTTTGGTGGAAGCTGTTTCAACACCTAGAACAACATTTACAAAGTCACAATCGGGGTGGGCAAAAATATATACTGGTATATGAATTTTCACCACAGAGGACTGAATGTAGATACATTTACTTTGATGGATCAATATTTCTGCAAGTTTTCTCAGTAATGATCAGATCATAAATCACAGTGAAAAAAAAGCATCTACCTCACTCTTGACTCGTCTCAGAATGAATGGCTTCATGATAAGTTTGGCCTGTGTAATTCTTTCCTTGTGAAAACTGCTTTCTTCCTCTGATGACCTCTGAAACCAAGCAGATGGGCAGAAAGTGAGAGCATTCTGTCTAGGTAAATAATGATTACTGTATCCTTAAATTGAATAAAATGTAGACATTTTTTTAAAAGATGGCACATCTAATATTATAATTAGAAGTAATGTGTGCACTGTCTGTACCGTAGAGAACATTTTGGAAATCTGCGAGGTGCTACTGGAGAACATGGAGGGCATGATGAAGTTCAGGAGTGACATGAGCTCCAGCAGGTTGTTCTGTAAAGGTGTTCCTGTGAGCAACAATCTGTGCTCAGCCTGTAGATGACAGACACCAATGTACAACCAAGAGGTATAGATAAGCACAACTTTACTACCCTTCGCTTCATTAAGAACTTCCCAAACTAACCCAAAAGAGACAGAATGGCAGTGAACAGCATTTGTTTAAATCGTATTTGCAATATTGTTTACGACACAGAAGACTGCTTGTACTGACATTGATGGCCATGAGGTGGCGGTAGCGTAGAGAGTTCATATTTTTCAGCATGTGGCCTTCATCAAACACAGCATACTTCAACCTCAGCTTGCGGAACAGACTGCGGTCATGGTCATTCCCTATTGTGAGATTGTAACTAATACAGATGAAAGCAGAAAAAGACAGACAAGTGTTAACATCACTGAATACAAGTGACTTTCATAAATACACAAGTCAGTACAACAATATATAAATACTGTAAAACAATGTACTTACGTGGATATTACAATGTTGAATTTAACTAAGCCACTGAGGATGTCTTGTCGCAAGAACCTGCGGTCTTCCACAGATCCTACAAGTACAAACAAAAAAAACAGAGCAAGGAAAAAAAAAATGATTCTGTATTAATATATTATTTTCCATTGGGTTCTAAGATCACACAAAATACGGGGGGGTGGGGGGTCTTGCCAGAAAACTAACTCACCATAGTAAATAAGAACTTTAAGACTGGGACACCAAAGACCCAGCTCACGAACCCAGTTATCTGCAAAGAGAGAAATGCATCATCTCAAGCAACACTATATGGTTTATATGCTACACTCCCATTGAAATAAGTGTCTCTTACCTAGCGTGGATGAGGGTACGGTAATAAGATGAGGGCCCTTGATTCCTTTTTCATACAAATGAGCCAGGAAAGAGATGGCCTGAATAGTTTTACCCAGCCCCTGTGGAGAGATCAAATCACATAGTGCGTATACTTTAGAGTGCGTTCTTTTACTGCATGATTCAGTCTATTAATATGCATTACGAATGATCACATAATTCAAGGTAAAGGGGCAGAAAATGTATAGGCCTCTATATCAATTCATATAGTTATTAAATATCACACGAAGAGTGACGTTTTTTCTTAAAAAATCAGCATGTTACAAATGGGATATTGATTTTATACAATGGTTCAATAATAATAATAATAATAAAAAAAAAGTTAATATCAAGAGACTTACGTTTTAGACACAATATTGGCCGTTTTTGCTCTATTTCACCAACAACAAAAAAAAAAAATAATCATTCCGAACACAGCACTGTATTGTGTCTCTGAGCAACATGTTGGTGTTTCCTTCCTGAATGAATCAACTGTTTAAATGATTCGGTTCAATCGCAAGGACTCACTTAACAGTGAATTTCTGCCACCTACTGGTGGTTTTAATTTTACACTTAAAGTATCTTTTCATTTTAAAATCATTTCAAATATCAGTATTCAACATTTCATGTTTAAAATATCAAAACATTATTTATGCATTTGCAACTGCAGGTTAAAGCATTCCATGTCTCTGTAAGATGCATTAATGTGTAAATGCATCTAAATGCCACTTCATATGCAACTTCTGCAAAGATTCATTTTCTTGATACCGATTTCATTTATTAACAGCCTAAATGTATTATTATTATTATAATTGATTAAATGTAAGAATTTGACTCAAAAGATGCACACTTTTAGAAAAAAAAGGCTTTAAAAAAGATAAAAATGCCCATAAAAAGGTACAACCCAGTTCAGGCTACTTCTACTAGTTCCGGTATGTGGAGAGAATTCTGCTGGAGGAATCTTATTAGATACTTTATAACCCCCAAGTTAAAGTCTATTCAGAATGGTGAGACGGGTAGTGGTTTGTGCTGGAGGAAATGTGGGGAACAACTAGCAGATCACTTTCATGTATTTTGGAACTGCCCAATCATTCAGCCATACTGGCGGGAGGTAACACAAGTAATATACAATATTGTTGATGATGCAAATGATTATTCCTTTTCTACAATTTACTTGGGGAACTTACTGGCTCATTTGACGGTGAGAGACAAGTACTTATTAAAAGATATTATTAGCAACCAGCAAGAAAGCTGTAACACGAAAGTGGCTCCAGTCTGATCCCCCAACAAAGTCTGAATGGTTGGACATTGTAACCAGTGTTCAAAATATGGAGAGAATCACTTTCGCATTAAATTTACGGATGGACACACTCTCAATACTGGGAAAAATGGATTGTGTTTATCTCTTTGTTTTGTAATTTGACCTCTGTATGTACCTGTTAACAAGACCTATGTAAAGATGCAAAGGTGACCTGTTTACCAAGTTCTGTTGTTATCCTTTAAAAAAAAAAAAAAAAAAAAAAAAAAAAAAGGTACCACCCAATTTAATCTTATTGGAAAAGATTAATTTCTATCACTGATGTGAATGGACCACACAGAATATGAAGAATATCAAAAACTTTAGGAGTCAGCTGTCCCCAGTAAACCTTAAGATGGCGGAACAATAACACGCTCAGCAAAATATTGTCTAATTATCTTTATTGATAAAATCCTATAAAATATTGAGATATTATAAAATCGCACAAGCCAAGCTTTTTTTAGAGTTTTATTTTTTTTGGCTAGTAGAAGTTATGAATGGCCGGTTACTTAAAAATCGAGCCAAATTGGCTGGTGAGTGAAAGTTAATTTCAATCCCTGCTTATAACCAATATCCGTGACAACAGTCCTTTGCTTTAAAGGAATCAGTAAACTTCTTGGATTACATGCCTTTGAACTCAATATGACAGTGACTCACCATTTCATCTGCCAGGATGCCACTCAGGTTGTGCTGGTGCAGAAGAATCAGCCACTTCAAACCAATCAGCTGATATGGCTGGAGTTTGAAACTAAGAGAAGTCAAAAACAAGAAGTTACAAAAAAGTAGCATAACTGGATATCCCAGGTGTGTATTATAGGAATAGATAAACTCACTTGCTGTTCAGGATTTTGGGTTGCTTGATGGAGCCCATGCCTGCTTCTATGACCTTGGTAACATCTTTAGTCATTTTCTGTGCAATCTTCTCACATCTTCCCATAAGGTCTCTAACCACCTGCCGCTCCTTAAGCACAACCTTGCAGCCATGTACTAGATCTATAGACAGGCCATTATCCTTGAAGAACTGCTCTTTCTGAAAGAGAAACAGAATTAGGACTTTTCCACCTTGAGCTGAATGGTTAACACAGCTAAATAGTACACTTCTGTACTAATTAGTGCTTGTAAACATTCCCTTCCCCCAATCGGGAGTTGTCACAGAGCTAAAGCCTTTCCACCTGCATGGTTCACCTTGTCTACCGACCGCTAATGTAACTGAGAATTCAGTGCATAGAATGATTTGTACTTTCCCAGTTTGTTAGCAAAACATTTCAAATTAGTATGACAGATTTTAACACCTCATTTGAACAATTAGACACAACTGTGCTCAATCTGTCTGCGGGCATGAATACAAACCTGCCAAATATGAATCACTGGCTTTACAGCCAAAAGAACTAATCCCCTTTGAGCACTTCAAAATTCATTCAACCACATAATTCAGGGTGACAATTAACATGGCAGAGCAGAGTGCACACATTAGATTTTTACTAGGGCTGGGCGATATATCGCATGCGATTGTCATGCGCATCTCGTCAGTAAAGCCGGTTCCGTAATTAGCGGTAAATCTCCAGCACCTGCTTTCAAATGGAGCGGCATCAACTACACAGAGCCGTAGTTCACTTACAAGCTACGCAATATCACATTCATTTTCGAAGGGGATTCATCTGCAATAATGAGAGCGATATTGCGTAGCTTGTTAGTGAACTACGGCTCTGTGTATTAAATGCAGGTGATGGAGATTTATCGCTAATCACAGAACCTGCTTTACTGACGAGATACGCATGGTCATCACGTTCGATATATCACCCAGCCCTAATTCTTACCACATCTTTCCAAGTGTTGAAAGGTCTCAGCGAAATGATCTTCTGGGCTTTTTTGATTGAGCAGCCAGATATTAGAGCAAGCTCATCTAGGGAAGCTTCTTGGAGAAACTGAATGATCTTATCCTGGAGGTTGCCTGAGATGCTGTCTTCATCCTCCGAGTCCAGATCATCAGAGATACTCTCAACATCACTGTCAAGCTCCTCTTCATCCTCAGAGGCACTGACATCATTTAACGGCAATTCATCGTCCCTCTTCCACTTAAAGGATGCGTTTTTGGCCATGCTTTTGCTGACTGCTGATTTTTGTGTTTTTGGAGTAGACAAACTAGAGACTTTTTGCACGGGAGACGGGCCCGCCGTCAGCCATCTTGACAGGCTAGACGAGCTTTCAGGCTTTTGAGAGCTCTTGTCCTTTTTTTCCCGGGAGTGAGATGATTTTGACTTTTGTTTTCTCTGATCTTCCGGTGAACTTAAATCTGAATTTAAAGTGATAAAGCAAGTGATAAAGTCGGTTCATTTTCAAACTAAAATTTCTTTGTGGACTAAACCTTCAACTGTAGCTGAAACGCAGTAATAATCACCTGTTGATGAAAACACAAGCAGTGAACCCAAGGCATTCTCATAGTCCCAGTCATGCTCTCTCAGGACATCCCTCAGCACCTATTAGAGAAATTGAAGACATAAACTCACCAGAACATTACAATGCTTTCGCATCAATATCTTTAAGCCTTAAGCCTACCTCTTTTTCGATATCAGGCAGTTTTTTCTTCAACTTCTTCAACAGAGCCTCTTGTCTCTCTCTGCTTGGCTCCTGACTCTCCTCATCTTCAGAACCTTCTTCCTCCTCCTCTTCAGATTCTGAATGCTAATTCAGAGTCAACAGCCATTTAAAAGTGAGCTCACCAAATTAAGGAGATGTTTAAAAGATTGATTCAAATGGCTCACTCACCACAATTTTTCTCCTCTTCTTTGGCTGATCGTTATCATCTTCACTATGCCCTGCTTTGCCTTTCCGTCTGCCTGAATCGGCATACATAAAAAACAGTTTTGATTTGAATAAGTTACAATATTGTATCTGAATTACAAATCTAATCTGTTACACACACACACATATATATATACACACACATACACACAGCGCTTTTCTGGGTACTCAAAGCGCTTTACATGGAAGGGGGGGGAATCTCCTCATCCACCACCAATGTGCAGCATCCACCTGGATGATGCGACGGCAGCCATATTGCGCCAGAACGCCCACCACACACCATCACTCCGTCTCCTCTCCACCAATAAGGTGAAGTCAATCAGTGTATGGGGATGATTAGGAGGCCATGATGGTCAGAGGCCAATGGGCAAATTTGGCCAGGATGCCGGGGTTACACCCCTACTCTTTTTTGAAGGACATCCTGGGATTTTTTTTTTAATGACCACAGAGAGTCAGGACCTCGGTTTAACATCTCATCCGAAAGACGGTGCTTTTTACAGTATAGTGTCCCCCTCACTACGCTGGGGCGTTAGGACCCACACAGACCACAGGGTGAGCACCCCCTGCTGGCCTCACTGACACCTCTTCCAGCAGCAACCTAGTTTTCCCAGGAGGTCTCCCATCCAGGTACTGACCAGGCTCAACCCTGCTTAGCTTCAGTGGGCAACCAGTCTTGGGCTGCAGGGTGATATGGCTGCCGCAAATCATCTTGTAATTAATTTGCACAAAAGACAGTGCATGAAATATTGGCATTAACAACACAAAGATGTCTGACAGCAGAATGCTGTGACTGACCAATATATATTTGTCCAAGCAAATAATAAAAAAACGCCTCACCGTCATCTCCATAAATCATCAAACAACGTGCTATAGCTCCCTCCAGTGTGCTGGTGCTTTCAACTACCTGTCACAATACAAAGTGACACAACAGGATAAAATCCACAATGTTCACCCATTAAGTTGATGTCACATCAATGAGGGACTCATTACCTCCAGTAGATCTTTCTTGCTCTTCTGAGGGAATATTTCCAGTAGTTTGATGATTTTGTCCTCCATATCCTTGCTAATCTGGTGCTTGGACTCTGATGTTGTATCCCTGTGAAATAACTGCATGTTATCACTTATTAAAAACTAGTGAACGTTCAAATAGGTAACAACTCTCAATGTAATCAGCAAGCTTGAAATCTCTAGAAAAAGTGTGAAGCAGCAAATGTGTCCAAGAGAAGACACGCTACAGCCTCACTTCTGACAAACTGTGTCTCGCTTACTTGCTCATCCTGACAACTTTGTCATCAGCAGAAACATCCTCTAATGCATGTCTTGATGCCTTGCCTGATGCACATCGACCATCTGTCTTTCTTTGGTGGGCTGGAAACAGAAAATTCAAGACTGAATTAAGACATTTTGGCATACAACATCTTGTGACTAACGTTACATCCTTGTAACAAGACAACTGCTAATAGTATGCGGTGAAAGGGGTCTGATATAGTGGTGAACAAAAACAGAGAACAGGTTATTTGGAGAATCAGCGTCGACCCCAAAACAATCTTCCCAGTGGCCACCCACACTAAGAACCTGGAAATGGGCTTAAAATTACAGCTACAGTACAATAATCACCATAATCGCAGATAAAAGCACGCGGTCTAGGTAGAAAGCACACCAGGTTTTGAGAAACATCCATTATGAAAGCTGAACAAAGAAATGGCCGTTTTTACTCACCCCGTTTATTCTCTTTATCCGAGTTGGATCCATTCGACGATTTACAGTGACTGTCTGCTGCGTTGTCCCTTTGGAAACGGAACCGGTCTAGATTGAAATAGCTCATTTCAATATCAATTTTTTCCGTTAGGAAAATCCACTGTCTCACGCGGTCTTACTGTACATCCGCCGGTGATGCTCGCGCTCTTGATTGTGTTCGATAATAAAAGCTTCAGGGCAGCCTCATAACCCAACCAATATCTGATAAAAATACAACACCGAACTGCGCAAGTGACTTGACTGTTAATTTAACGAAATATTTCAGGTTTAAAATGCTTTAGCGTTGAAGAATGACAGTGCGCTGAATTCTGAATACAGCAAATAGTCCCTTCCCGCCACCGACTGGCAATGCGTCATTTCCGCCTTTGAGCCAATAACAACGCAAGTGTCTCTTTTCTCTTTATATTGTAAATCAGGATTATATAAATGTATTAAACGTCACGATTTTACAGGTCCAATTATTTAAAATAGAAAGGAAGAAGTATATAAAATATACTAGAGTATAATATATAATTTTGAAAGAATTTGGGTTATTAATATAATTTGGAGAAATGAGAAAGGCTACAGCAGTGCACATATCTGACTGTTCTTAATATAGCCTAGGCTATTGAATTTTTAGCAATATGCTATCTTTTCAATAAGATTAATGGTAACAAAGGGAATTAATTACCTTGATAACAGCAGAAATAATAGAATAAGGATTCTAGATAGATAGATAGATAGATAGATAGATAGATAGATAGATAGATACTTTTACAATTCCAATATTTTGACATAGCACGACTTTATCCCTCCATCCATCCACTAGGTGACACACTTGTATTACAAAGCTGCAGTTAAATCTCTTGCCTGTCTGTAAAGGGGCGACACTGAGTCTGTTTCTGTCTAAACGAGCATAAGAATCCTTGAACAGACTGGCAACAGGTTCCCAAAACCCATATGAGACACTTACAAAGCTTTTGTGAGATTTTTATTTATTTTTTTTTTTTGTGGGAGACTGCATAGGCTATAGATTTTTCAAACATTAATTTCCTCTGCCATTTCTTAAACAATATTTTTTATTTATGTTTGGTAAGGTATAAAATATTTGATTCATAAACTAACAAACTTTGTTGCAATGGATTAAAGAAAGGATCATTATATCTCAAAATGACCCAGATTAGAGAACTAACATGATTATAATCCAGTGTTTACTAACTGTGTTACAAATTTCAAACATTTCAAACGTAGATCATATTTCATATCATGTCAGATCATATTTTATTCTGCAATTCCACAATGTAATTGGTTACTTTAACATTGGGATTTGAGTTATTCATCTGGACAAATGTTTCAAAGTTTTGAAAACCGCAGTGCAGGCACAGACTACGTGATCAATGTTAATATATTAGGATTAATGGTGAACTCAGAGAGGGAAATATTTACCTTGATAAACACTGGTATTTAGGCTACAAGAAGAGTTGGCAACTATCCACATACTACTGTAGAATCAATGTCAAAAGTGCATGTACGCAGTATGCAGTCCTGAATTGTGCTGAGTATTCCATGCCGCCACTCTGTCTCCCTTTCCTTGTCACTATGGAGATTCCTATAACTTACACTAGTGCCATGTACACAATGGGCACACTGACATTGAGTTTGATCAGACTCCTGACCCTAAACAGCGGGGAACTGAATCAGGGACCCCAGTTAGATTTACTGCAGTCCCATGGCATAAACTCCATCCCCAACATTAGCAAAGTAAAGATAGATGTAACATTAAATATTGTACTACAGTGAAACTGTGTTGAGATGTTGTGATGTTTATGCAAACTTCAACTATCAAACGCTGTACAGAATGGAAGTTAGCGATGGCCAGACACCATCCGTGCTCATTCTCATCAGCTCACTGTGTCATTGGCTGATGTGCGTTACATTAAGTGCCTGACATCCCTATGGAAGTTTGAGGAATTGAGCTCAAGGTTGACCTACCATCCTTGTGGACTTGTCACTTTGTCTGTCACTATCCAGTCTCCATGGCTCCCTGCTTGTCCGAGACCCGACGGCGGCAGGGAGTACCTTATCACCGTGGCAACATGTCTGCGATTTGGCCCCTTCCCACCCCCTAAAACAAAATACCCGCCCTTTCCAAATGTCAAGATCATCACAAAATTAATTGCCATTGTCTTAATCCACATTCATTAGACATTATCCAAGAACTGTCAAACAAGGCTTGCGATTCTAGGATGGACGAAGGGCAGATTAATTATGTTGATTTATGTTTGGATAACTCTCACATACGGTTGACATGATGGTTGTCTTAGACATGAATGTACACGGTAGCCAGCACAATCAATGGGCAGAAAAAGGAAAATGTAATATTACATTGCATTGATTAAGAAATAAATTCATTGTCTGGAGAAGAGTTTGTGGGCAATAAAAATATTATTTTAAAATGTTTTACAATTTTTGGTTTTAAAACTGCATGCATTCTTGGCTCATTAAAATAGTTATTCTGAAAAACCTTGACCACACTTCATATGAGAGGGCCCTCTAAACAGTAAAGTGTTTTTTTGATAGCATAGTGAAGTTTGAAATGCCATCCTGTCAGGTCAACGCATCTTGTTTGTCAGGAATGGATTACCTTCCACTATGGGAAAACGTACATGTGTGTCTACATGACAATGTCTCCCTGCGCCACAGCTAGAGGTCCCACCCTGGCGGGTGAGGTCCAGGGTGGTGCTGCTGGGTATTTTTTTAATTAAATCAGCCTACAATGAGGAAGATGGAAGTGGAGGGAAGTCGGGTGTGTGTGTGTGTGTGTGTGTGTGTGTGTGTGGGGGGGGGGGTTAGTGAGGGGGATCTGACCATCTCCAGGGTAAAGGCAGGGTGGGAAGAGAATGTGCTCCTCCTTGCTGTGTCTTCTCTTTGTGTCCCGCCACTTCTTATATACTGTGGGAATTCCCAAGGAATGAGAGGTGAGAGACACACATTTGATTTGAATCAAGTCATATCATATTGCTCTTTCGATGCATGTAACGATATATGATATGATAATAATTATTCCTGGTTTATAATTTTGGAGTTCAAATCAGCTACTGAGCTATACTGAGCAAACTGACATCATTCATTCATTTTGCATACTTAAGTATTGACTTGTTGATGTTACAAACAGACAGCTAGAATGCTTTCTGTTATGACCAGTGATTCAGCAAGTTCTCAATATGTAGAATAATGATAATAATAATAATAAAAAGAATATATTATTTCTTATATGCATTAGGAATTAGGTGAGTCACTGGTCAAAACAAAATGTTTAATATTTCAAATTTATGGAATAAATTTAAAGTACAAAATATGCTTATTATTATTGTAATTTTATAAAATTGCTGGTAAATGTTTTGCCAGGTTCTATTTGTTAACATTAGTAAAAGCGTTACCTAACATGAACTAACAATGATCAATATTAAAAAAAAAATACTACACTTTGTTGTTAGTAAAATATTATGGTTAAGTGTTCATGCTAGTTCACCATGCATTAATGTTAACAAAACATTTGATTAAAAAATGTATTATGTTGAAATTAACATATTAATAAATGCTATTGAAGTATTGTTCATTGTTAGTTCATGTTAACTAATGTAATATATTAATGTCAACAAAGTAAACCTCACGGTAAGGTTTTACAAAATTACTCGATATTAATTAAAATAATCATTGTCTGCTGCTTGATCATCACAGTGTTATAGATGTATGATAATGAAAAACAAGTTAAAAAAGGTGACCACCATATTCTTTGATATTAACCGCACAGGTACAGGAACTTAAAGCTCTTGGACAAGTAATGATGACATACAAAGCATCAAGGCCCTCGCTCTCATTATTTCCCACTGGAGGGGCGCTCTGAAGGCTCGACTGGGACTTGACGCAGGGAACACACCCCTGCTGGTTTGGACTGGTGGGGTCAGTCTGAGCTGGGACTGGCCCAGTGGGGAGGTGGTGACAGTCACAGTGGAGGAGGAGTAAGGAAGAAGGGCCCCACCATGGGAGTCGATGTTTGACATGACCCTTCCCAGCGTGGCCCCTGCAAGGTCTCCAGAGGCCATCGTCAGGCTCTGGACCGGTCGTCATGATTCTCAGTCTTTTTGCCATGAGTTCTCCCTTTGTTCATTCACTTTGCAAGTGGACTTCATTTAAGTAGTGCTACTATGTTTCTGATGTTGTCTTGAGTTTAATGGGCAACAAGCCCATTTGATCAGTATCCAAGCACTGGATCAAGATCATTCCTCTTTTTATAATTATTAAGGCATTCAACATACAATTACATTTTGGAATGTGCACCCCCGTCTGTGTCTTTGTGTCCCACCAAGTCATATAAACTGTGAGAATTACCAAGAGATAAAAGGTGAGTGAGACACACTAATGCCTGTAGAGATGATTGCTTTTAATAATGATAATTATTATTCCCATCTAATAATCAGACCCACATGGATTGAAATATCACAAATTTATACACATCCATAATCCTTTGCTCCTACTTTCTGCCAATGATGTGAGATACTCTCAGTTTAACAAAATATGTTCTAAGAACATCTTACTGACGTTCTCAGTGAGCTAAGAAAATGTTATTTCTGAATGTTCTCTAAATGTTCAAAATGTCTAGTTTTTTATAATGTTTTTCTTGGTTATATAGAAACATATATGGAAATATTACTTTTGAATTTCTTTGAAGGTTCTGAACTGAGTAGTAACATTTAAAATGTGATAAAAAATTAATATCCAGCTAAAAAAAAAAAAAAAAACATTCCGTCAATGATGTATAAAGTTTTTTTGCTAAGGTTTTATAACATTATTAAAGACCAGATAACTTTGAACAGACTTTCTATTAACATCACTGGAAGAACATTTTTCATAACTTTGAGAGAAATTTGCCATAACGTACTAAGAATATTCTCTGGCTTAACGTGCAGGTTTAAATACATTCTTCAGATTTTCCCTGCATATGTTAATCATTTCACATTTAAAATCAACTTCAGAACTACATTCGACTGAGCAAAAGAGGACTGACACTCAACAAACCACATTTATAAACAACATCTTGCATACTTACTGATGTCATTTGGTGCAGCTGTGTGAAGAGCTAAAATGATATTTTCTTCCACTTATCCCACATCTGGACCAGCAACACTTTTCAAGAACTCATACTTTCTTATAGTTAGGAGAAAAACAGGTTTTCTACATGACTTAGTTTACACCACTGTTAAGAATTTCCTCCACATCACTTACATTCTAGCTGCTATTTATCATCTGATTAGTCAAACAGTTTCACTTAAAACACTGATCTACACTCTTAAAAACAAAAGTTCCAAAAGAAGATTTTAGATGAAGATCCATTTTTTGGTTCCCCAAAGAACCTTTCAGTGAAGTTTCTTAGAAGAAACATGTTTTTCTTAGTGTGAAAAACATATCTAAAGAACATTTGTCCACTATAAAGAACCTTTTCTGGAATGGAAAGGTTCTGTGGATGTTAAAGATTCTTCATGGAACCTATATTTTAAAGAGTGTATCTTCCCAGTACAAGTATGCATATTTTGAATGGTCCTCAATGTGTCCTGAACATGTGTATTGTGTTGTAGCTCTTTGATGTTTCCCTGGTTTTGAGGTGTGATATTCAGTCCTGCCCACAAACCTGGGAGAGGAAGCAGCCCAGACCCATTCTTTCTTTTATCTCTCATTGACAGCGAGTGGAGAAAAAAAAAGAAAGAAATTGATGGACATGACAGGCGTGCTCTTGTGTAACCTAAGCTTAAACCCCACCCCCTTTATCTTCATCCCGTTAACCCTCCTCCCTGTCAGTGATCTGGTCAATCTCAAGGTGCGCTAGCATTCTCCATGAGCGCTTCCACCTCGGATACCCTTCTTCCTCCTCATCTTCCTTTTGACCTTTCTAAGTGACTCTGCTTTTCTCTCCTGCTCTTTCCATACCTTTCTCTTTCTCACTCTGCTTTCTAAACCAGGGGGCCGTCTGGGCTGCTCCCACAAAGCCTCCACTGTGTCACCGGCAGCCTCTCTCCCTGCATCCCCATCCACTACTGTGGGAGTAGCAGAGCGTGAATCAGAAAGGAGGAGCCACTTATCTCCAGCCTGCCCCCCTCCGTCTCACCTCCCGCTCCCCCTGACTCTCAGGCACAAAGGCTGTGCCTCTTAACAGCGCACAATGATGCTGATCTAAAAGGTTACTTTGCTCCTTTCCCCCTCCCCAGCACCATCATCCTCCCCCTGCCTCCCCTCCAGTCACCAGCCCTTTCCAGCAGCACGCATGAAAAGAAAGTCTAATGGCCGCTTGTTAGCCACTCCAGTGGCTGCACTGATCAGGCTTATCTGCCCCATCGGTTGTACCCGAGATGTCTGCAAGAATGTCGGTGAGATTCAGGCCAGGGTCATGTTTTCATTCGCCCAATCGGCCTCAGGGCTGATAAGACAATTTGTCAGAAAGTAATCAGAGAAGGGGGGCTTCGGCCATTAAAGTTTACCATGAGATGGAGACCTCGGAGAGGAGAGGTACCACACCTCGTATTTCTCCTCTTGCATTCTGAGTGGCTACTTTGGGTCACGGAGTTCACAGGTTATTTTGGTTGCTTAGACATTGTGCCTTTATCTTCCTCCATTTTAGCTGATTTGTATAAACACTCAAGTTCTTCTTGGGGTAGTTCTGTAGTCATAATTATGATCACAGTGTCTGTTTACGGTGTATAACATTGTAACATGTTTATATCTACCAATATCTTTATACAGTGCGTACACATATACATACACAGAGAGAGAAAGTGTATCTGATTTTAAGCACACATATGCACACACACACACACACACACACACACATATATTACTTTTACTATCTGCATATTCCTTGGATTAATTTTAATAACTGTAATGTACTTGAATTGTGCACCAAACACTAGGACTATACAAGTATCAGATCGGGGCTCTGTATCAGCAGATTCACAATATCGGGGCACAAAAAACCTGATTGGGACATCCCTAACTAATATTACAGTATTTAACCCCAAACAAAGGCAGTTTTTATATTAAAAGCATTGCAATGCTGAGTGAAGGTGAAAGCCTATTGGAAGTCAATAATATGTGTCAAATGGATTTTTAACTATGTGTTTATTATGCGGTTGAAGAGAAAATAAAAGGAAAATTTGCTTTTATTACTAAAATAGTGCTTTAACTGACCCGAGATAAAAGCAACTATTAAACTAAAAGCATTACAGTGTTGGATACCAATCATATGTCTATATGAACACCTATGTTGTGATGAAATATCAATAATATCGGTTATCAATAATAAGCATAATGAAGAGGTTGGTTATCCCAATTTTATAGGGACAAGGGACAACTTTGTAGATTATTTACCACTAAAAACTGCAGATTAGTGTCAGTTATAATATGTACCCAGAAGGAGATTAACCAAACAGATTTGCTGACCACTGATTTCCAAAATAAAACACTGAGCCATTTTTCAACATATCTTTTTCTGCATTTCACAGAAATAAACAAAGGTAAAATAGCCATAATATATAGCACATTCTTTAAAACGGTTCTCTTTACAGCTGTAATGTTCTTTATAAAGCTTGCTGGATGTGTTCTTTATGCCTCTCCCTCTCACCTCCTCTTTGATCAGTATGCCTCCCCTGTGGTCACTTTCCTTCTCTGGCCCTTAATCCAATCCTGCCAAGTCCCCATAGTCACAGTGGACTTTTGAATTTTCTCTTTATACCCATGGAGTGCGCTCTTAATCGTTGGTTATTGCTCGCGATCAAATTTGTGGAGAGAGGGCAAGTCTTTAGTGATGTGATTTCGCACACCCTAACCCAATCTGCTTCCAGAGCCTTTCTTTTACACTCTCCCTTTCATCTTGCCACAAAGCGATGGCATTTTAATTTTCATTCTCGTGCTACACTTTATTCGTTTAGCGGGCTGTTTTTTTCTCGCCTTCCACACAGATCCAGGTTGGTATTGATCACTGGAAATGACATTATTTTCCTCAAAGGAGTTGTGGAGAGTATGTTTTTCTTTGAGATTCTTTTAAGGCAGACACGTCTCTGGTTAATCTGGGCTGTGGTGAAGAAAAGACAAGCTGGTAATAAGTGTTTATGGATGTGAGAATGCTTCAATATGTGATATTGACTGTGTGCAATGTTTCATGAGTGTTTCTAGTGTACAATAATTTTAAAAAGCAGAAGTAGAATTGGTCTTTGATATTTTCAAAGTGTGAAACTATTTTACACAAGGGGAAAGACAAAGTACTTATAGACAAGGCTGCAGATTTTGCTTGATTATTTGTGCTGTTTTTTGTTATTTAATTGGAACGGAATGATCAAAAAAAAAAAAATAATTTGTATACGTGATTAAAACGTAAGCTCTTTGAGATCTCAATTAAATCTGTGTGATAACGAAAGAAAGAAAAACTGACATATGAACGTCTAGTCTACTAGAAAAGAGGTTTATTTTTGCAGGTTTAGTCCCCTTTTTGAAGTTAAACTATTGTTCGTAAACATTACTATCAGCTTAGTCATTCTTCCCATGCCAGTCAGTCTACTAATTCAATCGTAGGTAAACAGTGATTGATCAGATCTTCCTTCAGCCGCATTCCCGAACATGGATGTCTGGCGTATAGCCTGTGGGATCGGGAGGAGAGACGGGGGCAGAGACGGCATTAACAAGCTTAATGAAACATGTCAGTGTGTTATTTTCTGCCTCCTGCCTTAGTCACAGCGAGTCAAAGCCCTCCCGCCAGGAAAGCCCATTGTTAGGATGCTGGATTAGCTTTAAGTCCCAGGAGTCCTGCTCCTCTTCATCTCCATCCGTCACTGTCAACACCCAAACAGTTTTCACACACACATGCACAATCATACATTTATCTCTTGACCTTGCTGACATGCATTGCCTCTGCTCTAGCATAACATATACACTCGTAGGTGGACGTTTGCCCATTAAGGCCAGCAGTGCATTCTGTCAGGTGGTCAGTGGGTACGTCTTCTTTGGCAGCACCTCTCTGTCCGTAGACAGGAATGGAGGGGGTTACGGCCCATGAGGTCAAAGTTCTTGACATAGGTTTTCACATAGTGGGCACAGGCAGTAATTAACAATCTGATTGACAGGAGTATGACGGCAACAGGGAAAGGAGAATAAGCCGTCGCACCGCTGCCACAACAGACAGACAGTTGGAAGGCCTAAGTTCATTTTGCTGTGGACAAGAGTGACCCTCTAGATTCTGACCCTCTGTCATGAATCGCGAATACAAATTAAAATTAATCCGGATCAGTTCAGTTTAAAGCATGGGATACTATAGTGTGGGTCTCTAGATCTGGTTTAAAGACAAATAATCATATTTAATGGAACTGTATTTTCTCTTTAAATCGTATATGCACAGAAAGACTTTGTCAATATGACAGACATTGGATAAGAAGTTTGGATTTAATAATATTCTCGAAGATAAAAAAAAAGTCAAAGGATTACACAGACTAAAATAATTCTAAACTTTATAAACTATCCTCCATTTCTTCTTTGTTTTGTAAAGGATGTTTTATAAAGGATTCTTCTGTATCATTAATAAAATGAAAACTTTCTATTAAAAAAATTAATAAATAAATAATTTAATGAAATGCATAACATATATGACCCTGGACCACAAACCAGTCATAAGGGTAAATTTTTTTAAATTGAGATTTATACATCATCTGAAAGCTGAATAAGATGATTGATGCCATTGATGTATGGTTTGTTATGACAGGAAAATATTTGGCCGAGATACAACTATTTGAAAATCTGGAATCTGAGAGTGCAAAAAAAAAATAAAAAATCAAAATCTTGAGAAAATTGCCTTTAACGTTTTTATCAGGGCATTTTACTAATCAAAAATAAAGTTTTGATATATTTATGGTAGGAAATTACAAAATATTTTCATGGAACATGATCTTTACTTCACATCCTAATGATTTTTGGCATAAACGAAAAATCAATCATTTTGACCCATACAATGTATTTTTGGCTATTGCTACAAATATACCCCAGTGACTTAAGACTAGTTTTGTGGTCCAGGGTCACATATGGATAGATAATAATAATAATAATAAAAAATGTAGATGCATAAACAAATATATAAATGCATAAATACATAACTTTAATGTAATTAAAAGCATAAATAAATAAATAAATAAATAGAGAAGCAAGCTTTACTTTTATGTTCTCTTGGGCAAAAAAAAAAAAAAAGATTATGTAGTTGCTCTCTGGTTTAAAGTATGACACTATACATAAGACTAGGGCACAGCCTGTCTATCATCTTTACCTCTAACAACCGCGAGAGGGTTTGCCTCTTCCCAAGAGGTAACATAGCTCTTTTATAGTTAACATGTTCACCTTTGAAGAATACACTTAAAAGGGGAAAATCAGAGGAATTAAATGGTGTGTCTCCCCCTTGCTTCTGAGGGGACATTTTCTACTGCTGCACAAAGGGACGCGGATCACATTGCAGCGCTGCATTCAGTGGGCCACTTTGTTTTCAAATGGTTTTGTTAGTTGTGACACTGCAGACATCCAACACCTTCCAAGAATCTGAACCGCAAAAAGCTCTTGTTCTCTGTCGGGTAACCCAAAAACAGACCTGAGGGGGCTAAAGGCTGTGCTGTGCTGTGTCACAGTAAAAAGCTTCCCTTAGATGATCTTCCTTCCCCTGTTCCTGCCTCCAGGGCTGCGGAAGCGTTTAAGCAGCTTAACACAGGCGCTTAACACTTCTATCTGAAGAGAAGAGGATCTTAACACCTCCATCTCACAAGAAGAGTGTCTTACCACCGTCAACTCATGAGAAGAGTACCTTCATCTGATGTGAAGAGGTGCTTGCTGTTTCACATGTCCCACTCAAGCCGTCTTCTTGACCTCTAACATATCTGAAGACTTGAACGCAAGTGAACATAAACCAACTTAAAAGGACAGTCCAACCAAAAATGAATCAATTAATCATCCTTATGTTGTTCCAAACCTGACTTTGTTCTGTGAAATTTAAATGAGAAATGTGTTTTTGTCCATTCAAAACATTTGGTTACCAAAATTCATCAAAATATCTTCTTTTGTTGTGTAGAAGAAAGAAAGCCATACAGGTTTTGAATGACATGAACGTAAGTAAATAATGAGAATTTTCATTTTTGGTTGAGCTATCCCTTTAAATGGATATTCATATTCGGACACTAGTGGGAATGGTTCTACATTTTTCTAATTTAAGACACTTTTCACGGCAATTTATATAAACAAAGAGTTTAAATCACTTAAACAAAAAAATTATTTTATATTAGTTTCCTTTTTTAAATCCTAAAACTTTGTTTATTTCCTTTTTTAAACTGATTTGCATGTATTATGAAAGCGGGTTGTAAGTGCCTTTTCCCTAAAACTAATTTATCAATGATAACAGCTGCATTCTGTTGCATAATTGAGTTTCAGAAGGGCAAAAACTTCCACAGAGCCAGAATGTTTCCAAGATTATACACTGGGCAGTGAAGGTATCTTTCCAGACAGACAGACAGACAGACAGACAGAGAGTTTTGTGTGGGCCATGGACGCAAGCAGCAGAAAGACTATCCACTGCATTAACCTTCTCTGGTCCTGCCAAAACTCTTTCTGCACTCTTCTTTCAGCAAGACCCAAGGGAGGGTAACTCTGAGCCCGGCCCATTCTCCGTGAGAACTTTGATTTCCTATTAGGTTCCTGCAGCGGAGGGGGGACCCGCTCGTCTCACGTTCGACGGCAGGCTCTGCACAGGACAATGGCTAGCCTCGGCCTGTATACAGGCCCTTTTGTTAGCTGTGGCATTTTGTTTTTTGCCCCCGTCTCCCTGGCAGGGCAGAGCCTTCACATCTCATGCTCTTCCCCAAAGTACACACTTTTGGATGGGGGGAGAACATCAAGACAGAAGAAGAGCAATGCCACTGATAAAGGTTTTGACACGCTGCTCATCATCACATCATGAAGAAAGCTACAGTGGTCAGTTCAAAACCTCAAAACGATGTAGATCTTAGTTACTACATGTAAATTACATATATATTTAAAAAAAATAATCTCATAATGATCAAGAGATTTCTAAGAGGTTGATATTTTGACAGTTTATGTGCTGTTTTCCTGGGATTTTCCAGTAATACATTTTGAATAAGATTTTTCCTGCATGTCAGTTGTTTAACAATGTTTTTTTGGGCCTGACTGCATTGGCTTTCACTGTGTAGTGATTAAAAGGTGGGAAATTTGTGACTACTTGAACTACAGAGTGTCATGTATCTCATGCAGAAACATGAAATAGGGTGGGAAGAGGAAGAGAGGGAAAGGAAAAGAGACAGTGATTGACAGGTGCAGTGAGGCGGCACTGATCTGTAGAGTGGGAAGCACCCCTCAGGAGAACAGCAACTGGATGTGGATTGAGTCTGATGATGTGAAAACGAGGGATGTAGGGATAATCTGCACGGAGGGAAGATGAGCTGAAGTATGAGAGACAGCGAGACCTTTTCCCATGCTTACCTGAACAAACAGCTCCACAACAATCGTCACGTCTTCAGGACTGTAAAAAACAGAGACTATAAAAATATTCTAATGCTGATTTAGAATCAATTTTGGAAACAGTTGTGCTGCTTAATAATTTTTGGAACCTGTGATACTTTTTTCATGATTTTTTGATTAATGAAATGTTAAAAGAACAGTGTTTATTCAAAATAGAATTTTTGTGTTACAATATACACTACTATTTAAAAGTCTGTGGTCTGTAATTTTTTCTTTCTTTTCAAGAAATTAAAAACATTCAGCAAGGATATGTTAAATGGACAGAAATGATAGGAAAGACTTGTATTGTTCTATTTTGAACAAATGCCGTTCTTTTTATATATAACTTTTTATTCATCGAAGAATCAAAGAAAAAAGGTATCACAGGTTCCAAAACATATGAAGCAGCACAACAGTTTCAACACTGATAATAAATCAGCATAATAGAATGATTTCTGAAGGATCATATGACACTGAAGACTGGAGTAATGGTTGAGGAAATTCAGCAATGCATCACAAAGTATATTAAAACAGGAAACCAATATTAGAAATTGCAATATTATTTCACAATATTACTGTTTTGTTCTGTAGTTTTGATCAAATAAATACAGCCTTGATGAGCATAAGAAACTCCATAAAAAACATTAGAAATCTTACTGATCCCAAACTTTTGAAATTTGTGTGTATAGATTTAGATAGATAAATAAATATAGGTGGAAACATCATTTTCATGCAGCTCTTATCCACATAATGAGTTTAAAAACCACCTCTGTCAAGCTCCAGAAAGGAGAAAAAAACTTTTTTTAAAAGGTGTCCAAAATTGTCAAATCAAAAATGTATTTCCTCATGTTTTTATTTAGTTTACTAAAGCATTTCACAATAAAAAATGTGTCAATGCCGGTTTACACAAAATAGTGTCATACAATCAGAGCAAGCTGTAGTGAAACTCCTTAGAAAGATATGGTCTATTTGTGAATGTAAGTTTCGATGACACTTAAAAAAAAAGCTGTACTATGCTGATTTGTTTTTTATTTAATAATTTACTTCTGTTGTACCTTTTGTAAAATCTTTTTATATTCTTTCAAAATTTTCACGGACTCTATAGCACCCCCTTGAGGTCCCCAAGTAGTTTACAGACTGCTGTTTTAGAATCTGTGCTATGCATTGTTCTAATTGTATTGGATTTTCTAGGTATTTTTTTCTTCAAAGCTTGACAGATGCAGTCCCTTAATAATAATAATAATAATAATAAAAAGATTCTTCCAAAATTCTAATTTTGTGTTTCACATTAAAAGAAATAACAGCATGCAGGTTTGGAATGATGGTAAATAATGGCAAGCCTCAAATCAGCAGAAAACTGTTTCAAACTTCACTGTATAGTGGCTAAAAATAACACTTAGGTTTGCTGAGTAATATTTTGGAGGAGGGGAATGGTGTGTGATGGTGCTGAGAGCCTTGATTTGCTAAGAAGCCTGCTGGCTGGTTAACTAATTACTCAGCTTCTTTTGTATCATGAGTGAATCTGGGCTGTATTAATGCTCTGTAAGTGTTGGGCACAAACTACGTAGAAAGGGGTCACGTTTTCTAAGTATACCCTGCAGGCACCAACTCCCTCACCTCCACTCCTGTGTCTCACACTCATATTGCAGGGATGCTAAAAAAACAACAACAACAACAAAAACAAAAAAACAAACTGACAAATATGCTTACTGAGGAACAAGAGAACTAAGTGTGACTGTATATCCCAGTGTTTTAATTTAGCAGGTCAATCTGTCAGCTTGGAACAACAAACTATACATTTCAGAGAAGGTGTGCATGCTAAACTTGAAAAGTGATTTTGACTGGAGGTCATTCAGCTCAGGTTTTACTCTCATTTTCTTGTAAAAGACCGAAACCTTGTGTCTGCTGACTCATTGGTGATTCAGACATCTCATTTTTTTCTTAGAGACAAAAGAAAAAAAAAACATTGACACACACTCATTAGACATAACTTAGCCATCTATCTATCTATCTATCTATCTATCTATCTATCTATCTATCTATCTATCTATCTATCTATCTATCTATCTATCTATCTATCTATCTATCTATCTATCTATCTATCTATCTATCTATCTATCTGTCTATCTGTCTATCTGTCTGTCTGTCTGTCTATCTATCTATCTGTCTATCTGTCTGTCTGTCTGTCTGTCTATCTACCCACCCACCCACCCACCCACCCATCCACCCACCCACCCATCCATCCATCCATCCATCCATCCATCCATCCATCCATCCATCCATCCATCCATCCATCCATCCATCCATCCATCCATCTATCTATCTATCTATCTATCTATCTATCTATCTATCTATCTATCTATCTATCTATCTATCTATCTATCTATCTATCTATCTATCTATCTATCTATCTATCTATCTATCTATCTATCTATCTATCTATCTATCTATCTATCTATCTGTCTCTCTCTGTCCGTCTTCTACCTTTTCCATCCCTCTGCCCTGCCTGACACTGTTCAATTTGCAAAGTTGCTTTCCACAACTCTCCATTGTCAGAGGCTCCTCTCGGAGTGCTGAATAGATGAATGGAAATGGGGAGGAAAAAAAGAAAAGGGGTCGGACATGTATCCATCCCTAATTGGGAGTGGGAGGGAGAAAAGGTGGGCGGGGGGCACGGTTGTTTCTGCGTACAGCTGAAAGCGATATCCTTGTCTCCCCCAGCTTGCCCCACTCCCCTCTGCTCCACCCACAGGATACCTGAGAGTGAGGGTCTCTGGGGAACTGGACTAGGGGAGGCTTTCAGCGGCCATGAAAGGAGAGTGGAATAAAACACAAGAAAACTCCTGACAATATACAGTATCCCTCCCTTGAGCATGGCTCACAGCTGAAACACTATCTGTGCAGCCACTGTACAATGGGGGCAAGAGTCCCTTAATAGATGCATGGCCTTCACAGGTGAGTGGGTGGGACAGCCAGTGCTCTCCAAACCTGGCAGAGTTAAATGAGTTCAAGGCATTGAGAGAGTTGAGAGGGGCAAGAGAGGTCCTGGTGCAGAACTTCACTATATTTGCTTTCCTTTAGGAAGAATTACAGATGTTGTGGACACTGAATTGAAATGATTTACCCCACTTGTTTATCCCTTATCTTTTTTAAACAGTTTACACATTTTTACTTACATTTTAAAATGAATTCTTCCTATGAAAATAGTCCTAGATGTAAATTTCGGATAATAATTGCAATAAAATAAGACCTTCAGAATATAACATATAATATAGTTTACATAATATATATGTGTGTACTGTGTATATTTATTATGTATATATAAATACACACAGATGCATGTATATATTTCAGAAAAATGTGTTTATATATTAAATATATTTATAAAATAAATTATATGAATGTGATTATAGACATGTAAATACATGCAAATATTTTCAAAATATATACTGTATTTGTGTGTATTTATATATACATAATAAATATACACAGTACACACACATGTGACCCTGGACCACAAAACCAGTCATAAGTGTCAATTTTTAAAATTTTTGGAAATTGTTTATTCTGAAAGATGAATAAATAGGCTTTCCATTGATGTATGGTTTGTTAGAATCGGACAATATTTGGGCGAGATTCAACTATTTGAAAATCTGGAATCTGAGGGTGAAAAAAAATAAAAATATTGAGAAAATCGCCTTTAAAGTTGTCCAAATGAAGTTCTTAGCAATGCATATTACTCATAAAAAATTAAGTAGGAAACTGACAAAATATCTTCATGGAACATGATCTTTACTTAATGTCCTAATGATTTTTGGCATAAAAGAAAAATCACTAATGACCCTTACAATGTATTTTTGGCTATTGCTAAAAACTGCAGCGACTTGAGACTGGTTTTGTGGTCCAGGGTCACATACAGTGCCCTCCAAAAGTATTGGAACAGTAATGACAAAATTGCTCTGTTGGTTGTGGAGTCAAGACATTTACAAATATGATTAAAAGATGAATATGAGACAAAACTACAGAATGTCACATTTTATTATTGGGTGATTCAACACATAGGCTAGATGTTTTACCAGCTAAGAAGTTCAGCACTTTTAGACTTTCATCCCTCTATCTGATGTGAGCATAAGTATTGGAGCAGTTGCCTCACGGGTCTTTCTAAGTGATCAGCTGTGTCCTGTTGCATTAATTCTTCAGATATTAAAAGCAGGGAATGTGTCGTATCAGTTATATCCATTACTTCTGCATTCTGAATCCTGCATTCGATGATGACACACACAAACCAGGAAGATGATGCGGGAGCTGACTTTGAGAGAAAGGCAAGCAATTTGGATGCTAAAAGAAACGAGGAAGTTAATTAGAGCTATAGCAAAAACAAAGGGCATGAAGAAATCAAGAGTTTGAACATGAATTTCACCAGCTGAAGAGGAGAGTAAAGGCAGAAACTCCCCAAAACAAACAACAATTGGAATTGGCTGCATTAAAGGCTGGGAAAAGCATTTCAAAGCATGAGACCAAGAGTCTGGTGAGGTCTATGGGTCACAGACTCACTGCTGTGATTGTGCGCAAGGGATCTGCAACTAAATAATAGCTTTTAATCTTTTATATCTGCCTTATGTTCAACTGTCCCAATACTTATGCTCACATCAATGAGTGGGATGAACTCTACAAGTGCTGTTCTTTTTATTTGGTAAAACATGTATGTGTTGAATCACTCAATAATAAAATGTGACATTCTGTAGTTTTGTCTCATATTCATATTTTAATCATATTTGTAAATGTCTTGACTCCACAGCCAACAGAGCAATTTTGTCTTTACTGTTCCAATACTGGGCACTGTATATTATGCAAACAAAGTTTTTTATTTCGTATGCGATATATATATTAGGCCTGCAAAACTGTGTATATTTACTATGTATTTTATATATAAATACATACACATACATGTATATATTAATGACAAATATGTGAGATTTATGTATAAAATATTAATATTTATATATAGTATAATTATATACAAGTATAAATATATAAATATATATATATGTATTTTTCTTTTAAATATACATATATGTGTGTGTATTTCTATATATATTAGCACACAATAGCATGTAAACAAACTTTTATTTTCAAATGTGATTGATGGTATTTTGAATGTAATTAAGCAATTATACACCAATTTTCACAAATTCACAAATAATTACAAAGAAACAGCAACTAATATTAGAATTAAGTGTGCAATTTTGTAGAAAGACTGAAATAGTATTTACTTATAAATCATACTCCAATAATCTTTATTTACAATCACTGATGAGCTTGTAAATAAATGGGTTGTTGGGTGCATAATTGGCTTATGGGTGCATAAAAATGATTTTATAGAGTTTCTGTGATCATGAAGTTCAGAACTGCATATCGGCTCTGTATTCAAAGAAAAACCCACACAGGAGGGTCTTAGATGTGGTTTACACCACAAATGCAATCATTCTCTGTGTCTGCCCTTGTAATCTATATAAATCAAAGCATTCACTACTAGTTTAAAAGAAAGAATTGCCCCTTATGTTCTGAGGTGTGACTCGAAAAGTGCCATCAGCACTACGAGAGCCAATTTTTTAACCTCAACCATTCACTACCACAGCCTCTCGTTCATTGGAAGGGGAAAGGCATGATGGATGTAACCCAACCCATGAGGAAGTCGGCAAAAAGAATAAATGCCCCTACAGTTTAGGTGTTTCCTATACATATGCACACACATCCATATCCTCACAATGAATGTAACTGATGCTCAAAGGTCATTGAACGTCAATATAATTGGCCTCACCATTGTATACCTTTGAATGGGAAGGTTACCCAAGAAGCCTCATGTTGGTGTAGGTAAGTCCACTTTGAACATTTTGCAGACACAAAAGGGCAGCCACAGGAGGAACAAAGATGTGAAGAATCACCACTGCCCTTTCAGTTTCTTTTTACAGTGTGCTGAAAGACATTGAGATGAGGTGGACAAGGTTAGCTAACAAATGGCTAATCCTTCCAGTTTTTTTCTGCAGATTACTTTAATAAACTAATGTGATATATAACATCACATATATGTTTAAAAAATGGTAGTCCAGGTTCAACACATTAAAGGATTACTCCACCCCAAAATTTTTATTTTGTCATTAATCACTTACCCCCATGTCGTTCCAACCCCGTAAAAGCTTTGTTCGTCTTGTGACTGTCCCATTGATTGCCAAGTAAATAACACTGTCAAAGCCCAGAAAAGTATGAAAGACATCGTCAGAATAGTCCATCTGCCATCAGTGGTTCAACCGTAACGTTACGAAGCTACGAGAATACTTTTTGTGCGCAAAGAAAACAAAAATAACGTCTTTATTCAACAAGTTCAGTCAACAGCATTTGCGATGAATGCTGATTACCACAAAAATACATATCTAGCAAAAACCTGGATTACTGAGGCACTTACAATAGAAGTGAATGGGGCCAATTCATAAACACAGTTTTAATAGTATTCACCTTACTGCAACACTGAACAAAGCTATTTTGAGTGAAAGTGCAAGACTTGCAATTCATCACCTGCTATGCTGTAGGTAAATAAAGAGAAATAACAATGTGCAATAAATGGCAAAACTATCTGTGCTACAAACAAGTGTGTTATTTTTACAGTAATACAAATATTTGATAACAGATGCCAATCTACAATATCAAACAACATAACGGACTGTTTTTGTACAGCTAAAATAACTTGGTAGCAAATGACACCGGAAGACTCGTATATTCACGTCACAAATGACACAACTGCTCTTATTTAAAAGTATGGTGGATGGACACAAGAAATAAACAGCAAGTGTGTTAGCTTAATTTTAATGGGAAAAAACAAAAACAAAAATAACAACTTTATTCAATGATAGTCCTCCGCCATTATCGAGAGTATCGCAACGCATGCACGTGCGTTCCTCTGCTCATAAACAAGGCTCAGCGCATGTTCTGTGTGAGCAGCACCATGCACATGCTTTGTGATACTCTACATAGGGTGATGCAGAAGAAAAGAACTGTTGAATAAAGTCGTTATTTTTGTTTTCCTTTTGCACAAAAAGTATTCTCGTAGCTTCATAAAATTATGGATGAATCACTAATGTTACATGGACCATTTTAACGACGTCCTTACTATGTATCTGTGCCTTGAACGTTATGTTGCTGGGCCTTGAACGGTATTTGTGTTGCTGTCTATGGAGGGTCAGAAGGCTCTCAGATTCCATCAAAGATATCTTAATTTGTGTTCCGAAGTAATTACTGACAGAAGTTTTTGGATGAACTATCCCTTTAAAATCACCATAAAAATTACAAGAACAACTTTACAGCTCAAATAATTGAACAACGTTTAACAGAATAATTACTGGATTAACAGGAGAGTTGTTTTTTTTCTGGTAATCAACATTATGCAACAACTGCTGTTGAGTGAGTTTAACTTGTATTGAACCTGGAATATTCCTTTAAGTGCATCGATATCTATTGCATTATGTTCAACAGATACTTCAGTATTTCTCCAAACTGTTTAAAAATCTTTTTTCCTTGTTTTGCAAGTTAAACGCATTCATGGCTAACATTATCTATGATTTCACAAGAATAATCCTGGATATCTTGGTTACATTGATACGCATCAGAGACTGCAGACTAGTGTTCACAGGAAGCCTATGCATTATTCATACCTCTTATTCAGAGGCTCATGTGACGTTTTCTATTATTTTCTTCCCTTGCTTAGATAACAATCTTTTTTAAAACGCCACAAAGCTTTTTTAAACATGTAGTTGTACATGCACAGGTGTATGCGTATGTGTCAACAAAGGCCTCTAATACATTACTTGACATTAATATTTTATAGCGTTGTCTCCATTAGCTGACATCCAAATGCTCTTTTGACAATAGCTGGATGGGTAAAAGTTACCTGGCACAAGTCTTTCAGATCAGTGCTTACATAGTCTGCACTATAACAGTGGATTTTTTCTCTAGTTATCATCCATTTCTGCACTTCTTTTTTCCTCTCTTTTGAATGCCTTGTACACCTCACCCCCACACGCCCTCTTTCTTTTTCTGTCTTGCTCCATGCTTGTTGCTACAGTCTCGAAGCAGATGGAGAGTACGGCCCAGTTTTAGCTTTTGTTCCAACATCCCCAGAGAGTCCGAGCCCTTTCCTTGGCTCCTCCCACTCCCCTTATCTTCAATGAAGTTTAGGAACCTCACTTATCAACTAAGCACAGGAATGAGCATGTGCTCTGCAGGCAGGTTACATTGTTTACTCACTTTACCTTCTCAGTAGGCTATGGATGCAAGTTTGTCCAGTACTGAATGAGGTGGAGGTTTGGTTGATCTTCATGGTGGTGGTTTTTCATGACTTGTCCATCATGCTGAAAAATGGTTGAGGAGCTAGGACAGTAAGGGCAAACAATTCCCCACCACCTCAAACACAAACACACCAGGAAAAATGGAGAGAGAGAAAAAAATATATATTTCAC
Organism: Barbus barbus; assembly: GCF_936440315.1. NCBI lineage: Eukaryota > Metazoa > Chordata > Actinopteri > Cypriniformes > Cyprinidae > Barbus > Barbus barbus. Next base: position 15,589,513 of record NC_136756.1, read on the forward strand.
AACATTGGAATGCATACAAAACTAATCTACAACTGTTCTATTTTGTCACTGTCAAACAAAAACAGTGGAATGTCTAAACATCGGGTTTGAGCCTGAAGTTGGGAAAGATCAAAATTTTCTGCGTACACAACATATTAATAAAGGTATTAAATAGGACACATTATGTTACCATACCATAACGTTTTCGGAATCTTCACTAACACATATGTTGCATTTGTAAGTAATATAAAGTTTAGCATGAAGTTGAAAAGCACCTGCGCACGAGCCTCTCAGATTCTACGAGCCCGCGCATTGCGTGAGGGAGGGGGTATTTGTTTATGTTTTTCCTTCAACGCTCTACCTCAATATTTAATGAGACGTGAAACCTCAACTCAGGCAGTCTCCCAGCTGTTGTCAGGAATACTTTATGAGTAAAACGAAAGTTATATAGTAGCCTATATCGAAGTATGCACTTAAAATACGAAAATTTAAATGCTAAATCATTTTTAAAAACTTATTTTTTTTCTCGTTTCTGTAGCCTAATATGCCCTACATTTTTATTTTATTAAATGTTTCTGTATTAAATCAAACAATATGTTTTACACCTTGGACACCATAAAATCAATGCATAAAAATAATCGTTCTCTTTTAAACCACCATGTGGGGTATTGGTGATGTTGACTAATTCGAATCCAACAAATCCAAGAAAAAGATGAAACTTCTGTCCCATGCTTCTATAGTCCAGAATTACATAAAATGAAATACAAATTAGAATAAAATTGTTTTCTTTATTTTAATGAGATTCGATTCACACATGGGCTAAATGTGTGAATAGGCCTACATATTTTTCCCACCAAAGCAAAACCAAATAAACTATTAAAATGGCTTAAAACATTAAAGAAGAAAGAAAAAATTGGACCATGAACTTTGCCAGATACAAAAATGTAATGCCTATGCTGAATATTTCAAATGTTGCAAGTGCACTAGCTACTGTTTTTCTCAGGCTAAAAGGAGCACAACCAAGAAAATAACTGAAGAGCATTTTAACCTAACGATTTTAAACGCATAGAAAAAATGACGAATGTTTTCCATGTTTGGTAGCATTTTCCACGCTATTTTTGTGTTGAGGAGATAAACTGGACATATCGGTCGAAGCACTGGCATTAGTTCAGCACGACTGGACCTGACAGCTCCTGTAACGATGCCCTTAATAACCGATCTAAGTGCTACTTTAGGAAACAGGCAGCCTCCGTTGTAAAATACCACAAGAAGTTATATAAGGCGAGAGATACAAACATAGAGATAGAAACACAGTTTAAGATTAATCACACTAAATGCGACTATAAGTGCAGGTGATAGACTTTTCAGCTAGTTTACAGTTTGGTAGGCGTCGCTACTCCCCATTTACAGGCGCGTGGTCGCGAAATTTGAGCACGTTTGTCGTTTAAGGGTCGCATGTAACAGGACGGCACAGATGGTCGCGCGGTTCACTGGAAGATAAAGGTATTATGGATAAGGTTGTGAATAATTTAGTGTGCTGAGCGTGTGCATGATATTGCCTATTATTCTCGGTGTTAATCTGGAGACGAGCGGCTCAAGTGATTGGTTAAACGCAGGGGTGGAGACACAAAAAAGCAGGTACACAGGGCCCACTTTCATTAATAATTCCTGAGCAATTCCAGTGAAGTCTTTGAAGGGAGCGGACAAAAAAGTTTTGGAAAATTACCTATCCCTTCTATTCGTAAAGGGAACTCTCTCTGTATCCTTTATCGTTGTTGAAAAGTGTTTAAATAATAAACAAATATAATGCTAACTCTATTAAATGAACCATAACGCTTTTTTTATAACATGCAGAATAATTTACCACAGTAAATGAGGTTTTAAAATTATTAAACCTAATTTTTGGGGAGGTTCTGAAAAAGAAAAGTGGTTCAAATGTTTTTGCAAAACATGTAGGCTATTTTAGAGGTCTTTAGTTATTTCAGTTTTATTTAACAACAACAAAAAAGGTTGTAAGCCCCCTTTTAGTCTAAGACATACGAGTGCGCGTGTTTGTGTGTATACTTCAGCACGTGTACTCCGGTGCGTGCTGGCGGGCGTGTGTGCGCGTGTGTGGCAGACTCACAAACCGAGTGTATAGTCTCTCGAGTCAGGTCCTGTGGGACTCCACTCGTTGCGCTCACCAGCTGACAGCGCGTGCTTCCAGGAGGACACCCAACACCCCATTGCCACGGGTCGGCCAACAATTTTGTAAAAGTTGATAAACGCTTCAATTAGGCTACAGTTAAAACAATTTCTTCAATAAACACGAGGGTGCTTATAGATAAGAAAGCTATTAAAACCCATTCATACGCAAAATGAAATAATTAATGATGTTTGTCATGGCTCGAGGGTAGAGAAGCTGAAGCTGACAGTTGGCACGGGGGCAGTTGGCAGGATACCAGCATGCATATGAACCGCAAGAAGAAAACATTAAACGCCTTTAGAGAAGTGCTTCCAAACTCTGACTAAAGAAAAGAGTAATAATGAGACTGGATCTGACTAGATTTAAGACGATTGTAGAACGAACAGCTAGCCTAAATGAAGTTTTCTTAAGAGATTGGGTTATTCATGACCGCGTTTACTTCTAAAATCTTTCGCTTATAAAGAAATTCGTATACGAAATCGCCACCTGGTGAAATACGTTTACGTTACGTTTTCTCATGAGATCGGGTTGGTTTTAAACCTGTGAAACACGATAAATATTATTAATAGGTTATAGCCTAAATAACAGTTTACAGTAGCCTATTTGACAATTAGGCTATAAGTAAAACTTCAGAAGAGAAAGCTAAAACAGCCTCAGAATGAACAGACTAAACAGTAATATGATTAACTGATATTATGTAGCTACTTTGGGTGATTGCGAGTTGAATCAATGTGGGGTTTTTTGTTCAGTGTGTCGCTGTATACCGTGTTCTTAATGCATTGATTTGATGATCTGATTTTCTTGATTTTTGTGTAAATAAAATTAAATATTAAATAAAATAAAATTAAATGTTTTTATTATAGCCAACACTGTGTTGCAGTCTGCTGCCATAGAATCTTCCAAATAGAACGTTAATCTCTAATTACAGAAAAAAACAACAATAAACAAACATGTTGATGTAGGCCTATATAAAATAACCAGAAACCATATACTGATCCGAGGAGCCTATAATGTAAAATTAAGAACTTTTTGAACCAAATAACCAACTTAAGAAAGTGTTTCTTATAAGAAGATGGTTAAAAAGTTCTTTATTGGCATTTATGGTTCCATGAATATCCTTTAACATCCATGGAGCCTTTTCATTCCACAAAAGGTTTATAGTGGAAAAATTTTTTTTTTTTAGATTATACAAATATTCTTCACTTTAAAAAAAAAGGGGTTTTCATTGTTCATTTAAAGGTTCTTTGCGGAAGCAAAAAAGGTTCTTCTATGGCATCGCTACGAAAACAACCTTTGGAAGCCTTTTTTTTTTTTTTAACGGTGCTGCAAAAAAACACTGTACTTGACTAAAGTTCTCGCTTAAAAAAAGGTTTGTTTGCTTGTTTTGATACAAAATTAATTATAGACTACAGTACGGTAAAAATGTAATTATTAATTGTTCGATCATGTCACACATCATTTAGACTACAAGCATAAAATGTATCACACCTATATAAGTAGCCTACACGTTAAGGGCTAAACCTAATTAAAATTAGGCTAAATGACATTAGATAAAGCTGGTGCCCATATATTAGGATTTACTTTATTAAAAAAAAAAAAAAAGATCTAGATTCTAGAAAATTTCTTAGATAAAATCGTAATTAAAAACTGATAACAACAATCACTCAGAGAAATAATCACGTTAATTTTCCTTTTTTATTTCTACAATAAAACAAAACACGAGCAAAACTGCTCATTTTCAATAACGCAAAAAAAAATTTGACAAGGCAAACGGAAATAAATAGCTTACTTCAGCTACAGAAGCAGAACAAAACTTCTTTGCATTGAAATCAAATATTAAAAACAAACGGATGTACAAAATCTAATGGCTATATTAAATATATTCATCAAATTGGCATTACTTCTACATAAACACACAATTTCTTGTTCCATGACAAAAGAGTGTTTCTCAAGCCTATGGCCCGTTTTTAAAGTGCACGTAAACTTTAGAAGTTGCAAATTCTTACAGGGTTCAAAATCAATCGTATGTATGAAAATAGGCCCATGACAATCACGTCAAAACAGTTCACGGAAGACAGTTTTATGCATGACATTCGAGCCCATGGCACTGCTGCACGCGGCAGTTCACATGGCGTAGGGGTCTGGTCAATGTCACGAGAAGGCAACTAAATCTATTGGCGTCAGACACAACAGCAACATCATTGTCAAAAGATCATACAACAAAATGGATAAATAAAGCAACCCATTACAAAGCCCAAATATGCGATTGACACGATTGATGGACAGTCCGGTTTGTGTGTTTTCTAAAAAGCGCGGCGCTTGGACAGTTTCAGTTCCGAGAGCTCGTCCTCGCTCTGCATCTCCAAGTGCGTTTCGTCCGAGTCACTGAAGTGCGAGTGAGGGGAAAACTCTCCGTCGCTCCGGTTCGAACGAGGCGAGTCTTTGCTGGCCTCTGAACCGGACTTGCTCGTTCCAGAGGGCGATTGGAGGTCTTGCTCCATGAAAGAGGCGAAAGTTGCGTCCTCGTACTGGTACGGGTAACCCGCGCCCGCGCCTCTCCGGCAGACGTTCGGCGATCTTCTGGGAGAGCGGTCTTCCTCGAACGCGTTGGCAGGCAGCAGGTCGCAGTTTGGCGGGTCGGCTTTAACACCGGGGCCCTGAAGCAAGTCGGACAGGGCGTTGATGTAGATCTGGGCCATCTGTAGGGTTTCGTATTTAGAGAGCTTCTTGTCATTGTCCAAGGCTGGGATGACGCTGCGCAGCTCGTCGAAAGCGTGGTTCAATCCGTGCATCCTTCGCCTCTCCCGGGCATTGGCAGCCACGCGCCTCTGTTTCTGCACGACGTTGGGCGCTTTGCTGGATGGGGCCCGCTGTCTGCCCTCATCTGCAGCCACAGCCCCTTTAAGCCGGCAGAGCTCGCGTACTTTGACAGGACTCTTACTGCTCTTCCTGAAGTTGGAGGCAGAGGACACGCCTTCCGCGCTCGAGCCGGGCGAGTGCAGCAGGTATTCGGCGTGTGCCGCGCAGGTGCCAGCCTGCACGGGAGCCAGCCAGGCGCGTGGGTCACTGCTGGCCATGAGTGCCAAAGCTGGTGGGTACTCGCGCTGCTCCCCCCGCCCCAGGCTCGGATGCTGGACGTCGAGTTCAACCACTTCCCTTGTATCCGTGCTTACGCCGTCCACGTTCATTCCATCCATGTTGTTGTTTTGTGCTTTTTGGAGGAAAGTGGGTGGCTATGGATAAGGGAGCGGGATTTTTGCCGTGGAGGATTTCTCTTCTTACACCTGTGGTGAAGGGGATTTCTTTACCAATGTCTCAGAGCGACTCGTCGGTTTTAAAAGCGGCACGCGCCGGGGAGCCCCCCTTCTCAAGCTGGTCGCGTGGCGCTTTGACCAATAAGAGCACGCGGGGCAGGCGCGTGTAGGCGACCAATGAGAAGTCGTAGTAAATCCGAGAGAGGTTATTATGCCCACACTTTTTTTTTTGGTAATGTAGCGCTTCAGACCTGTTTAACTAGAGAATTATGATCACAATGGGTCGTCCCACAGGACGCACTCAGAAACTTAGAGACTGAATAAAGTTATGTTGGCGAGCCTCCTCACACGCTATGTTTAGGAAATTAGATCTAGTCTATAAAGTGCAATAGAAAAAAAACGAAAAAAAAAACTTGTCTCGACAGTCTCAAATGAAGTGAAAGGGGTTATCACAACTGTTTATTTGAGAACACCGTGTTTTGAATCTGCTTGTGTCCATTAAATGCTCGTGAACATATTCAGCTGAATTGAGTCCCATTTTCTTAAAGCAAACCTTTTATTCTACCTTTTGAAGGAGAAAGAAAACAATCAGCTACATTGCTTTTAGGCATTGTGTCTTCATGCGTACAGTTGCATGAAATGAACCCTTCTTTGGTTTCTACTTGCCAACGGAATTTAGTAGGCCTAGTTAGTTTTATTAATTTAGGCATTTATCATTTATTTCTTAGTTTACGTAATCGTACTTAGCTATAGCCTATAATATAATCTTACTTACAAAATCATACATATAGCCTAATACAATAAAACAAAACACATAATATACAAAATAATTCTCTATTGAAAAAATCTCTGTTGCGCAACACACGAACATTAAATAAATAGCAATAATTCATTGTTTTATTGATGCACAGTTAAACACTTTAAAAAAATGAGTGTTAATACCAGATTGAGTTTCGTTTTCTTTTTGAACAAGTTCAAAACCTTTTGATCCGATTTAAGGAACGCCCTTTTAGCAAAAGAGCTTCCCAAAGATCCGAAACTTGATCTGGAGGCGCGACAGTCCCTTGCTATCACGAGCTTTAGAAAGAGAGCAAGTGCAAAAAGGGCAGTGAGATAATAATGGGAAAAAATACAATTACTACAACTGCTAATAATAATAATGTTGATGATGACGCCCTTTTCATAGGATTGCTGATGACAGACACTTTAATTTTACCGTAAAAACATAAAAATATATATAAAAAAATTATAATAAAGTAAATGGAATTAGCTAGTTACGCATATAAACTTAGCGTGTAACTAAGAAAAGGCATTAATATTAGAAGTTAATTAGTTATAACGTGGACAATGTGCAGACAGCAAAGTGTGCATAACTTTTTGACACGAGCTACAGCTGCGTTCCCTGCTTTGTCACTGAAACAAGTATTATTTAATGTAAGGCAGTGATGCACAGGACCTTAATTCCTGTTTTCTGGCATTAAAAACTTCACATTAATCTTTTTACATTTATTCATGAATTCATAGAGCGCAGAGGCTTGCGGACTGGCGCCTGAGCTCACCCCAACTGGAGCCTCATCCAGGCGGCTTGTGTGTCTTGGAATAGGTCCTAAAGCAAACAACAGGTTGGGATTGCTGCCGTCGATTATTAAAGTGTCCCAGGGACAATAGAGACTCAATGTTCCATTCGACACGCCTGAAGAACTCTTTGGAAAAAGGGCACAAAATGTGTCTCGATGGGGGCTTCCACCGCGATCGAGTCTGCGTGCTGCTTTCCTCATTCCTGTCTCCCGGGAAACCCAGAGATATCGCGTGCTTGATAAAAGTCGATAAAACACATCACAGGGCTCCTCAACACACGTAGTAGTATATTAGTAGCCTAATAACGATTTTCATAGCTACTACATATATGATAAATAACAAAAATTTTTTTATCCATGTAACAAATATTTACATAGATAAAAGTAATAATTTATATTACATTTAATAATTTATATATATATTTTTGTTTCATTATCCAGTACATAAACCTCCTGATGTTACCGTTTAAAGCGAGCTTGCGTATTCACAAGCGTTTAATTTGATGTGATGTATTCCATAATACGTGAAACCTGAAACAAATAAGATCTCTGATTTTCTAAATATCAGAACAGGTGCACATTTTAGTATGCATCTCTTTACAGCTGTGGGAAACTGAAAAAGCCACAAAAGCGACATCTAGTGGACTTGTAACGCACTTAACGTAGATCAAGTGCTTATTTTCTTCAGAACTTGAGATTTTTTTTGAGAAAGTCTAACGTTTTTCTAATTTGATTAAGAAGTTATCCTCTGTTTTCATGCATACAATATCTGTCATTTAACATGGAGTTGTGCAGGCCTGTTAGTCCTTGAAGAGCTACAGATCGCAATTGTCTGCATCTCGGCCTTCATGGGTGGGTGGGTACTATGCGATGTGCTGTAAGTGTAAGCTTTTTATCGTTTAAAATGGAAAAAAATATTCTAGTGCATCAGGATTTGGGAAAAAGCATAGCAGGCAATATCACAACCCATGTCTAAACATTATATGCAATAAATAGCATAAACAGACTCACATACAAGAACTTGGCCTAATACATGTGGAACATGACAGGTTCAGGGTTAGACTTGTGGCGACAAACTCTTCAATCACTAGAGCATGACTTGAAATACTGTGGTGCCTTTCACTTTGACCTGTAGAGCATGAATCTGGTTCACAAATTTAAAAGCCAACAGTGGCTAACCTCTGACCACAAGCTTCATTGTGTTCAAAGAACTTTGTGTTGATAAGCTCATCCTGAGGTGGAAAGGACGAAACAGAACAAGTTACTCTTCACATGTACAACTGTACTGTTCGGGACATTATTGTGTCTGTATGCCATTTTTGATGATACAGACAACACAACAAAAACCACTGTAGAAAACATGTTTATTAGACAAATTATACACAGAAAGCTTTGCCACTTGTAACAGAGGCCTCAGTTTGTTCCATTTGAATAATATGCAACACATACAACAAAATAGGCCTATATTAAATACTGTACATTATAATCAGTTGAAAATGATGTAATCCTGTACAATTCTATGTATGAAATTAAAAATGTTAAAGGCATAGCAGGTTTTGCATGCTTCTTTTACGGAAAAAAACCTTGCTTCCTTTTTGACAGATTTGGAAATTAAAGTGAAATGAAGTCGAATGAGAATGCCTTACCGTCAGAAACCGTGGAGAACTTCTTGTAATGTGATAGCGGCTAACTGAGCTTTACAGACTCAGATATTATACTCTATATCTTCTTTAAATCCAACAAAAAATGATCTGCATGTAAAATATACACTTTAATGTCTCTTCATTTACTCTAAATAAAAATCTTTAAACTGATACTAAATAAAATTGCTCCTATAGTCTTTCAGTAATCGTATCTTAAGAAAAGTACATCTAGAATGCTTGCGTCAAAACACTTGCTGTTCTCTACACACAACATTTGCGAATTAGTCAGAGGATAAAAACTGAAAGCTCATTCTAAACGACTAACATTAGTAAATATTAATACAGTTTATGTTAGTGAAAAGGATTGGTTTGTTTTCTGTCCTCAAAACGTGTTTTTTTTTTAAAACTCTCACCACACCTCGATGGCCTTGTTTAAACAATTAGCACTTTAAAAAAAAAGTTAGATAAATAGTACCCCTTAACATTTACGAAATTAAATAGAAATATATTTCAAATAACCCCACAAAAGTTGCCACCGTATCAGCGTTTTCAGATTGTGACAGGACCGACACGTGAAAAGTAAAAAAAAGCCCTGTCTCCTAAGGATCATGTTAAGAATTTGTCTAAAAACCCTCTCACTTTTTGATTTCCAAAATCTATGATGCACAGCCGCGAGATTGTGGCATATACAATGAAACTATTCTACACAATGTTTTTGTCGAATCCTGGAGTACGAATACAGAAGTGAATACAAACTCTTAATTGTGCAAATCAATATAAGATGACGGCACTGAAGCAATTTCAAAACTAATCATTAAAAAAAGAGAAAACTAAAACTACAGACAGCTCTGAACACTTTTTTGTTGTTAAAACTCTCTGACCAGACACATTCCACGCATTAAAGATTCATTATACTTAAAGTCAGTAAGAGACATTTAGTAGCATTTGTCCCCCCCCCCCCCCACAGTATAATAACTTTTTTATTTTTTATTTTAAAGTTCATCACAGTCTTTTCATCAGAGTGTCCGTTTAAAGACTCAAAGTAGATCTGAACTTCAGGGAGATGGCAAGAGAGGATGAGAGGTCTTTAGAAACACAGTCACTCGCTGTGAAGCTTCAGAGAAAAGCAGGTTGTTGTTTAGCAGCGCCATGTTGAATACGTCAGCTAGAGGGAGTACTGAACATTAACCGAGCGCTAAGATGAAGCAAAATTCAGTAGATGAGTTGACAAGATTCTTCCAAACTGAGTTATTGCAGATTTGGGAAACACTTGGCAGAGTCTTTTGTTTTTTCTTCCCGAAAAAAAAAAACAAATCCCAAAAAAGGTAAACATACTATCATTGCGACATTTTGAGTTTTTTTTTTCTCCCCACGAAATCGAATGTGGCAAACAAAAGGCAAATTCATTTAGTTCACAGAGAAAATCTCCCGACAAACCACAACGACAATAATGATAATTTTATTCCACCCTCGTCCTGTCGGCGAGTTCGTTTGGGACAAACGAGCTCCATCGCGAAGAGCAAAGCCAAGAGAAAACGACAACCGAAAAGGAACATTTGTATTTACATATATCTCTTTTTTGTTTTCAACTCACAGGCCCAGGAAACCCTGCAGTCTATATGGAGGTGCCCCTGTCCGGGTCGTTGCCGTAGCTGAAGTTGGGGGCTGGGGTGGGCTGATATGGGATGCTGGACATTGTCTTGACGGGGCTGCGAAAGAAGCCGCCGTTGGGGGCCCGCTGCCGGAAGGGCCCCCCAGTCCGGTGGTCCTGCACGGCCCCAAAGGCGAAGCCGGCCGCCGCTTTGGCCGACAGGTTGCGGCTGAGAGTCTGGATCTGCTCGGGGATGAAGGTGGTGGTGGTGATGTGCGTGTTGCGGAAGTCGCTGATCTGCTCCAGGGCCTGCCGGGCGGCCGGGAGGGAGTCCATGTCCAGGGGCGTCAGGTCGATGGAGGAGGTGGAGAACTGTTTGTGGGGGCTCTCATCCTCCGTGCACAAGCTGTTAACCCGGTGATGAAGGTGCTCCAGGTCGATCTCCTTATCGTCCTAGTGGAGGGGAGAACGGGAGGAGGAAAGTGGAGTGGGGAGGGGTGTGGGAAGAAAATAAGGAAGGAGAGAAGAACAGGAGGAGGAGCGAAGGTTGTTACAGGATCAGAGAAGAAAAGAGGTGTAAAGTGAAGAGTAGGGGTGTGTAATTGTAAGAGCAGATACAGCGGGATGGGTTAGTGAAGCGGGACGGCGTGAAGTGGTTAATAGGGAAACGGATGGGCGGTGGAAGAGGAGGAACAGGAAACGCAGGCAAAGAAAGGCGAGAAAAGGAAGGAGGTGGTGAGCCAGTAAGATGGGAAGGAAGTGTTCGGATGCGGTTGTGAATGGATGGAAACATCGAGAACATTTAGAAGAAGGTTGAAGGTGGGTGTCAATGGAGATTTAGCAGGCCCGATGAGGTTTTAGTGTTTGCATGGTTAGCAAGACAGAAAAAGAAGGGGGAGGAAGGTACAAAAAGTGAAACATACTGAGCTATGGTAATGAAAACACATCAGTCTTAACTAGTAATGTCCTTGGACTTATCGAGAACTATTAACAACATTAATGTCATTGCGTGACACATGGATCTTTGGATATGTAGATACAGTCTACAAAACCTTTCCACTTTCAAGCCATCTGAAACCACGGTCGATCTATTGTATATTACGTTTAACTAACATAACCACTAAAATATGTGGATTGCTTAAAACAAAAAATAAACTCACGGGGTGACGTGGGCTGACATTGTGGCTGCAATGAGATAAATGGCCTCTGGATTGGACCAGCATAAAGCACTTTGTTGATTGCAGCCACCAGCAGCAGGCAGCGTGGCCCTGAGTAAAAAGGGGCGGAGGGGAAACCTGGTTGGGCCGAAGGGGGCGGGAGGTCGGGGGCAGCTTGTAGTTACCTGTCCTACCACCACAGTGGAGGAAGGCAGTATAAAAAGGGTGTAGGAGTGAAGGGAACAGGGATTGTGGGAAGGCTGTTACATGACAGGACACATTTGTGTTGTTCTCTGGGGACCATGTGCTTTTCGGAATATTTGCTGTTTCGAATATAATAAATACCACTTGTGTTTTTGTTTGTGGGGCAGGGTAAGATTGCTCCAAATATAACTCTAAACCAGAGATATGGATGTGACACTAGAGTGAAATCTTTAAACCAGTGGTTCTCAACCTTTTCAGTACAGTTATAATGGAGCTACATTCGGCATCTGTCCAACTTTTATGTGACAATGTGAAACTGAATATCTGACGGATTAGGTACACACGTATCACCTTTATCTTCTGAAGCACGCGCACAATGCAAAGACCAATTGTTGTCTAAAACTACAATTAGGCTACATTATTCAGATATATTAGTCTAGATCTCTTAGACTCCACAAAGGCCTGAGTGGTATGATTTCAGTTTACATTACATCTTAAAAAGTCTAATTATTGCTCTAGTTTGACTAAAGCTGCATGTAAACACTTATTGTGAATATATCCTTTGAAATAACAAATGTGCTTGTTTAGAAACTTAAGTCTGTCAATAGATTAATTAATTATAAGAACTCAGAAAAATGTCCTTATATTTATATTAAAATATATTGATTTTGCTGCCCTGTTGGAAGTTAAGTACAAGATTCGATTATAAATCTTAAAATTTTAAATATAGACATCTAAGAAATTGTATTATTAATAAATATAAATGCTTCATGTGAAGTTTGCTGAGGCCCCCTAGTGGCCCCCCTGATTGAGAACCACTTCTTTAAATGACAGCTTACCTGTTGCATCGACTGCATTGTGATTCTGGGATGGAATACTGAATTAGGCACAGTCTGGCTATTGCAACACCAATCTAAATATTGAACAAGTTTTTCAAACGCCAGCTTGCTGGGCAAAAGCTATTTATATGGGTTACTCCACTCCAAGGCTACGCAGCTCAAATAACTGTTTGCGCTGTCATTTCTGTATTCTTTTTGCCAATTTTGTCTAGTGTCTATGCAGCTTGGCACTAATGTGGCTTTAGCTGCAACACAAAACGTATCATAGCGCATTTGGTGCCGGGGCCGATTTCATAACCTACGTGGGCTCGAGGCTTGGAGAAGTGTGGAAAGAGTGTAGCTCAGTGCTGGCAGAAGACAGTTCGCGACGGGATGGCGAACGTGTGCCTCAGCTTGGAGTCAAGGGGTGTGGCGCAGCATGCAGGTGACAGGTGATTGGAGGAAGGCCTGAGCGTGAGCATGATGTCAGTCTGCGGCTCATGACATGGCTCGTCTTGCCTCACAGACGGTCCGTCTGCTTGTGTCTGTGTGCGTGCGTGAGCGTGTGTGAAAGGACAGAGGAATGAGCGAACACATGAGGCAGGCAGATGAGAGGATGGGGAAAAGGTTGTTTTCAGAGAGGTGGGGGAATGAGTAGAAAAAGACAACAAACAAACAGTCAGCACACAGACGTTGTTTTTTTTTTCTTTTTTTATGTCCAAGGAGCCAGATACCTGGAAGTGTGAGATGGTAAAAATGGCATTTTGCATTTCTCTCCCACGCCCGCTTTAACCCCTCAACACAGAGTACTTATCTATAAAACAAAATCAACAAAATAAAAGGCTTTGACAGAAGAATAACATGATTTTTGGTCTTTTCTGAAAAATAATAAAACATTTTCAGAGTAATGACTGACACAAGATGCTGTTTGGCGTTCGGCGGCCTCGGTTAATTATGCGGCTGCATGAGGTCTGACTTTCAAATACTCACTATTAAAGCCACCGTGAGTATAATTTCAATACATCTTCTCCTTTGTATAGGATTAAAAGATGGCATCATGTATTTTATTCATTTTTTTCTTGTTTTTAATATTGAAAAACAGTTGGGTGTTTGAATGCAGACCTCGAAACCTAGAGGCAGGCCTAGAAACGTAGAGGCACCGCAGGACTCCAGACAACCACCATATCAATGACACAGCAGACATCTGAGGTGAAGAACTTTTCATCATTTAGTTTTTCAGGAATGATTAGGACACAAAGCTTGGCATGTGAAATGACTTATTCACACAAGAAAACCTCGGGTTCTCTGGACCGCCTGCTCGTCTTCTCTGGATTGACAGGTGGTGCGCTATAAAAACTTGGGTGGCAATACGTAATTCATCACTATGAGTTTGAACTAATTTTGACGACTTGTCATATTGAATTATTTCAGATCAATTACAACACCACAGGAGCCATGATGGCGAGATCACAGAGAAACAGAGGAAACAGGGACAAACTAACACCATGGCATATGCAATGTGTGTGTGTTTGTCAGACACAGAGACACAAGCACAAAGTCATTCTATTGTTCTGATGTGCAATGAACACCGTGTTAGCCAGGTGTCAAGAAATATTACAAAGAAAAGAGGAAGCAGTCAGGAAGAATTAAGGATGTACCAAGACACTAGGACACACCAAACAGAAAGTTACATCATGCTGAGAGATGAGAGAATGGTTTAAGGATGTACCAAAATGACAATTAGAAAAGACAAAATGACAACAAGTCCTACAAAAATCAGTATTTTTGCAGTGTTTTCCAGTTAAATTGATCCAAATATCCTTAAAATAAGACAAATTTTCATTAACTTATATAATAATGTATTTAATTAATTTCCGAACACCAGAGATAATTTTACTGGAAAAATTTAAAACAAAAATACTGTCTTTTTGTGCAGTAAATGAATGTGGTTAAAACTCTGACATCAACAAGCTAAAGACCTTTAATTGTAGAACCGAAAGCATCTGACATGAGTGTGATATGTGCAAATTTTTAGTGTTTGTTTTGTCTCGGTCGCTTTTGGCACTAACACTTGTCGCTCGCTGAACCGTGCGTGTTAAAATGCGTGCTTATCAGCATGTCAGTGTGAATATTTGTGCAAAGCTCTGCCAAGCTTCTACTCTGATGGAACTGTCTGGAAGAGTGCTCCGAGGAATGAGCCCAACTCAGCATGATCCAACCACTGGGGCAGAAAGGAGCGGGTTCAAGTGTGATCAGAGCCAAAGCGCTCTACTTGAAAAATCCCCAGAGAGAATCATCTCTGTGCTCAGTCTTATATCTTCAGCTACACCACTATGTTAGCTGTAATTAATGATTAAACATGCTTACAGAATATACAGTACAAGGTCCAACATTAACTCTCTGGAACAAAGGCCACTGGCAGGTGAATTTACAGGTTATAAATATTTATGGTATAAGTGATTTTATTTTGCATTATTAAGAAAAAAAATGTTTTCATCCTATACTCGTTGTATATTTGTGACAAAGTGTAATATATTGTGCAGCATCATGCAAAAAGAATATGCAATATTTTGCACATTATAAAATACCATTCAAATGTTAGAGGTCGAAATTATTTTTTGAAAGAAATTAATAGTTTTAATCAGCTAAGATGTATTAAATTCATCAAGGGTGTTCTTTTGAACTTTCTACACATCAATGAACCCTGAGAAACGCTTTCCACAAAAATATTAAGCAGCACATTTTTTTACTTTGATAATAATTATAAATGTTTCTTAAACATCAAATCCGCATATTAGAATGATTTCTGACAGTTGATGTGACACTAAAGACTAAAGCAACGGCTGCAGTATATTCAAGGGATAGTTCACTCAAAAATTAAAATTCTGTCATCATTTAGTCACCCTCACGTAGTTCCAAACCTGTATGAATTTCTTTGTTCTGCTGAACACAAAGGAAGATATTTTGAAGAAAGTTTGTAACCAGGCTGTTTTGGGGCACCATTGACTTCCATAGTAGGAAAAAAAAAATACTATGGAAGTCAATGGTGCTCCAGAACTGCTCTGTGTCCCACATTCTTCAGAATATCTTCCTTTGTGTTCAGCAGAACAGAGACATTCATACAGTTTTGGAACTACTTGAGAGTGAGTAAATGATGACAGAATTTTCATTTTTGGGTGAACTCTTTTAGCTTTGCCATCACAGGAATAAATTCAATTTCAAAATATATTCACATAGAAAACAGTTATTTTAAATTGTAACAATATTTTGCGCTATTAATGTATTTTTACTGTAGTTTTGTTTACTTAAATGCAGCCATTGTGTGCATAAGATATGTTTTTTTTTCTGAAACATTAAATTCTTACAGACGACAAACTTTTAAATCATTAGTAGGGTATCATTTAATGACAAAAAAGTTAAGATATCTTAGATAAAAATGCCATGATAGCAATTTTTTTTACATAAAATAGGTCAGACTATCATTATTACAAGTCCATTTAAACCATGTAATGTCACAGTTCCCCCAGTTAAGTTGTGTTAAGTTGGACCTTGTTCATATGAGAGTAAAAATGAGTCATTAAAATTCTTATAAGACTTAAATCTGCTATATTTGTGGCATGCCGTAATAATAATAATAAAAAAAACCTAACACTATATTGAATCCTGTTAAACCAACAGGATTAAATATGCTCATCTGCCATTTCTGGAAGAGACAGATGAGTTACACTAATGTCAGAGCATTATGATGTCCAGCGGAGTGGACAACGGCTTTCAGAGGAACAGGGATGATGGAGAGGGGCTCTCTCTGTGGGGTCACGAGAGGCCTGCTGCTGCCCCTGATAGATAAAAGCTGCTTCATGGCGGGAGGACGGAAGACAAGAAAAGGCCCCTGACCACTGATCAAAAGCACTACGGAGACTGTTTTTCAGGTGGAACGCTGGAGATGAAATGCTGTGTTTTTTGGCCTGTGGAGAGTCTGATGACACGGACCGGAGGGGTGTGAGGAGAGGTCAGGTGTGTATGTTGGGGGGGTGGGTGATGGGACTCGGTTGGAGTAATGAGGGAGAAGGGGATGTGATATCAGGAAAGGAAACACCCACAATATGACAGCTGCAGAAGATAACAAGGAGCTACAAACTCATCAAATCAAAGAAATGCGTCAAGAGCAACATCACAAAGGTTCATTCGCAGCCATATGAATGTATTGTCACTGTTACCAAGTGTTTTCATGTAAAATTCAAGTGTTTAACTGCAGAGTGTGGGCTCGTTTGTTAATTATCGTTAACTGGATGCCAAAGAACCATAGACAAACAGTTGTAAAAACAAGAAAAACAATATGTCTAAACTGATCTTCACAAACTGAAGAATGGGATATCAAAGAAAAATTCGAGCCTTGTCTTAAAGTAATTATCCAGATATATGCAGCACATATATTTTCAAACAACTGCTTATTTATTTATTTTTTTCTCAGCAGAGCTCTATTACAGTTATTGTGCTTGGCAGGCAATTGAACAACATTGTGTTCTTTTTGGAGAGGTTCGCTTGTTTAAGTGTGCTATCAGAAAAAATAATTTGTTGAAAAAGTGCTTCATCTGCTGTTTGTAATGCTGACTATTTATTTTAAACTCTTGTCTTTTTTGTTGATGTAACTAATATCCTCCCAAGGCTGGGTGGTATGATAGTGTATGACCAGTAGAGATTCAGGATTTATGTTATTTACAATTAAAAATGATGAAGAAACATATCAAGTTGTGTCTTTTATACTGGTTACAGTGGCCAAGAGCAACTTTGCAACTCAATATTATAGAATGATTTGAGGTTACAGGTGAGTATAACAGCTATTTTACAACAGCATCAAATGTCGTAATTTCCTTCATATTATCTTTTAATTTGCAACCATAAATTACCATATAAAAGAGAAAATGATCAAATTTTCTTTTTTGATCAATGATCAATTTTTCAAATTGCATTATTCAAAAATTAGTATAGCCACATGGTTAATATAACAGTAATTAATATTAAAATGTATATTCTATACTTATTTTATATAATTATTAATTATTTCTATATATATAAGCAGCAACTTGTTAAACTCGTATTATCATAAGACTTTGGTCATACTGCTAATTTTTACACCCTTTTTTCCTTATTGTCTTCTATTAAGTGGAAATTTAACTTGAATTTCAATAACAACTGGATCCCATCTGTTCTTGGGCAGTTGGAAAATCTCCCACACTCTTATGTTAACGATATAGGTTTATGATCATCCAAATCCCTACATCAACTGTCAAGACTCTCACCTCCTTCGATGGCACTCTGGAGCCCTTCCTTCGCGTCCACCAGGTCTCCACAGTGGCAATAAGACAGGAGAGCACCACACCGGCTGCCAGTACAAAGAAGACCCCAGTAAAGCTGTGGATGTCCAAGGCGCTGCCACTCTTTCGAGTGCCCACTGGAGAGTACAGGTCACACGGACTGTCCCGCGGCCACCACTTCAGCTTCAAGATGTCCATGTCTCCATTCTGCTGAAGCTCCAAGATCCTGGACACGGACAAACATACAGATGATTCTTTTTAGTTAGGGGCACTTAGACTACTTCAAATAGCATCTAAATTATAACATTCATCCTGCAATACAGAGAGTAAATATCATACCATGACATATTAGTCCAAATAGACTTTTTAGAAGCCTTGGACTTCCTAACAAAACAAGTTATCCAGCAGTTGATTAACTTTCAACATATGATACAAAGACAAAGAAGTTTTCTTTTTGAATTATTATAAACTGTATATGGCGCTCAACCAGGGGGACTCAGCAAATCTTCCAGGGGGTCTCTTGAGTCAAGTAGGTTGAGAATCACTGATATTTAATTAAAAATGCTTAATGACAGCAGCTCATTAAATATCTGAGGTCAGTAATTAATTAAAAACAACAATCCTTGAAAATGCATATTAAAATAACTTATTAAAACGGGATTTTCATTAACATATGCAAAGCTGAATCTTATAGAACTTTTTATACAGCATGGAGTTGAAATGTCTGGACAGACAAAATCCTATCAATTTCTGCACATTTACAAAGAAAAAAGTAAGAGACACCATAAAATTCATTATAACCCACCATCTAAAACTAGAGCATTTTTCTTCAGGAGCCAGAAATGTTCCCCTAACTGAAGAATCATCCATTTGCTCAGAAATAACATATAACAGAAATAGCTGCTTCAAGTCAGCTAAACTAAGACAAATATGAAGCTTCATTAGATAACTGAAGTGCTGCACTCCATGCCTGGACATTTACTACCGGCCTAAATATATGCACGATTATGCGCAATTTTATTGTGTGTTGCATTACAGAAATGGACTGTGTTATGGATCGAAATTTAATGTCAGATTGCTTCATTCTTACACATTAATTGAACCACTGAGATCTGTGTAACACCCTATAAATAACTCGAAATGGTCACAGTCTGTTCAGTGGCATCTGTTGCTGCAGTGACTGACTTTTTTCCCCACAACACCAGGGGGCAGTGTCTCCTCAGCAATAATGGCAGGCTGCAGCATCCAGCTCACCATAAAGAGCGAGCGTGTTCTGATGTAGTGATGGCAGTTTGTACTAATGCCAGTCCAGTGGCTGCAAATGAATGATAATGAATACAGGACACAAAGGTTTAGGAGAATTTGCCTCATTGATTGGCTGATCTGTATTGCGTGGCGGTTTCTCTAGCCTGATTGTCTGCAGTCAGGAGTCACTGCACAATTTCATCCCCCGAGGAGACTAGCGAGCTTCCAAGAGCCCATATTCACATCCAAACCGCAGCCACTGCAAACACTTGCCCAAACATCCACGCACGCGATGAAAATGTTCAGTATTCACAGTAACACACGGGACTAGGCTATCTAAAACCCTGTTCGACATTTATTCAGAAAGCTATCCTTCATTTTTATACCCTTATCCCTGTCTCATAACATAATGCAGGAGTAACAAATGTCCTATTGCAATCAACAGATGGAGAATGACCCTTGCACATTCTGCTATGGACACAGCTCACAGGACTCACAACAAGGTGGGCCAATGTTGAGAGAATTTCTTTATAGACCACTTTTTAAATGTGCCAACAACATTTAGCCACGCAACACTGCCCACATATGTTGCTTCAGAGGTTTCAGAGTGTGATAGCAGAGACCTGAAAGCACAATGAGGACAATTCAAGAGAATAGCACAAAACTTACCAGGGGAGCTGTGATCCAGTGCCATTACACTGCCAAGTACTGTGACTGAGTAAGCAAAGATGTAATCAATGTCCCTCTCATCTTTACAGGGCATTGTCAAAAATGAAAGCATTAGTTCACTCAAAAATGAAAATTCTGTAAAAAAAAAAACCCAGCATGACAAATGCCATAAATTCAGGTCTCGGGAAGCCATACATTACCTTCATGTTGTTAATATTCACAAAATAATCACAAAAATAATTGCAAATTTAGTTTTTTTACAGAATGAATTACAACAAATAAGTTTGCCGTGGCTGATTTAATGATAACTCAGCATGAGATTGGTGTAATACACTGAAAAAAGTCTAGAAACTACAGAAATTGACAGTAATTTCCAATTAATTACAAATAATTTGTAACACTTTTAAGTAAACATGGAATTTTGAAGTAGAAAAATAGTTTTTTCTTCTACAGTTTTTGTTCTAGTGTAGGAAGGATGCAGAAGTGTTGTTACAGTATTATTTCAATATATATATATATAATTTAGTAATTTAAGTACTCCAACTTATTTTATTTCAGTTATCTGCCAAGGCAACATTTCAAATTTTCTAATATCTAATATTATCTCATATTTATCTTTTATTTTATTTCAACATTATTTCATTTACCATACACACTTTTTAATAGTTAGTTATCAATAACAACACAAACACTGTTTTTGAGCAAGGTTAGATTAATGTTTCCTCATGGTGGTGATTGATATGTACATTTAGCCATTTTAACATTGGTGCATATTCCAATTCATGTTTTCATTTTCCATGGTATTAAACTATGATGAATGAGATCTGAGATGAGATGTCTTGGACTTCAGTAACAGCTATTCCTTTAAGACCTCATTTCCATTGGAGGTCAACACAGAACAACTCCTATCACAGGCATATGGATCGGCCTACCCTTGAAAAATTAGTCTGTGGCATTTATGAGTGTTGCTATGATGGATGTGTCAATTCTCGGTGGGTCAACAAGCCTCGTGCTACTTCAGGGCTCAGATCGTAGGTTACATCTGACCACACTGATGGGATGACAAGGAAGAATCAAGCATGAATTTAAAAGAATGCCTTGTGTAACCTTTCTTAAGGAGACATTTTATTCTGTTCTACTCTTTCTGTGACATCTTTCAACCCGAGTCTAAAATAAGTCTCAGCCTTCAAGGACTCCTATTAGAAAGCTTGTTTCTGACCTTGTGGTTTTCCGGCAGCTGGTCCTGGGCAAATTAACAGTCTCTGTGCTTAATGAATTAACACCCTGGTGTTTTAAACAAATGAGGAGCGGTGTGATCCACAGGAATTAACACCAGGCTCTTTTCCGGCGAGAATCAACTGTCCAGTTTTGCCCTTGAGGATACGCCACATGTTTGTCTCCAGGAGTCTCAGGAGAGACATGACAGTAGACATCTCAGAGGGGACCAGATTTTACCTTGTTTGTTGAGAAGATAAGCCCACTGATGGCCATATGCTGAAAGAAAGTTTTTTTTTCCTCAGCATGCTCACTTTTGCTAAACTTGTCTAGAAAAGTTTGTCAACTTTGTCAAAGTTTGAAACTTGCCATTTTTTTCATCAAACACATCAAATGTTCTTCAAAAACCCCTTGAAAACAAATCAACTGATGAACAAGGTCTTCTTTCTCGCATTGATGCATTTCCTACTGAAACAGGAAGTTTGGGCTTTTGATTTGTATTTCAGTTTTTATTATTTTATTAAATATTTTATTTAAATAGCCAAATATTTAATCTGAAAAGAACTTTACAAATAAACTGACTTACTAAAAAATAGGGCTGCACCCTAATTATCAACTAACCGTTAGTTGACCAGAAGACGCTTAGTCATTCAAAATTTAATTAGTCGCTTAATCGCTTAAAGTCCACAGGAAGTTGCGAAGTCATGTAGTCTGTGATGGACAGATCATTAACAGCTGGTCTGTGTTGTAATTACAGTAGATCGGTCAGAACATCCAAAGGTTTGTTTCGATCATCGACTGCAAATGTGGTTTATCATCTGAAAAATGTAAGTAGCAGCAACATTACATGACTGCACGCTCCAACATTAACCTAGACATATGTGCACTATTGAAGTGTTTGTGTGGAGTATAGAAGCTGAAAAGTTGTAAGACAGTTAACTTTGAGGTGCTAGTGCGGCCATTTGAATTTAATTTAAAATACGCCATAATTTTAGCTAATCCAGATAAGAGTAAACTGAGAAAGGTCTACTTTTATTTGTGTGCACTCAGAATAACAAAACGTTGTGCTTTTGTAAAATAATGAATGCAAACAGGGTGTGCTTTCTGCCATTTAAATGTTTTGTTTCCTTTTAAATCAACTAATTCAAATGGAAAACTGATATTTTTAGATTATGTAATCCGTATGAAACATGCAAATGCACTGTGGAGATGACGAGTCAGTGTCGTCAACTTCGTCACTGCAGCCGAAAATACAGAAAACACTTATCAATGAATTATTATAATGTTAAGGCAGTCTTCTTGCTGCTTTTTCCTGACACATTCATAATCATTACTTCTGGGGTGCGCTGTGGCAAGCTGTATGTGTGCGCTTGAGTGCTGATAGGCTATAGGTAATTAAAGGCGTATTAAATATTTATATGGTTTATTAATATAAACATGTGATTAGTCGACTAATCGCTTCAAATGTATAACTACTAGTCAACCAGAAAAATCTTTAGTCGAGGGCAGTCCTACCAAAAAATATATATAAAAAATAATAATAACATAATTCTACAGATATTTTATCATTTCTTTTGGCTTCAGTCCAATGAACGCAAAAAAGGCATTTTTAAACTTTTTTTTTTATATATCATCACATTATTTTTCCGATTAGTTTAATTCTGTTTTCACAGGGATCCTTGGCATTAAAAAAGATGAAAATCTCTGCCCTAGCATGAAGATTAACTTTACACGCTACCTACAATTCAAATTTTGATTTCATGAGAGCTTCAAAAATGTGCCCTTTTACCACTTAAAATCTGATGTTCTCCCTGCAGGCTCTCACAACAGCAGACATTTTATTTGTTCTTTATTCCCTCTCCTCCCAAAACGGAGTGATGAATGGAGGGAAAGGTGAGTGAGGATGAGGAAAGGGAGATAAGCGGTGTGCGTGCCGAACAAGTTGTGCTCGACTGACAAGCCAGGGCAAAATGCAATGCAACAAATTCACCTGTGTTTTTGTCTTTGAACTGCCATATCACTGACCAGCCAATGTCAAGAGAGTTCAGCTGGCTGCGGTCCATGTTCAATATCGGGGGCTAAACACAAACAATTGGTTGGCCCTGTTAACAGCCCAAGTCCAGAGCAACCTGATTCTCTATGACAACTGGGTGATCTGGTAACTGCAACAAGCTTTTATTTAAGACCTCAGTATGACACTGAGCTTGATTCTCTGTCTCTCGGTGTGCCAGGTTGCGGTAGCGCTTCAAACTCATTTTTCTGTTCTTCAGGGATAATGCGGGTGGGGATTTGCTGTTCTCTCCTCAGGTCTGTCTGTCATGTAGTCTCCTCGCTCGCCTCTCGGGCCCTATGTACTGATTCGAGTGTGGACTGCTGGAGCTGTTGCTATGGCAACCAGCTGCAGCAGAAATGATCACGTTATTAGATGTCTCTGACTGCGGGGAGACAAACTACTTGATAAGAGCTGGGAAAACACGATGAGAAAAGGAACGAAAAGACAAAGGCAAGCAGTTTTTTTTTGCCTTGGTAATACAGAGGGAATTTCTTCTCAGCTTATCAATATGAATCAGAACATCTGAGGGATGCTAGACATCTCAAAAGACTGAGAAAGACAAATATCAGTATAATAGCCACTCGTTCGATTTTAATCTCTCTATTCCGAATATATCTATACTATATATATCCATTAAAGAAAATGTAAGATGCTTTAATAGTTCTAAGTTTCTACATTCAGTGAGGGAACATTCTGGATTGCAGTGCAAGTTAAGCTAAGCTTGACATCATTTGTGTCATAATGCTGATTACGTGTCCCTTATTCCCTGTATAAAAAAGGCAGCAAAAATCTAGGTTACAGTAATGCATTTCCAATGGAAGTGAATGGGACCAATCTGTAAATGTCAATGTCAATACTCACTGTTTCAACAGTACAGCCACAAGACAAAAACAATACGCATGCTAACATGATTTTTGTGTGAAACAAATCCCTTGCTAACATTTTCTGTGTAGTTATATCTTAGTTTCCAAGACAACATAATATCATAAAGCCATAAAAAAAATCATTTAAATTATGATTTATACTGCTTAAATTAAATACAAAAACTTGCAACAAAAAAAAATTAATGGAAGTGCTTTTATAAACTTCACATTTCTTCTTTTAAAGGGGTCATGAACTAAGAAAACAAAATTTCCCCTTGATCTTTTGAAATATGAGAGGTCACTGTACTGTAAAAATATCCTATAAGTTTCAGAACTCAAAACTTTTGCGTTAGTCTAAAAAGAGCTTATACTTTAGTCAATCTGTCAAAAAGTCAGCTTGTGGAATGTATGACTTTATGATGTAACAGTGTGGATAAACACCGCCTCCTCAGAAGATCAATACCTGCTTCTACATCGCTGCCTATTTAGCCCTGCCCACTGCTTCACGCATGTAGTGTAAAACACGAGAGAGGCAAATGTAGGTCTACGCAAAACCCAAATGATAAAGATGGATTCGAAGACAAGACGTTGTGCAGAGCCAGGTTGTGGAAAAACACAATCTTTGCATTGCCTTCCTTCTGATCCTAACATTAGGAAAAAGTGGATTAATTTTATTTTTAATTAAGTTCCAGACTGCGTCAGTAAGAACTTGATCCGTCGTTCACTTCAATTTCCCGCAGATTTGTTTACAAACAAAGCACAATTCGACGTGGGTTTTTCAGAAAGATTGAAAGTTAAAGAAGATACTGTGCCGACTATATTGGATCTGGCAGTAATGTTGCAAGTAACTGTTTTTATTATGTGATCACTATTGCTTTGTTTGGTATTACAGATCGTTTTATATATATACTGAGTATTTATGCGTTTTTAACCTAAATAACAGCAGCCTCCATTTATGAAGCATGTAGGCTGTCAAACATACCCAAGTGTTAGCCAATCATAGCAGTGGGTGTTTACTTCCAAGTCTACAATCTGCCACGCCTATTCAAATGGAGTGTTCAGATGAGGGGGACAAAATAGGACAGAAAATAACCTATTACTTCTAAATTATGTTTTTTGATGTAAAACTCTTGATAACATTATAAGTGGAGAACAGAGAACAGTACTAAATAAAAAAAAGGCAGTAAAATCTTCCAAACATTAAATCTTCCCAACACTTCATTCACTTCTATTGCAAGAAAACGATGGACAAGTTGTTTTTTTTTTTTTTTTGTGGCAATCAACATTATGCTGCAAATGTTGTCAATTGAGCTTAACTGGTACTGAACTCAGAATATTTCTTTAAGCTTAGGGAAAATTCACTTCAATTAGTCGATAATTAGCTTAATTAAAGGTGTAATAGTATGCGATATGGGACGTGTTCAATTCCCCCGGCTCTGTTTATGTTGAACCGCTCATGCGGTAGAAATCTGCAGTGTTAACACTGTATTTATTTACCAAGCTCAGCGCTTTCAACGGAAAAAGTGTTGTGCAGCTCTGTTCTAATGATTTCTATCAGCTGGACAATGAGTCCAAAATGTCACATGTTCCCAGCACCATTTGCTAAGGGACTGACTTTGGGTAAACAGGTGACATGTGGCCATAACCAAGCTGACATGGGTATCTGCCCTGAGGAGTATAAGCAAGCTCACATCTGTCCTGGAAATTGACTGGCACTGTAGGCTGCAAATGTCAGGTATAAGTGGCGATCGCTATAGAGCCTGCCATTTTTAATAGGGTAATTGGTCTTCATTCTTGGTCTTCACTCCTCTAATAACCCTGCTGATGAAAACAACAAGATGCAACTAGATTTTTACGGTTTATGAAGGATATGCGAGTAGTGGTAGCCTGCAAAAAACAGCATTGCCGTGATGCTAAGGTGTCGGGCATGGTTGCCATGCTGTTATGTTGTTGCTAAGGTAGTCTGAGTGGTCTTAAGCACATTACTATGGCATTGCTAGGGTAACGGATACAAAACAAAACAGTCTTAATCAAAATTTCAAGTATATGATATTGTGATTCCTATATGACTATGGAATATTTTCCACCCATTTCTTCAACCAAAATTGTTCAGATCCTGAAAATCTAAGTATGATCTTTAGTAATAGTGATTACCATATAATCCAAAATAAATAAATAAAAATAAATATTAATTTAAAATTTGTTGTAAATAAAAAAACAACACTGTTTCCAGATAAAGATGGCGACTGTTTAAACATCTCATGACATATCAAATTCAACCTCAAAGAAAGCACTCTCCTTACTCTAAATGCTAACTTTCATTCAAAACACCCAAAATACCCCCCTCTGTCGCTCTTTATTTCACACCCTTTATCTCTCTCTCTTTCCCATGCCTCCAATGTAAAGCAAAACACCAATCAATACTGTGTAATTTAGAGCTCAACCTAAGAAATAATGATTTTGCAATTGCCCATACATGCCAGATTATAAACCACATGTACTCAAACAATAAACTCCCTGATATTTTTGGATTGGTAGCAGACTACACCAATCTATACATTTACACACAAAAACACGTTTACACACAAATCAGAGGTTACTGGGGATTTTCAAGCAGGGGGAAACACGAATGTCATTTATCAAATAGCAAAACGTTTAAATGCGTTTAAATAAAGAAGCTTAAATGCCACTTCTCAAAATACCACTAAATAAACAACTAATTTTTTTTTGACCAAGGTCAGAAATGTGTTTCTACAATATTTACAAATAGAAATATGCAAGGAAAAAAAAACATTATAAATGCTACACTAAATGTGTTACTGATCTACTTCTCCCTCCCTAAGCAAAAAAAAAATTCAGTGCTCAAAAATTGACATATTGGAGAAAAGAAAAACTGCCACTGCAATATTTATCTGTGAAATATATAGAGATATGACAAAATTTATTATAAATTATTACTAAATGACATGAACAGCTCTATTTAAAAATAATTCATAATAATTATTGATATTATTCTGTTATTCATTTATTTTTTGTAAACCATCCTTTTAAGCCTGAATGATTTGTTTTTGGCCCATAAATATGATTATAAAATAATAATCATGTTTTTTGTGATTACTGTAAAAAAAAAAAAAAAACATTAATAATACTGTAAAATAAAAAAAAGAACATGTAAAAAATAAAATATGTAAATATTTTAAAATATACAAATATATACATAACACCATATTTTTTAAACATAGCCATCATTTATTTTGGTGGTTTTCTGGAAAATAAATACATTTGCGTGTATGTGTGTGTGTGTGTATATGAAGATACAGAGTTTCTGTGGCTCAAAGTGGCTTGGTTCACAGTAAATGAGGTGCTGTGAGACACTGAACACCGTATCATGAGCACTAAGCCATATTGCGATATCGATTTCATTTCGATATATCGTGCAGCCCTAATACAAATTGTAGTTTATCCAATACAAATAACACTCTTCCTGCTCTCATAGACCTTCACTAAAGCACAGCATCCAGGCTGAACCCCCCAAAATGCTGCGTTTAGAGCCTTTTGATCAATCAACATCAATCTTTCCTCTATTAATTAAATCTATGGTTCAGGTGGCTGCTAGAACTCCAGCTGAAGAACAAACTCAGTGGGACTCTATGGGCTGGACGTCTACAGAATTCTAAAAAGCAGATTTCATTAAATGTCATTTTTTCTTACAAAAAGTGAAATGTTCATAGAATTATATATAATTTACACACAGATTATTCACATATAGATAATTTGACAAGTTGTCAAGAGTTTTTTGAGATTTTAGGTGCATCTGTGCTTCCTGTTCAGTATCCTGACAAAAACGCATGCATTTAATCCCATGGAAACAACAGATGGAAGATGGTGATCTGTGGTTTGAAATGGTAAAAGCTCTTCAAAATCCATTGGATTTTACAAAGAACAACTGTACCTAGAGGACAATGTAAGCGATTAAGGTGCACTTTGACTACAGTACGGTTTCAATGCATATTCCTTTTGGTACCTTATTACCATTTCAGTGTTTAGTCAAGTTTTCCTTTCTTTCTCTTCCCTCTGTGGGCTACTTTACTTAGGTACTATGGCAGATGTGTTCAGCTACTGCACTAGCATGTTCTTTCTTCAGACTCCTGGTGATGAGTAAACGCAGAGCCTGTATCGACTTTTACCCCAACAATGGGTCCATCACACCATGCTATCATATTTTCTCAGTCTGTCACTATACTGGTATTTCAATATAGCAATTTCACTCAGAGTGAGCGATTTAACATGGCGTGGATCTCTATTCAGCTCCCCATATTGTAGCAGCGGAGCGGAAAAACATGTTCCTGCCATTAAGAATCGTATGTTGATACGCTTGATCTCCATAGGTGCTATATTTACTGCGCTACGGCACTGCCTCTTAGGTGAGGCAAAAGAGTTTGTCTTTTCACTTGAAGAATTGAGCTCAATTGACTGGCTAAATTTGAAAGCCTATTACAAAACAGTCTCAAAAAATTCTGCTAAGCAATTTCCCCTCCATTGTTTCAGAATCCGTGGGACACTTTTTAAATTGCTCTATTAAAATTAAAGTTGATGGCTGTGTAAGACCACAACAATGACGGGGGGAATATAAAATGTGCATGTCAATTAATAGCCTGTTTACGTTAATAAGGACCGCACACCTTTAGTGGATTTCAGGCAACACACTGCTCAGTGGATTTCAGGCAACACACTGCTCAGCACATAGATGGAAATAAATAAAAAGAAATTGTGAGGCTCAACAGGGAAGTGTTTTTAAAATCACAGACGCCAGACCTATCATTACTGAATTTTAACAGGGGAGACCATGAATAGTTGTAGTTTTTTGTGAAATTTATTTCAAACTTTGGCATAATTTTCTCATACTTGTCTGCAACAAATAATAATAATTTTTTAAATAGGGTGGGTTTTAACACTAATAGAAAATACAAAACTTTTTACATTTTAAGTTTTGCATATGCATTTATTTTAAACAAATTAACTTTTTAAAATGTATATATTGTATGTTTCTATTGTGAATATAATATATAATACAATAATATATAATCCAAAATATTAATGAATATTTTTGGTCCTGTACTTTTTTGGGGGACTTACTCCGAACTACTAATGATTTCATTCCTATATCTACTTTCTAAGAGGTTAAAATGACTTAATTCAGCTTTTGTTACCCTATTTGAGAAATCACAAAGTCGGACTTTAAATGCCAAATATAAATGGAAAATTCCTTCTTGTATAACAGAAGTGCCCCAGAGACGACTGTCAACATATGGATAATAGGAGTCTCATCTTACAGTACCTCTGAGAGAAGATGTCCCTGTAGGGACTGCCATGCTGCATTGCGATGCCGTAGCCCCTGTCAGCCACACTGTTGCTCACGGTGTAGAGCGAGCAGTCCTCGTCATTAATGGCCACATACTCCAGCACAGCTGCATCCCACACAAATGCAAAACGTCCGTACTTCACCTAAGAGGGTGAGAAAAAAGACACACGTATGTACACAAAAGAACAGGAGAGTTTTGAGAGACGTGATTGAAATCACGCTCAAAGAAAAACAAAGAGGCACATGAGGTCGAATTCAAAACCAAATCAGGTGGGAACAAACTGTCCATAAATAATGCGACCAGGTGCTGGACATATTAGCAAAAGTGGCTAGTCCACATAAAGCCTGAATTAAATAACATCCCAGAAGGCCCTCACTACTCTTTTACCATTAATTGTTTATTAAGTACGGTGCACAAGGACGTTTTACATCTTCAAACTTTGTCGCTGTTTCTAAATTTGACTTCTACCGAAACAAGGTTAGCAGAAAAGACCCTTGATACAACATAGATCTCTAAATACTGTGAAAATTAACATTTCAACAACTCGAGACTTTTATCTTAAGCTCTATGAAAGAACTGAATTGTAAAAAAAGGCCTATGTTTATTCAGAACTACAGACAAAAAAGATATCCTTGAACAAGTCAAGTGAAAGATGGCCTCTATCCTCTGAGAGAACATTTCAAGGTTACAAAAGCCTTGCATAAAAAAATCAATGTGCTTTTAATGAAAACCAGAGAGCTTTCTTTTCTCCAACTCAAGTCAATCTGCAGTTCAACATCCAAGGATATATTTTAGAGCGACCTCATTCTCAGATACGGTAAACTGTTCATGTAAAATATGTACACACATTTGCGTGGGTATTTTGGTGGTAGACGAATCTGACTTTTTAGGCAGAAACATTTTAATAGCCTGCTCATGAAATTTTCAGGCATTTCAAAACAGTCTGCAACAGGACTGAGCTAGATCAGAGACACTGCCTTCAGAGAAAATGAGTAAACATCTTATTTACTCCAAACGGCTTACCAGACATAGCGTGTGACTACAGGTCAGTCTGCTAAAGCACTAAAATGGGCTTTGAGTGGCTCCTGGCTTCAGAAAACACTGAGAATATTCTCACATCGAGAGCTTATTTTGATAAGAGCAGCAGTCATTTCACTGCAACGAATGCAAATGCAACTTCACTGCTTACAGATATGAAGCTGCACCGCAGGCTTCAACCGATAACTCTCCACCTCTTTCTGAGTCCCTTCAAAGGTGTTCAAAATGCTTGGGTGCTTGTTTTATACTAGAATGCAGGGCTTTACAAATGTGTCAATTACAATTTTCAGTTATATGCACTATATAAACATTAAGAAATTGATTTTGCTTGCTGCAAAGTAAAAGATTGTGCTAATATGGCTAGCACCCATTTACCTGCTTTTAAGCAGATCAGATACTGGCTATATGTTACATCATCTAATTAATATTCATATGCCACTCTGGTATCTTAATTATGCATGATATATCATCAGCTGCTGGTCTTGGTTCAGCTGTTGGTTTTGGTTGATATTGGATATTTAACTGTAAAGATCATTTTCCCAATTTGCCATCAATTTTTTTTTACAGAGACACAGACAAGAAAAAAAATCACAAAAGCTCTCTCCACAACACAAGAACATTAAATTGAGAAGCTGAATGAAGATTGTTCTGTTATACCAGAGGCCTTTTCTATTGATTCTAATTCACTTGAACTCAGACAGCAGAGGAAAAATTGCCCGTGGTACAATTGCAGTTGGTTAAATTGCCACAACTGCATTATAATGGTCAAGTGTCACAAAAGGTGAACGAAAGAGAAAAACTTTCTTGACCTGGAGCACATTACAGACAGGTAAAGTGAAGCATGTCTCAGAGTCCTGCAGCCCCGCAGCCATAGCCATAAAAGGGGCTGTGATTTTAATTGTGCCAAGGTAATTATTTCAGGCCATTTTCCCTAAAACAAACAATGCTCAGTGCATCCTAATCAGTACATTGTTTTTAAAGGAGGCATCAAGCACATGCCCTCATTAGATTCATATTCACCTATACATATTCAACGTTTCCTCCAAACAACAGGCCACTGAGTTAAAGTTACAGGAACACGTTGAATGCAATTGTAATGGAAACATGGTGCTCGCAACGCTCTCATGGTTTCAATGGCTTGGGAAAATGACAACACTCTATAAAAACAGCAGGTTTCCTCTGATGTTTGGTGAGAAGTAAGCCCTATAGTATGAAGCAAATCAAAGCTTTTATGAAATCAATAACTTCCAAAAGGACACAGCTGCATATTTTGACGAGGTACAGAGGTTGTTTTTTTCTCTCTTTTAAAAAACCTAGTTCATTCGAAGTTATCCAAGTGAATAATGTACACACTAATACTGCTTCACCTTTATTGCGGACACATATTTAATTTGGAAAGAACAGCTCGGAGAAATATTATATCTTCCCCAGAACAGCAGTAAATGTGAGTGCTAAAAGGATACATAGACATTGCACCAACATTATCTAAGGCACGACACATATTTCCCAAAATGCAGCATAGTTTTACTTCTTTCACCCACGTTTGTTATAGTGTAAGTGTAGTAGGCGTAATTTCAGATATTTTCCAAATGTGTTTGCCTGCTAGTCATCATATCCTGGGTTTCCAGCCACATATTTTTAATGTGAATTTTGAGATCACATTAAAAGTGCTGGATAGAAACACCAAGATGTGGATACAATTTCCAATATGTGCAGAAAAAAAAAACTTTTTAATCAGTAAGACTACATGTGCATAAACAATGAAAAGATGATGGATTTACTAAAATTCCTATATGCATATATTCCTTTTCTTGAACACATGACATGGAAATGCTGCCTTAAATTGCCTTAAAACATACAGATCCTTTCATTTGTTGGATTCATCAGGCTGGTTTTGAGTTGCAGGGCAGAACATGTTGGATTTATGTTGTCAAGATTAAATATAACTGGTCATGTTCCTATTTGAAACAGTAAGAAAGATTTTTCCATTTATTCTAAAAGAAAAAAAAAAACCTTCTCTATTCTCCATTTCAGTTCTTAGTTTAAAACCCTTTTATCAGGTTCTGACTCTAAAAGGTCAAAAGCATAAGAGGCTTCAGAAACCGTGCTCTAGAGAACCCGAGGAAGTGTGGAGAGAGGTCTGCTTCATTTGATGAAGGAGGACATTCCTGCTGAGTGATCATCTCCCAGGACGACATTACTGAGAGCAAATCAGCTTTGTCCTCGGCTTTCCTGCTGAGATTTCTTCAAAAGGCCTGGGCTCAAGGTCCCAGAGGCCATCTTGCCAGCCACAAGACTTTGTACAGAACAGCCTGACCTCCATTAAGGTCGGTTTCGTTCTGTTTCGAGAATTGGTCCCAGCGATAAAGTGGGCTCTCTTTCTTTTCAATCCGAGGCACTTTTTCATTAGATCAATTTATGTTTAAAAGATCCATATTCTTTCAGATTATTTTTTTCAACCCATGATTACAGCCTTTACCGAAACAGTCATGCATTTTTAAATGGATCTAACTTAAAAATGTTTGTATAATTGCTACTTGCCTCAACTGATGTTGCTTATATAGAAAAAGCAGGCAAAATTCATCAATTCAAACTTTAACTGAGCTGAACTCGCTGTTAAAAGGAAAAAAAGAGAAAATTATATTTTAATTTATACTTTAAATTATACTTTGCCTTCCTTTAGAGATGCAAAGTGGCTAGCAGTCATTTTAAGGTCTGCTTTAACCGACATGCTGCTTAAAATGACAGTTCACTAAAAAATGAAAATTCTGTCATCATTTAAAGAACATATTTTGAAGAATGTTGAATCTATTTTTGCCTATACAGGATTAATGGGGTCCAAAACAATAACTTTCATTGCAAGGACAAAAATGAATATATAATACTCATTTAATTAATATATACAATGTATATCGTTTTATCTCTCTCTCTCTGTGCCTCTGAGACAATATAAATGTCCAAATCTGCATGCAACAGATAACTAGTGAAATTAATTTTATGTACAGAGAGCATTGAGTATCATCATTAATTAGCATTTTTCAGAGAGGGACAGCTGAGTAACGGTCTTCACAGGCTCTTACTTAGGGTGCACTGAAAGTGCACACCCAGGTGGCCGGTGCTCGGATGCGCACTCAATGGAGACAACATGGAGAGACATCAATATGTGACAACTTCCTCTCCCGTGTTTCCTCTCCTCTCTAATTGGCTTTGAGCTGTCATTAGTACTCTCTATCCTACAGAAAATGAAGGAAAAGCAATTAATAGTCCATCACAGACCATATGCAAAAGGACGTACCTCTTCCCAAAGACAGGATCTATAAGGGAGAGAGGAATAATTAGGCACAGATGTTTGAGAAACAGTCCAGGACAGCTCACTGAGCTAGAACTGAAATACTGTTGCTAATGGGATATGGCATGAATCTTTATTTTTTCACTCTTCTTTTTCAATCTGTTGTTTTGCAATATTACAAATATGGTCCTTAACTCCTTAAAGACTGATCTAATGTGAAGAATAATGAGGGATATTTACAGAGTAGTCTCTGTAGGTTGAAGAGATCTTGCTTTGCAAGCCAAACCAAAACAAGATCACCTGATGCCTCTTATTATTTCTTAAAGCGATAGTTCACCCAAAAACTATACTTCCAGCATCATTTACTCACCCTCATGTAATTTCAAACCTTGTAAACTTAAAAGAAAGCGTTTTGAAGAAACACTGAGGCATTCTTCATAATATCTTTTTCTGTGTTCTCCAGAAGAAAGGAACAGTTTTTATTTTTGAATAAACTATCCCTTTACAAAACTATTGCATAATAGATCATTCCAAAAAGTAGGGAGCAGCACTCATTGTAAAAGTCAGTTGTAACATTTTGAAGTCATATACTTGTCAATTTTTAATAATGCTCCATCATGAAAATGGCAAACAGCAGTGCGCTCAGCAGGGAGTAAACATTTGAGAGAGAATATGACGTGCAGGCTATTGATTGATAACAGATTAATTATGCCTTTGACATTTAGTGGGAGTGGTGAACCACAGAAAGAAGTGTAATTCTCATTTTGTATTTTCATTTCTTATAAGAAAAGCATTGACTCTCATAGAAAATTGCTCTCCTTGGTGGAAAAAATAAAAATAAAAGAACGAAATGAAGGCCTATATTTAGCCAGGGCTGGTAGAAGCTGGTTCCTTGACAGCAGTCACCCACGCTGAATCCGACCAGTACTGTATGCCAAATCTCATCACTGTCACCCAACTCCCTTTCCATTTAACACTGTTTTCACTCTGACTGTCTTTCCTGACTGTATTGACTAATCGATCAGTTTTGACACTAGTCTGGGTGTTTGGTTTTTGTCGGCTAGCCGTGGATCAAATGACTTCATTTGTGCTTGTTTGATGCATGGTGACAGTAAGAGGAAACCTGTTCATCCACAAATGTGTATCTGCGTGACATTAGTTTTGTTTAAACTACAATGGCAAATTATCTGTGGAAATGCAAAAAAGCACATTATAAGACATCTGAGATGTTCTCTCAAATGACTCAAACGTTGTTAAGTGGCTGACAGGAAGTATAAGTGAGAGGGACACAACTGTTTTACACCGCTAATGACAATGGAAGCAATACAAATCTGGCAATACACACTTTCATTTCTCATCATATAATTTCAGATCTTTTTACTCACACATTTGTGTCAACGCTGCACTGACAAGAAGATCGTTTACACAAAGTTGTTTACATTCTGGGAAGATTGGGTGAAATGGCTAGTCAATTTTGAGCAACTTACAGTTTATATAAAATACTGCCACTAATGTTTTTGTTGGCTCTACCAACA
Organism: Barbus barbus; assembly: GCF_936440315.1. Taxonomy (NCBI): domain Eukaryota; kingdom Metazoa; phylum Chordata; class Actinopteri; order Cypriniformes; family Cyprinidae; genus Barbus; species Barbus barbus. The sequence continues at coordinate 15,624,506 of NC_136756.1, forward strand.
GAAATAATTTCAAACAAAAACACAGTTAAATCAACCATCGTCTGTCTCCTGAATGAATTAGTGTGCTTTGAACAAATTGTTCGGCTGTATGATTCAATGTCTATTGCCGTCACCTACAGGGGCAACGATGTAACCTGTAGAAAGAATCACTAAAAACATCTCAACCACTAACATTTCTGCATTCTTTGAACACTGCTCGACCAAACAGATTCCTACAGCAAGGTTCCATCTCTCCAAGTCTCTGAATGTTTGCATACAAAAAATAATTTTACTTTAAATTTGAGGCTATGCATAAGCTGAACTGTGCTTTTGATCATTTACTCAAACACACCAGGGTTAGACACAGCCTTCAAAAGAAAAGAAAAGAGGGTCTGCGCATATCCTTTTGAGCTTCCCACACAAAGGGCGAAAGATAAAGCAACTAAGACAGCCATGAGACTGCAAGTTTAGCCTCAGAGAATGTAGAGATTGATTGCAAAGAAAGTCATCTAACCTCTCTGCAACAACACTTCTCTTCTTCTCATAAAACAAATATTTAGCATTACTTTAGCAATCATTCAGTTTTAAGGACAGCACTTTGCACAACTTTGTGTGACTTTTTGTAAGCCATTAATTTTTAAAACCAGTGTCCTGTTCCAAAAACATTATTTCTTCCATTTCATCTACTGAATGAGATATCGTGAACTTGGAAAAAATTGTATTCTGTCAGAATGTCAGCAGGGGCTTTACCACCAGCCAGACCTTATGGAATAGCTGAGCCAAAAATGTACATTCTGTTATCATTTATTCGCCCTCCAAACCCATAAGACATTGGTTATTCTTCAAACCACAAATTAAGATATTTTTCATAAAATCTGGGAGGTTTCTGTTCTTCTATTGAAAGTCCAGGTAATCAAAACTTAGAAGATCCAAAAAGATCATAAAGGGCCCATAAAATAAATCCAATGGAATCAACCACTTTAATCCAAGTCTTGTGAAAAGATGTGATCACTTTATATTATAAACAGATTTAATGTAGGCTTTAATTTACATATGCGACCCTGGACCACAAAACCAGTCATAAGGGTAATTTTTTTTAAATTTAAATAAATAACACTGAATAAATAAGCTTTCCATTGATTTATGGTTTATTAGGATAGGACAATATTTGGCTGAGAGGCAACTATTTGAAAATCTGGAATCTGAGGGTGCAAAAAAAAAAACAAAAAAACAAAAAAACAAAAAGGCTGTTAAAATTTTCCAAATGAAGTCCTTAGCATTGCATATTGTTACGGTCTGTGTCTTTGGTATTTGCTATGTTGTGTTGTGTATTCTTTCTCCTCCTCCTCGTTCTTTTTGGGCTCTGATAGGTTGTCCAATGATGGGGTGTATGATTGGTATTGGCGGTTCAGACGATGTGTAATCATTATAAGGACGACCCTGGCATTCAACGGAGAGCTCATTGTTGGTTCAGTCGTATTTGGGTTGAGGGCTCCTGGATCCCTCCTCCGGCCGACGATCAAATTTGTTAAACTGTTTTACACAAAAAGTGTTAAACCTGTTGACCACGTTCATTTGCTCTAAACATTATGTTTTAAGAGCATGGAGCATATGGGTGTGTCCTGCCCATTTATTTTGGTTGGCTCGTTTGGGTTTTATTTTTACGTTAGGTATTTAGGGAAGTAAATGTATTTTCATTTCGTTGTTCAATTAGGTTATCTAATGTTTCCTTCCTTTTCATTCTAGATTGGTTTTGTTTGTTATTTTACAACAATTGTTACAGCAATTGTTTAGCTATGCTGATTTTTATATTCTTTTTATTATTTTTGAATCTCTGTGCAGCACTTTGGTCAGCCGTGTGGCTGTTTTATATGTGCTATATAAATAAATTGAAACTTGAACTTGTTATTTTAACCTTTGGACACCCCAAAGAGATGCTCTCCATTTTCACTTGCTGTTTTTTTTTTATTTATTTTTTTAAATAAACCTAATCACCTTCTCTGATTAATTCTGTGTACTTGTTTGATTATCGACAGGAGTGATTTGAATATCTGGGATTCCATCACCACAACCCAGTTTTATTACGCCCTGTTTAGAGTCGATTTCTACTACCCCTAGGCGCGGGGCGTAATACTAATCAAAAACTAAGTTTTGATATGTTTACGGTAGGAAATTTACAAAATATCTTCATGGAACATGATCTTTACTTAATATCCTAATGATTTTTGGCATAAAAGAAAAATCATTAATTTTGACCCACACAATGTATTGTTGGCTATTGCTACTGTGGCTATTTGTGACCCTGGACCACAAAACCAGTCTTAAGTCGCTGGGGTATATTTGCAGCAGTAGCCAAAAATACATTGTATGGGTCACAATTATAGATTTTTCTTATATGCCAAAAAACATTAGGATATTAAGTAAAGATCAAGTTCCATGAAGATATTTTGTAAATTTCCTACCGTAAACATATCAAAACTTCATTTAGACAATTTTAAAGGCGATTTTCTCAATATTTTGATTTCTTTGCACCCTCAGATTCCAGATTTTCAAATAGTTGTGTCTTAACAAACCATACATCAATGGAAAGCTTATTTATTCAGCTTTCATGTGATTTATAAATCTCAATTTTGAAAAATTGACACTTAAGACTGGTTTTGTAGTCCAGGGTCATATTTTGGTCCAGGGTCACATATAAACAGTGAACGACACAAACACACAGCACACAAGAAAACCTTAGAATGTGACATTAGCATAAACGTCTGTGTTCACCATTAAATCAGTTATGTTTTGAAGATTAACCAAAATTTAATGAGTTTTGAATGACATGAGGGTAAGTAAATGACAGAATTTTCCATTTTGGGTGAACTACCCCTTTAACTCCTTACACAAACCAGCCAAAGACAGTAGGGAGAAGGAAGGCAGTGAAATCAAGCTAGATTCAAAGTTGGGTCACCCTCCACCACGCAACACACCGGAGTACAAGCTCTACCTGCCAAGATTTGGACCACGGGTCATTTTTTTGTCCGTGATGTTGAAAGGTTACTGTTCTAGTCCAGAAAGTAACAGTGCTCCTGGTCTTCTTTAGATTCTCTTAGTTTATTTGTGATGCCAGAATGGATCAGTGGATGCATCTTGTCCATAGAGTAGGAAAATACAGGCTTCACTAAATCCCAGCAAAGATGCGAGAAAAAGCTGTCAAAAGTCTCTAGGACACAGACATCCTGGCATTCTTAGCACTCACTGATATGAGTGCACACATGTACGTCTTTGAACACATGCATGCCCACACACCCTTCTGTATAATCAGAGTGCTCCCCATTGCTCAAGCGGCTGTCATCTGCAGCGCGCCATCTCTGGTTCTCCTCACAGTTGCGCCATACACACTTTATGAAGCCCCTGTCCTCTGCATCAGGAGCGCCTGTGATGTGACATTTTATGCTTTTTACTCATGCTGAGATGACAACGATATAGAGCTCCAGCAAGCCTGTCCTCTCACAACTGACAACACACTTTCTTCCGACTTCAGAATAATTTAAGGTCACACAATCTGGCTCTGTTCCAAAACAGAGGAAGCTTCCTCCATAGGCAGTGTTTTAAGGTATGATAGGCACACACCAGATATGAAGGCTATTAGCATGTCATTAAGTTAAAGGTGTGATCACCCGTTGAAAAAAACAGCATATGCTGGTTAGGCATGATTTAAAGCATGGTAGCTCATGTAATCTAATCCGTGGTTGGTCATGAGCTGGTTTAAACTGGTCCAAACCAGCCATATGCCTAACCAGAATGTGCTGTTTTTTATGTTCAACAGGAACATTAGCAAAATTTCACAATTTGTGCAAAAAAGGTCTATTGTATATTATAGTGCATAGATGCATGAAGCACATCTCACACAGAAGTCACTTTCAAACCAAGCAGCTTTCTGTTGGTTGAAAATTCATTGAATAACTGTAAATATGATCACACCTTAGCAGTGCGGTAGTCTAATATCCATACAAATACCTATAACACAAAAAATCATTTTAATGAATTATATTTTCATTCCCCTTTAGTTTTTAATAAAATAGAAGTTTCATTTATAAGCCTCATTTCAATTATCCTTTATGTGTTCTTGGATTTATTGGTGTAAAGGGCTATTCAAACCAAGGATGAAACGATAACCATAAAGTTTTGGTAATTGTTCCAATTCCATGAGAATAGGGAAGTTTGCACCACTACTATAATGATAACAACACAGATGGACAATATTGTTGGAATCACATTCAGAATGATTTATTTTATTTTATTTTTACAGATGAACAGTAAAAACACTGACAATCAGAATCCACCCAAATTGAAAGAGCTCTAGCACAGGGGTTTTCAACCTTTTAGGACATGCGCCCCCCTAAGTTTGTCTAATTTCACTCGCGCCCCCCCCCGCGAGCCCAAAGTGTGCGAACATCATTCACATATTGTTTGCTGCGTTTCCAGTGCGTAGCATTAAGAAACATAAACATACTGTATAATACAGGTTGGAAACCCCTGCTCTAGCATTTAAAGATGCAGATGATAACTGCAGCATATATATCTAGCGTCAGCGTTAGTTCTGGCAGGTCACATTAGTCAAGCTTGCATCAGCTGATCCATGTCTACCTATAGGGATGTGACACCTATCATGGCACTCATACATAAGGTCCTTCAGTATTATCACCAGCTTTGCTCAATAGCTAATTAATGGCGAATTCGCCAGGCAAACACCAACATATCAGTACTAGGAATTGTGCAATTGGCTATTTAGCGAGAGGATTTGTTCCCCTTATGGATTTCACCTCGATTCATTCAAGTTGTAACTTGGATGTGTGCTTTCGCAGCGGGGTTAAGTTTGTGTTTGATTTCCTCACACATTCAGGGATTAACGACGTGTCCAAAAAAATTCTAAAACAGTATTACCGCAAAGGGCAAAGCTGATTATGTTTCTCATCATTATTTCACTTGATATTATAGGCACTGCCCCGCACAGCTGTTGTAACGTGCATTAAGCCGGGAGGGATCACTCTGGCAACCGTAAGTAAGGGACCATGGGGAAAGTACAAGTTTTTGCGTATTGATGCCTGATTCGGAAGTTAGCATTGTTTCACGCATTGTTATATTATTGATATGGACTCCATTAGTTATGTGACTGACTAAGCCAGATCTTCATTCCCCACATGAAGAAGAATTAAGAGATCAAACATCCACATCCCAGCTGACTATTTCATTCTCCATTCATCTCTGGAGGTCTTCAGGAAGCTAAGCTAAGTTCCTTTTTTAGTGCTCTTAGATTATTGGCAAAATGCTTGGTAAGGCTATCTGTATTGCTTAGACTAGTTGTTTTCAGTGAAGTGATCGTGCTAAGCTTATGTGATCATACTGACAATATACTTCTGGTTGCTGGGAGCATGCTTGTTCCTAAGCTATCTGGTTGTTATTGGGAACACACTTGTTCCTAAGCTATAAGCTTTTTATTGGGAGTATGCTTGTTCCTAAGCTGTCTGGTCGTTATTGGGAGCATGCTTATTCTAAGGCTATCTGGTTGTAAGCGAGAACATGTTGCTTAAGCTTTTCAGGTATTGGCAGCATACTCGTTAGGTCATCTGGTTAAGGGCAACATGCTTGTGGGTTTTGGCAACATTTTTGTCATTTAAGGGCTACATGCTTGTTGCTTAAGGCTTGAGATTTTCATTGTAATTTTGTGTTGGGGGGTATGGCATATGGTTTTGTTTTGGGGGGTTATTGCTGCTCTCCCTGCTCTTATCCATGCTAGGCTGCATGGATGCGCAAGGAGTTCTTGCCCAGAACAGAACCATACGGCCAATCCAAACTGTATGCTAATTGTCAGTCATCTTTGACGACAGTGGTCCTGACAGAATTATAATAATTGTCTACTGGTGTGGAAAGAAATATATATTGATATAGTTATCTAATGTTACAGTCATTTATAGTTATCACTCTAGGTGTGAAAGACCAAAAATGGGTAAAACAATACCTCTGAAAATTTTTTGCTAATAGTCTTCAGTTTTTAATTAAATATATTAAACATGTTTATTTATAATAATAATTTCTTTCACATCATCCACCATATTGGATGGCACATGGTGCATAAAGCATTACACATCCTCTATGTAATGCATTACAGCAAGCTCAGTAAATTAATAAATCCAATATGGTGGATGAGGTGAGAGAAATGACAGTTACAAATGTATATTTCATTAAAAAAATAATAATTAAAAAAAGAGTGCCATAATGCATGTGCAATAATTTCATGCTTATTAGACTGCGCTTTCAGCTTTTAGCCGCGCTCCAGAGATTAGCGAAGAAATTCCTCCTGTTTGAGTCATCTGATCTCATAAAAACTGAATTAAAGAACTCTAAATCATGAAGTTGCGCAGGTAACCCAAGTCATAGATGTCAGATTTGGAAAAATGAGATCCGACCAGAACTTACAAAGAAAGAAAAAAGCAATAAGGCGCATAACACACCAGCATTCAGAATATGAGACAGTGGGAAAAGGTTTCACAGTGTCATTTGCGATTCAAGCCATGACATTACTGTCATTTTTTTTCATAACCGTTTATACACACAAGAATACTCATGTTTTCTAGGTAATAGCTTGCGTGTATTCATGCGCATGGAAGTCTGGGTGAGTCTCACGTAGTATTTCTATGAATAGCTGAGGTCATTTTCTAAGATATGTGCTGGCAAGACAGAAATATTTAGGACCACTAACCCTTTTCTACCTCTCCTTTCTCGACCTGTGATGTATTATTTTCTTTGCTTTCCAAAAGTCCATTACGGCCTGGCGGTGGGCCATCTTGTCTCCCGCAGACAAAGATAAATATGTGGTGGAGGGTGCAGGGACAAACAGAATGAGAATGAGCAGGGCATCACTGGAGTTTACATCGAAAAATACACACACACACTCTCAACCTCGTGCTCTGCAAACACATAGTCGCTACAAAATGTATGCGGCTTCTGACACAGATAATGCCGCCCCGTCCTTTTAATTCATTTACAATTCAATAATTGAACTTTGTCTCCCAAAAACAAACCGAATAGAATGGTGGGTGGAGGAGCCATTCTCCTGTTTGCAGGAATACAGAAGTGAAATTTAATGATCCAATATGGGTCATCTTGCTGGCAGACCGGAGGGTTGTTGAGCTTGAGATTAAACTCATTCTTAAGAGGCTGTTTGTCTTTTGCTTTTTCTCACACTGATATTTCTCCCTGCAAATTTATGCCCTCTGCATTAGTAAAGTTCCCCTCATTTTTTTTTTTTTCTTGTGGAAGTGCTGCTGTGTGGGCTTCTATCCAGCTTTCCATTTCCCTAGTAATATAGCACATTTTTCATTAAGATTCACTGGAGTGACTTGTTAAGAGTCTGATTGAGAATGTTTATCTGCGGAAGGAGAAAAATCGCTCAGAGAAATGGCAATGTGAGCTCCAGAATTTACTTTTAAGTCAGTCGTTTCTACTTTGAAAAGGAAATTTCAGCCTTCGCAACAATTCAACCCTGTCATAATCCCCCCTCCCCTCCTTTTTTTTTTTTTGGAGTGTCACACCAGGAATAAGAAAGCTTAGATGTAGCGCTGCCTTCCAAGTCCTCCTGGGAAGTTCCTACTTACGGGTTCTTAATTCTGATGTTATGTGCATACAGGGGATTTTGGATGTAATAAATTGTTGGGCAATGTCTCTCTCGCTAGCTTTCTGACAGAAAGTAGCTTTAGTGCCAGTACAATATAGTTCATAATGATCAAAGAATTATATCCTTCTTGTGTTCCCATAAAGAATGATGGGAAATGTAGAGCAAAAAAAAAACATATTCTTCATTAATATTACAAATATTATAGCACAAATACTAATTACGATCAATATAAAATTTGCTTCCGTCTCAGACTCTTTTACTTTTCACACCCCTGACTCTGTTGGTCAAGGCTCAAAAAATCTTACTGCCACAGGCAACAATTAATTTCTAACACTATTCTAGTTGTTCGTGATTATGCAATTAATATTTTAAAATCAATTTACAGACACCGTCATTTGTATGTCAGACACAAATCTTTGGATTTGAGCAATTTAAACTATTACTGCACACTACAAGTCTCCAAAAAGATGGAAAAAGTGTCCTGAATTTAGCAGCATGCTGAATGATCTTTCTTCAGAGAAACTACATTAACTAGATAAATTGCCCTGACTTTTAACATTTTAAAAAGCCTTGAAATCTGAAGGACAGACAGAGACAGACATTTGTATTTAGTTAATGTTTCATCATATTAACATAACTTTTATAGAACAAGGTAAAATAATTCTTAATTTCCCAGAATCAATTAGCCGAGTTGAATTTCTTTGCATTGCAATTCAGTGAATTCCTGTGTTCGTGTACACTTAGCCAGCATATACCTGACATGACTTTCATTCAATCTGCAGGATTCTGTCTTGCCATATGGAACATTTAAGGATACGCCAAAGCTCTGAAAAAAGCTGTCGACTGCATGACATCAGCACCGCATACCCATGAGGTTCCTCAGCAGAGTCTGTTTTGTTATCACTAACAGCATTTAGCAAGTTTCCTCGCAGAACGACAGACGCACAGGGAAAGAAGAGAGACTGAAATATGACATGAGGAGTAAAAAGTGTGTTTTGTAAAAGATCTTCTCCATGCAGACAGATGTCCTGTCAAGTGGTTTCAACACTTTGAGTTTAGTTCCTTTCCCCATATTGAGACAGATAATGGGGGCTAATTTCCTTTTAGATCAACCCTCTTCAGTTTGCTCTTTTTTTTATTTCAGTTTTGCTCATCGAATTGCTGTATATGGATACGGGTGCACAGAGAAGTTGTATACATATCAGACCAATTAAATACAGCTTCACAATTAGCACCACCTCTTCTCTTTTTTGTTTCAATCCTCTTATCTTTTCTGAACACTTATCCTCTCTCTTTGGGTTCTTCTGTGTCTCTCCCCAGTCCGCCCCTTCTCTTGAAGCTATAACACCAGCTCATTCCGTCAGATGCCTAGCAACAATGCTCCACTAAATCTATCAGGAGGAAGAAGATAAGTCTCATCTAATTCCCGTTAAAGCAGCACTTTCATTCTCACCTTCCTCCTCCTCTATTTGTATCTTACCTGTGATGTCCAGTCTCAATTATCCTCCCTTCCACATTTCCTACACTATCATATCGCTCACTTACTATTTTGGTGTCCAAAGCTCTGCACTGTCTTTAGATTTCTCTAGAGTGTTGTGAGTGGAGAAGGGTTCAGAAAGTTGCTGTTGTATAAAAGGACTAATATAAAGAATATTTGCAATATGTAAAGCTACACTTGGTCGGGGGGCAGTAAAATGTATTTCTTTCTTTTTACAAATTGCTACATTTATTTAGCAAGGACACATTAAATTGATCAAATTTCAAATAAATGCTGTTCATTTAAATGTTTATTCATACTGTTTTTGACATGGATAATAAAAATAGTTTCTTAGATATAGGTTCAAGATATTTAGATGAATGTGTATAACCAAACAGTTGATTGACCCCATTGATTTTCACAGTATTTTGTGTCCATATGGAAGTCAGTGGGGTTCACCAACTGTTTGGTTACACACATTCTTCAACATTTTTTCATTTGTGTTCAACAGAAGAAAGAAACAGATTTGGAACAACTTGATTTCAGCAATGATTATTTTAGCAATTATAGTTGGACAAAAGTGTTTTTAAAATATATTGTTTAATTCCAGTTGAAATCAAACTTTTTCAAAAAAACATTTAGAGATCTGACACCTGACATGTTACCAAAAGCACAGAGTTTCTTTTTACTCACTAATAATTAATGTTTTAATTAATTAGCATAAATTTAATCGCTGTCAGTTTGAAAGCCTCTTTAACAAATAACGACTAAACATTCTCTTACTGCACAGTACTGTGTTTTGGATCTAAATTAGAGTTTAATGCAGCTAATAAAACACTCTCAGTTTCTTATAAAAATGAGATTAACACAAACACATTCACATTTCCATTACCCAAAAGTCTAAATATCCACAAATCAACAACAGCAATTTCTTGTGATTAGTGGTGAGCAGGTGCACACGATGAGCGGCGTGACTCTAAACACAGTTATATGCAAACACAGCAGCTCTTTTTGATCTTCGTCAAAATTTCTCAAACGCGCCAAGCAGGTGTTAAAGAGTTTTAATCTTTCCCATAGAGCAGGCCTCCTCATGCATTCACGTTGCCTCAGCTGGTGATGACTCAAATCTCATCATTACGCTTTCTAAACAATCACCGTCCGACTTCCCACATGCACTGCACTGTTTTGTGCTGTTTGGTGTGACAACACACTAATGAGCAAGCTGAGAATGAAATGATAAATAAGTGTTTGTGTAATGAGAGGAGAGCGGCTCTTTGTATAGTGTTTGTGTGAATCTGAGGAGGGAAGAACGAACGAAGGCAAGATCATTAGTTGCCCTCTATAATGAGAATTCACTTAAAAAAAAACAAAAACAATTTCACCCAAATGTGAATATTTTGTCATCATTGACTTACCCTCTGGTCGTTTGAAATATATATAACCTTCTTTCTTCTGTAGAAAACAACAACAAGGGAAGTTACACACGGATGTAGATTGCCAAAGTTTTCCCTCGACTGCTCAACAATTTTATTGATGAGGGCGCCACTCTCTCAGTGTGGGCCACCAGCATTACGTCACCGATCTGGAAAGGCAAAGGCAATGTCTGTGAATATGACACTTATTGCCCAATCCACCTGCTCTGCCACGCCATGAAGATATTTGACCGTGCAATTGATGCCAGACTCCTGAAGAGTGTCTCCATCAGTCCCAATCAGTGTGGATTTGATGCATTTAATGCAATCCACACCATCAGGCTGCTGCTTGAGAGGCACCATGAGAAGAACCAGCCAGTACACATGGCCTTTCTTGAAAAGGCATTCAATCGCTTGTCCCAGGACCTCATCTGGCATTCCTTCTCCTCTCATGTCACCCCCGAAGTGTAGGTGTGGTGGAAACAATTCCTCTATGCCAACACCACCAGTGTTTTCCTATGCCCCACTGGCCTGTCCGAACTGTTCCAAATCACTGTCGGCGTACACCAGGGATCTGTCCTCTCTCCGCTTCTATTTATCCTTTGCATGGACACGGTCACAGTGGATGTTCAGGCATCTCAACCCTGGTCACTTCAATTCACTGATGCTATCTTCCAAGCTGACGAAATCCATTGTGGGCTTGAACATCAAGTGCAAGACTGGAGCGAGTGGCTGGACATGCATAGATTGCGCCTCAACATCAAGACGACTGAGAACATGAAGTGTGGGCCCCAGACTGATGGGATGATCGGAGTTAGAGGGCAGCCACTGAACAAGGTCACCAAATTCAAATGTCTCGCTTCGCTCTATAGGAGTGATAGCAAGCCATTGTATGCCCAGTCGCACTGTACGGTTCTGCGTCCTGGCCAGCAACCACTAAGTATGAGCAGACCCTCCGTGGTATGGAGATGAAGATGCTTCGATGATAGAGTGTGAAAATGGCCTACCATCTACCAATGGCCGAAGAAGCAGTAGCTCGATCATCAGGCGGAGGACATTGCCCACAGTCAATATTGCCCTGACGATGACCTGGACTGAGCCAAGTGGCGAAAGGTGTGCAAACAATGGATCCTGCACTAACGCGAGACACATGCTAGGACGAAGATGGTTTTAACTGTATATTTAATCAAAGAAATGCAGCCTTGATAAACACTAGGTATCTTTCAAAAACAATTTTACTGACCTTAAACATTCCGTCAGTAGTTCATTGCAAGTCAACAGAGAAGAGCAACAAGTAAGAGAAGGTATAAAGGTTTGGAATGACATGATGGTGCATAAATAATGACAGAACTTTGATTTTTGTGTAATCTGTTTTTCTTCACATCTACCTCTTTCTTCCACCTCCCTCTCCCTCCCCGAGTTGTATTTACTCTCTCAGCAGTGTCTTGCCTTCAGTTGTTTCTTCCCTTCTCTCTTGGGCGATGGACATGCTGGCCATTTAAGCCTTGGATAATGAAGTCTGTGTATGGTGAAATATGATTGAAATCCTTTTAGTGCTGGCTTATATCGACTCTCTTGTTTGCAGTCAAAGGCACCTCTCTCTCCCCTTCTCCACACCCCTCCCGCTCCCCTCTTTCCATCATGTTTTGATGTCAACTAATGGTCTATGTACAAAATTCTCCTCTGGTGGGTACTGAGCTAGACATAATGGGGATATCTCATCTCATGACCTGATAAATGTCTTCCTAGGACACAGACCTTCTCATGTCCTTCTGCAAGTTCTGCAGTTTCCAGACAAAAGCCTCATTTATACATCCACGTTTGCTGGAGGTGATTTACTAGTCGTGGACATGAAAATACAGAGTGTATGACTTTGCTTAAGACCAAATCATTCAAAGAAAAGGATGCAACATCATTAAAAAATATTCAGATTATAAATCTGACAGGTAATAGTACACTAAAAAAGGAAATTCTTTGGAAATTCCCCAATACTGTACTTTAAAATTAAAACAATGTAAAAAAGTTAATTTAATGTAATAACAGTATAATAATAGCATAATATGTACACTGTAAAAAATGATCGTGATTTAACGGTAAAAAACTGTGAAAATGCTATGGTAAAAACCTGTTACATGGTTAACGGAAACTTCCTGTAAAATTTACAGGGAAAAACCGTAAACTGATGTTTTCGGAACATTTTCTTTGAAATAACTATGTTTCTTCTTAGTTTTTTCTTATCAGTTATGTTTATTAGGGTTGTATGTTACATCTAATGTTGTTAAATTAATGTTTATAGCATATTTCATTTTAAGGAGTCTCACCATGATGGTGTTTAGTGCTTGTATGAATGACACTGCATCTGCACCTTCTGTAAATGCTATTGTTTAAAAGTTGCTTGTGATGGGCTTTGGCTCATCATGTGACTCATCACCACCTGCATTTGGTGGTTATCAGTGTATTTCAAAAGAACAAAACAGATTTCAGTACTTTAATAGGTTGGTATATTAAGATTATATCAGTTAAAGAAATTACGGTATTTAACTGTAAATTTAAGTTAAAACCGTAAAACCTAAAATGTTGCTACTGTATTTTATACGGTAGAATTCTGGCAACCACAGCTGCCAGTATTTTACCGTGAATTTGACAGATTTTTTTTTACAGTGTAATAAAATAAGTATTTTTCCATCTCCCATAGTTACCTAAAAAATATATATATATTTTTACCAAGATGACAGTCACGGCAACTTGATATTCTAAGTTTAGCGATTTATTTAAAATAGTTATTAAGGACATCAATTAAATTCAAAGAGGGGGAAAAAAAAACATACTAACTTTTGCCTTCTTTTGTCAACTTCAGTTCTAGGGACACCTCATTTTGTACACTTTATAAAACCAATGAAAGTTCATGAAACACATTCATCTTGACTGAAAGTATTAATGTTTTGCAATGTGGGTGAATATGTGCCATAAAAATAGAAATCTTGTATGTTCTGCTCATGAATTATGAAAGCATCATCCTTAGCAGTGAAATGAAATTCCCAGTCTGCTCCTATCAATGAAAAATGAGACAAACAGAGACTCTCAGCATTAGCACATGACTAGCTCAGAGAAGAGATGAATACAATTGAGAATAAACATCGTAAATATTTGCTGGGGAAATCAGAGCAGATGTTTGTCCAGTGTACCAGATACTCCTTTATTATGGATCTCACAAGCTGCAACAAGTCCTGCTGTTACACAATGAATTCTGCGGCTGTTCTTTGATTTTTTAAAGGGATAGCTCACCCAAAAATGAAATTCATCATCATTTACTTACTGTCATGCTGTTTCAAAACCTTTATTTTTACCTGTATAACACAAAGGGTCTATCTACACAAGAATGTCCAAGCTGCTCTTTTCTATGTAATGAAAGTGAATGATGAAAACGCTATTTTTTTCAAAGCATTTTTATTTTTAAGCAATATTTTCAAGACCATACTTTCAAGTGACCAAAACAAAAAGATGCTACTTTATGGTAATTCTTAAGCTTGAAAGCACCTGTCCCCAATTCACTTTCACTGTATGCAATATAAAAGCTCAGATATTCTGCTAAATGTATCCGTTGTTGTTCCGTGGAAGAAAGTCAATGAGTACATGGTGACAGAACTTACTTTTGGCTGAAAATTTAAAGAAGAACATTTGCCTGTGCTTATAAAGAGTCTGCAACACTATTTATGTAATAAATGAGAAGAGAAAATGTCAGAGAGGCAGAAAGGCTTCTGTTAGTAAGAATCTGCCACTTTTCTCCACTTGTTATTTGTTATGTATTCTTAAACACTTTATTGTCGTAGAGTACAATATGTGCATCTATTTGCCAAAACTCAGTTTATGATTTAAGATCATCATTTTTATTCTGTTTTCTGCACATAAAAAGTGTGCCAAAACGTCAACATTGTCTCTGTTCAGAATATAATTTGTTTAAAGTCAATATTGCATTTAACAACACACAGAGTTAACTCTACAGAGTTATACAAAATTTTAAAAGCTGTTGGAGGCTTAAAGATACAGTTCACCACATAAATTATGTTATCATGTGCTTGCCCTCATGTCATTCTTAATCTGTATGGCTGACGATACGAAGATATTTTGAAGAATGCGGACAACCAAACCATTTCATTCCTACTGACATACATTGCATTTTTGTTCATACTATGGAAGTCAGTTGGAACCAAAACAGTTTGGGTACTGACATTCTTCAAAATATCTTCTTTTGTCTTCCACAGAACAAAGTCAGTCATACAGACCTCAAACAACATGAGGGTGAGTAAATAATGATAGAATTTTCATATTTGGGTTCTTTAATATTGATTTAATGATGACACCTGAATGATTATGTGAGATTTATTTTTATTATTTTATATTGTGTATAAATTGTTATATAAAGGGGATAATTTGGTTGATTTATGTATGTGACGTAAGGGACAGGCTGGCACGCTGACATGCGCAGTGTGGGGAGTGTGTCAAGGGGTAAAGACATGTGATGTGAGCTGTCTGCTGAATACATACCTGAGCTCTGAAAATAAAAGGCAGTCAAGTTCCCGTTTATGTGTATGCCTGCATTATTTGGACGGACCCATTCTAAAGAGACTGGAATTTCCTCATATGGTCTACAGCCCTTCTTACAATTACTCAAAGTGAACACTTAAAAAATAAGGCCACTTTAACGTTAGCATTTTAAAATAAAATGTTAAAATAACTTTTTTATAAACAGTCAAAATACAGCAAAAATACAGAAGCATGTCTTATAAAATTGCTTTAGTTGAAAGCATCAGTTAAATGGCTGAAATGTAAATCACGTCGTGGTCATAAATATTGAGAGAAACTCCAGGAGTCAGTCACAAGGGGGCACTCTGAAGCCTACGTGCCACAGAGGAAGACAGGCAGGGGAGACAGAAGAGGCAAAGGAAGGAGAGCCTAAAGGAGGGTGACGCCTCTGGCAAGACAGAGGTGACACCTTGTCATACAATATTTAACTGAACACCTTTGAGATGATATCACATTAACAAAACACTCTAGTCAGCCATTTACTCTTTAGTATTCTCACAAGATCTGAAGGCGGCGCAGACCCTCTGCCTTCATACTTCGCTCGCCTATCAGCCTTTTTAATTGCAGTGCTCAAGCTCGTTTAAAATTCCAAATGAAAACACGCTTGGAAGAGAGGAATAAAAAAATCGTGGGTTAACAAATAAGGCATTAACCCGCACCTAATTAGTATGGGAATTCGGTGGGGGAATTTTCAGAGTTAAATCACTCATAACTCAAGCACCATTAAGCCACATTAGCGCATTTTTGCTTTGATATCTCTATTCAGAGAACATTAGCGCTATCTTCACAAGCCGTTGCTTAGTTAAGCACCGTAATTAGATAAATGGTTGCGGCAGTCATAGCGCCCGGAGCACCCTACCTTCCGGATGCCTTCTTTCGATTCCTCCACGTTGTTTTCGGCTCCTCCTGTCCGGTTGATCATCCTCCACATCTGCGAGTACATCGGGTCCCTCTCGAAAGGGTTCATGCCTTTGCTGCGGACCTGGTCGTAGACGGATGAGTCCAGAACCGTGCCGTACGGCAAGTCTGTCTGCTTAGCCAAATCCTGCAGAGACCTGGAGGGGAACATTGAAACGTATTACAATTGGAAATTTTGAGAAACAACATTATTGGGTTGATTAAAACATTATTTGCAAAATCTACAATGTGGATGCATGAATACCCACACGTTTCAGCTTAATTGTACCAGTGCGAGTATAAATCCATCCAGCAGCTTTGTTGCGCAGACGCTCACCCACTTATATTATGTCGAATACTGTTTATTCAGCAATTTGTGTTAATATCTTACATCTAATTAAAAGTTAGCCAACCAAGGGACAGTAATTCCCTGCAGTAATATTTATATTAAGCAAATAATTGGAAAATACAATAAAGATGAAGGCTTCTCTCTTTCCCCTCACACCATGATCAGAATACTGCAGTTCATCAAAGCGTTTCATTAAGTCTCGCTTCATTTAGAAAACTGATAATGATACAAATTAGTGCTTTCGTAATGTGTTAATATTAACTTTATAGTAATATTTCTGTACATTTGAACATCATATGTCAATGACAGCAGAAAGCATGGGTTGGTGCCACTGAGATTCCAGCAGATAGTTGGACTGACCTCTAATTTATCAAATATTATTACATCAGACAGCTGTCGTCTTCTTCTTGTACTTAACTCCGCTAGCACCCTTTGAAGGTTTAATGAACTTGCCCACAAATGTTAATCTTTATTGCTCCCAATTAATCTCGGCACTTAATCCCCGCCCCTCCCTAAGAATTGTGGTTTTGTGTCGGGTGTCATTTGCAGGGAGAATTGCTATAATAATGACCTGTGAGTACCCTGCAGTACTATAAAACACCACTGAAGGAGTACTGAAAAACGCTGGCCCGTTCTGTGAAATTTGGCTTTCAGTAAGTAAGTCCTTTGTCTTTGTGTTCTACTCTGTGGGTCACTCTGCACCTAATATAGAAGCACTAAAAGCAGTTTTAACTCCTCTGTTGACATATTTCTCATTAAAATAGAAAGTTTGAAAATAGAAAAGTTTGAGCGAAACACAGAAGGACTTGAATGAATTATTTTATTCAGCAAGGATGCATCAAAAGTAACAGTAAAGACATTACGTTATTCTTTTATATTTTGTTAATCAAAGAATTCTGATGAAAACAATCCACTATCAAAACTATTTTTAACTTTGACAATAAGAAGAAATGTTTCTCGAACAGCAAATTAGCATATTAAAATGATTTTTGAAGGATCATGCAGCACTGAAGACTGGAGTAATGATGCTGAAAATTCAGCTTCGCCAACATAGCAATAAATTACTTTTTACTTTTTTTCTTTTTAAACTCATTTTACAGTTATTTTTAGCATTTTAGAGAAAATCTGGAGACAATCTGTGTAGTGCAGGATGAGTCTTCAATATTTTAAGTTTGTTTTCCTGAAAGAGAAAAACTGCATATTTTAAAAGCATCTACATTTATGAGTACACTAGCATATAGATGTCCTCACAGTTGAATAACATGCAGTAAAAGCCAGAAAATGAGGTCTTCAAACAGGGTGCAATATTTATAGCTTCAGTTGACTGCAGTTAAATCCATCTCGGTAAATTTTAATAATAGTGGAACATTTGCAATGCAGCAATGTGTTCTTGTTACAGCAAAATTCAGTTAGCCTCAAGAATAGCAATCTATCTGTGTATACGCTTTTTCACACCCTTTATAGGTGACCATCTGGCGGCATTCAAATGCTATGGCCGCTTAGCTGATCTCTTTGCTTTGCCCAGGAAAACTGTCATCTATGGCACAGAGTGACTGTGACTAGCCAGACCGCAGGCAAACTGGCATGGCAGGCAAAAAGAGCACAGAAAAAAAAAAACACTTGAGAAGCCTGTAGCCTGGCCCTCCTTCACCTTCACAGATGGATGCATCTCACAGCCATGTTGAAAACTGACACGTATGGAGCCGCATTGTACAATCTGTTTCTTAAACCATTTTTATACTTCTAAACCGATTTAACAATATGCATGAATATTCAAACACGCTTCCTCACAAGGGCACATTGTAATGCAGATTTAAACATTAAGGCGGCAGTACAGTCTTTAGTACTTTTCTCTGTTAAAAAGGCAAATTGGATGGCATTTTCATGCTGTTTTGGGATGAAACTGAACATCAGTAACATGTTTCTTTTTTTGCTAAACTGCATTACATCCAGCAAATCAGTGGCACAGTTTTGCAAATCATTCAAAACAATGGCAATCAGCACAAACAACATCCATCTGAAGTGTTTTGCTCACTCACAAGATGATAAATCCTTTCTCTAAACGTCTACAGCTGAATCAGAGCCATCATGGTGCCAGCATGTGCATAATGTAAAACAAAAAAAGTTTTTACAGTTAAATTTCACTCTGTGCGCATTGATTTGTGCTTTTGATACTTACCTCAGAATTCAGATGCACTGAAAAAGTTTCACATAAACTCGATATCAAATAAGTACAAAGCGTTTGTCTGAATTCCCCAAGGACCAGCCTGATGAATTAAACGAGTGAATGCATAGATTTTGTGTTTACTGGTTAAGAGCTATGTGTGGTAAGTGAGAGTTGTCGATAAGTTGATGTCGCCCTGATTTAATTAACACTGGGTTAGGATCAGTAAAGTCGATAAAAAGAGACTGATGAACTAACGCTCCTCCTTTTGCTCCCCTATCCATCTGGCTTAAAATTCTCACAGCAACCACAGAATATGATACTAAACAAACAGTACCGACTTTAAATCTATTAAGTAACGTATCTCCTCTCAAGAAAAATGTAACTATGTAATTGTGAACTCACCCCAACACCCAGTTGGTCTCATAAATCTTTCAGCTCATCCTGACTGAATTGTGCATTTTAAATACAACAGACCCCTGGGTGCGGAGTTTAGGCTGTAATTATTTCTGTAATGACCCTGCCATCGTCTACACATTAAAAGATAATACATTTAAATTTATGGAAATCCTAATTAGGTGCATAGAGCTAGAATCAAGCAATCTAAGCACAAGCTCATTAATGATAATCTAATGCAAAGAAAAATAAACAAACTGAGATCTCAGAAAAAATAAATACTAAATACTCTCATTTTCCCTAGTAACGCCCCCCTCCCCAAATCACCTACACTGTTATATGATGGAGACGAGGATCGTTACAAGCACAATTAACTCTATCACTGCTAGTCATCGTTGAATTAGATTAAGCACATATGAGATATTAGAAATCACAGAGTACATGTTATAGCAAAACACAGTTAACTCTATGACTGCTGGGCACTGTCTGATTAGTCTAATTACTGCACTTGATTAGTGACATCTCATAGTGGGCAGAGTCAAGGCAGTGACTGGAAAGGATTATGGGTCACACTTTATATTAGGTGGCCTTAACTACTATGTACTTATATTTAAATTAATCATTTGGTACAATGCACTTATTGTGGGCATACATGTTTTTACATTGTACTTATATTTTTAAAAATACCTATATGTAATTACATCTGTAATTAATTTCTGTAATTGCATTTATAATTACACTGTTGACCTATCCCTCACACCTTAACCCACACTTAAACCTACCCATACCACCAAACCTGTCCCTAACCTTACCCATATCCCACCTCAATAGCAGCAATGATGTTTTGCAATACAGTATGAACACAATAAGTACATTGTACTTATTTTTTGATGTAAGTACATAGTAGTTAAGGCCACCTAATATAAAGTGTGACCGGAATATGACAGATCTTTTTTTTAACTAAAGTTAAAGGTCTCATAGTATAATTTGAAAAATATCCACCTTCAGCTTGTCACAACTTTCTGCTGTGAAATCTTTATTTAATTTTTATAAAAAAAAAGTATAAAGCAAATGTAAGAATAACTGTACAGTAGCAATATTTAAAGAAGAACACTTACTGGACTTAATCGTTTTTTTGATTATCCATTCATAATTTTTTGTAAAGAAATGTTAAAATGTGAGTATGAATTATGAAGACCAAGGGTTTTGAGGAACATTTATTTGTACACTCCTCAATTGTATTTTATGTTTTGGCCCCACAATAAAAACTACAGAGCTTTGACCATTAAACATAAATTAAACATCTTACCTAGACATTAAAGAAGAACTTAATTTTAATTTTTGTCCATATAAAGGTTTTTGACTATTGTTACATTTGACAGGTTTTCCAGGGTAAAATTAATTGAATGATATAGCTAGTTAAAATAATAATTAAAACAATCATTTTAATCAAAACAGGATTCTGCGTTCTGATTCTGATCCACACTTAAAGCACCACCTCAAACTAATAGGAAGTGACACCATTTCAGTCTATTTCAAATATTCAAAAGTTATACTCTCATATAACATCCAGCATTGTTGTTTGTTGATGCTTGACAAGATTCATCACCAATTACACATCCACCCATCACTTAAAAAATTGTTTTTTACTAGTATTTATAGAAATGACATATTCCTGACTTCTGAATGCTAATAATAGAAGGCCATGATCTTCATAACAGGAAGAGCAGCAGCCGCTCTGGTTTAAAATGTAACACCTCATCACTAATGAAATTTACTTTAGGAATAGACTTCAAAAATCACCTTTTCAAAATGGAAAAAGCAGTGTTTTTCTGTCTGTCTCTGTGCACTCAACCAGGCGGTTAAATGAATCACTGGTGCAGAGACATCTGACATCATTCCCACTGGAATGATAGATCTAATTTGTGCCACAGGAAATTAAAACAGGGAGTATGCATGCCCCCAGGAGATCTTCTACACACACAATGTCAGATTTAAATCAGTTCTGGGTACAAATTTGTCCCCCAAAAATGGTAAGGTAGGTGTACACACACACACACACACACACACGTTAACTGTTTTGTGAAGCAGGAGCACCATGACACCTGTACTGACGTCTCGTGAGAATTTATATACACAATTGAACTGAAAACACCTTTTGTGTCTGGACTATATTAGACACATTTTTGTAGCAGAAAAAGAACAGGACAGACATTTTCACTGGAAGAATGCTGCTCAATTAATACCATTCCTATCCAAACAAAATCTTTGTTAGTGATGCTTAAACTACACAACAACATATTTAACTGAGATGACGATCGAAAGCTAAAGAAAGTTGTTTGTTGTTTTGTTATTGTGCAGATGATTACAGTGTTTGATGCTAGCTGCAAGAGTAACACTTTGAATAAATGTGTGCACTCACTGAATGGAGTTCTCGATGCGGGAGATGGTGAGGAAAGCAGCCAGATTTGCCGTGTAGGAGGAGATGACTATCAGAGCAAAGAGCCACCAAACCCCCATCATCATCCTTGTAGCCAAAGTCGTGTAGGGCACCTCACCACCTGTAGAGAAACAGGAGAAAAGAGCAAACAAAAAAGGCTGATGATTTTGCCATCTTTGAAATTACATCAGACGTGTGAGCATTCAAAATATCTTTTAAATAAAGACCAATCTGGCAGCCAAATCTAGTTTAGTTCATCATATGATGGATCAAAAGAGTCATTCTGGTGACATTTTTGCAAAATTTTAGTAAATTATGTAGATTATGATTCAAAAATTAATTCAAGATATATTCTCGAATTATGTTTGTATATTTAATGAGATAATATATATTTAATATGTTCAAATGTTTAAAATTTTATAAGACGTAATAAATAACCTGTATTACAACCATATCCATATTCTCTGTTGGGTGCTCTCACTCGCTATTAAAGTATACACAGAAAATATATCAGAAATATTCATATAAACCTATAACATATTTTGGACGTTTAGATTTTGTCCTCCTGTAAAATAGAGGGAAAACACTGATTATTAGTATTTTAATTTTTTGCATTGCAAACATTGTGAGCATCTCCTCAGTGAAATAATAATAAATAATATGTCATGGTTGTCCCCAGCTATTTGCATGGTTAAATGCATCGTTATATTTCTCTATGTAGTTTGAATAAAAAGGGCTTCATCTTTAGTTGTGTAGTACTCTGACAGACTGGAAACAAATGGAGGTATCCGAGTGTGCAAAATCCAAACAACTGAGACTTTAACGATGGAAAAAACTCCATTTGAGTCAGACAAAAAAGGCCATCAATTGTAATGTCAAATCTACATTTCCCCAGTCCCCACAGTTAGAGCAAAAGCACGTCTGTTTATTTTGCATTTCAGATCCCTGCAAATTCACCAGCCAGAAAAGACAGCGGCTCCTCTAAAAGTATCGCACACCACAATAATGATGGATCTGCACAATTCAAGGCTCGCAGCAACACTGAAAACTGTTAAAAAATTAGTCTCATCTATCCTTGTGGCTTCCTGTATCATTCCAGCCTTGTGTGGTAAGTGCCAAGCATTTCAGCGCTCAATAAGGTATCTGACAACTCTATTTCTGTAGGGGGTCCGCTGAGATGAGCTGTCTTATTAAAGAAAGTTTTTAGATGACTCACATACATACGTCCCGCAGGCTGTGTACTCTCTGCTCCACACAAACTTTTTTGCAATTTTAATTTCAGCAAACAAGTCCACAAGAGCAAGTTGGCCCACTCATTTTTTTTTATAATCAAAAATCTTGGGTTATCCGACTTTAAGGTTAGGGAGTGTCCTATTTAAAGGGCACTGCTTCCTTCATCTGCTATGTAAACCTCAGAGATTTTGGACTTCAGTTTAAGCAAATGTCAGTGAATACTCAACAAGGTTCTTTCAGCTGACTCTATACCAGTAATTCGCTAAGAATAAATCACTAAATCTCTCTCTCTCTCTCTTTCTGTCTGTCTGTCTATCCATCTATCAACGTTTTATGAAACCAATTCAACAAAGACATCAGTAAATGATTATAGAAAGTTTATTAATACACATTTGAGTGATTCTGAAAATGTAACGTTGTAATAAATAAATATTATTGGCTCTAAACATTCATGCACAAAATTATTCAACCCCTAAAAGTCACGTTTTGTGCAGAATCTTTTACACTTTATTATAAGCATGGGCCGGTATGAGATTCTGACAGTATGATAACCTTAGATAAAAATATCACAGTTTCACAGTATTGCGATTACAGCTCTAAAATATGTTATTTTAGATTATATATAAATGTCTGGGTAAAAAAACAACAAAAAATGTTTTTCCACTGAACACAATATATTTTATTTTTAAGAAACATATAGAACATTTTGGAAAAGTACACATGTCAGGCTAATTAATTAAAATAAATATTTGAATTATTCTTAATTAAATTAAGTGCAGTCACTTAAGTGAGCCTAAACCTGCAGCTCAACAATAATCAGAACATAAATTATTTTCTGTAAAAAAATCTTCTAAATGAAAACAAAAAAACAATGGAGTCGCTTAAGTGAGCCTAAACCTGCAACTCAATCATCAAAAACATAATCAAAACATAATTTCTGTAAAACAAAATGCAGTCATTAAACCTGCAGCTCAACAATGTTCACTTTGTACACATTCATCTTTCTGTCCAAGTTATGATGCAGGAATGTTCACCTTTCATGGATTAAGTTTGGAGCGGTGAGGTATAAGGATGTGTGCACATACACATAAGAAAAGAGAGCGCGCGAGTGTGTTACACACACTGACATACACGCACGCACGCGCATGCACACACACACACGGCCTCTCTCCGTACAACACTCAAACAGTGGCAAAGACACCTGAGAGCCAGCAGTTTGTTTTTAAATGTCATGATTTTGAACGGATGTAAACAATGGCAGGAACTGTACTAAATCGCAGAAACATAGTACTTTAGTCTATTCCCCGGTCTGTGAAGTAACGTGAGGGAGGAAACTAGTTGACGTTAACTAGTTAATTAGTTAAGTTATCTGCCTCGGTAGCAAGCCAAAGAGTATTTATTTCAACACTGAAACAAACGGCAGGTGGGTCTCTGTCTTGATCAGGGGTGAAAGAGGGAGAAATGAAGATGACACAGATATATAGTTTATATTCGACCTGGAAGTATTTATTTAGCGATCTGTGCTAAAACTTCATCTGTGCGGAACATCGTTAGTCTACGTCACCTGAAAAATTTCCATACGGCAGATTTCGTCTTTTTTGAAATGGAGAAAAGTTTCAGAGATTCACCTCCTTCGGCCATCCTACACACAGGTGACTCTCACTGACAGCTTCAATTTCTGCACCGAAGGTATCACAATCTTTGCTAAAATGGCCAGATACTTCAAATTATCCATGAAGTCCGTCATACAGTCAAGGTTTCCAATTCATGTAACAGCAAAACACCCCATAACAAGACAGGTCCACCTCCATGTTTGACCATGGAGATAGTGTCCATCTGCTCATAAGCTATGCCTTTTTATCAACAGACATACCACTGATCTGTGAGTTCAAAAAGTTCCAATTTTGTCACATCAAACATTCTTTCAGAACTCCACAGGTATATCCAAATAAAGTTTAGCGTATTCAAGTCAGCCTTCTACGTATGGTCTTCTTGGTCAAGAGTGGCATTCGGAATGAATACCTATGAATCCTAAGCCCTTTCAAGGAACTCATTGATGCTTTTTGTGGCTTGGCAGCCTGGTATCAGACAGATCACACTTAAAAGTCCATGAGATTTTAGTCTTTACATAAAAAGTAGATGCATCCTTCAGGCAGAATTCTTTTGTTTCTTTTCTGAATAATGAAACTTTAGTTTCTAAATAAAATGAGGCTGAAATTTTGACTGATAATCTTCATACCCCAAGCGCATCTGTGAAATGAAAAATAATCATACAAACAAAACCAACATCTGTAAGAGTTCTTGGTGAGAACATTTGTTCAAAATCAAGGCAATCAACTAAAAAGCTCATTTCCATATTCAACGGTGCTTCAAAAACATTTGGATGTTAGTGCAATGAAATATAAATTTTAGTGAAGATAGGAGAGATATAACAGGTTTGTAGCCTACAGTACTTCTGATATCCTGAAGCAAATATGTTACAGGAGAAAAACAACTATTGTTTAGGAAAAAGCAGTTTTTAGTTGAGTGCTCATACTGGTGTGCAGAAACTCTGACCTGGAGCCCGCTAAAGCAAATGAATGTACAAAATAATGAGTCTGAGTCTTTATATAAATTAGACTGAACACAGCTACAGGAGGCCCTCTCAATTTGAAGTTTGGAATTACCGATTAGGGAAATATTACTGTAATGATACTTAAAAAATAAGGATCTAAAAGTTATAAAGAGCCCAATCTCACACTTGCATGGATATGTGAGCAATGCTAAGCTGCAGAAAGGGAAACGCAAAAGTGTCAAAAATACTGTGCTGTTAAGGATTAATAAGAACATTTTATTTTAAATAGTTCTTTGAGCTGAAGCCAGCTGGAAAAGTCAACTACAACCAACCTCCCGAAAGATTAAGTGCTGGTGTGCAAAGGTACAAATCCAAAAATGTGTTTCTGTTCACGATGCAGCATAGCAGAGCTGGAGTATATGACTATTTCAAATACAAAATACTAGATTGACTCTGAGTAGGGCTGTACAATTATAACAAACAAAGGAAAACTGCATGTTTTATTCTCTGGCCACATCCAAAACAAGTTGAAAACTGTGATCCTGAATTATACTTTTGCCATTTTATGCAACTGCAAATCAAAACTGTGCGTAAACAGTCAATTTCACATTGGCCCTCTTATTGAATAAATCATACACCAAAAGCAAACAATGTGTATATGACATTATCACTGACGCTGTAAGTTCACACAGAGCAACTATTGAGCCCTGACTTCTGAACTCTCATTACAATCAACAAAGCAGAATAAACCTCCATTTACACCATGTCAACATTTTGTTGATCATAGCATTCTCAATTTCTCAGGTCAGTCACTTGCCGTGTTTATTGGGTGTTCCACCATCTACATTATAATCATGCAATCATATTACAACTATAAAATAATTTTAGAATGTCAGGTGACATTTCTTCAACATTCAGTTTTGTGTGCCACCCTCAAACAGAAGTTTAAACTTATGAAATTTAAATAATTTGTGAATCAGATGCTGATTTGGACTAGCTGTAATCTGTAAACCTAAATTAAACAGCTCTGATAGGCCATTGCGTTCATGTACACAGTGCAAATGTCCAATAGTAGTAGTCAGTGCTTTTTTTGACAAATAGGCCTAGTTCCTTTGTGATAGTCTTTATTATTAATTTAATACAATTTGAAGCCCTATTTTTTATTATTATTTTGGCATCAATAAGTATACAACTGACTTTTACAACTGACTTTTTAAATTATACCTCCATTAATAATGCTTGCACCAGAGTAAACTTTCAATACATTTTGCACAAGTTTATATAATAAGTTGCATAATAGATTTGTGAAGGAACAGCAGGGGTTCATAATTTGATGGAAAGGTAACTAAATAAATCATAAGGATGTACAAAATAAAAATAAAAAATAAATGAATGAATATGAAATATTCTATTCTAAATATTGTATTCAATATACACTAACCTACATTGGGACCGTGAACATTCACGTGTGATGCTGAATTATTGAAATATTAAACCTGCAGTCTGTAAGTTTTGCCTCTTTGTCGCCATCTCTGTTTGAAAACATGGAATTGCAGCTGCTTGCGGAATTATCTTCCTTGAGTGGGATATGCTCCGGCATGGCTGCAGCACGGATGAATCTAATGTTTTGAGGTGAATTTGTTGCTGTCATTCACCACACCGGTGTGGATGTTTACGTACTTCGCAATCACAGCTTCTAGCCTATGTCTTGGAACATATGACCAAAATAAGAATTTTCATCGTATATTGCCATCTGAACAAGTAATTAACAAGTCTGCCATGTTTGTTCTGACCAACTGCGGAAAAAAAAAAAAACATTACAATAAATCGCGCTACCAGATTTAATCTAAAGATTGGTTAGCTCATATCACATCAAACCATGCAAATTATTATTATTGTTATTTTTGTTTTCTCAAATTATTAATGTTAACAACATCAGCATTGCGTGACATAGTGTGTATTAGCGTGTAGATTTCAATTTCTGTACAGTCTAATCTAATTGTCATGCCATTTGAATTTTATATGAATAAATTCTTTAAACCCAAAAAGCAAATTATGCTCCCTTTGAACTGGTTTTCTTTCAAATAAAAATCTTGTATATTAAGGCTATCTGTAATCAGAGGCACATTTAAAACGGGAATATAATTTCATTTAATTTCATTTCATTCACATGTGTTTCATAAACACATAATCCTTTCTGGATCACAATCTGCTATCAGAATTATAAATTTAATTATTTTAGCTGCTGTGAGAAAAGGCTAAATGATCCGCCACCTGCAGGATCCTCACATGCGATAGCCTTGTAGCCAGGACAGCTTCTTTATGTTTACAGACGTGACGTAATGACACAGTGCCATGCTCGAATTTCCCGCGAAAACCTACCCATACCACTCAAATTAGAAAACATTATAATAAGCTTACTGTTGTGAATCAGGCTAAAGTAAGGTGATTTAAACACTGGCTGCTTATGTACTTGCTCAAATATTGATTTCGGATCATTTTAAAAAAGTTAGGGACTGCAGCCTAAAACCTCAGGGGATATGTTTTAAAGTAAATATTTTAGGTCAATGGGGTTCTAAAAAAAAGTTTAGGAATCCCTGCCATAGGCCATGTTGACACTTCAGAACAAAGATCCAGGGGGTGAAGTTGGATCCACATCTAGGGGTGGAGATGGTAGGTTTAGGGGTGGAGCTGGGTGGGTTTAGGGATCAGAAGTGGAGACGGGTAGATTTAGGTATATGTAAGGTGGGAGGAGTTGGATCTGGATCCAACATCGTCCCCTGGATCTTGTGTTCTGCATCGAGGACCATCTCCATGTTGATGAAAAATATTCAGTCCAGTACTGGTAATGATCTGCGTTGAAATGTGACCGGCAGTAAGCAGAACATTAATAGGAAGTAGGGCTGCCAGAGAACAGGCTACTGTTATCAGATATGATTGGCAATGAGTATAGAATCGTGGCATGTCGGTGCTTTAGCGTGGGCTGATTGCACACGATTCTCTATGGCTGCAGGATGTTGATCTTTAGAAAATGAGCAGGACGGTAATGTAGCTTTTATCTGCACACCCAGCAACTGGGGTTCAAAGCTGCCCTGCCACGCACATCAAATCAGCAAGCCCCGTTTCCAGCAGGTTTCTCACTGCTTGCTTTTGATTCAGCACCAGGCCAGGGGCTACACACTCCTCTCAACCCCTCGCTGTGAGCTAGCACCTACTGAGAGACAGAAACAGAGACAATGTGTGGATGACGGAGACACAAAGCTTGTAAAAAAGGAATGTGTCACTTGGTAGTGTCTGAGATGTTTGTGCATGAAATATATATATATATTTTTACTGTTTTATATTTAAGTTATAACTACTTATAATTTGCTATTCAACTGAAATTGCATTGAAATTGTCATATGTTCAAGGTACTGTAGAAGTTTAAAGTGACAACCAGTGTGTGGTTGGACTCAGATTCAGGATCTGAGCAAACAGGACACTCCGAATTAAGTGGATTCCCAAGTGGCACAAGTTGCCATGAAACAGTCAAGAGCCCTTCATGGCTGTTAGAAGCCTTGTAAATATAGCTGAGGATGAGTGTATACACATCTCGTCAACACACTCTACTAGAGAGGTTGAAGAAGGCCAAGAATGTCACAGGATTTCTTTCCAAGCATCTTGACAGATGGGATACGGAGCACTTGCCTGCTGACTTTTATTTCTTATTAAGTTCCGTATAATTTACAAAATATTATTACTTGCCTATAAGGCCCTAAATGGTTTAGCTCCTGCGTACCTAACTTGTCTTCTACCACGCTACAATCCAACCCGCTCCCTAAGGTCGCAAACTACTAAAGGAGGTAGAGCTTTTTCACATTTGGCTCCCAAACTCTGGAATAGCCTTCCTGATAACGTTCGGGGTTCAGACACACTCTCTCTGTTTAAATCTAGATTAAAGACACATCTCTTTAGCCAAGCATTCACATAATGCTTCTTATAATCTTGTACTGCAGTTATATCTGATCAAATGTACATTATTATTACTATTCTTTAGCTTGGGTTGAACAAATAATTTTTGAACAGCAGCTACGCTATTTGTATCCCGTGGTAACTAGGAATTACAGAAGCTTCAGTCTGGATCCAACCCTTAAATGATCTGAGATGACCGAACACCTGAGAAAAGATAATGCCAACCCCTCAGAGGACTTCGGAGGATGCCAACGCTCAGACAACATACAGAATTACCAAATTTTGCCATAAGTTAAATATATTAAGGTTCTGCAATATATAAATATATTGTGGAAACTTATTTTCCTGTAGAGCTGCTTTGCAACGATTTGTATCGTAAAACGCGCTATACAAATAAACTTGAACTTGAACTTCTTAACACTGAACATATCCTAGAACTAAGACGTTATGATCACAATAAGAATATGAACATTGATCACTGGATGAATTCATATATAATCACTTCATAATTAACATTATTACATGTTAAGAAAATGCTCCCGTAAGTGCTGATATTGTTCAATTAAAACCACATTTATTAAAAGAATTACTGAAAGTAAACTGAAAATAAAATATAACTATTAAAGGAAAAAATTAAGCTTAAATAAAAATGGTAAATGTACTCAAAACTACTAAAAATTACTAAAACTAAAATAAAAATGAATTACCTATATATAGAAATATAAAAAATAAAAATAAAAACAAGAACATAAAAATATTAAAACTGAAACTAAAACTAAAATGCAAAATTTAAAAATAAAAGCTACTTTAAAATGTTAATTATTTACATTTTTTATTTATTTATTTTTCTGTTCTGTTTAATCTTGCTTGGGCACAGAAACTACACACATGATTTTTAACTGAGAAGAGAGAGAGAGAGAGAGAAAAAAAAAAAACATTTTACCAAATTAGCAGATTTGAGGAAAAACTTCAAACAGCCCCAGATTCATGTTGTTGTTGTTGATAAGATGTAAATCTCTGTAGTTTTCATGGTTTATACACAACAAAAAAGTTCAAAAGACAACAACGTCTTTGGTCTGAAATGCTCTTGAAAAAAATGGTGAAATAAGGTTGTTAAAAATTCTTGTTTTTTTTTTGCCTCTCCTGTTTTGAAAAACCAGTCTTCTTCAGAGCCACCTGAACATTTACCTCTCCAGTTCGTCGTTTCTCAGCAGTTAAAGCAACTTCAAATAAGCCCTTTGAAACCACTGGTGCTGAACATTCAAAGGTTTATACATTGCTACCTTGTAAAGCCTTAAATCTCTGCAGCACCTTGAGAGCTGGAGATTGTAGCTTCTGATGAGTGCTGTTAGTTTTATTTATTTATTTTCTTTCTTTCCAAAAGCACTCTGGTGATAAATAACTTAAGGAAAAAAATGTTACTCGTTTCGCTGGAGCGCGCCTCCTTGCAGCATGCCACCTTTATTTCCCTTTCACCACACCAGACCTGCCAGGTTTGAGTGTGTGTATATATATATATATATATATATATGTGTGTGTGTACAGTATATGACTGCTATTTATTTAAGCCATCAACTATCCCATTATGAGGCTCGCTGGCAAATATTGCCATCAATTTGCATACAGTTTAACGCTCTGAAGCACGACCCTGAGTGTCGAGCCGCTATCGCGGCACACAGCCACTCTGGAACTTTCAATGCTGTAAATCATCAAAATAAAAGTAAATAAACCACAAGGTGCACCTCCGAACACATCTCTTTAGTCACAGCTTACGAGATAGCAAAGCTAGCATGCTGGGTCAGACATATGGTGCAAGAAACATATAAACACAGGGGTAGAAGATAAAGGGGCAAAGAGGGACAGCTTAGGCAGACAGTACGCCCCCCAATGGAACAATATTTTCAGAGAAGACTTGCCAACATGTACCATCTCAATGCCATCTTGCCTACAGCAGTACTTGCTAGTCAAACAGGATTTTAATGCATTTTTAAAATAGTTTTTCAGCAACATTTATCTTATTTTGTACCCCACTGGCTTTTTTTCACAGCAAAAAAAATAAAATAAATAAATATATATATATATATATATATATATAAGAACGATAACTATAAAGATAACTATTAGCATCCACACCAGCGTACAATATTGTTTGTTTATTCTCAACGCATGCTCATCTACCTCTTTAATTTCTCGAGCTTGTGACAGCAGGATTGATTCTGATTGGCTGTCAATATTTTTATCGTTCATCAGCTGGTAAAAATCGTTCTGAAAGTGATTCCGACGATATAGTTTCTCTGTGTCTTTATCGTTATAGCTGTGGTGTAGATTCTGCTATTCTTTAATATCGAGAATTATTTTTTACAACTATATCTTTATAGTTATAGTTTTGGTGTAAATTATTCTGCAGCTTAGCATATTTCCATATGAATACAAACAGTGTGGAAACATGAATACAAAAATGTTTTCTCAATCAAAACACATGAGTATTACTACAGCTCACCGTTTTAAATGCTTTATCTGATGCTTCAAATTTCATTTTGATATAAATAAATGGCTTTGTGTCAAGTGAAGCGTGGAGAACCCTGAACGGACGGAGGTGTTCACGATGCATGTCAGAATGACAGAAAGTGCTTTAGAAATGCTGTTGTCTGATAAATGTGTCAGAAGAGCCAGAATGCTACACACAAACTGCTTTCCATGATCCCTTATCCACCCAAACTTTCTCTAAAAGTGGCCACATTGTTTTTTTATCTTGTCATATCTGGCTGTCAATTTTTTTTTCAATACATTGGTGTGAGGACACATTGTCACGAATTTCTGTATGACTCCTTTTTGGGCTGAAAAACAAAACAAAACTTTGGGCTCAAAACAAAAAAATAAATCAAACCAAAACTTTCTTAAATATCATATCTACTTCAGAAATTGGATACCGAGGTCTTTACTACGCCATGTAAAATGTTGGCATGCTTTCGAATGCCTTCCATTTTGCTTCAAGTTAAATGCTGACCTAAGGTCATACACGCACACAGATGTATACACATGTAATCATGAAATATGTATGTACACCCACAAACCCAGTAAATCCGCATGATTTGCTAGGAGGCATTGTAATTATGATAGTACTGCATGGAATGCAAAACGCAGCACCAGTTGAGCATGCTGAAAACTAGTTGAATATTATGTTAGAGTGCATTAAGTTTACATTTATACTCCCCAATAACTTATTAAGGATATTACAAGATACTGAAATGAGCCAGACAGACATAAATGTTCCTCTTAGACTCTCTCTCTCTCTCTCTCTCTCGCACACACACACAAAATAATAAAATCACCTTCCTTTCTTCTAAAGATATGTAGTAAAATGGAAAATGAAGCTTTAAACCAGAATCTCCATTGAGACACTGCCTCAGCCTGGAACTATGCTAATGAAATGTCCCACAGAGATGTCTGTCTATAAATTGACGACTTGAATCCACTGCACATTTTCTTGAGTAATCCATATGTAATCCCATATGAGTGCTCATAATGTGATTTAATTCCATTAGATATTGTAGGAGTGTATCATGACGTACTTCACACAGTAGAGGGCAACTTGTGGGTTGTTTGCCTTCTGTCGTCCCTTTGATAGATCAAATGCACAGCAAGTGTCCAAACATACCCTTTATACGTGGTTTGGCTATTTGAAAGTGTTTGCATAATTACTGAGTCATCAGTGTGTGGCTATATGTGCCGTTACAGACTTTGTAATGAGCTTAGACTATAATTAAATACGTTCAAGGCTGTATTTAATATGATGACAAGTCCAAATGTGACCTTATTCAAGTAAGAATCCCTTCATGGTTAGGTTACAGCATTCACATCTAGACATGGCTGTTTACTAAACACATGGCTGACCTGCTAACCCACGCAAGCTGTCAGGACTGATATAGTCACCCAGCTCAGTTACAACAGTAGACTAGCACCTCAAAGGACATGAATTTCATGTTTAAGCAAGTTAAACAGCAGTTTCTAATTCTGTAGCAAAGACATTTATGTCAAAGAACATCTTCATTACTATTAATGTGCCTCAGAAAATGTAGAACATGCCCATCACTAATGTAATTAAGAAAGGTGTTTTTTTCTTATGCACACTATTCGTATGCAAACTAAAAAACAAATAACTATATGCAAAATAAAAAACAAAAATAAAAAATTGTGATGTAACCCCTACAGATATGAGTTGGACAGGGCTTTAAAGGGACAAATGTTAGATTAACAACTTGAACTTAAGACTTGTCCAGGCAAAATTTCAAATTTTTGTATAAAACATAAGATAAATAAATAGGTGTATACAAAAAAAGGTGTATACAAAAAAAAATAAATAAATGACAAAAGCACATATCAGAATTACTAATACAATACAATAATTATGTTTTCATGCTAAAGTTGTTTTTCTCATTAAAGGAAAACAAAATAAAGGAAAATAGGCTAATTTTACAGCTCCCCTAGAGTTAAACAGTTGAGTTTTACCGTTTTTGAAACCATTCAGCCGATCTCGGGGTCTGGCGGCAGCACTTTTAGTTTAGTTTAGCATAGATCATTGAATCGGATTAGACCGTTAGCATCTCGCTCAAAAATGACCAAAGAGTTTCAATAATTTTCCTATTTAAAGCCTGACACTTCTGTAGTTACATCGTGTACTAAGACCGGCGGAAAATGAAAAGTTGCGATTTTCTAGGCTGATATGGCTAGGAACTATACTCTCATTCTGGCGTAATAATCAAGGAACTTTGCTGCCATACCATGGGTGCAGCAGGCGCAATGATATTACACAGTGCCTGAAAGTAGTCCCCAGGTATGTGTAATATCATTATCGAAACTCTTTGGTCATTTTTGAGCGAGATGCTAACGGTCTAATCCGATTCAATGATCTATGCTAAACTAAGCTAAAACCGCTACCGCCAGACCCAGAGATCGGCTGAATGGATTTGAAAACGGTAAAACTCAACTTTTTAACTCTTGGGGAGTTATAAAATGAGCCTATTTTCAAAAACGTGGAGTGTACCTTTAAGCTTTTTTTCTCATTAAATTCATATTGTCATGTAATTACAATTTCAAAATTTCTGTCTTTGCCTGGAATTATGTGATTGTGAGAATAAAGGGATGCTGTGATATAGAGACATAAGCACTTAACAGAAGCAGATATTGAAATGCATGGAAAAACAAGTGAGCTTTCACAGAAAGAGATCTCTTTCAATGCATGTACTGGGTACTCAGGAAAGAGATGCAATACATTATGCATGCCTACAACAGACCAGATAATCTAGTGTGATACAATGCACATCTCTGACATAAGGATGTGAGACTTTGTCTTAAAAAAGCACGGTTGAGAGCATTGACTGTGGATTACATTACAGACAAATGCACTCACTCTTGTTTTTCATCAAAAGTCATCGAAGTTCTCTAAAAAAGAAGATATAGAGGACTTCAGGCTGCATACAAATATCTGAAATTTGGAGAAAACGTCTCAGGTTACGTATGTAACCATGGTTCCCTGAAGGGAACGAGACGCTGCGTCGAAAACGCATATGGGAACGCCTTCAGCATGACCAGGCTCTGAATATGATGTGTAATCAGTCAAACAAGGGTGAGGCGTCACGGGCGGGGTGACGTCACGACCAGGAAGCATATAAGCACGTGCGGCGGAGCCGGCTTCAGCTTCAAGTCATGAAGCAAGCGCTGGCAGGGATGCCGGAAGTGTGGCAACGTGACGCAGCGTCTCGTTCCCTTCAGGGAACCATGGTTACATACGTAACCTGAGACGTTCCGAGGCCGCCACACCTCGGGTTGAGTGCGCTCTGACTCCCACCGGCGGGGGGAGCTCAGAGGCCTCGTATGCCAAAGCCATGGCACCCACAATCCACCTACTAAGAGGAGGGCTTCGTAGCAGGAAGACCCCTCTTAGGCGGACCATAGCACACGGGCAGCTGGTCAGCTTTCTCCACAGGGAGGACCTGTGGATGTATGCGTCTAGTGCTCGCACTGGACACATACGGTTGTGCTTCTCCTGGTCTGGCTCCCCGAAGGGAGGAGGACAGAAGGCCTGCAGTACGACCGGCTGTGGAACGACCGATGGGACCTTCGGAACATACCCCACGTGGGGGTAGAGGAATACTTTCGCCGAACCGGGCGCAAAGTGAATAGAGGCCGTAGTCAGGGCCTGAAGGTCACTCACCCTCCTCAGAGAGGTGATAGCCAATAAGAAAACGGTCTTGATAGTGAGGAGTCTCTCAGTTATCTCCTGAATGGGCTCGAAAGGTGCATTGCACAGAGCCTCCAGAACCACAGCCAGATCCCACGTAGGGACGAGATCGTACCGGAGGCCTCAGCCTCAGCGCACCGCGGAGGAAACGTGTAACCAGGGGGTGTCTACCCACTGACTGGCCACCGGTAAGGGCGTGGTATGACGAAATAGCTGCCACGTAGACCTTAACAGTGTAATGGGTTACCCCTGCGGAGAAACGGGCCTGCAGGAACTCCAATACTGCACCAACGGGGCAGTTGACTGGGTCGAGCTGGCGGTCCCCGCACCAAGAAGTGAAGAGCCTCCACTTCAAGGCGTACAGTTTCCTCGTAGAGGGAGCTCTGGATTGGAGGATGGTCTCGACAACCTCGGTTGACAGACCGGAAGCTATGAGCTGTGCCCCCTCAGGGGTCACACCAACAGCTTCCATCACTCCGGGCGAGGGTGCACCTCGGTGCCCCCGGCCTGTGAGAGGAGGTCCCTCCTGACGGGCACTTCCCACGGAGTGCCGTCGAGGAGAGATATCAGGTCCGAGAACCATACTCGGCCCGGCCAGAACGGTGCTACTAACAGTAGACTGACCTCGTCCCGGCGCACTCTCGCCAGAACTCCAGGGAGCAGAGCGATCGGGGGGAAGGCGTACAGACGGAGCCTCGGCCACGTCTGTACCATAGCGTCCAGTCCCAGAGGAGCTGGAGGGGTCAGTGAGAACCAGAGAGGACATTGTGCTGACTCTTGAGTCGCAAAGAGGTCCACCTGGGCCTGGCCGAAAATACCCCAAATCTGCTTCACCACCTCGGGGTGAAGCCTCCATTCCCCGGGCCTCAGCCCCTGCCTCGACAGGATGTCTGCTCCCACATTGAGATGCCCAGGTATGTGCATAGCTCTCAGAGATAAGAGCTTGCCCTGGGACCACACAAGGATCTGGTGTGCCAGCTTGTACAAGGGGCGCGACCGCAGACCTCCTTGGTGGTTGATGTAAGAGACCACTGCCGTGCTGTCGGTGCACACCAGCACGTGGTGATCTCTCAGGTCTGGGAGGAAGTGCTTGAGTGCACGGAACACCGCTAACATCTCTAGCCGATTGATATGCCACGTCAGGTGGCAACCTCTCTACAGACCGCGGGCAGGGTGGCCACTCATGACCGCACCCCAACCGGTGAGGGAAGCGTCCGTCGCTAGCGAGACGCGGCGACAAGGAGCTCCCAACACCGGGCCCTGGGACAAGAACCAAGGATTCCTCCACATGTCAAAGGCACGGACACAACGGCGTGACACTTTGACAGCGCGGAGTGAGTTTCCCCTCAGGGAGACCCCCTTGGTCTTGAGCCACCACTGTAGGGGTCTCATGTACAGCAGGCCAGAAGGTATCACGCTGGACGCAGCTGCCATGAGCCCCAGCAGTCTCTGAAACTGCTTGACAGTGAGTGACTGGCCTTCTCGCACTCTCCTGACTGTAGTAAGGATCGACTCGATCCGAGCAGGGGACAATCGTGCCTGCATCGTGGTCGAATCCCACACCACGCCTAGATAAGTGATTCTCAGAACCGGAGAAAGCACACTTTTCTTGGCGTTCAGTCTCAACCCCAGTTCTTTCATGTGGGCGGGAACGACATCTCGATGCCGAACCGCCAACCGCTCTGATTGAGCGAGGATCAACCAATCGTCAATATAATTGAGTATGCAGATGCCCTGAAGCCGCAACGGGGCCAGTGCCGCATCCACACACTTGGTGAAAGTGCGGGGTGAAAGTGCTAGGCCGAAGGGAAGAACCCGATATTGGTACGCTTTGCCCCCAAAGGCGAACCTCAGGAACTTCCTGTGAGAAGGAAGGATGGAAACATGGAAATATGCGTCTTCGAGATCTATCGTGACAAACCAGTCCTCGGACCTGATTTGAGTCACGACCTGCTTGATAGTAGGCATCCTGAACTTCAGCTTTCTGACTGAGCGGTTCAGTAGACGCAGATCCAGTATGGGCCTCAGCCCTCCATCCTTCTTCGGAACAATGAAGTACCGGCTGTAGAAACCGGACTGGGTCTCGTGAGGAGGAACCAACTCGATGGCTTCCTTCCTCAGCAGAGTACCAACTTCCTGTTCTAAAACCAGAGCCTGCCCGGGGCGGACCGCAGTCATAACAACCCCGCAGAACTGAATACGATAGCCTCTCGCTACGGTCTGCAGGACCCAAGGAGACATATTCGGCAGCCGCTGCCAGGCTGTCAAATGCTCTACTAAGGGAATCAGTCTCTCGAGACTGACCTCTGGTGCAGCCAGACCGCTGTCTCGAAGCGGCGCACCGGAAGGAGGCACGTGGCCTGGCTGCTGGGGCGAGTTTCTCGGCTCCGCGCTGCCGGGCGGACAAACCTGAGAAATATACTCGCTGGCACCGGCTGTGCCCTGGAACAGCGGCAGGGTCAGCAGACAAGTCCCTGGAGGGCACCGAGGGGAGACGGTCACCGTGTGCCCCGGTGTAAGACGCTCCACCCCAGTAGGGGTCGTCTTCCGTAGTCCTGGGGCTCACGCGTCAGGACCTCTGAACGAACCAGACCCTGCAAGGCAGGACCCAAAGAGACACATTCGGCAGCTCGCTGCCCAATGATCTTCTAAGGGAATCAGTCTCTCGAGACTGACCTCTGGGTTCAGAGAAGCGGCCAGACCGCTGTCTCGATGCGGCGCACCGGAATGAGACGCGTAATCTGGCGGCTGAGGCGAGTTTCTCGGCTCCGCGCTGCCGGGCGGACAAACCTGAGAAATATGCTCGCTGGGACCGGCTGTGCCCTGGAACAGCGGCAGGATCAGCAGACAAGTCCCTGGAGGGCACCGAAGTGAAGTGGTCACCGAGTGCCGCGGTGCAAGCCACTCCACCCCAGTAGGGGTCGCCCTCCGCGGTCCTGGGGCTCGCCCGTCAGGACCTTTTGCGCGAGGAGCTGGTATGCAGAGGAGGCTGCGCCCGCCCAGCAGCCACCTGAGTTTAGAGAGCGCGCATACCCTCTGCCCACCAAAGATGTTGTAAGCAGAGCAGGAGCCTTCAAAGGCGATGCCGTAGAGGGAGACAGATAGCTCGCAAGCGTCTGTTCAACCCGCGGCATCGCGGCATACCCGCGCTCTTTCAGTTCCCGCGGGAACGAATGGCCGGGACGAAAAGATTTCACCCGCGATCCCAACACCTCGGTGAGGAGATCGGGGAAAACGGAAGGCTCCTGTGTAGAAGTAGCTCTCTGGGGCGAGAGAGGCGGCGAAACCTCGTCAACGCTCATCACATCAACCTCCTCGGAGGACGCAGCGTCAAGCCCTCGTCTCGGGGGAAGAGACCGCTTCCGAACCGAGAGACGGGGCGCCATATCAGGCGCGGGAGGAGATAGGGACATGCCCGTCTGACTCTCGCCAGCCAGATCAGCCTTTTTCTCTTTTTTTTCTCTCTGCAAGCCCCGCGAGCGCAGCCGCCGCTCTGCCTTTTTTTTCTCTCTGATTTAAAGGCAGAAGCGGGACCGGCTTTATTCATTTTATGCTTGTGCAAACACTGCAGCTTACAAAGCTCATAGTTATATCATATTGGGGTGACAGAGGCGGCGAAACCTCGTGAATGCTCGTCACATATGTTTATGTATGCATATCAACCTCCTCAGAGGAAGAGAGACGAAGCATTGAGCCCTCGTCTCGGGGGAAGAGACGGGGCGCCAGATCTGGCGGATACGGGAGGAGATAAGGACATGCCCGTCTCACGCTCGCCAGCCAGATCAGCCTGCGAGCCCCACGAGTGCAGCCGCCGCTCTGCCTCGGCAGCAGCGGGACCGGCACCGCGTGGGGAGCTCGCGAAGGCTCCCTTCTCGAAGAGAGCCCTCCGGGTGCGGAGACCGATTTTGCGTGCTCCGCACCCAGGCAGACCACGCAAAAATCGTGTGTGTCCTCGCTCGTGATATAGCGAGGGCAAGGATGCACACACGACTCAAAACGTGGTCTGAAAGCTTCACCCCTGAGCTTGCCCTTGGCTTTGGCATGATACTGAATGCTTTCCACTTAAAACTAGGACAAACAACAGTAAATAAGACTGACACACACAGAGCGCTTCGCTGAATGACAAAAAGCTGAAGCCGGCTCCGCTGCATGTGCTTATATGCTTCCTGGTCGTGACGTCACCCCGCCCGTGACGCCTCACCCTTGTTTGACTGATTACACATCATATTCAGAGCCTGGTCACGCTGAAGGCGTTCCCATATGCGTTTTCGACGCAGCTCGAAGTTCCTGGAAGGGAACCCCACTAATTTACTTTCAATTTTTGATGACTTCAGTGAAATGAAAAAAAACTTTTAAGGGAAGAATGACTGATTCAGCAGATACTCTACTTCCACTGGTTTGTTTCTCATTTTCAGAATCAATAAACGTGATATAATTTGAGAGTCCGTACCGACAAGAAAAATTACTTCATTTTCCCACTTGAGGAGAAACATTGGTTATTGTGCTTAATACAGATGGGAAAGGTGTTAATGTATGCTGAAAAGGCTACAAATCCCATCAGCCAAGCTGTGTGTTTATTTTCTTTATCATTTCTGTTTTTTAGGGTCATTTTCTCTATACTAGTTCACAGGGACGCATATAAAAGCCCAGCATTAATTCACTCCTATCTTGTGATTTATATACGCTCTAAACAAACACAGAGACGGCCTGGATTTTGGGCATGCCCATGCTCCTCTCACCATCCTTTGCTGTCATTGCACAATTCTACGCTTGAGTGTACCTTTGGCAAATGATGCAGTACTTTTCACCAGCTTGAAACGGCATAAAAAACGACCACCTGTCAATGTCACATAAAAAAAACTTAAGCAAAAGTAGGACATAAATATAAACTAGGAAGAACTCTGCAAAGTTCCTTTAAAACTGCTGTTTTATTTTTTCGATGTTAAAATACTTCCTATCGGAGTCTAATGTGAAGAGACATTAAGTAAATCATTAGTAGGCTGATTTCCCTGAAAATTGTAAATACTGTGGCTCTGTGGTGCTTTCAACATTGCTCAGTTTCCAAGAGCATTACAGTCAGCTCTGCCAGAGACATGTGACTAAGAAAACAAGCAGTCCACTAGAAAAATCCCATGCCAACAAAAGCTGATAACTTCATACACTGCTGTAAAGTTGAATCTCACAGTTCCTCAGGCACCATGAAAGATCTTTAGCATATATAACAAGCTGACCAACACATCTTTAAAGTTTCAATGTGATGAATATTTTCTCTAGCAAATTTACTTCTGTTCTAGTTTAATGTGCAGAAGTAACTATAAGTAAGGTGCGATTAAATGTTTGTCCAAAGTATGGAAGAGTAATTATTTTTGCAATTGCATTTAGTGCTGCTAGTAGTAAAGAAATTGCAAACAGTTTAACCCCAAATAATTATGTCATCTTTTACTCACTCGCCTTTTGTGGAACATAAAATATGATATATATATATATATATATATATATATATATATATGTGTATATATTAGTGCTGTCAACCGATTAAAAAATTTAATCGCGTTAATCACAGTCCTGGACTGTGATCAATCATGATTAATCGCAAATTTAAAATACTAGGATTTACCTGTAAACGTGTTGAAAAAGGAATGCATGACAAAACTAGTTTAAGGAAACAGAACCTTTCACACCTCCGCCAGGTATGAGACATAATCCTTATTATTCTTCTGTTTTAATTCAGCCATTATCAGCCTTTATACTGGCAATAAAACGTTTACCAAGCCACATCGCTTCAATCCCAGTACACATTTACCCAACTATTATCAAAAGTATTTCTTAATAAATACAACAAATCATTTTCTTGCGACCTTACATGAAGTATTATGATAAAATGCATTATGAAGAAGAATTGGACTTGTTCTGCAGAAGCATTAGAGCTAACATTAGCATCATGCTACATAAGACAATTTGAGATTAATAGTACACCTTTACGCAGAACTCACTTTAAACCACCATCGAGTGTTTGTAATAACTTCCTTTTGCGATCACATGTGTATACTGCCCTACAAAGGCAACAGACCTTAACTCGCTAGAGTGTAAAATTGAGAAAAATTACTTTAAATTTTTTTGCTTGTCCAGCCAAATTAATTATAGGTAGGACACTGAACACCGTATAACTCCAAGCCGTAACCGTAACTTCATTTTGACGCACAGTTAAACAAAGTCAGAACACCGTAACTCAATTTGAATGTTCCAAACAAAGTGAAAGAGCAGTAACTGGTGTTATACGGTGTTCTGCCTTGGTTTCTCTGGGGCTTTTTGAAGTTACGGTTGAGACCACCCATTATTTTCTCGAAAAAACAACAAAATTGACTCAAGATACTTATGTACATGATAAAGGATGTCTTGAATGTCCCAAAAATATAAATAACTAATTTTCTATAAAAATCGAAGTTACGGTCTTTTGCCTTTGCACGGCAGTATACTTTGGGCAGCCGCAGTACAGTACGCAGTAGCCCAAAAAAAACGCAACCCACGGCTCTGTAATTTTTACCGCAACTGTATTTTCAAAATAGCCCAATTGTGCGGGGAAACTGCGATCCTGGCAACATTGGTTCGCTGTACCCTTATCACGAGTATACATATCTCTCGCACATTGTCGCTCTCTCTCTCTCTCTCGGACACACTCGCTCACTCCGCGTTCGCTTCACTTTTGTCAAGCCGG
Organism: Barbus barbus; assembly: GCF_936440315.1. NCBI lineage: Eukaryota > Metazoa > Chordata > Actinopteri > Cypriniformes > Cyprinidae > Barbus > Barbus barbus. Next base: position 15,666,561 of record NC_136756.1, read on the forward strand.
CGCCTCATAATCACATAATCCCTGCGTCCCAATGTGCATACTGTCCACCCTATCTGCCCTAAATAGTATTCAAAATTACTAATATCACATAGAATTTAGGATGGATAATGTGCACATTGGGACGCAGGCAATGATTACCTTCCGCGCTGCGATGATGACGACAAAAAGTTAGGGTCAAACCTTATCAACGATTCATTTGCGTTAAAAAAATATTAACGTGTTAAAATTTCAAGATTAATCGCATGCGTTAACGTTGACAGCCCTAATATATATATATATATATATATATATATAGAATGTCACATTTTATTATTGGGTGATTCAACACAGATGTTTTACCAGCTAAGAAGTTCAGCACTTTTACAGTTTCATCCCCCTATCTGATGTGAGCATAAGTATTGGAACAGTTGCCTCACAGGTCTTTCTAAGTGATCAGCTGTGTCCTGTTGCATTAATTCTTCAGATATTAAAAGCAGGGAATGTGTCGTATCAGTTATATCCATTACTTCTGCATTCTGAATCCTGCAAAAGATGATGACACACACAAACCAGGATGAAGATGAGGGAGCTGACTTTGAGAGAAAAGCAAGCAATTTGGATGCTAAAAGAAAAGAGGAAGTTAATTAGAGCTCTAGCAAAAGCATGGAGAAATCAAGATAATCTTCAATAATGTAATGTGCCTGTAATTTAGTTTAGTGTAATTTATGTTTTTTTTTTTAAATTTTTTATATAACATATATATAAAAATAGCTTAAACAACACCGAACAACACTGATTTTCAATGTATGAACAAACATTCCATTTTTCAAAACATTACAGATTAAAGTATAAAACGTCATATGCAGTAAGTTTGAAATGGGTGAACTTATCGTTTAAGGCATTAAAAAGGTAGATAAGACACTGCCATACAAATCTCCAAAGTTATCTTGCACTGCCTGACCCCATAAAAGATAAAAGATCTGTACTGGATGCACTGTAGGCAATTATTTGCGACCTTAAAGTATCTATTGAAGAGAATGGTGGAAGCTGTCATATCAAAAGATTCCAGCAACATTCTTATTTGGGCTTTTCCCCTAAGAAAGCAGTGCAAATCAGCGTCCTTAAGTTCGAGGCGTCTGCGCTGTCAGTCGGTGTGCGGTTAATATTTAATCCCTTCGTTGTCACTGTCAATTTTTCTAATTTTATTTAATCAGAAACTGGAGGGCAGGGGATGCAGGGCCTCATGAATTAATTTCAAAAGGGTTTTCATTTAGAGTGTCTGATTATTTCATCATGATGTGTCATTTGTGTCATTCATGTTCTGGCTGGGCAGAATGAATTATGAACTCAAAAGGCCAAGGTTACAGCAAACACGCCCAGCTCTTCATGCAAGCGCCAAGCCTGGGAAAAGCTGTGTGAAGCGAAGCGTGAATGAAACAAAGGCTCCTTTCCTCCCTCTGTGGAGGTGGGCCTATGATTCTTTCAGAAGGAGGCGCAGAGTTCATCTGACTCTACACTCCCACATCTGAGTGAATGCTAGTATAATTGCAGAGATGACTGACAGATAAATTATCTATCTAGAAAGGCCAGCTGTCACTGACCATTTTCAATCTTCCTGGATGGTGTTTGGATCTAATTCACTTAGTCACACAGTGCTGATGTGACAGAATTAATCAAGAGCCAGTTTTGCCAATGGCGTACACTTTCAACTAAAATAAAATACAGTGAATAATTCATGGTTTGTGACAGTAACACTTACGCATAGTACACTTACACATCTGAGGTTTGACTCTGAACTTTAAAAGGGTCAGGCAGATTAAACAATTGGTATATGTATCAAGACTATGACCAGATGACCAGTTGAACTCTTTGGGGAACTGGTCATTTTTTAAAACTAAATTAATACTTTTATCAAGAGTGTCAAGAGTGACAGTAAAGACATTCAGAATGCTACCAAAAAAAAAAAAAAATAATTAAATAACAAATAAATAAATGCTTATCTTTTGAACTCTCTATTTACCAAAAAATCCTGAAAATTGTATTAAAAAGTTTCTACAAAAATATAAAGCAGCACAACTGTTCCTTGAGCAGCAAATCAGCATATTAGAATGATTTCTGAAGAATCATGTGACACAGAAGACTGGAGTAATGATTCTGCTTTGTCTTCACGGGAATAAATTATATTTTAAAATATATTCTAATATATTATATTTAAATAATAATGATATTTCACAACATCAGTTGGCCCGTCATAACTACTATGTACTTACATAAAAAAATAAGTACAGTGTATTTGTTGTGTCCATATTTTATTGCAAAACACTTTTGCTGCTATTGAGGTGGGATACGGGTAGGTTAGGGACAGGTTTGGTGGTATGGGTAGGTTTAAGGGTGGATTAAGGTGTAAGGGATGGGTCAACAGTATAACTATAAATGTAATTACAGAAATTAATTACAGATGTAATTACAAGCAGGTCTTTAAAAAAAATAAAGAACATGCATGTTCACAATAAGTACAATGTATCAAATAATTAATTTCAATGTAAGTACAAGTGGGACCAATCAGTTTAATTTATGATAAAGTAAATACAGCCTTGGTGAGCATAATAATCTTAAAAAAAAAAAAAAAAAAAAAAATCGTACCATCCCTAAACTTAAATGGTAGTATCTATAATATAACATAACTTTTTTTTTTAATATTCTATATACAATTTTTATTAATCTTTTTTTTTTAATTTAATTTAAATATTAAAAATTGTGTCCCAAACGTTTGATTGGTACTGTACATGAACATCATAAATACATAATTTACACACTTTGAAGATACTCAGAGTCAGAAAGCTGAGCACCTGTGTGCATAAGTGAGAATCTCTCTTCTCTTCTTTATCTGAAGATGAAGAGCTGTGTGCCGCTGAGTATTCTCTCACGCACGTATTTTGATCACGCAGATCATGACTCATACAGACAACATATAACCTCAAATGTACTTTGCCAATGCTGCTCTCACTAACTATGCTGAACTTTGCAAAATACTGCTCACACTAGCATGAGGAGAAGCCACGTTTTGCCTGTTTCTCAAAGACAAGCAGTAAAGTCAGTTTTGATTTCAGGTGGGTGTTGGGAAGGTTGAGTAAATTGACTACTGTAGGTAAGTGTCATCCAAATAGCATAAAATAATGTACAGTGACTCTTAACTATATCATTGTTGCATATCTATGTGGCTTTTGGAGCATGGCTTGTTACTAAAGGCAGGAGTATAGCGCAGACATGGCACAAGTGTAATGGATATTACAAACTGCAGTAAAAATAAATCAATGTTACACAAGTATAATTTAAGAAAAATCAATTATATTAAAAACAGAGGTTACCCTAAAGAGAGCCTGAGTTTCAAATATTACATTAAGGAGAACTGCATAATTGTACATATAGTATGGGAAATTTAATTAGGATCGTGTAGGCCTCTTAGTATTCATGTTAAGAGCTTGGAGGCAGGCTGGATAAAATGCAGAACACACGAACAGGCTGGTTTTACAATGCTACTTCGTTTTTAAAACAATGCTAACCAGAACATTAGGATTTCCATTTTGGGAACCTTCTGAGAACCAAAAAACGTACATTTCCTGAATGTTCTGGGAACCAAAAATATTTACACTGAAAGAAAAGGTGGTGCAGGATTTACTTTGAAACAATTTTCACTCAGACACTGCTAGTGAATTTCACAAAGAATTTCAAAGAAACAGCACTCTAGTAAAACATACCCCAATAATATCTTTTTACAATTTTTTAATTCAGCAGAGAATGCTAGGATGTAAATTCTGGGGACATTTCTGGAACATTCTGAAAAAGAGAACTTGTGAAGTAAAGTGAATAGCCTTTAAGGCAAGAAAACAACAAAACAACAAGCTTCCCTTCCCTTCCCTTCCCTTCCCTTCCCTTCCCTTCCCTTCCCTTCCCTTCCCTTCCCTTCCCTTCCCTTCCCTTCCCTTCCCTTCCCTTTCCCTTCCCTTCCCTTCCCTCCCTTCCCTTCCCTTCCCTTCCCTTCCCTTCCCCTTCCCTTCCCTTTCTCTTCTCTTCTCTTCTCTTCTCTTCTCTTCTCTTCCTCTCTCTCTCTTCTCTTTCTTCTCTTCTCTCTCTTCTCTTCTCTTCTCTTCTCTTCATCAAACAACAACAAAACTGTCACTACACAGGTCAGAGAATGGCACAACGTCTATTCTGGCAACTTTTTGAGAATGAAACACTAACATTCTAAACACTGTTGTGTAGGCTTTAAAGCCAGAAAACAACAAAACAATGAGTTCTGAACTTAAAACACTGATGAATTAGAAGTGTCTCTTCTACCTGACAACAGTTTCTTTTGTCAGGAGGGGAAGGCGAAAGAACTAATTATGCCCCCTTGCTCCCTGTGTGCCACCTTTTGTGAAGTGCCACCCACCGTCTGATTAGGTGAAACAAATAAGATGTCAGCGCTGAGATGGGTTTACGGTCATAAAGTGTGTCCCCATCACACTCCTCTGGATGAGGTCAGCGGGGAGGCGGGGCAGGCTGAGCGTGTCAGTAATAATAACGACTCCACGCAGCCGAGGGCCTCAGCACCTCTCAGGCTGTCTAAACGGGCCAGACTAATGAAAGGAGAAAAGTGAGGTGAGGCTTGAAATGAGTAATCTTTCGAATGGGCTGCGTGGGGCTCCCTGCGAGAGTAGAGAATGAGTGAGGATGAGTCTCGCCTCCCTCGAACAGCTTTAGTCAACTGCTCTCCACTTTTCGTCTTTGTTCTCACCACTGTATTCTCTCATAGCTGTGTAACAGTATCCACTTGAAATAGATCTGCCCCAATTATACAAGAAACAGCCCTGACAAGAAACTCTACTGGGAGTGAAGAGAACCTCGGGTTTGTTTGTGTGCTGTTACTGTATATGCAACGATTTTGTGTCCTAACCAATGTTGAGGAGAAACAAACAAAAAATAGAGACACTTACCTTAATTTTTTAGTAGACTGAAAGCAATTCAGCTGTTTTTCAAGTAATTAGAAGTAGCTTTTCTAGTAACAAACTGTATTGTGTAGTGTGCTTAAGTCCCATTTTTAATTGTCTTGACACAACTAACCGCTCCTGCTCTCATATGTAGAGTTGGAAAGTCTGCTTCATTCTACTGAATCTATTTGCTTGGATGGTTCATATCACAAAGCACAAAAATGCTAGCAAGAAAAAAACGGAGCATCTTTTTACACTAAGTGAAAATAGCCTGCATTGTTGGTAGAGGCTATTTACACTAACTCCACCCACAAAAATGTGATTGGGCTATTCAACAGTACAAAAGATGGCCAGTAGTATAAATAGCAGAAAATCCTGTTATTTTAACAGTGTAAATAGAATCTATAGCTATTTGCACTTAGTGTAAAAAGCATATCGATAAAAAATACTGCTATTTTCACTTAGTGTATATAGAATCCATTGCTATTTGCACTTAGTGTAAATTGAATATATCGCTAAAAAAATATGCTATTTTCACTTTGTGTAAATAGCCTCTATTGCTATTTACACTTAGTGCAAATAGCCCCTGCCAAAAAACAAAACAAACAAACAACAAAAAACATGTGATTACTGTAATATTATAAAAAAAAGGTGGGAACTCATCATGTAAAGCAGCTTTTAGTTTGTGTCTCATGAGTGTTCTATATCAGACAGTGTGTGTACGTGTACGTGTGTACGTGCTAATCTCTCTTACACATTCACGATGAATCATATAGTGCTGAGTTATGCTCCAATATTGCATGCATTGCATGCACAGTAGGGCTGGAGGATGATGAAATCAGTTCCATGTGCAGGAAAGAGGAAGGTCAGTGGAGGTGATGTGTTGCTCAATGACCGGGGTCTCCAACAGCGTGTCTGCAGTGGTGCACCAGGAGGTCCGCCAATTATTGTTTGATCTCAAACTAATTTTTGACTAATAGATGAAAATATGTTTTTACCAAAAAGTTTAAGAAAGCTAAATCGTAACACTTTATGACACTTTTTGTTAACTTTAAACTACATTAGTTAAGCTGAACGTGCAATGAAAAATAATTCAAAAGCATTTATTAAATGATGTTTAATTAACAAAGTTCGGGAGGAGCACGTCAGATACTTAGCCTAATTAGACACAAGTGGCACGTAATCAAGTTCATCAATACATGGATATAAATACAGCCGTCATACCTCCATTCATTTGACGATTACTCAGCATCCCTCCAACACCCCTTCTCCTCCATTTTCCATTCAGTTCTCACCACATGGGGCGTACTCTGGGTTCGGGCAGTTCCCGAGCACGGAGCCCTCCCTCAGGACAGCACGCAAATAACGTATTACCATACTCGCCAAATACGCATTACGTTTATCGTGCTAAATATATGTAAGTGTGAACTCGTGAATCTTAGTTAAATGTTAATTTCAACATTTGCTCAAATTTTTTAAGTTGCATCTGTTTAATATTACTTAATGGACTAACACGAACAGTTGATTTTTTTTATTTACACATAGTAACAGATTAATTAAAACAAATGTATTGCTCAGATTTAGTTAATGTTGGTTAGGCATAAATTTGAACAAATAGCACCTTTTTGTAAAATGTTAATTGATTCATTGTACCTCATAGTGTATCAGTTCACATTAGTTAATGCATTAAGTATCATGATACTCTTTTTTTCTAAGATGGCGCCGCAGATGGAAGCTACTGTGATTGTTTTTCCTGTTTTTTGTTTCTCAGATACAATCAGTTTTACCAGGGATGACCTGCTGAACAATCGGCAGAACACACCACAAAATCTTTTACCGGATTTTGACTATTCGGACGTTTTGCTGGACATTGTAGTTGGCGGAGCCGTAGCTCTGGTCAAACGCTTCAGGAGGACACCCAGACTATATTTTAATCATTCTCAGGGACTTTAATAAAGCAAATCTCACCCGCGAACTGCCAAAATACATACAGCACATCACATGTCCCACCAGAGACAGTAATATATTGGATCACTGTTACACAACAATAAAGGACGCATATCACTCTGTTCCACGAGCAGCTTTAGGACTCTCTGATCACTGTATGGTTCATCTTATTCCGAGTGTCGGTTTCCTTTCAGTTTTGTTTTGCCCTTATTTGGTAGTTCCTGTCCTAGTTTAGTTAATCATTCATCCTATTCACCAGTTTTGTGTTAATTATCTCGTTTACTCCTTTGTTCCTGTTCCTTTATAAGCATTCAGTTTTGTTCTAGCCTTTGTCGAGTCTACAAAGTAAAGTTATGTTTATGCTGCTATTTCTGTTGTTAATTCATCTGCATGATTAAAAGAACCTGTTTATTCTTCATCCCTCGATGTCCTGCATTCCTTCCTCAGCAACGCGTAACAGAAGACTGGACCAATAAAGATTATGGATGAACGTACCCAGTTCATTTGAATGGCTCACGCCACAAAGGAGCCTCTTGATTTTGCATGGGCTTTCGTGCCGCTCGCCCTCGCCAGCTCCCTCGAAGGTGACGAGCTCAAGACGCTGTTCCGGCTCGGAATTTCGTACCATCAGCCACTGGAGCTCCCAAACACCTCCAATCTCAATTGGCAGGAGACAGTCATCCGGTGTTTGGAGAGTCTCCGATCCCGAGCCGGTGCCCAGCCCGCGGCGATGATGGTTCTGCCGCCCGCGACTAAGAGTGTTCCTCCGCCCACGGCGATGATGGTTCCGCCGCCCGCAACGATGATGATTCCGCCTGTGGCAAAGATTTTGCCCGATTCTCCATGGCTAGTCCCCCCTGTTCCTATGCTGACAGAGCGCCCCCAGGAATTAGCGCTGCCTGAGCACCCTCCAGTGCCTGCTCCTCGCAAGCTCTCCTTCATCTCCGCTGGTTCCGTCCAGCTCTCCTTCGTCTTCGCTGGTCCCGCCCAGCCTTCCTGCGTCTCCTACGTCTCCGCTGGTTCCGTCCAGCTCTCCTTCGTCTCCGCTGGTCCCGTCCAGCCATCCTGCGTCTCCTACGTCTCCGCTGGTCCAGCTCCGCGCCTCCAGAGCGCCCTCAAGTGTCCTCGCGTCCAGAGCGCCCTCAAGTGTCCGCGCTTCCTGAGCGCCCTCCTATGTCTCCGCTGGTCCCATCCAGCTACGCGCCTCCAGAGCGCCCTCAAGTGTCCGCGCTTCCAGAGCGCCCTCCTATGTCTCCGCTGGTCCCGTCCAGCTTCGCGTCTCCAGAGCGTCCTCAAGTGTCCGCGCCTGCAGAGCGCCCTCAAGTGTCTATGCTTCCAGAGCGCCCTCCTGTGTCTCCGCTGGTCCTGTCCAGCTCTGCGCTGCCAGAGTGCCCCCAAGAGTCCGCGCTTCCAGAGCGCCCCCAAGTGACCGCGTCGTCAGAGCGCCCTCTAGTGCCCACTCCTCCAGAGCGCCCCACAGAGCCCGCTCCTCCTCGATGGCTCCCAGGGGGGAACTTCCCCCAAAAAATTTGGGGGGGGGGGGGGCATATACCCTCTGCCTGTGTGGCCGGGCCTGGGGCCAAGGCCACGGAAACCCTTTATCCGCCTTGGCTGCCCGAAAAAATAAGGCCATGTCCCGCCATAGCTCCCCGAGCCTCCAGTCCCACCATGACTCCCCGAGTCTCCTGTCCCACCATGGCTTCCAGAATCCCCTGATCTACTTTAAGTTTGCAGATGACACCACACTGATCGGCCTCATTCAGGATGGTGACGAGTCTGCTCACAGACAGGAGGTCAAGGAGCTGGCTCTGTGGGGCGCTCCTTGACCCCCCCCCCCCCCCCCCCCCCCCACCACCATCATGAACAGCACTGTGACTGCAGTGGAGTCATTCAGATTCCTGGGTACCACAATTTCTCAGGACCTGAAGTGGGACATTCACATTGACTCTATTGTCAAAAAGGCCCAGCAGAGGTTGTACTGCCAGCTGAGGAAGTTCAATCTGCCACAGGAGCTGCTGAAACAGTTCTACTCTGCCATCATTGAATCCATCCTCTGCATGTCAATAACTGTCTGGTTCAGCTCAGCTACCAAATCTGACCTCAGAAGAATACAGAGGGTAGTCTGGACTGCTGAGCGAATCATTGGTACAACCCTCCCCTCTCTTCAAGAACTGTACTCATCCAGAGTGAGCAAAATGGCTGGTAAAATCACTTTGGACCCCTCACATCCAGCACACTCCCTCTTTGAACTGTTACCGTCTGGTCGACGCTACAGAGCTCTGAGCACCAGAACGACCAGACACAGGAACAGTTTCTTCCCTCAGGCAATCCATCTCATGAACACTTGACAATAAACGCGGAACACACAACTCTATTATACATTATTTATTCACCACACTTACTTATTTTTTATTTATTTTTTTCATTTCAAATTTGCACATATCAGACCTGTACACACATAATTGTCTATATTATATATTGGGTTTTTGCTGTTTTGTACATTGCCTATTTGGATATTTGTATATTATTATTTTATTATCTGTGTCCTGTCCTGTTGCTGTCTTTCTGTTGCACTGTGGAGCTTGTGTCACTAAAACAAATTCCTCGTATGTGTAAACATACTTGGCCAATAAAGCTCATTCTGATTCTGATGATCTAACAAAGAAAAATACTGACTTCATTAAACTTGGATAATGTTAATTTCTACATTTTCTAATTCATTTCACATTCCAAGTTTGATAAAATATATTGAATATAATATGAATGAACACAAATTGAAAACGAATAGCATATTTAAATTAACATTAAAATAGTTTAATAAATGTAAAATTGTTAACTGTTAGTTCATAATACTTAACATTAATTAAGTAATTCTGTTTCATTTTAATTTACCACAATGCGTGCCAGTGTATAGATTAAAATACATTAGTTAAAAAAATATAATAAATATTTTAAAATGCATATGTAATGTAATAAGTATATGACTGTGAATTTGAATGATTATTTCAAATGGATTAAAACACAACTCCCACTTTTAAGTATTACCCAGCAGGGGGTCCTTGGCCTGAAAAAAAGACCCCTGGATTAAAAAAACTCTGAAACATTTCAAAGCTTGCAGCCTCTATAGGGTAATATTTGCAACAGGATTTCATGCACTTCCTGCAGTGTATGTCTTCTCGGTTTGTCTAATTTTTGACTGAAGGGTCAACTGGGGTTTGACTTTTCCTGTCCATGTCTGTGAGCACCCGCCTGTAAGTTCAAATGCTGGAATGATGAAGACCCGCAAGCCATTGAGGGTGTTTGTGTGCTGGTTTGCCCATGGTTGTACAGACTAAAGCTAATGGTAGTCAGAGCAAATCCTGAGCCATGCTGAGGAACCCAGCGCTGGGTCTCTGTGTGTCAGCGATAAGGCAAAGGGGACATGTGGTATGGGGGAAAAAAAGGCGAAAAATAAAAAAATAGCTTGTTCTGTTCTCCTCTCTAAGTGCCAGACAAAAACAGGGTTCTTCAAAGCCATTATAATGTCTCTCTTCAGACTGACGTATGACGCGGCTGAAAAAAGAGAGCGAAATCTACAATGATGGAGCACGCGCTTTTCATATTTCAGACTTGATGGTGGAACGAGGGGGAGCTCAGTCAGAACGAAGATGAAAGAAATAAGAGAGAAAAGCCAAGATGAAAGTGCTGATAGGGGCCTGTGGCCTTCATATTCATTGTGACGCTACACTCTAGTGTGTGTATGCAAGTAAGGGTTGGTTTGAGGAGTGGAGGTCGAGTTAAACAGATGTGTGAACACAACTTGGGGGGAATGGAGAAAGAACTGAATGTTTGTGTGTGCGTGTTTCTGAGAACATATCGAACTGTGTTTTGAATCGGTGTGCCACAGAAACTCATCTAATTGCAAGACACTTGAAAGGTAGGATGATTGAACCTGCCACCTATACCTTTTTCTATTTTTTCCACCTCCCTGATGCCACAGCACTTCAAATTAACCAATCTCTGTGACGACTTGTGAGCCACTAGGGAAAACACCCTTGAGATATACTATCAAACATAACCATGACTTTCCTGTTTCAGTGGTTAAACTTTATGTGGAAGAATGAGAGATTTTTATATTTTCCGAAGAAAATGTATGTGCCCAAATCCAAACAAAAGTATGCCTTAGAAATCACTTCTAGTAATTTGTACAAAATCTAACCAACCTAATGGCTGCTCAAGGGTCAGAGGCAGTGGCAGACTGGCCATCTGGAGCACCGGGAGTTTTCCCGGTGGGCCGTTGTACAATGTGGGCCGGCTTTTTGCATAATATATATATAAAAATGGATTAGTAGTAAATGTACATATATCCTTCCATCGGCCCAGACGAATGGCCCACGCGGCCCACTTCATTCAAAAAATTCTAATTAATTTAGCGTGCTCAGGCTCAGTACAGTGGCTCAAAAGTGCTCGTCAGTGTCAAAATGTTTGAAATAGCCAATCAAAGTGTAGAAGGCGGGATTTACTGTTCACAGACGCTGAGCTGCGTGCGACTTGAATGCGAGCTGAGGTAAGATGTAAGCATCTAAACATGACGAGGGACAATTCAGCAATATTTGCCAACCGTTTAGTTAAACGACAGCCATTAATTTTCAGGAATGCAAGCTACTACTGGCCTTTTCAAATTTCTCAGATTTTAATGCCGTTATTCGAATCGTCATAATGTAGGCTACATAATGCAGTTTTCAGCAGTTTTCAGTTCTCATGAGATAAGAGTTAATGTAAATATGCTTTCTTCCGTGATTTCACATGTTAAAAATCTAAAACAATCGTTCTCAATCTTACTCTAGAACAATCTAAATCTGAAGACGTTTGCTTTTGAGTGATGTGCATAGGAAAGTGATTAATATTATAGGCCTAATAAAAATATAATTTGCTTATTAATTCACATGCATTAGCCTATTTTAGATACACACTGGTGGGTAAAAGTTTTAAATAATTAATAATAATTAATACATTTTTATTCGTTTATTTATTTGAAAGAAGATTGAATTTATTTGATCAAAAATACAGTAAAACAATAGCCTAATATTATGAAATATTACACTTAAAATAGTGGTTTTCTATTTAGGATGTTTTAAAATGTAATTTATTTCTGTGATCAAAGCTGAATTTTCAGCATCATTACTCTTCAGTGTCCCTTCAGAAATCATTCGGATGCTGCATAATTTGCTGCTTTTATTATCAGTTTTTATTTGTGATCAATTATTAATAATGGTTTTATTCTTGGTATAATGGTTCTCAGTTAAAGAACATCATTTATTTGAAATATAAGCACTTTGTAATGAGTATAAATATCTTTACTGTCACTTAAATCAATTTAATCAAAATTGTCCCTTTTTGTATTCTATAATCTTTGATTAATTCAACATTGTTGAAGAAAAATATTAATTAATATTTTTTTAATCTTACCCAAGACTGAATGGTATCACATTTTCCACAAAAATATGAAGCAGCACAACAGTTTTCAACATTCATAATAATCAGACATGCTTCTTGAGCAGCAAATCAGCATATCAGAATGATTTCTGAAGGATCATGTGACACTGAAGACTGGAGAAATGATGCTGAAAATTCAGCTTTGATCACAGCAATCAATAATATTTTACTATATATTCGCATAGAAGACACCTATTTTAAATTGTCATTATATATTTCACAGTACTGTTTACTGCATTTTTCATCATCAAAATAATTTGTATACTCTTTTCCACAATTGGAGCTCTATTCCTTAAAATGATAGATGTCAAGCTCCTGCAAAAGGACAAATACTGTATATGATGACCAATAGAAAGGACCCATAAAAACAGTCCACATTCTGCACTATTCCAGTCTTCTAGACAATACCGGAGCATCATGCCATATGGACTGATAATATTGGTGTTTAACTTTAGTGATATTAAACTGTCCCTCGTAAAAATTCTTTAAAATTATTTACTATTTGTCATATACACCAGAAAAGAAAAATTATAATGTTTGGTGGGCCAAAAGTCCAGGGCCACTTTTTGGCCCCAGTCCACCCCTGGTCAGAGGATATTTGGAACTTAGCCCAGATGTCTTCGGATGCTTATGGGACTATTCTTTGATGAAATACTGAAATATGGTCTATTTTACTAGTAAATGTTAACAGTCTTACACCTAGTCAGAGCTGACAGCCTTGCGGATAGAACTCAGACTTACAGTGTGGATGCGCTTTAGTGTTGTCATTTTAGTTATATGATAAATCAACCTGAAATAAGACATTTTTCTTCTTAAAACTACAAATGAGAAATGCCTTGCTTAGAAATGTCATAAGAATAAAGTAAAAATAAATAAATAAATCATTAAAAGATTACACCTGCTTTTAAAATGACAAGTTATAATATTATTTATCTAATATTATAAACTTTTATAGTCTGAGCTGTATATACAGTATGAGCATTTAGCAGGCTGTTAAAATGGATGCTCGAGACATAAATAAAGATCAGATTTTCTAAAAACTACAAATTTCTTTGGGGATTTTAACACAACAGAAGGCTTCAGCAGTAATTTAAATGAGCTTTCATTTTTTTTCAGCAGAATAAACGACAATTACAAATACGTCTGATTTCCAGAACAGATTGCAGCTTTGAATGATTTTGACTGGGCTTGAAAACTTTGTGGGAAACATAAGGCAATTAAAAAAAACAAAAACAAAAACAACACATTCTGGGCTTTACTAAAAAACATTTGGGGCTTTAGCCTAGGAAGCCTTCCCGTAGCTCTCCATGCCCATTCTGTATATGAATTTAATAAAGAAAAATAAGATGCTAAAATAAAACATATTGATGCAATGTTGAATTTTGCACATCTGTTTTGTGTTGCAGTATCTATAGTGATACAGTACAGTAAAAAGTGCTGTAAGTTAAAGTGCTTATCAAGACAGCAGGGCATTATAAAGTGAAAATGTGAATTACAGTTCATTACAAAGCTACCGTACACGCAAGAAAGGTTGTGAAGTGAGAAGTGGTCGACTTCAAAGATCTTATAGCACATATGCTTTTTCTCAGTTAATTAACGTGGCTCCTTTAGTAAGCTGAAGACATTAGGGAGCTTGAAATTAATTACAAATCTACACGTTTTACTTACAAACGCACACATTTCTGGAAGATCTTCTGGGATTTAAAAGATGTTACAAAAAGTGCATTTAATTCAAAACCATTCAAAACCAACTGTGGACTTTAATCAGCATATGTTAACTCTCACAGGCTTTAAAATTATTTGCTACAGTCAGAAAATAGATTAAAAAAAATATATGTATATATTATATATATATATATATATATATATATATATATACACATACATACATATTATATAATATATACACACAATAATATATATATATATATATATATAATATATATAATAATATAATTTAATGCAATGGTTCTTTGTTGGTTTTGTTTCAGGTTCTTAAAAAAATCTAATTTTTTTTTATAAAAAATATGTTACAGTGAAATAAAATATCACTGATAAACTAATAATAACAATAAAAACAACTAGTCTTATTCTTGTGAATCATTTAAAAAAGAATTTTTATCATTATCAATAATTATTTAATAAATTATTATAATGAATTTATTAAAACATTTTATGTGTGAAGGTCTCATCAATTTCACTGTGAACAAAAAGTAGATTCGCGAAAACGGACTATTTTACCATTAAACAGTACATTTTTTGTCGTAATCTACATTATGCCACAAGTGCAGTTGACTGACTTTGAACTGAGAATATTCCTTTAATATTACTATGAACCGCAAAGGTCCAACAACATGAAATAGCTCACATGTAATTAATTCTCTCTGTGTTAGATATACAGAAAGAAGCAGTACAGAAATGAATATGAAAATTATATTTATTTAAGGAGGATATATATAACAAAAAGTCAAGAAGCATCAGAGGAGAGAGGCAGAGGTCTTTGTGAGTCAGAAGAAAGTGACTCATCAAAGAGAGCAACTCTAGTTATGCCATACCCGCTTCGTCCCTTCTCTCCCCGTTCCCTTCTCTCTTGTTTTAGAGATTGGGTGTATTTGTACAACCAGCTCTCTGCAAAACATCAAACAGGGCTGCAAGACAAAGGATGATAGTGATGTTTTAAGTGGTTGGGGGAATGCAAGTGAGCACACAGCGCAATTGTTCGTATACGTTTGCATCTATTTGATTCTGGTGCTGTAGCCTATTCCACAGCATGTAATCAGCTCCATTTAAACAATTTCATTCTAAAAAGATACCGAACTTGGTTCAGTGGTCTGATGAAAGCGCATTAATAAACTGATTTCTCACTATAATGAGCATGTTTCAAAAAGAAGCAGAGATTGCAATTAGAACAGAAATGGACCCAGATACAAGGGAGCAATTAGGCTGTCTTATTATAATCATCATTATTATAACCAGCTCATGTAAATTTACTGATTTTTGGTTAAGTACAACTCCATGCAAATGTCAAATTTCCATTGGATAATGAAGTGTTTATCCAAAGAACATAACCTCGTTTAGGTCTCAATTTTACTGTATTAATGCTTTCTAATGGAATTATTAAAGGGAAATGTATTATTTATTTGGATTTTTACTTTATCTTCTCAATAAGCTTCTCACATGGTCATGTTTATACACCATCTACATGACCTTTTTCAAAGGACACATTCTTGCGTTTAAAAATATCAATAGAAAATTCATTGAAACTGACCGATGGCACACGCATAGGCACATTTTCTCCTATATGCCACTTGTAATTTATTTATGTTACATGTAATGCAAACTAGTGTTGTCAAAAGTACCGACCACGATACCATTCGGTACTGAAATTTTAAAAATGTCCATTTGCCACTAAGATTTCAGCGCTGTTGAGCAGATTCTTAAACAGCGCTGATTGGTCATTGTGTTCAGATACATCTGTGATTGGCTTCAATGATCAATGAAGCGCTCGGTGAAGAGCGTGAAGCGATGATCATTGAAACCAATCACAGATGTATCTGTTGAGCGCGTGAACACAATGACCAATCAGCGCTGTTTAAGAATCTGCTCAACAGCGCTCAAATCTTAACCGGAAATGGATGTTTTTAAAATTTCAGTACCGAATGGTATCGTGGTCGGTACTTTTGACAACACTAATGCAAGCACATGAAATGCTCAAAATGCTTATTCTGTCCATATCTATTTGGTACCTTATTGTAAAACTAAAGTCTGGAATACACTTCACAACTTTTAAAATCAGAACAGATGTTAAAACACTAGGCATCATACATTTGCCATTTTTTAAATGGCTAGAAAGAAAGATTTTTGCAACATACACTAAACAATTGAAGATCACCCACTACCAGACTTTCAATTAATTCAGAACACCGCAAATTTATGCTAATTTTAAAAATATGAGCCTTATTGCTAGGAGATGCATGACAAATGAAAACACCTCAAAATATCAAACATGTTCATTATACTGTAGTCAAACATGTTCATTATAGTTGTGTAGTGTATAGATGTCAAGGACATCTGTCTGGCACATATGAATCTTAAATAAAAGCACATATTAAGAACACTTCCTGAGTTAACAGCTCATTAGAGGCTTTCATAAGTAATAATGTCCATATTTCCCTAAAAACACAATAATCATCACAAACACAGGAGAGCCAAACTTTAATTCTGTAGGTATTGTTGTTATTGGATTCTGGAAGTCACAGAGTACATACAAACAATAAATGTTCATTTTTGTCCATACCGCAAGTTAATCTCTCTAAAATGAGAAAGAAATCTAAATCAAGATCTGCAGGGGTTTATAAAAATGCATACAAATGGTTTGCTATAATTAGTACTTTCCCTCAGAAGCTCCATTTCACATTGTGACTGCAAATCTCACATCCGTAACATTGGGATTGGCCTTAATAATAATAATAATAATTCATTACATTTATATAGCGCTTTTCTGCTTTTCTAAGCACTCAAAGCGCTTTACATTGTGAGGGGTGGTGTCTCCTCGTCCACCACCAGTGTGCAGCATCCACCTGGATGATGCGACAGCAGCCATAGTGCGCCAGAACGCCCACCACACACCAGCTTACTGGTGGAGAGGAGACAGAGTGATGAAGCCAATCAGTGTAAGGGGATGATTAGGAGGCCATGATGGTCAGAGACCAATGGGTAATTTGGTCAGGATGCCGAGGTCACACCTCTACTCTTTTCGAAAGACATCCTGGGATTTTTAATGACCACAGAGAGTCAGGACCTCGGTTTAACGTCTCATCCGAAAGACGGTGCTTTTTTGACAGTATAGTGTCCCCGTCACTATACTGGGGCGTTAGGACCCACACAGACCGCAGGGTGAGCACCCCCTGCTGGCCTCACTAACACCTTTTCCAACAGCAACCTAGTTTTCCCCGGAGGTCTCCCATCCAGGTACTGACCAGGCTCAACCCTGCTTAGCTTCAGTGGGCAACCGGTCTTGGGCTACAGGGTGATATGGCTGTGGCTTTCTTTCTTTCTTTTCTCTTGTTTCCCATTTCTAAAGATTACTCCTTCTCTTTCCCACTCCCACTCTTCGATTTTTCCATCTTTTATCCAAAAAACAGCTTTTGACCCTTTAAGAATTTGAAAGAAAACCAGAAAGTGCAGATATGATTTGTGTATAATTTCAACATTCCCTTGACTCCTTCTATCTCTGTATTTTTCTCCTTTTGTCATATATAATCTTTGGTGCACAAAACACTCACACACATCTACCATTACACACAGACACACTTTAAACAGAAAGTGAGCACTTAAAATTATCTCTCTGCCCTGCTGTTCTCTATATCTCTACTTTTTTCTCACTCTCGAATCTCCATTCTTCGTTCAACACAAAGCATATCATACGCTCAAGTACAAACTCACCCTGCTGAACGAAGGAGCCGTAGACAAACCACATGGAGTTGTAGAGGGTCGTGGAGGAGACCGAGCCCATCGGCAGTCTGGGAGGGTTCAACCAGTTGAGGAGATACACCAGAGTGCCCACCAGCAGTACTGTACCGGCTATACAAGCCCACAGAGACAGGTCGAAAGGGGCCAGGCACGCAAACATATCCACCGTCCTCTCCGCCTTCCTCAGCAACACACCGACGGAGTAGTCCATGTAGCGAGTGGTGAAGTCTACCACGCTCTCCCTCTCAGGAGTGATGGTCAGGGCTGACAGACCTACATCTGCTCTCTACCCAACAAAAAGACACACAGAGAACCGACATTTAAAACCAGATCACACAAAGAACAGATTTCTATGTGCATCACAATTGCAGCATAAAACAAGAAAAATATTGGGCCAATCCAAACACTAAGAAAGTGCAAATGAGAGCAGAATTTCACAGAAAACACACGTTAACAATCATATTAAATTCAAAAAATATAAAATTATTTAAAATGTGAAATTCCTTTTTTGAAAAATATATTTTTGCAAGTTAGTGTCAATCAATCTCTTTATGAAGAACGTTTTGAGATCCCCAAATTACGTTCATAATAAAACACTTTTATCACATACTCAAGGAAAACATGATTCCTTATGACATAAGCACTTTATTCTTGCCTCGGGTTTAAATTTCAGTAGCAAAAATACTGTTTGATTCATTCGATTCATTAAACCAGTTAATACTGCCCATATCACTGAAATATTCTTTTAAGTAAAGTAAAATTGTTTTGTAATCTATATAGAAAATAAATACTTTTTTTTTTTTTAAATAAATGTGACCCTGGACTACAAAACCAGTCTTAAGTAGCTGGGGTATGTTTGTAGCAATAGCCAAAAATACATTGTTTGGGTCAAAATTATAGATTTTTCTTTTATGCCAGAATTAAGTAAAGATCATGTTCCATGAAGATATTTTGTAAATTTCCTACTGTAAATATATCAAAACTTAATTTTTGATTAGTAATATGCTAAATATTTAATTTGGACAACTTTAAAGGTGATTTTCTTAATATTTAGATTTTTTTGCACCCTCAGATTACAGATTTTCAAATAATTGCATCTCAGCCAAATATTATCCTATCATAAACCATACATCAATGGTAAATGTAAATCTCATTTTCGAAAAATCGACCCTTATGACTGGCTTTGTGGTCCAAGGTCACAAATGTTTTTATCATTATATTAGGTTGGGAATTTTATCATAACATTTTTTTATTATATACTGGTAAATTTTGTTCCAGTAGCAGAAGAGCATGGCACTTGCAACATCAAGGTCAGGTTCAACTCCTGGGTTCAGGGAATGAACTGATAAAAATGCATATTATACCAATCCACTACAAGTTATTTTGGATAAAAAAAGTCAATATCATTATTTCTTGTGTATATATGAAGAAATATAGTAAATTCATCTTCAATACTGGGATACAAACATATTGAAATGTAAAAATCAATTTCCATTTGCTATCTCATCTTGAAAAAGAAATAAGCTTAATGATAAATGATAATTTCCATTATGATCAATCAGTAAACGTGCAAATACACAGCACTCCTCATTGTCCCAATCACATTACAAATAAATAAAAATATCCACATCTTCCTCCAGTGAATACTGCAGTAAAACTGTCTGCTGCCAAAACTAAAATTGTTTCTATGGCTTTTAAATGCTAAACAGCATATAATTTGTGTTTTCTTTCTTGTTTGGCAGTTCTGGAAATTATTGTGACTAGGTGCACACTGCAGCGGTGAGATTAGATGAGACCTCTGCAGCCTGAGAGAGTTCCTGTCAAGAGACATTACCATCGGCAGACCAAAAGCATGTCATTATCATAGGCCGAGAGCGAGTGTCACCTGTCTGACTCCCATTAACCCTCCTGGACACCTTCAGAGATCAGGGACCGCCACAGGACCTCTGTGTTTGAGCAGGGTTAGAGAAGCATCCGGCGCCTGGATCACTTCTCAAATGTTAATCCACACAACAAGTGCCTCTCTGATTGTCTCGACCCTGAAACTTGGAAGTTCCAGACTGCCTACTTTATAACAAGGGCCTGACAAACTACACTTTCAGAATAGAGAGAATAATATAATATATATATATTTAAATGACCTTTTGATAGGTTGTTAGGAGAGTACTAAGAGCTTTGAAATATTCACCATTACTTGTGAAAATAGTAAAAAAAAAAGATGGTCAAGGGCTGGCTTCATAAAACGTGAGTGCAAATTGAAACAGTCCAACATTTTTAACTGTTTTTTATTTTAATACATTATAAAAAAAATATTCCTTTGATGACAAAGCTAGATTTTCAGCAGCCATTAACTCACAGCATTTTTCGTAAAGACTTTTATTTTTTTGTTGTTACAATGTAAGCCTGCACTGTCACTTCAGTCATCCATTTTTAATGCACGCTTGCTAAATAAAAATATTAATTTCTTCAAAAATAAATAAATTAATCGTATTGACCCCAAACATCTGTAGTTTAAAGAAACATTTTCCCCCTTTGTAATGCCCTGGCCTGTTGTATCATGTCATAACAGCCTTTTTTAAATTGTTTTTACAAGATTAGAACACAAAAAGCAAACGAAAAATCAAAACCTCTTTTGCTGAAATACCGAACTGCAATAAAACATCAAAGGTCTTGTGTATCCTGAAAGCACACAGATGTGAAGTTGTTGGAAAACAATGTGTCAACAGAGACCGTAACAATGGGATTAGTGCTCCTTAATATTTTCCTTGCGTTTTGGTCTATCTCTCTGGAAATGAAGATAAGCAGCAGTACACTGTGGCTCATGTTTCTATTCCTCTGACCGAACAGTGGTGAGGAATATTCTAAGCGCAGGAAGCAGTAGGAACGGAGGTGTGTCACAGAACTGAAAAAGCTGTGGAATGGAAAACAGTAGGAGTTTTGGAGTAATGGCCCTGAAAATGTGTATCTGACCTCTCACTGCTGCGTGATTTGCCTTTTGTTTATCTGCCAGCAGACAGCATTTCAGTATGAGGTTTTCCCTCATTCACATGTAAGAAATCTGCGCACTTCTTTATCAAAGTAGTGCAGACTGTTTTGGAATACTAGGGAAATAGAAAAGCCCAAGATAGCCAATGCAAAGCACACAAGTCTGCAGCATTCAGCCAGACTGTATTATGGTAGGCAAATCAAAAGCAGTGCTGACTGAGCTAAAATAATTTTGCATCATTAAAATAGTTTGAAATGGTACTTTCAGCTTTAGGCATTAACACTTAAAGGGTTAGTTCACCCCCCAAAAATGAAAAATCTGTCATTAATTACTCAGCATCACATCATTCCAAACCCATTTAATCCTCAGAACACAAATTAAGATATTTTTGATTAAATCTGAGAGCTTTCTGACCCTCCGTAGACAGCAACGCAACTGAAACATTCAAGGCCCAGAAAGGTGGTAAGGACATCGTTACAACAGTCCATGTGACATTAGTGGTACAACTGTAAATTTATGCAGCTACGAGAATACATTTTGTGCGCAAAGAGAACAAAAATAATTCAACGATTTCATCTCTTCTGTGTCAGTCTTCAAAGCGTGTTCACAAGAGTACCACGATGCAAAAAATTAATTGATAAAATTAAAGTTGAACCACTGATGTCACAAGGACTATTTTAACAATGTCTTTACTATCTTTCTGGGCCTTGAATGTGTCAGTTGTGTTGCTGTCTGTAGAGGGTCAGAAAGCTCTTGGATTTACTCTAGCCAACTCATAATTATGAGTGGTGTTCACATATAATAGTTTTCACCATGTAGTGTATGTATACATAAATGAGCTTTGAGTTTTGCAGCATTTAAATCTGAATTTTAAACATGTCAGTTATACAAGGGTGACGTTTGAAGTCAGACACATAGATAGATAGACATTGATAGACAGAGATATTGATTGATTCTGAGGACTTTTGGGGCTTTGTCACACAGTTTCTGTTTTTGACCTAGTTTTTGCCTGAGTCTTGTTAAGTTCATCGTCACCACCTGTTGTTTCATTGATTATCCCATTAGCCCCTGGGTTTATAAGTCCTGAGTTTTCCCCATTTCAGTTGCCAGTTATTGTCTATGTTACACATTTTTGAGTAGACTGTTATTAAAGACTGTTATTTTGGATTATCTTTGCCTGATCTCATCTTCCTCCTTGGAGCTCCGCAACAGAATAACTGGCCTAAACTGTTTGAGCAGCGTTTTTCCCCTTTTGTTTTGTTTAAACTTTTCAATGGACCTTCCCCCCGTAAAACTTCTCTGCCTGGAGCAGGGAGATCGCCCGCTGGAAGCTCACACCCTGGACTTCATTCAGCTCGCGTGCCTCACTCACTATCTAGACCGCTCTCTCTGTGTTTTTTATTACATCAGCCTGAGCGAGCGGTCAAAGGCACGCGTTCCACCAGCGAAAGATGCAACGAAGGTGTCGCACGAGCCCACTGCTGACCGAGGAGTTCGGCGCGCCGCGATGGAGGAACTTGGACCAAGGACAAGGTCGGAAGTTACCATCGCCCCGAGGCCTACTACCCCGCAATGGTCTGACCAGGTGTGTGAGGTGTGTCCTACCGCTACACCGCTGAGCACTGAGGGAGTTTTATCCTGCCCACACTCCTACCGCTATGAGTGAGTACGAACTGGCCTCTGGTGGATATTATGAAGATCTAAAGGACATTTTTTCGGAGGACCTGATTGACTTTTTTGGAGAGGTGAACCCTAAGCTCCCTGTTCTTCCCAATGCTCCTGTGTCTCCACTGGTCCCTTCCAGCCCTGAATCTCCTGTGTTTCCTGAATCCCCACCCAGCCTCCCTCTCCCGCCTCCTCACTCAACCAGTCCGTCAGCCCCACCATCGCTGAGGTCCTTCAGCCCCTCTGCACCTCCCACTGGTCAACTGGATATGCCGAGTGTCTTCGGACCATCAGCTCAACAGCTCAATCCTACACAGAGGATCCCCTGTCTCCGCCTCAGACCTCTGCGCCCCCTGCTCCACCTTGGTCCGTCGACACTTCAGCTCCATCTTGGCTCCTCCCTCCCTCGGCTCCACCGGAAACCATCGGCCATACGGCTTCTCCTGGCTCCCTCGTCCATCCGGCTCCGCCTTGGTCAGTTGTCGACCTGCCTGCACCTACGGCTTCGGCTGGCTCCTACTTCCCTCCGACTCTGCCTTTGTCCTCGGTCCCACCAGCTCAGCCTCTGACCTCTGGATTTCCGGTTCCTCCTCAGACGCTCGTCGCCGCAGCTCCTCCTCGGTCTCCAGGACCATCGGCTGAGCGTGGACTCATCGGCTCTTCGGCTCCATCTGGGTCTCCATCTGCGAGGGCTGCATCTCCATCGGTCATCCCCAGGGTGTCCACGACTGTCAAGGTGTCATTCCCCCCTTGGCTCCTCCCACCTTCGACTCGTCCTGGTTGGTCTCTGGCTCAACACATGGCTCCTGGCTTCCCCTTGGCTCCTTCCGCCTTCCACTGCCCTCTCTCCTGCTCCACTCCCTCCTCCAGAGTCCCCACCCTCCCTCCTCAGTTTGAACTCTTTATGGCGTGAGGACACGCCTTCCCGGGAGGGGGCGATATATCACATGTCTGTGAGTTTCTTTTTTTGACCTAGTTTTTGCCTGTGTCTTGTTAAGTTCATCGTCACCACCTGTTGTTTCATTAATTATCCCATTAGCTCCTGGGTTTATAGGTCCTGAGTTTTCCCCATTTCAGTTGCCAGTTATTGTCTATGTTACACGTTTTTGAGTAGCCTGTTATTAAAGACTGTTATTTTGGATTTGGATCTTTGCCTGATCTCATCTTCCTCCTTGGAGCTCCGTAACAGGCTTAGGTTGGAAATACCATAATTCCCAGAATGCAATGAATACATTTTTCTTCTGTCATTCCAATTCAACTTCCTGAGGGTTTAGCTAAATTCAATTTAAATTCACGCTCCCCAATTCAAGATTTTGCACATCCCAGATAGACATTGTGTCTTACCTTAAAAACCAGTTCTCCTATAAGACCATTCCAGGTTCCATCAGCCTGCTGGCTGCCATATTTGTGATCAGGGGCCACGTAGATCTCATATTTGAAGCCAAGGTAGTTGGCCAGAGCGTCCAGTACATCGATTGAGAAACCCTGGTACTTCTTAGGTTTGCCAAGCACATTTTCTGAGACCATCACAAATGGTTCTTCCTGGAAAGAGCAATAGCAGAGAAATCATTATATCAGCCTATAAAGGATCTAAATCATTGAGCTAAAAGCAACAAAAACAGTCAGAGTATTAAGAGAGACATACAAAAACAGTCCAATGGTAATTCCTACGGACATTGAGGTAAGTAAGGGCACCGCTTTTAGAGTCAGCAGGGTATCATAAATAGTCTACTGAGAACACAGCTTGACGTTCATGATTCTGAGGGTGGCAGATCTGTTTCTGAAGCTGACACAAGTGTTTACCTGAAGCAGACGCATAAGCTCCTACAGCGGCTTAGCTAATGCTCATAATTTGATTTTATTTTCAGCAGGAGGCAATGCTGCTGTATATGGGCTACAGCTTAATGTCACTTGGCTTTAACCTCCTCTTATGAGCTGTGGAATAATTCAGAAAAAGAAGTCAGAGGGGAATTGGTGCCACGCCATATCCAATCAAGAGTAATGTGAGGAAAGTAAATAGGTGTAGCTTTGCTTTTAGGGTAGTTGAGTAAATTTTACAGATAATACAGGAGGATCTGGGCTGATCTCACAAAGACTACGGGTTTGAACACCAGCCAAAGAGGAACTAAAGGAACCCTGGAAAAGGATATACAGTATATGACACAGCAGGCCTTTAGAAAAGAAAAAAAAAAAAATCTTTGATACTATAAACTTATCAAGACTGTAACAGAAAATAAGCTAAAAAAACAATGTGCATAGTAGTAGTTTTTATGTATATAAAAAATAAAGCTTTATTTTATAAATATTTTCATAAATATAAGATTACAGTGTTCTCTTGAAAAACAGAAGGACAACAAATAGAAGTGTAGATGTAAGTCTGCATAAAATATTCTTTAAAATATGCATATTTATTTTTCATTTTTTCCTGTTTTAATATATTTGTATACTGTATATTTAAAACATATAAAATCTATAAATTATTTATGTGATAATTCTATAATAAGGATAATGTCATTTTGATCAAATAAATAGGAAACAAATAAAATGAAATGGCATATACGTATATGGGTAAAGAACATAGTAATGATCTCTGATTCATTTCAAAGAGGAAACTGTCTCACTGTCACACAAGGGCAGATCGGCCTTAACAGCAATTCCTCAGTAGTGACATGCTAAATTATTAGCGTTCCAACATTATCATACTAAAAGTAGTGAAAGAGAAGTTTCTCCAGACATTTACATGGTTCACTTCAAACAGTTTAGTTCATAATGACCTGTAATGAAAATGAATGAATACTCTGAGAGAGAATGGTTTGTTCAGACCCCTTTCTTACTGAACTTGACACTTTGTTGTTATTTCAATTCAACATAAAGATTCAGATTTATCAAAACATTACTTAACTTGATGGTGCTTGTCAGTCATACATTATTCATAGTGGGTTCTGACTGACTCATAAGATCCCTAATGCTCAATTAGGGATTTAAGGTTTTACTGTGCTCACATCAAAGAAATTAAGTCTTTCTTTACGAAATGGATTTTAAAGGAAAAATATATACCCGTATTCACACTCATCATAAAAGCATTAGCTCTGCCTATGGCTGAAGAAACCGCTCTTCTGAAGCAGCGAGACAGGCCGCCATTTAAACTGATTAGTCGTTCTCCACTGATAAAAACGAGCGGAGTCTCCTTGGATCTCCAAAACCAGCTTGGCAGACTATTGTGGAGGTGGATATGATGCGATTTGGATTTAGTCTGAGCCTTGGGCCTACTGGTGTTTCATAAAAGGTCTACAAACATTGTCATACACTGCCAAACTGGCTCTGGAGAGTTTCTGAAGGTCACACAGAGAAAATGCTTATTTTTTTATAAGGAGGAAGTTTAGCGAGGACTCTGTGTGAGCAGTGGAAATGTCTTCAGTAATGCTGAAAAGAAAACACTCAAGGACAAGCAAGTTCCCAAAACTGTGGAAGTACGACAGAGATATATGGACATTTGCACTATTCTCTCACAATCCTATCAGTTGAATACATGAGAGGGTAAAATGAAAATATATTGAAGGGGTTTCTGAAAATCACGAGGCTTCTAAAAGAAGGACTGTTCAAGACTAACTTGAAGGCTACAACACTAGGTTCTGAAGAGCAATGAAAGAAACTGAAAACTCAAAATTACCAAGGGAAGAAGTCTTCAGAACCAGCTGGAACTCTTTCCTTTCCCTTTAGCATTATGAAGTTTGAATTTAGTTGAGCATCTTTTTGTTGAAGTCCATTAGAAATCACTCTAGCATAATATCCAATCACTTGACAACACCAGCGAATTACATACCCTTGTGTATCTGCACTAAAAAACTTGCAGTGTTGGAGCTGAACTTAGCAAGCTCTCACAGGCCTGAATGGCTATATTCAATACACAGTTGACCAACCATCATGTGACCAGCAAACATCTCCTTCCAGAGTCTCCAACAGCTCCACACATATACCATTGCGAACCAATACCATGCTAGCGTAGCACCGGTGGCCCGGTGAAAATAATAGCCCGCTGTTTATTTTTCATCTTCTCTTAAACAAATCCCTATTGATGTCTGAAGTGGTTCTGGGAATATGTCAGACAGATTTATCATGGAAGGAGCGTTATTGACTGCATGCAGCTTGCACATTAAGCCAGCGCTTTCTAATCCTCACCAGACCCCACTCGCTCAATAAGCTATTAGAGGAAGTGAGGATATGCATGCCAACTCGCACTATAGCCAAGAGGTGCCATATATCAGACTTCCCTCTGAGGGGCCTGTGCGAGACCCCTGCCGGATTCTCCTGGCCCAATTGGCCATCAGCATGATCTGAAGAATATCTGTAGCACTTAGACCAGGGGCAAAAGCACAGCGACAATGACCCTTTTAACAGGATTCCTCCAGTGTCGTTTTTTATCTACATTGAGATGTAGCCTTGTTCTTATTGAGCCGGCCCAGAAGGGGTACGCTCCCCACACCCGTGTTCAACCCATGTTGCATCGATTTCCCCTCTCATTATACGGCCATCCCTTCCACACGACTACATGTGCAGTGATTCAAATTCACACGGATCTTGTGGACAATCTCTGCCGCTACTATGGAAATCAATAGCAGGCATGGATCAGTACAGGCTATGGGGATGCATGTTGCTAACATACAGTAAACATCATTCCGTAAGTACTGCTGCTGCGTGTATGCATGTACATGCTTAAAAATAAAGGTGCTTAAACAGCGATGCCATAGAAGAACCATTTTTGGTTCCACAAAGAACCAATCTCTTTCTTACCTTTTTATAATCTGAAGAACCTTCTTTCGCCTCAAAGAACCTTTTGAGAAACAGAAAGGTTCTACAGATGTTAAAGGTTCTTTATGGAATCATTTAGGCAAATAAGGTTCTTCTATGGCATTCTGAAGCACCTTTACTTTAAAGAGTGTAAGCTGATGTTGAGTGTAGGCTGTGACACTATTTGTTAAGGGAATTGGTCATCTAGAAGTAAAAATTTACTCACCCTCAGGCTATTTAAGAGATGAGGTTTTTTTTTCTTCAGACAAGAACATATTTGGAGTAATTTAGCATTACATCACTTGCTCATGGATCCTCTGCAGTGAATGGGTGCCATCAGAATGAGAGTACAAATAGCTGATAAAAACATCACAGTAATTCAGAAGTAATCCACATGACTCCAGTCCATTAATTAACATCTCGTGAAGCAAAGTGCTGTTTGCAATAAATGCATTTATCGTTAAGACTGGGAATTTATAATTAAAAGTGGAAGGACTTTTCCACTACAGAAAGCATTATTTTGGATTATGGACTCCAGAAGAGATGGTTTAAAGTCAAAATGCCTTAATTATGGATTTGTTTCTTAAAAAGTCACAACTTTTCACTTCACAAGACATTAATTGATGGACTGGAGTTATGTGAATAATTTGTGAATTATTGTGATGTTTTTTTTATCAACCATTTGGACTCTCATTCTGACAGCACCCATTCACTACATATGATCCATTGATGAGCAAGTGATGTAATCATACTTTTCTCCAAATCTGTTCCAATGAAGAAACAAACTCATCAACAGGATTACATTTTCAGCAAATTTTCATTTTTGGTTGAACTATTCCATTAATATATTCAAACCTACATAAAACGCAATTCAAACATACAATGAATTTTTGAATTAAAATTTATTTTGATATTGGGAGCATAAAACCAAGCATTTCTAGATTATGCAAATGTCCTGATATCTTGATAAAGAAAACAAAAATAGACTTAAAATCATACTTTTTACTATTTTTTCTTAGAACAAGTGTGTCTGAAAAAAAAAAACAACAACTTTAGTCTGACAAATCAAATCATACAGTGCAGGAACACAGAACAGGACATTATATCATAGAGAGGATCCCTGCAGGCTCATGTTAAGATCAATAAGTCTCTTTAAACATCATTTCAAATCTAAAGATAATTTAACATTTTTATGACAAGGCTAGTTTAGGTTGTAAAATCTTATGTGATAATACCAAACAATGCAATGAAGATTATGAATGAATTAAAACAATATTCATTATTTTTTGTCTATATATGTATTCACTAATAACTCATATAGGGGGGAAGTCGTGGCCTAATGGCAGTGTTGGGGGTAACGCATTACAAGTAACGCGAGTTACGTAATATTACTTTTTTCAAGTAACTAGTAAAGTAACACATTACTTTTTCATTTACAATAAAATATCTGAGTTACTTTTTCAAAAAAGTAACGCCAGTTACTTTTTGGCAGCGGCTATTTGCACCAAGTGCAAATAGCATATTTTTTTTGTGAAAGATGCTATTTACACTAAGTGCAAATAGCTATAGATTCTATTTACACTATGTTAAAATAGCAAGATTTTCTGCTATTTATACTACTTATTGCAAATAGTGGCAATTATCTGCACCTCAGTAGTACATTATAAAACAGTACGCAATAATAACGTACTGAGTGTAAATTATAATTTTAATTCAATTTTATTAAATGGATGCCACCTTATTGGGACAATAAAGCCCTCCCTAACCCTACCCGATACTTTATTTTCAACTTTTTGATTATTTCCTTCATTTTTATTGAAAATAAATGCCTTTCTGATGCGATATGAGATTTGAAAAGGGAGAAAAAAATGTTTGGCAAAAGGTGGGCTCGAACTCGGGTCGATCGCGTCAAAAAGCATACGCCTTACCATCTACGCCCCTAAAACTGATGTTGAACTAACTTCTTTTTTTATTGTTGACTAAACCAATCACACGTTAGTGGGCGGAGTTAGTGTAAATAGACACTCCGTTACTTTTTCCCCATTTATTGACTGACAGTGCGCTGTGTGAGCATGCTGTTACTATAGATCTAAATGTGAATGTGCATGAATTCATCCCACTCGCAAAAAACAGATTTAGTATTCATCAAAATGAATTAAAACAGTGAAATGCAAACTCAGAATATGACGCAAACTGCAATAATTAAATATGTTAAACAACACAAATTTATCTAATCCCATTTTATTAACCAATGTCTTTGCTGCTGACCTTTGATGATCCAGTTCAACCATACTAATAAGCACAAATGACTTTAGATAAACTAACAATTGTACTTCATTGCTTTTTTATTGCCGAAGAGTGTTAAACCTTCTTATCCTGAGTTTTACTTTACAGACGTGAATTTACTTTTCCTTCACAAGATACAGGGCTTTTACATTTGTATTAATGTAATTTCTTGTATTAAAAACAATCAAGCCCTGCTCATATTTAAAAAGTAACGCAAAAGTAACGCAAAAGTAACGTAACGCATTACTTTCCATAAAAAGTAGCTAAGTAACGTAATTAGTTACTTTTTTAGGGAGTAACGCAATATTGTAATGCATTACTTTTAAAAGTAACTTTCCCCAACACTGCCTAATGGTTAGAGAATGGTTTTCCATCTTCTTCAAGACATTGTGAAGATTCTCTCATGCATGCAGCTATGATCCACTGGTGAGAGAATCAAAAACATGTGTCATGGTGCATTGAGACTGCAAGGTTTCATGGCAGATGTGTGTGTGTGTGTGTTCTCAGTCAGTTTTAGCGTTTGGAACAGCACCAGCATTTCTCAGACTGGTGAAGAGCTGTCAGAGCTGGCACGTCGTGTATCCTGACACGCCTGCCACTGGGGCAGCTGGGAGCAGCGGGGAGTTTAAGTTGCAAGGATCCGGTGGGCCTCTACCAAGTACCAACTAGCTGTAAGACTGAAGGGAGCACTCCATCAGCCACCAGCAGGGAGCATGCGCCTTCCCCATCCACCTGAAGGTTTACTTTACAAACGACCACATATCCCATGGTTCCAAGCTCCCCGCCTCCCTAACCATATGTTTTACCACAAGGCACTCTATCTTTCTTCGATTTTTCCTTAATTTTTGAGGAAGGTACGGTGGCCGAGAAGTGCAAAACAAATCACGATTCTGAAAACAAAATAACAAATTGCAAATGCAAATCTAAAAAACAAAATAACAAGTCAGAAAACACAACGACAAATCAGACAAACCGGAAGAGGTAGGTATAGTTTGAGACAGCTCCATTGGTTTGGGAATAGATTACTCATCGCTGACTGGATGAGACATCTGTCAATCAAGATGTACAGGAAGAACCAGAAGAAGAACAGCAGAGTCAACTAAAGCATCAGCTCCAGTGGTGCAGATGGCAGAGTGTATGTCATTGTGTTTTTGGATGCGATCGACCCGGGTTCAAGTCCGCCTTTTGCCAAACTTTCAGAAAGGCATTTATTTTCAATAAAAAATAAGGAAATAATCCAAAAGTTGAAAATAAAGTATCGGGTAGGGCTAGGGTGGGTGTAGGGACAGCTTTATTGTTATTTATTTTGTTTTCGGATTTGTCATTGTGTTTTCTTATTGTTATAATGTTTTTGGAATTGTAGTTGTGTTTTCTGAATTGTTATTTTGTTTTTTAGATTTGCATTTGCGTTTGTAATTTGTTATTTTGTTTTCAGAATCGTGATTTGTTTTGCACTTCTCGGCCACCGTAGGAAGGATTCATCCTGATTTTAATACGGTGTTTGAACTATTACAATTTCTCACTCTAGGACATCACAGCTTCAGTTAGTCTCTATGTAAAGACTGTAAATTAATGCCTGGCTGGAAAACCTGTGAACTACAAATAAAAGTCGTCATCTTATTATCCCAGAGTCTTTGAGCAGAACATTCAGTGCCAGTGGTACAGATAAGACAAACTCTGTTTCATTCTTAATAGATACAGAATATTGAATATTGACATGATAACACTATCATATAATAAGATTAATTGATAATGCTATGTTCAGACTCCAGGCAAAGGTGGCCCAAATCTGTTTTTTGTGCTCATGTGACTGTTTTTTTTTCAGTGTGAACAGCACAAACCAAATGAAATCTGAGTTTGCTTCTGAAAACTATGAAAAGTAGTACTTTCCTCTCCTTCTCCTTCTCATCTTCATTCTCTCTATTGCCTGTGCATGAATTCACAGGCCTCTGCAGCACATTGGCTTATAAATGAACGTGTTAAGCACTGATTTCAGTGTCCTCAATGTTTAAGTCCCTATGTCCCCTGTTGAAAAAAAAACAGCATATGCTGGTTAGGTATGTTTTGAAGAATGGCTGCTGGTTTAAGCTGGTGCTTAGCTGGTTGTCTGTTGGTACTAAGCTGGTCTTAAGCAGCTAGCTCCTGCTCAGGACCTGCTCTGTACCAGCACATGACCAGCACTTGACCAGCTTAAACCAACTCAAACCAGCAGCCATGCTTTCAGATGTGAGAACTAAGGCTTGCAGGAAATGATATCAGAGATCCCCCCATGAGATCAATAAGTCTCTTTATATTTAAAAGATAAAAAAAACTACCTTTTTTTCTGACAAGAGAAGGTTAGTAAAGGTAATTATATTTAATAATTCATGATATTTGTTGGAAATACTTTTTGCTCTGAAAAACTGAAAAATGGAAGAAGACACGTGATAGTCATTTTTATTTTTGACTATATTACTTCTTCCTCCATCTTCAATACATTAAAAAAATATATTACTGTGTTTTTTGTTGTGCAAAAAATTTACTGTAACAGAACAAACTATTCTTCAATCCCTGTTGACTGTTGTAACGTAGTTTGAGTTCAATTGGTTCACTGTCTGCAAATTTTACTGGAGATAAACTTATTTAGACTTGATAAAAATTGCATCACTCATCTTTAATACATTCCACAGATCCACCAGGTGCTAGTGTGTTTGTTTGTTTGTTAAATATTTGATCTACTGTAATGTGATTATGCAGTCAGTGACCAGTAAGATGTAACACAATTGACCATATTTACAGAAGTCTCCGAATACTGTCTGGGCCACACAATGTTTCAGCTCTCGATTAGCCTTTTTCACACTTCCGCGTTTCTGGCTTCCAGATTGGTGCTTGCAGGGTAAAAGTTCCGGTGACAACAGCGGCCGTACTTAACAAGAATGAATTTGAGAATCAAAGTCTTTTTTTTACAAATTAGATCCTATTAAAATACTTGAACTGCTGGTACTGTACTCTACAAAGCGCAAACATTTCACAATTAACTGTTTGGTCAGCTTGGGTCATCACAAATACAAGTTTGTTGGGGAAGTCGTGGCCTAATGGTTAGAGAGTCGGACTCGTAATCGAAAGGTTGCGGGTTCAAGTCCCCGGCCGGCAGGGATTGTAGGTGGGGGGAGTGAATGTACAGCGCTCTCTCCACCCTCAATACCACGACTGAGGTGCCCTTGAGCAAGGCACCGAACCCCCAACTGCTCCCCGGGCGCCGCAGCATGGCTGCCCACTGCTCCGGGTGTGTGTGTGTGTGTGTGTGTGTGTGTGTGTGTGCATTTGTTCACTACTCACTGCTGTGTGTGTGCGCACTTGGATGGGTTAAACGCAGAGCACCAATTTCGAGTATGGGTCACCATACTTGACAATACGTCACGACTTAATTCTAAATAGTGGCAGTTATAATTCAGTTAACGTTTGCTTTGCCATTCTGTCCGTTTGGTGCTGACTGTGCGTTATGACTCTCCAAGTGAGTTTATTTCCGCTATTATTATTATTATTATTAAAGTAATGTTGTATTTTCTATTTGCTCTCCTTTGCATTATTGTGATGGAGTAAATGTACATTGTAATGTGCCCTGGGAAATACATATTAAACAAGAGATGACTCGTATTCATGGCTTTGTTCCTATTCTATCTGGATTACGTTGTTATGTTGAGTTTAATATGCTTCAACTGGACTGAGAATTGTTTAATGTATTCTTGGAAAAATGTGCATCTGGTCATAAATGTTGTCATTTTGAAGTAATTTAACATGATGTGGTGATTTGAGGGAAATGACTGAGTAAATTGAGATAATACGCTCAAATGTACCGGATATCAAAGACTATTTAAAAAAGGGACTTTGCCGGAGACGACCATCCAGCGCTATGTTAAGCACATTATCTCATGAGTCAGCGATCTGAGTGGCCATATAAGTTACAAACAAGTAAAATGTTATTTCTTTATAGATTATATAACAACAACTTAGAAAACAGACAAAAGAGAAAAGGTAAGAAGCATTATTTGAGAAAAGGGCACAGTGATATAATAGGCGCAGACCTCTAACGGAACTAATTTTACCCTGCGCTGACGTCATTTCCGATTCTTGTGAAAAAGTTATTCACACAGCATTCTGTCACGGCGAGAAATCACAGAATAAAGAAAAAAAGAGGGGTAAAGGAGAGTAAGAGGAAAGACGCAGAGAAGCAGCATCACCGCTTTCTTCTCCGACCAACTTCAAAGCAGGGATATGAAGAATTTAAACCTCTGAAGCTTTAAAGAACTCCAGGGACTCACTCAAATCAGCGCTGGAGGGTAAATAGCGAAACTCAAATTTCAATATAACCCTGCTATACTGGTCTACGTTCATTGCACCCCAAAACTCACTCTTAATGAACTTAGAGACGGGTGACTTGATGTGAACAGACCTCTGGAGCTCACTGGAATGAATATGGATTACTCTGGTGTTACTTCAACCTTATGAGGTCCAGTCAAACAGAGGAACTCCGAGACATGGGAAGTCCTAATTAAGTTTGATGTCATTTATATTAGAGAGGTAAAGGGAAAGACATCTCTGAGCAACGGTGAATAATAGAGCACTGACATCTTGTAAAACTTTGTAGTTATGAGGACTATTGTAGCTGCAAGATGACGTATAAAGCCCTTGACTTGACATTACTAGCTGTAACGGTACGTACCAATACAGTGACCACCCGCAGGACCACCCCACGCATGTTGTTCTCCAGCTTTCGATCTGTTAGTGTCCCGTTCAGTCCGTGGATGGGGTCCCAAGTGGCGAGCTGAAGAAATGCAGAAAGGTCACAGTAAGTTGATGGCGTGCACATAAAAGAAGTACTGATTACACTAACAGCCTATAGACTTTTAAACATAAATTAATTTATTTCAGAACACAAGTATAGGGAGTTTCTTTCTAATGTATTTGTCTTTTTTTGCTTCCATCTACTGAAAAGAAAGAAAAATCATAGATGTGAACTGTTTTCAAATAAATGCAGCCTTGGTGATACATTTTTTTTTTTCAACATATATATATATATATACACACACATATATATATATATATATATATATATATATATATATATATATATATATACACACAAACTAAATCTTACCAACCCCACCACTTTTCTTTTCTCCCCAATAATTCAGATAATTTTACAGAGCAACTTCTGAGCATTCAAATATTCCTCTGGGAATTACTGAATTATTCTTTGTTGTTTTTGTGAAACAGTTATTTGATTTGAACAGACGCAACACATTCATGTTATTTCTTTTATGTGACAGAGATCTCTGATGTGCTTGGTTGGTGCCGTTTGATTGCTAGTTAAATTTGCGACACATACGCTGTCCTCTTAGAACTCAATCCTCTCCGGATTCAATGCAAAGATGCAGCCATTTTCTCATCCAATTGCATCTGAATTTAATGAGACCAGCTGCCCCGATTGGAATACAGTCAGTGAGCTGATAGATTTATCTATTGGCATTTCCATGTGGTGTTATTGTTAATGTTTATTCTGAAAAGCCATGACACATTTTAGTCTAACAATGCTTGGCTTTTGCAACACAGCTCATATTATCACACACACACACACACACACACACACACACACACACACACACACACACACGTTGGTTTTTGTGGTTTATGGGGACTCTCCATATGTGTAATGGTTTTTATACTGAAACCATTATACTATTGCCCTACACCAACCCTACACCTAAACTTAGCCCTCACAGGAAACTTTGTGCATTTTTAGATTTTCAAAAAAACATAATTTAGTATGTTTTTTAAGCCTTTTGAATTACGGGGACATAGGCAGTGTCCTCATAAACCACCTTCATATTGTAATACCTCTGTCATACCCATGT
Organism: Barbus barbus; assembly: GCF_936440315.1. Lineage (NCBI taxonomy): Eukaryota > Metazoa > Chordata > Actinopteri > Cypriniformes > Cyprinidae > Barbus > Barbus barbus. The sequence continues at coordinate 15,702,023 of NC_136756.1, forward strand.
CATTATACAAATTTGTGTCCTCATAAACCACATAAACATGCACACACACACACACACACACACACACACACACACAAAACTTGTGGTTCTGGCTATTTTTAAACCAGAGCAAGTTGCAATCAGAATATGACACACCAAATTTGCTGAATACCTCATATTTTAGTGTTAAGTAAACATCAGTTAGACCCACTAAAAAAAAACAACAACATGAAAATCAATTACTAATACAATGCAACAGGAACACACACACGCACAAGCTACAAAAAACAAGTTTTTACATAGAAACACAGCAAGGAGTAAACAATCATGATTTAGACGAGTAATTTAGGGCTATGCTTTAATACCCAACACAAATCTGTTCACCAAACTCTAATTACACTTAGCTAATGTGTGCCGCATAAACAAACAGTTCGTTGCCCTACTGTGCTCATTTTTCCTCTCGAGTCGGATAACAACAGAAAACAACTATTGATTTATTTGCCCAATAAAACAACAGCGTTTGAGAGAAAAAGCAATACTTCCTGAAATGCGTCAAGCTACCTGTAAAAAACACAGAAAAACAAATCCTCTCCACAGAGATCAAAATTTCCCAGTCCCCTTTAAGAGAGTGTTGGAAAATGATTTTCCTGCTCAATCAATACATGATATGAAGGGGATCGGAGGATGGGCATGTAAAAGACTTTGATGCTTTTGAAGTTTCCCTTGAAAGTACTCTTATGACAGAATACAAACTGCTACAAATATATATGTGGAATAATAAACTGCCATATACACTTGCATGGCAAGCTTTGTACCAATCCAAATGTCACGCTTTGTCCGTGCAATACAAATGTCATCCTTTATGCATTCATAAACATGGCACCAACACAACCTTTAAAAAAAAATCCCCTCTTTTGATCTTGGAGGAAATGAAGCTCACCTTCACAAACAAGAGAGGTCTGAAACACGTCAACTCAACATATCACTGCACACTATGAGTTGTATTATCGTGGGCTCCGGCTAGTCATTAGCATAATATTTAGACTGGGATTAGACAGGGTACACGCCATCTCATGGAGGCTGAGATGACAGAGCCTTTACATAACTATCCACTTCAGAGGCGCTGTGGGCTTGTTTTTTTAATCCAAGGCAGCCATTTTAAGTTCATTCTTATCAAATCTGTCTGAAGTACCAGTCTGATATCATGTAATCAAATCATCTAAAATATTAATGGGCTGGGAGGGGTACTTGTGTGTGAATGTGTGTGTATTTTCTTTGCCGTGACTCGAGAATCAATATTGTTTAATATCAAGCTACATCAAAGAGCCAAAAGCTGTGTAGAAAACAGTTTGTATCCTAACCTTTGAGACTGTTTATTCATTCTTATCGAAGGTATTCTGCCCTTAGTGGTTTATCATCAATTCAGCCAGGTAGTCAAGTCAGTTCAGAATATAAATACACAAATTCAATACACCCAGAGCCAAAAGCGCAGTTCTAAAACCTAGTAAAGCAGGCTTGCTCCCTGTATAGGGAGCTGACTTCTAAGGCACCCTAACTGAAATACAGTAAAACCTCATAAGTGACTAATTTGGAACATCCTACATATAGGAGAGAAGACGGACAACTCAGCAACTGATATCTCATGTACTGTATCAGAATGTGTAATAAATGCTGTAAACAAACATATATAGACATACTACACATCGTTCACCATGTTGGAATTAATTTTATTGAGCTTGATGCAATGCATTTTGGGATTTGGAAGGATATATAGGAAAGATTTGTGATATATAATAACAATATATGATGAGAAGGTATCTTAGACGGCAGCATAAAAATATTGCTTGTGTCTTGGAGCAGCCTATGATCAGTGTTGGAAAAGTTACTTTGTAAATGTGATAGGTTACAGATTACAAGTTACCCTATTTTAAATGTAATAAGTAATTACATTTAAAATAATTACATTTGATACATTTTTGATTACTTTTCTAACATGTTTTCAACTGTTAATCATTTAGTAACGGTTAACCTTACAGTGGTAGTCAATGCTGATTACTGCCAGACTTTCATAATCCTTCTTTACTCTTGAATTAAGATTATAATAATTTAATTTTAAAGCACAGCCACCACAAAGTCAGACTTTAGCACCTCTTTTTTACTTTGAGATCATTTTGAGGTTAATAGTTCCGATACTGTTTTTGAAATCAAATCTTTGCATAGGAAACAGGAAACACTGGCATCTAATAATGATTTGGGAAAAAAATCTTAAAAAAGTAAAACATTCACACAAACCTACACAGCAAATAAAACTGATATCAAATAAGCATGTGTCATTCTGTGTCCTGAACTCCTGAAACACTGGTGTCATAATATTTTAAAGCAGTCAATGCAATTTTGGAAAGAAATCAATCAAATCTGTTTGAGAAAATATTCAGATGTGACCCTTTTGTGATCTTTAACATTTTCATAAGCAACTGTAATTTAATTACACATTTTTTCTCAGTAACTGTAACAGTTAAATTTATTTTGACCTCAGATGATGCCAACCCTCAGACAACATACAAAACTACCACATTTTGCTATAAGTTTGATCGCAACATATAATCATTGCTGTTAATAGTGTTCACCATCTGTTTGATTAAGTGACATTAACTAACTGCTTGATTTTTACCATACATTTCTGCCATATGGACATCAATTTGAGATAGTCACTACTGATAAGCTTTTACTAAACATAATGTAGAAACTTACATTTTCTGTAAAGCTTTTGCATTGTGAAAAGCGATATACAAATAAACTTGAATTGAATTTAATTAAATTATGAATTTGCATTATAGTTACTCTCCAACACTGCCTATGATGGCTTGAAAGGTTTCCTAGGGACACAGTTCAAGGTTTGCAACAGAGCTAGCGTTCCTTTTCAGTCAAACTACGCTGACAGACACTTTGCTTTCAACAGGTTGAAAGCATAAATGTGAACTTTCTGTCTACACAATTCAAACAGATCTGTGCACATAATTAAAGGCGAGGAAGGACGAATCAGACTAATGATCATATATTCAAGCTGAAGCCATACATGAATTGATTCACTTGAACTGTACACAGTCTACAGTATATATATAAAACATGACACTCTATGTCTGGTCTTGATCTTCCATATAGATCGGCATCTTCCGCAAATAAATTGAAAGAGAAAAAATGCTGTTTCTATCTCTTTTACTCAGATGCATTTATAAAATGGCATAATTCAATAGACAATCAACCTTCAGTTTCAGCCATTAAACATTTATTATCAGTCCATTTCCTATCCTGCGGGAGCAGGTGGAATGTTTTTATGATGTATGATTGATTGATTCGCAAAGCTCCATTAATTAAAACGAACCTTTTTGTGGGTAAGGACACTGCTATGCTTTTAAGTGTCTCCGTATTGATCTCAAGGAATGGGTCGGGTTTGAAGAGCGGCCTTGGAAAGCAGATCCAAAGCAAATGTGAGTCTAAAAATCTGTAATTATGTTTTGATTGCGAAACAATGTAATCTAAAACCCCAGCACTGTCCATGGAGGCCAAATCCGCAATATCCGATAACGGTCTACGTAAACTCATAACAGCTATATTTACAGCAAGCGAGGCATGCTAAATGCCTGTGAGAAATTTCAAGCCTGGTCTAATCAATAAAATATTATCCACCGTGGGAAAACATCAGCCATATTGCTGAATCGCTGCCGCTGACTGCATCAGCATGAATCGACACATACATCGACCTTTGGACTCTTCGCTCATCGTGTTGACTTCTGGGAATGGTGAGAAACACATGAGGGTGACTTGGTAACGGTCAAAGCAGAGCATTCTAGGTGGTTCCATCGTCACAATCGCTGGAGCACAACTGTCATTCTTTGCTTGTTTAGTGTGTAGTTTCAAGAGCTTCAGCAGGGGTATTTCTGAGGCCATGGCGTGACAGGAAGTGCTTCTGTCATTTAAAATTTGTTTTGCATGCTGAATCTCAAACCAGCGGTGAAATGTTTGTCATCCTCTAACAGTTGGGGTGAGCTGCGTCTTCTCGAGAGACAGTACTGTAAATTTCAAGTCTAAAAAAAACAGAAGCAGAAAAGGGAGAGAGAGAGAGAGAGAGAGAGAGAGAGAGAGAGAGACAGAGACAGAGACAGAGACAGAGAGAGGACTGCCTCTTATCTTCAGAGGGACAGATAAGAGCTCATTTCCCGCTGTGGAATAGAAACAAGCGGGCCTCTCCGGGCTCTCTGGCAAGAGAATGACACCATTAGCATCCCATAATGCCTCGCTCTATTCTGCACATTCTCATTTTGTGTGTGGGCGTATCACCGTCTGCTCTCGCCGTTTCTGCACTTCACGCATGGATCTGATCACCTTTATCAGATGCGATTGCCGCCACTCTGCCGCAGAGCTGGAGTTAGCAGATAGTTTCAATGGTGATGTGTGGATATTAGTAACCTCATAGCTGGTAATGCCAGGGTTTTGATAACCTCTCGGGATGATGATGGGACACTTTGTGGTAGTGCAAGGCAGAAGTCAAATCTAAGACCATCATCAGAAAGCTTTCTGTACTCCTATTGCTCCTACTATTTACCACCTGCATATGTGACTAGTGACACTAATTTTATTTAAAGCTCTTAAAGGAATAGTTCACCCAAAAATGATTTTTATTTGATCATTTATTCCCCCTTATGTAGATTTAAACATGTAGATTTTCTTGCTTCCACTGAATACAAAAGAAGGAAGTCATACAGGTTTGGAACAACATGAGGATGAGTAAATCACAGAATTATAATTTTTCCACAAAAAATATTAAGCACCATAACTGTTTTCAACATTGATAATACTAATAAATATAAAAAATCAGCATAGTATAATTATTTCAGGCAGATCATGTCAAAATTCAGCTCTGCCATTACAAAAAAAATACATTTTAAAATGTACAAATTTTTTTTTACATTTTAATTTAAATTAAAGTAATTTGTAATAAATGCAGCTTTGGTGAACATGAGATGTTTCAAAAACATCTTTCACCGTGTCCTAACTACAAGCAATGCAATGCCACGACACGTGATTAAAGGTATCTTTTCCACGTTAATCTGAGTTTTTGTCCTAACCAGCTGCGACGGAGACACACAAAATTTCTGTTTTAGAAACCGTTTCTATTTCCACGACATTGCGGCTGGAACAGCAACAAACTATATGACAGTGATAATCTCTCAGGTTCTGATTATGCGCTTTTTTCAAAGTTAAACGTGTCTAATGTGAGTTTGAATATCATATTGTGTCACATTTATAGCCATACTCAAAGCAACAATGGATAGTTTACCTCAGATCTTGAAAATAAATAAAAGCAAAACTGTACGTTAAAACTGTGAACTCACTGTGAACCAACAAGCATATTCCATAAAGATGGTACTGTATCAATCACTCAGTATGTACATTTAATAATGTTAAAAAGGTTTAATATTTATGAATCAGAATATAAACTTATCCATTTCGTTGTGAGTGCAGAGTAGTGTTGCTTTCGTCAACGAAAATTGTGACTAAATATCGTCGTCCACGAACCTTTATCACGTGACGAAAACGAGACGAGACGCAACGTGAATGCTGGTCATGTGACGTTGACTATAATTAAATATATAACGCAATATTGTTGACGAATAAAAAATGAGACTAAATGTGTTTTGCAAAATAAAAACTATGCTAAAATGTCTCTTCATATTCTTTGACCAAAACGAGACGAAACAAAATGTTATAACGTTATTTAATCTCGTTTAGTTGCGTTATTATTATTATTTTGCAGTATTTCTGTTTCCTGTGTCTCACTTCTGGGGCTGCATCAGGTTGCACTGCGCAGACGTAGGCGACGTCACTTCCTCAAGCCCCACTCGCAGCATTATTTAGAAGACGAAAACAAATATGTTAACATGTTTGGTTGGTAAAATAAATGTTGTAAATTCAAATCAGAGCGTCTTCCTTGTCTGGCATGGGTGTATTCTTAAGTCTATAAGGTAACAATAATATAATAAGATAACCTTGTTTGAAATGGGTTTGGCTAAAAGAAAATGTTGGTTTTGTCTATACTACTAGCGCAGTGGTGGGCCGTCAGTGGAAGCAGGGCCTTCTCTGCTGGCCCTATAAAAAATAAAATTGTGTGAAAAATGTTTTTATTGATTATTTAGGTATCATTTTCTTTTGTGTAATGTCCACTAAATTGCCTATGATTAGTTTAGTTGTGGTTGAACTGGAATATCCTAAATAAAAAAAAGTCTGAGGCCAGCACTACAGATAGTGCTACCCTTTTGTTGAAAGACGTCACATCTGATTTGTTACAAGCATTAGTGACAGAATCATCAGCCAATCAAATTTTGACTTTCAATGACAGCCCGCCCTCTGGGTCCAGCCACGTGCCCAGTGCTACCCCCAGCGTTAGACCGCTCCTTTAGTCAGGGATTTCCAAGGTACGAACATGAAAGTAAACGAAAAGAAAATGACAGCTGCAGTCATCGGCGCTTACACCAGATCTTGTTGCCGATCTACTAAAATCGTCTTTTTCAAGGCGCTCTTTTGCAGACAAAAGAGAATAACTGAGAAAGGAAGACCTACACCCAAAGTGAATTCGCTAACAAAGGCCAGCAAAGGTTTTATGCGCCATTTCAACGATTGCAACTATGAGTGCTATCAGTGGCTAAGAGCTAGTACAGAGCACAAGTTATTTTGTTGACTGTGTTTACTTTTAAATCCGAGTAAAGGGGCATGGAATGACAGACCCATGGACTTTATTTACAAGTGACAGGTGAGTGCTTTATTATTTGATGAGTATTGTATCATGCACATTGTTATGGAGGTGTACATGGCCCATTGATAATACTGTGGTGCGGTGTGTGGATGTCCAGCATTTGTACAGTTTTGGTGCTTTTGGCGCGTCGTCATTTTAGAGTGACATGAATGTGCATAGTGACCCGTGTATTGGCGGATTACTTTTACTGACCATGTAGGGAAATTTACTCTGCATTTAACCCACCCCAATCTAGCCTACTATTAAAATAGTTGATCAGCTGTCATTGTTTGTTGAGAGCCTGTGTGCGGCATAATATGTGCATTATATGCATATAGCTGCGTTAACTGTAACAGAGATGTGTAAGATGTGTACATGTAGTTTACAGTTGCTTACTGAAGGCCCTGACTAAAACCCCACGGTATGCCACTGTTACTAGGTACTTATACTATATTGACTGGGTTAAATAGAATTACTAAAAAGAGACTAAAATGCAATTTTCATTGACTAAAACTAGACTAAATGTCATCAGTTTTCGTCGACTAAAACTAGACGAAAATAGTCATGGATAATTCTGACTAAAATGATCAGACTTTTAGTTGACTGAAACTTGACTAGACTAAAAAGAGTATGAACGTGACTCAAACTAATAAAAACTAAAATGACAGCTTCACACAAAGACTAGACTAAAACTAAAATTAAAACAGGCCACCAAAAAGAACACTAGCGCAGAGCACATCCAGAGAGAACCCGCCCACGCACACTTCTGATTGGCTGTGATATTTACCCTACTTGGGAATCTTGTCGCATCGCGTGCAGTTAGGAGATGGTGTTACAGACCCCAAAGTTTAAAGTGGTAGTGCGTGTAAATTAGTAAATTGTGGATTAAAATTACTAAAATTACATGCATATATTTAGGAGAGATGCCAATAAATGATCAGTGCAAATCCAAACAAGAACAACTGGTCCGACAGCACCAGCAGAGAAAAATTTTCCACTTTTGAGGCCTGTTTTCTCTGTTTTCAATTAAAATCACACCATCCAAGCAATTAACAAACTGCCTATACTGACCTACACTTCTACTGAGTTCTCCACCTCACTGCATCCATGTTCACAGGATTAGCAACTGTCTAGCAATTAATTTTAGCAGTTATGCACTCCTACGCCAGGACGCTCCACTGGGACCTTATGGGACGTATTGCTATGCTAACATATTGCAGGCAGGGTCATATCAATAGATCCCTGCCTCAGGCAATTTGTAAACAGTACCTCACAAGAAGTTTGGAAAGCAATCGACAGAAACAAAACGCTGACGATGCAAAGCAGCACCTATCATGCAAACGGCCAAAGCATGACTGCCCACACAGGCTTATTTAAGCACCATCATGACAGTCATCTTAAATCAAAGTCATCCCGAGCATCTCAGCATGCAGATTTAAAAAACACTTCAATACACTGGCTGACGTGTGGTTTAGCCATCAAATATAGATGAGTGGGCTTTAATTTTGCAGCAAGCTTATAATTATGCTCAAAGTTCTTCAAGAGTCAAATGAGGTTATATATATAATTAGTTTTATTAACAAATTTGGGACGTGTTGTTTTGAAATCAATGGAAAACAACTAACATCTGTTGTGAAAACAACTAATTATACACACTATATAATTTGTTCATGATAACGGGAAAAAAAATTGGAAGTTTGATTTTTAATATTTATTAATAGTATGATTTTATATATATGACATGCTGGTTTGGTTTAAGTAAAAAAAATTATAAAAAAAAAAAAATGAGACAAAACTGCAGAATGTCACATTTTATTATTGGGTGATTCAACACATAGATGTTTTACCAGCTACGAAGTTCAGCACTTTTAGAGTTTCATCCGTCTATCTGATGTGAGCATAAGTATTGGAACAGTTGCCTCACAGATCTTTCTAAGTGATCAGCTGTGTCCTGTTGCATTAATTCTTCAGATATTAAATGCAGGGAATGTGTCGTATCAGTTATATCCATTGCTTCTGCATTCTGAATCTTGCATTCGATGATGACACACAAACCAGGATGAAGATGCGGGAGCTGACTTTGAGAGAAAAGCAAGCAATTTGGATGCTAAAAGAAGAGAGGAAGTCAATTAGAGCTATTGCAAAAACAAAGGTCATGGAAATATCAAGAGCTTGGAAACCACCGGTGACATTAGCAGCCGACAATTACTTGATCGGCTGAGAAAAACAACGGCAGTTGATGACATACAAATCATAAAAGCTGTGAAAATAAACCCTAAAATACATGTTTGTAAAATGACCAACAAGCTCCAAAAAGCTGGGGTGATGCTCTGACAATCTACTGTCCATGGGACACTTTGACATAGAACTACAGATGCTACACAGCAAAATACAAACCTTTGATCAGTACGAAAAATAGAAAGGCAAGATTAGAGCTCTCAAAAAATCACAAAGGTGAGCCAAAAGAGTTTTGGAACTGAGTTTTATGGACAGATGAGACAAAGATGAACCTTTATCTAAGTGACAGCAAAAAGTGTGGAGAAAAAAAGGAATTGCAAATGCATACAACCTCATCTGTAAAGCATGGTGCCTCTGCCTCTGGAACCTCTTAACTTTAATGATGAATTAATATATGATGACAGTAGCAGAATGAATATGGGAGGGTAAAACCATCTTGGCTAGCAATATTCAAGAAAATGCGACCAAGAAAATGCGCTTTGCATTAGAGGCTGAGAAAAAGCACTTCAAAGGATGAGACCAAGAGTTTGGTGATGTCTATGGGTCGCAGACTCACTGCTAAATAATAGCTACTAAACTAAACTAAATAATAGCTTTTAATCTTTTATATCTGCCTTAAGTTCAACTGTCCCAGTACTTATGCTCACATCAAATAGTGGGTTGAAGTCTAAAAGTGCTGTTCTTTTTATTTGGTAAAACATTTATGTGTTGAAACAGCTAATAATAAAATGCGACATTCTGTAGTTTTGTCTCATATTCATCTTTTAATCATATTTGCAGATGTCTTGACTACACAGCAACAAGGCAATTTTGTCATTACTGTTCCAATACTTATGGAGGGCACTGTATGTATACACATTGCTTTTCATATTTAAGTGATATTAAATACAATTTTTTTTAACATATTTTTTACTGTTACCATTTAAATTATAACATTCGTAACATTATTAAAATTATTCTAAAATACAGAAATATTAGAAAATAAACAAGAGTTTCTTTAAAATCGTATTTCTTAAATTGTATAATAATATTCTGAATATATTGTAAATATTATAATATAAATGGAGTATTTCAGATAACAGAAGAACTGACTTTCCGAGAAGAAGTAGAATCCATTAATAGGCTGAACGTAGCAGATGCCTCCACTCTACCTCTGACACAGCTGACATCTGAACCATTAGGCCGTCTGTTGGTTCCTATCAATGGTATGAATTGATTTTACACATATCAATGTCTGATAATGAGCTTGTCTAATGAGAGAAAAAGATTCAGCTAAGGCAAAGTCCCTTCAGGGTTTTCAGTCTATTCTGTTTCATTCAAGAGAAACCACACTGAGGTGTACCACAACCGCCCCCATGGAAATGAAGTACAAGACATGTACAAATGTTCAATAAAGTAACATTTTCTCTCTGTGTGTGCTAAACTAAAGCAGAATTAAGGCTGGGAGACTGCAGGGTTGTGACACGGCATGCTAGGGACTGCTGAAAGGAGTGAGGAGCTCCAGGCTGTACATCAAAGTTAAGTCTGCACTCTTAGCTGGGCAGATCCTGTGTGAATGGAATAAAATCACACACAAATGGACTGAAACTATTGAGCTCCGTCCCTCTGTACAACCGACCTAATGACACCTGCACATATTCTGCATCTGCATTGCAAAAAGGATTTTTCTTGATGTCCACTAAAAATATTTAAACATCATTCAAATAAGATGCTAGAATAGTAACATGTAAGATATTGTTTTTGCATAATATTTAGTTGGAGGCAAAAACTGTATATTAGAAGGCCACCAAACAGTTGTAATTGTTGCTTATTGACATGCATATTACTAGCATAATGGTTGTTTATTAGTATTTATAAAGCACATATTAATGTCTTTTTCTGACTTTTTCAAGCTAGAAATGTACTCTTTATATTCAAGTTCATTTCATATGGTTTTGAAGACATTTATTTAATTAAAAATAGCTTCAGTTTACTCTAAATGTCATGTGGTATAACTATCAAGTCATAACATTTAAATCTTGAATACATGTGAGTGTACAAATCTTATTTTTTTTATTTAAAAGATATACTAGCATAATGGCTGTTTATTAGTATTTATAAAGCACATATTAATGTCTTTTTCTGCATTGCATATTTTAGATCACTTAATCCAAGCCCTTATCTAAAATTAACAGCTATTTTACTAACTATTAATAAGCAGCAAATTAGGTGTTTATTAAGACAGAAGTCATAGTTAATAGTTGGTTAATAGTGAGAACTGGTCCCCAAACTAAAGAGTGACCAAATAACCTTTTTTTATTCAGGTTTCCTACACAGACATACGGCATATCTTACTGTTTGTGTAGTTGTTTTACTATAATTTGGGGTAAGAGGAATTACAGACAAACAGACTTTCTTTTGTTAATTGAATTAGGATATGGTTATGTCAGATGTTACTCTGCTTTACCTGAGATAAACTATAATTAAACTATGAAGAGTAAAAGTGCTGTACGTAAATTCAGATTAACAATTATTGATGCTTGTAAACTCATTGGTAAAATGATTACAAAGTGAAAAAAAAAAAATGAAAGTATGTTTCCGATTAAAAGAGTTTTGTAAACACAATTATTCATTTGAACTAATGATTAGATAAACAATAATGAATTTGACTGTAATGCTGGACTAAAGCCAATCTATTTAATATTTAATCTTCAGACACAGCACAGGCTTCAGAGAGGTGAACGTGTGTGTCATTATAATAAAGCTTTGTGAACAAAGTCAATTAGTTCATACAAAAGATTAAAAACAATTCTAAATTGAGGCTGAAAAATTGTGAGCCGATGTTTTCCAGTACAAATGTACTAAAGTCAAAGATTCATCACCTGAAGCATTCACTGAAGCATTCAGTGTCCACTAATTAGTTTCTGAAGTTCCCAGAAAGGCCATGTTTGAGCTTACAAGCAAGCATTATTAATAATTATTCCTTACAAATTTCATTATCGGAGAATAAAATAATGTTTGTAATAAAACAGACAAATCTCTATTCACTGCCTAGGCCAAAACACTGTCTGTTTGTAATAGGCCAGATCTAAATTGTTGTATATTGTTTCTAACCAAGACACAAAATTCTGTAAACCCTATAATAAATACACACAAACAAACAGATTTAAATTATATGACACATATTGTGGTAAAAGTTTATATAGCATCATGAGTTACATTAAATGTTTTATTTTAAACATTTATATTTAAAGTTAAGCCAATTTATAATAATTTATAATGTAGTTTTATTTGAATATTTTGCCCAAAGCAAGTAATGAATGCCAATATCTGATGCAGAAAAAAAAGATATCTACAAAAACATACTGAATAATTTAGAAAAATCTCATTCAAAACAGAATCAATGAATTATGATTAGAAAGTTCATAAAGAGAATGAACAGAGCAAAATGAAAAATAAATATGTTTTGTTGAAATTTTGATATTATCTTCATCTAATTCTGCCTGTACATCCACATTTGCATGTGTACAGAAAAAAAAAACATGACTGCATCCACATGATGTTTAAATCAATACAGTTCTGATATAACTTTGCTCCTGACAAAAGCAAGGACCCTTAACGGAGTGTACTTCCTTCTTTGTCGCCATGTTAAAAATTAGAGCTGGGTACAGACTATCATCCCCTTCGGCAATATCTAGGGCAACTGTGAAATACTTCCTCCTCATCCTATTAAGACATTGACAGAGTGTGGACTGACTCAACCTTCTCCAACAACATGCCTCTCAGGGAAAGCGAGGGAGCGAGCGAGAGACCGACAAACAGAGAGAAGCCAGGAACGACTGTGAATGCCTCTCTCCTTCATATTTAAAGCAGTTTTAAAGTTGATGCTGCCCTTGAGTCCTGCCCCAAAACAGCATTATGGGGCGGCTGAACGGGAAAGTCCAAAAGACTTGCGGGATCCTGACCCCGGATCCCTGGATCCTCTCTTTATCCGCTGCTCGAGGCCTGAGGCGGTGGGCTTCGGGGGACACTCTAATTCAGTCATGAGGAAACGTTCTGTATATGGGATTAGCCCACATCATAAAGCCTGTATGATGCAGCCTCACTTCCTGCCAGCAGATAATGATGTGGCCCTGTTGAATATTTCAGGCTGTGGATTGTTAAGTGCTTTTTCACGGGGGAACGCTGTCATGCGCTTTTGCTGTCTAACTGTGGCGTGATGCTCCATCTCTCCCTCGAGGAAGCACCTGAAAAGAGCACTGACCCTTATACTAAGATGCTCTTTAATTAGACTTACTACGGGGATGGACGGAATGTTTTCTCTTTTCACTCCTCTTCTTTACGCTCATGAATAAAATTGCAAGCATGAGGAGTATTAAGAAAGTAATGATTAAAGATGCATGTGATTTAAAAGGACAGTTCAGCCACAAATGAAAACCACATATGACTTATGGAACCACTTTTGTGGTGATTTTTCATCCTTTTTTGAAGCTTGACAGGGACAGTTTTCATTGACTTTTATTATATGGAATAAAGCAGCAAGGGTATTCTTCAGAAACTGACCAGAAGATCATATGGGTTTGGAAAAACATGTCCAAAGTACATGGGGGTCCATGACAAGTGAAATGCAAAATATTTTAAAAATCTAATTTAAAACACATGTGGCAAGCTAGAAATATACTCTTTATATTCAAGTTCATTTCATATGGTTTCGAAATCTTTTATTTTATTCAATTTCAAGCTTCAAATTACTCTAAATGTCATGTGGTGTAACTATCGAGTAAAAGTTCATATCATTTACATCTTGAATACATGTGAGTGTACAAATCTGAATTATTTTTACAAAAAGTTATTGAAAATATATTTTCCAAGGTAAATATATATCTATATTTTATCAACTATTAATTCATAAATATCATTACATTTTGGGGGAGTTGCACACAATGACATTTTACTAATCTTGCCTTGTCATAAAACTGGCCTATTATGTGTATTATGATGATATTTTCAAAAATTTGGCAGAAATTTCAGAAATTCAACAGAATAAAGTCTATATCTAGTCCAAAAAAAACAAACAAACTACCTGATACCTGACACACAAGCATGAGGCTTGGTCCCCTCTATGACACAATTTCCTCCTTTTTTTCTGCATGTTGGTAACATTTACAAAGCTTTACAAAAATAATAAGCGGTAACGCAGTTTGTTGAAATATTAAAACTGCATCCCAAAAATAACCAAATGAATTTTAAATTCAGAAATAAAAAATGTTCATCACAAAATACACTCGAGAGCTGGAAGGATACATGATTCTTGCCTTTTTGTCCAGCACAGACAATAGCCTTGGGCATTATGTTGAAGAATGGGGAAGAGAACAGCCATGATTCTCTTATGAATCCTTCTGACATACGACACTTTTCATGTCTGAGTTTCAGAGTTGGCACTGAATCAACCTTACTCTTTGCTTTTGTGATAAAAACATATTTTTCACACCTTTTCTTGACCTTTAGTAAAGTAGACACGGCACCTGTAGCACACACTAGGTTTTTTCTGACGGCTTCATCAGCACCTGGTAATTACTAGCAGGCAGCAGAGGAGCCTGCGGTGATCAAAGTCTCAGACACCAAAGAAAGGAGAAAAAATGAGAGAAAGAAGGTGAGAGAAACAACTGGCAAGTCTAGAAGCTGAAGTATGGAGAGGTGAGGACACTATAGACTTGCCGGGTTGTGTTAATCCAGCTGGACCAGGAACATGGGAATGTGCTGATCCACAGAGGCATGGAGAGTATAAACGGCACTGCCTGCGGTAATCCTTGGGTTTATATGCTGTAATTCTACTGGAAGACGGCAGGAGGGCACACTGGGGGTCTGATCTAGAGCCCCCACCAACGGCCAGAGCATTCAATACACCCTCTACACTTGTCTGTCTGTCTATCTATCTATCTATCTATCTATCTATCTATCTATCTATCTATCTATCTATCTATCTATCTATCTATCTATCTATCTATCTATCTACACTCTGTAAAGAATGCTTTTTTACCCTGTGTTTTCTTTTTTCTTGCCAAAGTTCTCGGCGAAACAGCATCATAAATAAATAACAAGCACTTTGTTCAGTACCCTGTAATTCTTCCTCCAAATAGAATGGATGTTTCGCTCACTACAAGTCTTAAGATGTTTCCCAGTGCCAAAACAGATATCTGTTCCAGCGAAGTCGAGGCGTTGACAGGCACCTCTGCTTTGAGGGCTTTGCTTCTCTATACTGAGGGACATTCATCCTGTGGGAGAGCAAGAGATGTTTATCTCTATGACTATTCACAGCGTGCAGCCACAATCCAAACACTAAATATACAGCCATAAATAAATAATGAACAAAAAGGAAAGATTTCAGATTTCTGAAACATTACAGAAGAATATGCGAAGAGCATGAGATCACATTACAGAAAAACATGTTACGGAGATGACAGCGCGATCATAGGCTGGGAAAAAAATAGTTTGTTTGGATTTCCATGTAAACATCTAAGTTACATATGAAAATGAGGGAGAGAGAAAAATTATACACCTCACACTGTATTGCAGATATTCAAAAAAATAAACCACCAAGCCTTAAAGAGCCACCAACCGCCTGTGGTGAAAATCAAGTTTTTCACATCGTTTCAACACTGTTTACTTATAAAAGACCTGTTTCCTACCATCACAGATACGGAACAATCCCCTCAACTTATGGGATGGGGCGTTTCATATCATTAGTAAAGTGTTTCTATCTAAAGATGTTGATTTTTAAAAGGTAGGTATCTGAGATGGCAAATGGTAACATGTTTTGTATATCATTAGCAACACACTGTTAGCTGTTTGATAATGTTGTCAAGCCAAAGGCTAATGATATCAATTACCGTTATGTGTTTGATGTTGTAGAGAGTGATACAAAAAATGCATTACCATTCTGATATATTGACTTGTAGATGGCCCTGTATAACTTGCTCTGCCTTTTCTTCTGATTTCTTCACAATCAGTTTCTGGTTCAAACATAAATGGTGAAATTAATCCAATATTGGCACTTGCTATTGCGTAGGCGTCAGTACTTCATTTAAGTAAAAAGGTAAAAGTGGAGCAGGTCCGAGCTGGTCTGATTGAGTGGAGGCAGGGACTAATTTGCATATTCTTGCAAAATGAGTGATTTTTAAGGCAAGATGGGGAAAAAAAGATGGGGATAGATCTATCTATCTATCTATCTATCTATCTATCTATCTATCTATCTATCTATCTATCTATCTATCTATCTATCTATCTATCTATCTATCTATCTATCTATCTGTCTATATCTCGTGGAGAAATAATGATAAATCAAGTAGCTTTCTGCTGGTTAATGCAATAAAGTCACATGACCAACCAGAACCCGCAGTGAAATGTGCTCGGGGAAATCTTTCACATTTTGCATTTTTGTATTATACACGCTCAGAAAAAGAGGTAAAATAGCTGTCACTGGGGCAGAATCCTTATCAGATTCTAATATGCACAATTCAGGTAATAATATGTACATTTAAGGTACCTATGTGAATCTTTAAAAAGCTCAAGTGACAGCTTTTGTACGTTTTCTTTTTCTGAGAGTGTAAGTAAAGTGACCGAAAAAAAAAAAAAAATTACTAGCAGTTCAAGTAAAACTATTTTTTTTAAACCTCAAAAGAGGTTAAACCTGACAGCATTCACATAATAACCTAAATTCATTAACACAACCAGGACTGTGATCTGAAATATCTATAATATTACAGTATATTTAAGAGATGGTCTTAAAGAAAACTCTCCTAGCCAAATTCTATACCAGAACAAGAGGGACTTTAGCTCAATAGAATACAAATTTGCCTTCAGGAAAGAAAAAAAGAGGTAATAGATCTCGGTATAAGTCTACAAAGTGGAATTGAGGAGTGGTGTGGAACAAAGAAGTAAATATGGGACAGCAGCGAACAAAAGCGCAGCTATGCCCAGCTCTTCTTCCATATCTATTCAATCACTTCCTCCTTTAACAATATGATAATACAATTCATGTCACACATGCGGAGGAAAATATCTTTTCTACTCTTGGAAAATTGAAGAGAGACTGCTGTTGAAAAGAGAAACCCAGGGCATTTAACACATTGGCAATCTACAGGGAGATGTCTAGACAAAATGTGCCAAAAAAGTGTGCAGCTCTAAAGCAGCACAAATCAATGATAGCCTTGCTCGTCCGCTCTCTCTCTCTACCTCCAATCCTACAGGCCGAGACCGCTCCTCTCAAAGAACATCTGAATCTACCTAATGGAATGGAAAATTGGGGGAAATGGGGACCCGAGGGGATATCTTTCCCCACTGTACAGTTTTCACATATTTACCACAGGCACGTCTACAACCTTGCCTTGCGCGTCGGCGAACACATTAATGCACATCACCCTATCGTAAAGGTGCCAGGGCCATTTACGAATATTAATATAACACACTCAAAGTACCCTGAGGGCCACCTTTACCTAGTCACAAAGCAGAGTTTGTTTCAGGTCTTAAATGCTGTGTAGCTCACTGTTGAGAATGATCTAAGTGTACGAATGCAGGAGCTTGTAGCTATGCAAGCTCAGTTTTGTGACGCTGAAATGTGTCAAACCACAATCTGCTGCAAGCATAAGCTGTTTTCTGAGGTCAGTTTTCTCGTTCAGGTCAACTACTGTCATGAAGAAAGATAATCTTGTTAAATCCGTTAGCTAAAGCTGGCATGGTTTAATTAGCCAGCAAAACAACATCCGAACTGATGGCACACACATTTGACGGTAAGCTTAAACCATTAGATTCATCTGCGCAAAATAAATATTTTCCATCGCAAGTAAATTCAACCACAGATGGCGATAGAGAGCCCAGAATTGCGTACTTGTGCAAACTACACTACTGTTCAAATGTCAAAAGTCAGATTTTTTTTAAATGAAATTAATATCTTTATTCATCAAGGATGCATTAAAATGATCAAAAGTGACGGTAAAGGCATTATAATTTTACAATAGATTTTTATTTGCATAGTGATTCTTAATTTTTTTAGCAAAGAATCCTGAAAACAAAGTATCACCATTTCCACAAAAACAGCACAACTGTTTCAACATTAACAATAAATCTTTCGTAAGCACCAATTTGGCATATTAGAATGATTTCTGAAGGATCATGTGACACTGAAGACTGGAGTAATGGCTGCTAAAAATTCAGCTTTGTACCACAGGAACGAATTACATTTTAAATTATAATAAGCCAGAAAACAATTGTAGTATTTTTTCACAATATTACTGTTTTATTGTATTTTTGATCAAATAAATGCAGCTTTGGTGAGACTTCTTTCAAATAACAAAAACTTACCAACCCCAAACTTTTCATCTGTAATATATGTTTCTAAGCTAATGATGTAGCAGATGTTAGAAACTTTATATGTAAGTTTTAACTACCTTGGTGCTTGCTGATGGTCATGCATAGTTAATGAGTGGCTGATGCTGATGGGATGTTAAGATGGCTAGTAATAGACTTTCCTACCTCTCTATTCCAGTGACGTCTACCTAGCCTCTTTTTTTTCTCTGCACATTTTCCCACCTCTTTCGGCTCAGTGGACTTTCACATTAGCGCAAACTCCATCACATATTCCCTACTGATTGCTCAACCTGTGCTCTAATACGTTTTCAATGAAGGCAAAAACAAAATAATATTTTGTATCCCAGCAGGGATGATTAGCCAAAATGGCCAATCGAGCAATTACGCCAAAGTAAAGCTTTTAGATGTGCTGATATATAGAGAGGTGAGCCGAATGTAGCCAATGGATTTAATTACGTGGAAAACTAATTCTTGCATGGTGGTAAAACTAATTATGACAGATTGCTTTGAACCATTATAATGGAAATATGGACAGAGTACATATCTCCATATCTCCCTAGTGGTGTACACAGGGAGTCCAAAAAAAGTGATTCAAAATCTAAATTTCAAAATCTAAAATTCAAAATTTTCACTTTTCACTCAAATTGCAGTGTATGTAATTCCATTTTAATAAAATCAAAACTACCAGCCAGCATTTGAATCTCTGAGCTGGAGATGCTGGTCAGTGGGTGGATGTAAAGCAGGATGCTGAAACATGGCCATTACTCTTTACCCTGGAGTCACCTTCACACCAATTACCCCACCAACAAGTCTATGTTAGGAACAAAAGCCATTAAAAAGTCTGTTCAGAAGGGGCTGATAATGTTCTGGACAATTGACCATATGAAAAGAGATCTCTTGTGACACTGTTAAAATGTCGAGTGAAAAACTACAAATTTTCTTTCAATAAGACTCTCAAGAGTGTTTGCAGAGTTTTTCAGCAGGCTGGAAAAACATCCCCCTCACAAGAGGAAGCTGAGAGAACTACTGCTAATGTGTTAGCAGGGGGTCACATTAAACAGGTTTTGTTTTCTGGTCAACGTCAACAAGTGTGGAAACATATTGTGTATGTCTGGAAACACAGCAGTTAATTGGAGAGATGTTTAAAATACAAGTGGCTTCAACATATGCACAGCACTTGTGAAAAACTGCCATTCTGATTATCTATTCTATGTGTTTGCAAGTTATCAAGGCAGTGTAAATATAGATTGTTCACTGCAAAAGAAACGAACAAGATACTTTATAAAGAGGGGCTGAAATAGCACAAATCAGTTCTTAATTAGTCCATGAAATATTTAAACATCATTAAAACAAAATAAATGTACTTAAAATTGAGTGCCCAAATTTCTGGTTTAATCAAACTTCATTTCGTTTCATTTGATTTATAGTTTAAAAAATATAACTAACAGGATGAGAAAAAAAGAAACTTAACTCAAGATACATTTTATATAAAAAATTGTCTATTTAACACATTTTGCTTCAAAGAAACCTCAAGGGCCATCTTAAAGGGATACTTTACCCAAAAATGACAATTCTGTTATTATTTACTCACGCTAATGTTGTTCCAAACCCATAAGACCATTGTTCATCTTCTGAACACATATTAAGGTATTTTTGATTAAATTCAAAAGCTTTCTGACCCTGCATAGACAGCAATGCAACTGACATGTTCAAGGCCCAAAAAGATAGCAAGGACATCGTTAAAATAGTCCATATGGCATCAGTGGTTCAACCTTAATTTTATGAAGCTATGAGAATACTTTTTGTGCGCAAAGAAAACAAAAATAATTTATTAAACAATTCCATCCTCTTCTGTGTAAGTTTTAAATGTGCATTCACGACAGTACCACGGCACATTCCTCTGCTTGTAAACAAGCGACAGCGCATCCAGGTTCTATGTCAGAACGCCGGATCCTGCGTCAATAGCATCACACACATGCATTGTGAAAATTATAGTTGAACCATTTATGTCACATGGACTATTTTAACAATGTCCTCACTATCTTCCTGAGCCTTGAACATGATAGTTGCATTGCTGTCTATGCAGGGTCAGAAAACACTCTGATTTCATCAAAAACATCTTAATTTGTGTTCCGAAATTGAACACGGGTGAGTAATTATGGAATTTTTTATTTTTTTTTCATGAATTTATCCCTTTAACTTATTTTATAATTTTATATATTTTATGAACATCTTAAAGTCTTTATCCAAAATATTTTAATTAACAACTGCCATTTAATATATCCCGTATATGTATGGCTGAATCATTCAAGCTTCAAGCTCGCATTAATTAATCATTAATAAAATCAAAACAAGGGTAAGGAACACAGGTGGCCTCTTTACTGCATTCTCAAACTAAACATTTCTTCATGCACTTTCCCATAGTGAGTCAGTATAACAAACCTTCCTTCTGTAGCAATTATCCACTCTGATTAAAGAAATGTAATTACTTTGTACTTAAAAGATTCATTTCATCTTTTGGAAGTGCAGCACAGATCTTGTTTGTGTCAGAGACCATTATCTTTAATGCAATGTGACATTTTAATTTGTGCATGATGGCAGTGAGTTCCAGTATATGAGAGGAAGTGGCATTATTAAAGGACTCTAGCCTGTTGTCTGATGGCTGTCTGTGGACTTTGGCACACCGGAGTCCTCAAGGACAATCACCGACCCTCTGATTAACATCTCATATCAGATCCAAGTCATTTCACTTGATCGGCACTATGACAGCACGTTTGGTTTTCTGATTTATAAAATCTTTTAGTGCACGTAAAATCTTTGCATTTGTGATTTCAAAAACACAGGAAAGTGTCAGCCTCAGACAACAACAATCACTTACTGTATGGAAGTTCAGTGAGTGACCTGAAAACTGTACCTACATAAATATTTATAGTCGCTTCACCAGCTGAATTGTTGAATTGGGCCCGGATAACTCGGTAGAGCATCAGACTTTTAATCTGAGGGTCCAGGGTTCAAGTCCCTGTTTGGGCGAAACACTGTTGTATTGGGAAGTCGTGGCCTAATGGTTAGAGAGTTGGACTCGTAATCCAAAGGTTGCGGGTTCGAGTCTCGGGCAGGGATTGTAGGTGGGGGGAGTGAATGTCCAGCGCTCTCTCCACCCTCAATACCACAACTGAGGTGCCCTTGAGCAAGGCACCGAACCCCCCCAACTGCTCCCCGGGCTCTGCAGCATAAATGGCTGCCCACTGCTCCGGGTGTGTGTTCACGGTGTGTGTGTGTTCACTGCTGTGTGTGTGCACGTTGGATGGGTTAAATGCAGAGCACGAATTCCGAGTATGGGTCACCATACTTGGCAGTATGTCACTTCACTTCAGCTATTTTTCACTTGCCATGTACTACAGGTCAAAATAATACAAACTTCTGATGGCAAATTTTCCACTTCATTATAAGATTTTTGAGTCAGAAACTGTCTTTAGTATGCGGTTTGAATTGCGCACATCGCTTACACTGGTCAGATCTTTAAAGAAATAGTTTACCCAAAAAAGAAAATTTTCTGAAACTTTTACCCTCAGGCCATCCAAGATGTAGATGGGTTTGTTTCTTCATCTGAACAGATTTGGAGAAATCTACAATTATATAACTTGCTCACCAGTGTAGGGGTGAATTTTTTTTTTTTTTTTACAAATTTTTTTTTATTTACGATTGAAATCGATTTTTTCTCCCTACTTAAAATTAATCTGCCGATGACAAAGAAATTGTTCAAAACAAGTTTTAACTTAATTTTGTTTTGATTTTCCCTTCTGGGATTTGATCTGGATTTCCCCCTTGGGGTTAAAGTGCAATTACAAACAACAAGCCAAAAAGACAAGATGGCAGGCCCTGCAACATAACATAAAACATAAAATTATGTGACCCTTTTTGATAAGTTTTCTTTAAACACAAGTTTAACATCTTGCTATTCAGTAGATAGGAGGTAGTTCTGATAAAGTGCAAACAAAACATTCAACAGCATTAAATATCAGTGACTGTTAGTTGTTTTTTGGCGGGACGATGACGAATGGTTTGCAGATCCTCAGCACCACTGAAAAACATCTGATCTTGTAAATGTGTGGTAAGTACTGCCACTCCATAGCATAAACAGTACATGCCATCGCGAATCTCGAAAGAGAAAGTGAAACTAAAAAGCTATCGTGCTTTCAAAAGCAGTTTCAATGCCAGGCATAATCCCTGATGCCCGCAATTTTACATACAATTACCCAATGATAAAACTGTGAGAGAAAGTATTAAAATATATATTTTCCTCCCATCTCGTATTTATTCCCTTTAAGGAGTTCCGTAGTACACGTAATTTTCTTTCTTTCTAATTTTCTTGTATTGGATCATAGACGATTGGGATGCGGCGAATTGCAGGGGGGAGCGTACTTCGTATGCTCAGGAAGCACATGCGCACCGAAGTTAACAGTAATCAGTTTTTCCACATAGTGGCAACACTGTTCCGAGCCATTGTTTCACAGTTGAAAACGAAATGAAAAAGACGGACATCAAAATAGCTGAGACTGCAACACCAGACGCTCACATTGACAAGCACTTGTGAGTGAGAGGGTATGAGACAGCTCAGCTTTGGTTTAAAAGAATTAAAAAATATTTTTTATCAGTCATGACTTAATGGGGAAAAATAGAGCAGACACTGAACATGGTTGAAGCATTCTAGAGTGTGTGCGCCGACCGCTTCAAATGGAGTATACTTTGAAAGGCTGCGCATTTGACTACGCATACGCTAGCGTACGCATACAAAAACGAAGTAACGTTAAGCCTTTAACATCATGATGTCTATCTATCAGCCATTGGCGATGGACGGTAGCATCGGCCAAACCCTATATGGCAAACGCGCGGGGGGAGGGCTGAGCTCATTCGGAGTTACGGGAGCCCAGAAGGGAGCGTCGGCGGATGTTAAAGAGAAAACCAATTTTCATTCAAACAAATCGACGTAAACTACACATTCGAGTTAATCGATAAAATCGATTTATTGCCCAGCCCTACACCAGTGTATCCTCTGCAGTGAATGGGTGCCGTCAGAATGAGAATGAACTATGCATTTAAAAAAATAATAAATTAACAATGTTGCAGTCCATAAAGTGACTGATTAGCATGCAAATAACAATTATATTTACTCAACAAAGCCATTTGACGATTGTTTATTTCGGACCGTGTTTACACCAACTTCACTAACTACTGTAGGTTCATTTGGTTTCTGCTCTGATAAACTGTGTTGTAAAACTAGTGTACCAGAAAGTGGCTTTCAATTTAATTTGTTTTTTTACTACTGCATAAATAACCTTTTCATTGACTGTTTTAAAATTGTAGAAAGGAAAGTGAAATCTCAGATGTTTGCAGCCTAAATGCTAAAAAGTGCGACAAAGAGTGCTTTGGTGTAACCACAAGGAACGTAGAAATGACTTCCTGATCAGCAACTGACACAAATCAATTATTTCATTTATTCCAGTTAAATAAACAAGTCCAACTTATTTCTCCAGACGGGTGGAGATTGGGTTATCCCCATCTGAGATCGTAGCCTGATTGTAGCCTGACATTATTCAGCTGCAAAGCTAACGTTCTGTCATGAGCAATTGATCGACATTCCATGGGGAAGACAGAGACAGATTAGGACCAATATTTGAATGAGCAAATACACATAAATATGACTAAAGTAATTAACGCCAAACGAACGGAAAGAACAGATTAATTATCTTGCGGATCACTGGGGGACGACTCGTATGTTACTGCTGCTTAACTACCTCCTCACTCCACCAAAGCTGAGACGAACAGACGAGCAAACAACAGAAAAACTGATAAACAATGTGTGCTGATGCACTGTGCTCTCTGAGGGAGGCTGATGGAATTCATTAGGCTTCTGTGATTATCAATTAAAATCCAAAAGCTCTTTGAATTAAGACAATTGTGTTTCTGGAAGCGTCAAATCTGATATTGTGGGTTTGAGTGGGATGTTTCTTACCCGGCTGACTCCACGGCCACGGTCCTCTCCGTAGTTGGTGCCCAGGATCTCAAAGTAGATGTTGGGGTTAGTGCCGTTATCATTAAACTCCAGCAAGCTGGTCAGACCACTTACTCCTCCCTGCAAAAAAACAAAGTGATGAATAAATCAAATGCTTAAGTTTGACATGTTTTTGACATGGCTGCCATCTAATGAAAACGGATAAAAATACAGATAAAAATATCTCATTAATGTGTTAATATTATAGCATTTATTATTTGTGTGCTATTTCTTGTTTAAATTTCCAATAATAATAATAATAATAATAATAATAATACACTAACATTCAAAAGTATGGGGTCAGGATTTTTTATGTATTTTTATTCAGAAAGTATGCATTAAATTGATTAAAAGGGACAATAAAGGTATTTACAATATATCAAAAGATTTCTGTTTCAAATAAATCTTTTTTTTTATTATTAATTAATTAGTTTATATTTAATAACCTTGCCCCTTTGGGGTGCAAATCTTATGTCATAAAAGAGGGAGAAAATCCCTTTAATGCCTTTAATCAGAGCATGGCACAGTGGTTTGTCCACGTCACAACATATTACAGTAGAGAGCTCATGTAGCAGATGAGTGTTTGAGTCCTACTTATGAAATTTGCTGATTATGCCCCTCTTGTCTCTACCACTTTTTCCTCGTCCCTCTACTGTCTCTATGAGCAAAAAGGCCTCACTCTTGTCTTCCCGTTTTTCATCAGCACCCTTAATTTGAACTCCAAAATAACTCCATAGCATCATTCCAACCAACAAGAATTCCAACCCCAGCCCGGAACCACATCCAAAACATGTCCTGCCCAGCGACAACCCACATGAACAGACAGATAATTGTTGTAAATTCAATCCACTCTAGCAATACCAGTGCTGACAGAATGAATTAGACAGCCAATTATAAAAGCTGATGAGCGCTTTCCAAATGAGTTCACCAACTGCTGCTTTGTAAAGTCGATACACACAAACTTCCCCTAATTAAGCTGTAAAGCAATGTTCCAGTCCAAACAGTCCTGTGGGAATTGAATACAAGGCCATTATGCAGCTGATGTACAGTAAAATAAGTGTGTAACACTCCGTACCATTTCAATATATTATATATTGCATGCCTGCGCTCCCAGACATCCCTTCAAAATGAGGTTGTTAAAATCTAGGCGGATTCCAAGGTGGTACGAGCCAGTGTGCTCTTGCGGTCAACCAGTGTCTGAATAAATCGCCCTATCTGCTTTAATACCACTGTCACACAGGCAGCGGTGTGGAGGTGAGAGCCGGCCAAGAGGTGATATCTCTACTGTGGGATGGCAGGGAAGATCAGATATATGTGGATACAGGAGGAACAGTACATCCCTTAGGGGGTAAAGCCGTTCCCCACCAAGCACGGTGTTAAACCAGCCCTCAGTCACTAGCCCTGTAACATCGACTGTCATCTCACCCCAGGCAGTGAGCCATTTCTGTGGCCCTGCTGTACAACAGGCAAACAGAAGGGAGGAGAGTTTCACTGTACCACAACATTCCCCCTCTCCCTAACCAGCACACAAATAGAGACTCATTACGGTCCTCAAAACCAAACAGTCATTCGGTTTCCAATGCAAATGCATCCAAGGTCAAACTGCCATTCAAACACATCTCTTTAAATCACAGCAGGGCTCAGAGTCAGGACCTTTTCTGTTGGCCTGGTCACATTTTGCTCCATACTGCCAACATTTTTCACAGGCCTTTATAGTTTGAACAATGTTATGGATAGTTCACACAAAATTGAACATTCTGTCATTATTCATGTCGTTCCTAACCTGTATTACTTTCTGTCTTCCATGGAACGTTTCACATGTAATGAAAGTGATTCAGACTGGTGCTCTACAACTATAGAAATGGAGGGAAAACTGTATAAAAGTTTCTGTTCTACACAGAAGAAAGCGCTGTCTAAACTCTGCGCCGGTACGAGTTGTGTCAAGCTATTAATTAATCTGGTTGTTTCATGAGAAAAAGATGAATGTAGTTGCAATAAACGCATCAAGAATTCGTACTCCTGCAGCAGTGGAGGACTATTATTCTGCTTTGCGAAACTGTGGAAGAACTAATGACGGCAAGGTACTGGAAAGTGAAGTTGCGGGCTCTTTGATCGTCCCCTGGTGGCTGGCTGCAGTACAGGTCATAAACCCCGCCCTCTCCATGTAAACAAATGGGACTAGAGTCATAACAAAAGAATTAATTACACTTCCAATACAATTTTCCAAAACATGATTTTGGTCATTTAAGGTAGTAATCATGCTGATATATGTTCAATTGTTCATTTTTGTGGTAAGTTGGATTTTAGCTAGTAATTTGATGCTATAAAAACAGGACGTGTCGTTATGGTTGATTGGGTCCGCGGCTCCACCTCACGACACTACTGTGCAGAATCGGGCTCCAAATGACGTCATTTACTCACGATGGCAGCGGCCACACTGAGATATTTTGGCTTCACTTTTCTATAGTGGAAGGTAGCGGAGACGCGTCGTCCATCTTTCTTTACAGTCTATGGCAGATATTCAATCTGTTTATGTATTTTTCTACCCCTGAACGAAAAATTAAGCTGAATTCTTCTTTTTCATTTCTTGGAAAAAATTGAAAAAACGAATAAGAGCTGTTTTCTAATTTTTCTACTTTCAATATTAAATAAAAAAACGAGTGAACGCTCGATTCCCAATTTTGGTTTTCTAATTTCAAAAGGAAAATCCGTTGGCCGCCAAATACACGGACCCTTTAATAACTCTTTACATATAGGCTTTAAGTAAGTGTAAGACTGTTACTACTCAATTTCACAATCTACGTCTGAATAACCAAAAGTTTCAGAGCCCTGATACTGTCCTCGGGCCAGCAGATCACGTTTATCGTAAAGCCCTCTACAGTACTGTACCTTCTTCACAGTATCCAGCATAGACTTGCCACCCTGCCAGGGTTTGGAGCCCTTGCGTATACACGAAAGACTCGCCATGCTGTGCCATTTCCGGTCCTCCAGCTTCCTGTGGAAGGTGTTGGCCAACAGCAGCACCGTGTCGTAGATGTAGCGGTTGGTGATCTGACAAGACGACAAAAAGCAGCAGGAAACAAAGACACAAAAAGAAAAGGAACAGACAACGTGAGCACAGAGAGCCAGAGACACCAGATTAATATTCTCTTACAAGAAAAAGATTTATGTCTGAGTGGGTACAGCTGAGATGAAAGGTCTCTACAGTGGAAATGACAACAGGCTGCACGCATTGAACAAGCCATGGAAGACAATGAAGTTTAATAAGCAACAGAAAAAAAAAAAAACACACACACACTTCATACCTGTTATTTCCATCATGATACGCTTGTTTATGCATACAGGCTTTAGTGCTCTTGTCTGACTTGGGACATCAATTGTAACAGCACAATATGTTTTTTATTTGGTCATCTTGGCATGGTTTAATGTAAACAGTCAAATTTGTCTGGAGTAAATGTAAACAAGCCGGGCCAAAAATGGCTTTGTGTCAAGATATCAGTATATGGAGTCTGTTTATTGAGTTTTGTAGCATAAAGCATACTGATCTGTTGCTGTTTTGGGAAAATTAATTTAAGCAAAACATGCATGGCAACTGACATTTTAAACAAAATGTATGTACACTCTGGACAGTTTAAAAAAAAAATTATATTAAATACTGTAATATTTAAAAATTTTAGTCAGCAAGGACACATTACATTGATCAAACCTGACAGTAAAGGCATTTACAACGTAAAAAAAAAACTATTTCAAATTATTTGAACAACTAAATGTTGTTCTGTCTAACTTTCTATTCAAAGAATCGTGGAAAAAAAATTGATCATTGTTTCCACATAGATTAATAATATTAATTACATTAATAATATTAATAATAAATATTTCTTGAGCACTAAATCAGCAAATTAGAATGATTTCTGAAGGATTATTCGACACTGAAGATTGGAGCAATGTTTGCTAAAAACTCAGCTTTGCCATCACAGGAATAAATGATCTTTTAATATTAAATTACAAAAAAATTAAAACTTATTTCACAATATTACTATTTTTTACTGTATATTTGATCAAATAAAGGTAGCCTTGGTGAGAGTAACACACTTTTTTCAAAAAGATAAAAAATCTGAACCTGAAACTTTTGATTGGCAGGAAAAAAAAAAAAAAAAAAACTTGAGGAAATTAAAGGCCAAATGCATTCAAATAGCACAACGCTGTTACCTTAGATATGGTTCCGCATAATACAGGACAATTGGCAACTTCACTCATACACAAGCTCTAACACTTCGTGTAATGTCGGCACAAAGGAGAAAGTTAATTCGGCTCTGATCGATTGCACGGCTCTGATCTAGCCCAAGTGTTGTCTCAATTTTAATGAGAAGGTAATAAATAGAGTGAAGCGGTCATTAGGTTTCCAGCGTTGTTTATTAACCTGCGCTGCTCCCGCATACTTGACACTGTATCGAGTGTCTGAGTAATCCCAACCATGTTGACACATAGCTGAGGAAAACCTCTCACTATCAACATTGGTTTGCCATAATTGTCAAGAATGCAATCCGTTCAGGTAATCTATTCACATACGGCCATAGACTTGACAAAAATCTTCACCAGTAAACAGAGAAGCACAAAGGAAAGGCTATTCTAATTATGTTAGGAGTCACGCTCGGTTGGCTCCATCAACAGGCATTTGCAGGTATGGCTTTGAGAGCTGCCAAACTTACTGCCAATTATGCAGTATATATGTACATCGACTTCAAAACAGGCTGGAGAATAAGATGGAGATGACAGGAATGATGCTCCCGTCTTATGTTTCTCGAGTTTTATCCTCCAGGTTTAAAGGGAATGGGCTTCGCCATCCCAACACAGAGCGGAAACACCGGTGCTGCTTGTGTTTACTCTTCCTGACTCCCATAAAACAACTCATCTGTATACTGAGAGAATGGGCGTAAAAAAAGAGCAATGACCCAAAGAAGCAGACTTGACAGGGATCCACAAGACTACCAAGCAACAGTGTTGAGCTGTGTGGCTTTTCCCCATTCGCTGGATTTTTCATCTTCAAGAACAAAAACATAAAGGGCTTACTTATTGATTTATGTTTCATGTCTTGGACACAAAGTGCATTTTTTGGGTGGGCTGTTTTTCGGGAAGGCTATTTCATGATATAGCATTTGCAGGAGGAGTCTAGACCACCGAAGCAACAAATCTGCCACTGCCAAGGGGGTAAACAGACAAAGACAGGGGTTAAATTCAGGGGGGAGAAAATCGGCTGACCAGGGAAATCCATTAAGTCTGTTTGAAGTGCAGGAGTTAGTGGGTCTCTCCAGGGAAGAAGGTCTAAAGGGAACGGGAGGTGCAAAGGAGTATTCCAAAGGGAGGGTGGGATATATGTCGAGAAAGAAGGGTTGACTCCTGAATATTGAGCAAAACTGAATCCTTAACGTCAAACATGAGCTGCTTTTACAATATGCATTCAATATTACATGGAGAAGAGCACCTGTTCCCTCATATTTCACATACTGAAAATAATGGCTGAATTACAACTCAATATTTTTCTACCTTTTGATGAAATTCAAAACATATAGTGGCCCCAAAAATTTATGTGGATACAAAGTTCAAAATAACAACAATTATTCACTTACAAGGGAATTTTGAGATCTAGCCTCATTTGTTTGCACATGCCATGTGGATTAATATTGAACATATCAATATTTATATATTTTTTCTATGGAAAAGGTTTTAAAAACATTTTTTCAACACAATTTCAAGCAAGCAGCCATTGTAGCAAAGTTTAAATATTGTAAAAAAAAAAAACAAATCTTCAAGGTGTGTTTTTACTACATACTGTATGTGACCCTGGACCACAAAACCAGTCATAAGTGTTAATTTTTCAAAATTGAGATTTATATTTTTATATACAGATCATAATCTGTATAAGCTGAATAAATAAGATTTCCATTGATGTATGGTTTGTTAGGATAGGACAATATTTGGCCGAGATACAACTATTTGAAAATCTGGAATCTGAGGGTGCAAAAAAATCTAAATACTGAGAAATTCGCCTTTAAAATTGTCCAAATTAAGTTCTTAGCAATGCATATTACTAATCAAAAATGAAGTTTTAATATATTTACGGTAGGAAATTTATAAAATATCTTCATTGAACATGATCTTTACTTAATATCCTAATGATTTTTGGCATAAAAGAAAAATTGGTACTTTTGACCCATACAAATGTATTTTTGGCTATTGCTACAAATATACCCCAGCGACTTAAGACTGGTTTTGTGCTCCAGGGTCATATATGTTTTATACATGAAAGTGTTTTTACTACATATATTATTCAGACTATTTAATTATTTTAATTTATGGATACCCACATATAAGGCAATAAACATCAATATTTACATAATGCATACTGTGTGTTTTTATTAAAACCATGCAGAGACCTCTGTAAAGTGATAACGTAAACTTTTCAACTTTAATGCCATTTTTGCTACTGAATTTTAAATCATAGAGTATTCAAATATCTCCATTGAACACATATTCAAAAGACAAGAGGGAATTGTGAAACTAATGTAATGACACATTATTTTGGCAAATTAAAGACCAAATAAAAAAGGTATTAAAGTCATCGTCCTGTTTTGTGAATATCAAAAATATCTCCTGGCCCTGCTGAAAATATATATTTGCCTTGTCGATACCAATATACTCATGCAACTCGAGTAGGGGTTTAAAAAAAAAAAAGTGTATTGATATACCGTGCAGTGTTTACCAGTAATGAATGCGGCTCAATACACAACAAATCTGTTAATTTATGTTGTCATTTGTGTAAATTTGCATGTGGGAAAATGCATTTAGTTGGATAAACAGTAGAAAACAGGAATGGCACCCACAGGCACAGTGAAAGAACTGAAAACCCACAAAACAAGATTGCTAATTTTCACATTGACATTTTCTAGTTTTCTAAGGAAGTTAGCTCAAAGGCTAATGATGACAGTCAATGGACACAATCAAAAAAGGAAATGAAGGCAAATGATTTATGATTTTTATGATAACTTGAATGCATGAGTTATGAGTATTGGGTATGAGTTATGAATCACACCTCTAACATCTGTGCCTTCGGGTCTTTGGGGTCGCAGAGGGACGTGTTGATTCGGTGGTTGCTCCGGACGCAGCGCTGGCTGCTGTTCTGTGGGAAAGGGAAGGTCTGTCTCACCAGGGTCAGGCGACCTATAGACTTCATCACCAGTTCCTGCACATCCATGTCTGAAATCTCCTGCAGCACACGAGAGGAAAAAGCACATAGAAAGAGAGAATAATGTCAGAAAAATAAGGGATTTTTTTATGTGCAGTGAAAATAGGCTAGAAAGGCAAAAAGCATCTTGCTGAGAAGAGCTTTTTTTCCACACTTGACTGGAAAAGAAAGAGCAGAAGTAGGTCCAGAAAAAGGAAAAACAACAACCATGATTTTCAATTTAGTAAATAACCAACTACAACGTTGTCTCAAATTCAGTTTGAGAGAAGAAAAAGGGGTAGATATTAAATAAGAAACAAAATGTTATCTTTTTGGTTCCATTACTTAAGTGTTTTAGTGCTTTATCATCTTCCAGATATGTCTACATGAATCATGTAGCAATCGGAACATTTCTACCAGCTCTATAAACCTTCTTCTTTTCTTCTGACTTACTGTACAGGTAACTGTACATAATTGTAAAAAATGCATAATTGTAGACATTAAAATTCTATACTGGGAGAATTATAATAACTAAAATATTTACTTAGCATGGACCATACAACAAAAGATTATAGGTTAGCCAACAAGGGTAAAACTTAATTACATTAACAATTAATGATTTGTTTACTAATAATAAAATAGTACATATGGTACATATATACACTGCCCTCCAAAAGTTTGGAAACACCCCAACCTTCCTAAACCTTCCAACAAGACAATGACCACAAGTACACTTCCAAGCTGTGCAAATCCTATTTGGAGAGGAAACAGTCAGCTAGCATCATGTCCGTCATGGAATGGCCTCCTCAATCACCAGACCTCAACCCAATTGAGCTACTATGGGAGGAACTGGACCGTGATGTCCGTAAGAAGTGTCCAAACAGTGTGAATCATCTTTGGGCAATCCTTCAGGAGGCTTGGAGTAATATACAGTATCAATTCAATGATTGAATAAACTGACAGCTCGGATGCCCAGATTATGCAAAGCTGTAATAGCTTCTAATAGTGGATATTTTGATTAATAGAAAATTTATGAATCGAAAACTGTTTATGTAATAAAATATGTTTTTGTAGTTTGTGTTGCCCCTTATCAGTAAAAAGAATTCATGCCAATATTGTCAAAAACCCCACTTTTCTAGTGCGTTTCCAAACTTTTGGAGGGCAGTGTATATATAGTACATATAGTACATAAAAGTACATATAGTAATTGATTAACTTTCTTAAATATTGTATCTCAAAATATTTAAAAAATAAACAGTACTGATCAGGGTCACAAAATAATGCAGGGCAAAAATGCCACCAAACATATGAAAAATTCCCTAGATATAAAAAACATGAAGCATTTTTTTTTTTGTAAAAAAAATCTGCAAATCTAGTAAAGGATTTAAAACAGATTATACAGCACAATCAAAAATAAAAATAAAACAAAATCATTTTAGAACAGTGTTTATTCAAATTAAAAATTTATTTTAATAAATTGAAAATTTAAATGAAATGGACAACACTCTTTTTATCTGGTTAAAAAAGTTCACCAAGGTGAAAGAAAGAAAGAAAGAAAGAAAGAAAGAAAGAAAGAAACAGCTGAAAATTTGTTCCAGTTAAACAAATAATGCTCCTTCATTATAAACGTTGAGTCCTGACACCAGTACTGACAAACAAACTAAACTATCTTCACACATGGTTAAGTTTTCCTCTTTCATCAAGTCAAGGTCAAATTCTGTACTCTCCAGTTAGCTAAAAATGGGCCCAATTTAAATACAAGAAAAATAACTACATAAAAATCATCATTAGTATAACAGTTATTCTCATGAATGGGTATTCAGAGTGCTGCCAAAAGGCAGAAAGACATGACCGTGTGAGCTTGCGTGTCCTTGCGCAGCCTTAGGAGGAATGACTGCTAATTTTAGCCCGAAGCCATCTTTTCCACAGACGGGCAGAATGAAGTGAGTGAGCTGGGAATGATATGATGAGAATGGACAGGGAACGTCCCCAGTGAAGGTATACTTCAGAGCGGCCAAGCTGTTCCCTCTGACAGCCTTCACTTTTGAGTTTCATTCTCACCTGCAGAGCTGTGATTGCTGGTGACTGGCTCTCATGAAGTACGTCATTAAATCTGAACTTGTGGCACGCCGACGAGGAACTTACTTAGAATGTCGAAGCTGTTCAGCCTTCTGTAAGATTCAAATTAAAGTAGTCTACAATGCAACCTGCTCTCTGAAAGGTAATTTTAAGGTTTCTGATCGGACGAATTAAAGTCTTGCCTGACGCACAGTTGAACACTGTCAAACGATGTTTGTGCCGCTGTTAATTAACGTGGTAGGAATGATGGAGGATAATTTAGGAGGCATCAGGAGAGGGCATGTGAGGCCTTTATAGTGTGCTGCACAAATTTCAAGAGCAGAGAGGACATCACGCTTTTACAGACCTGAAAATACAAACACTGAGTGGCTTATTCTACCCCCGGATGACAAACGCAAAGGCCCTTGATGCTTAATTAGGAGCACTAAATTAGAATGACACAAATATGAGCCTACAGGGTTATGGCCCAATTTTAGGGTTCAGGTTTTGGCAGCTGCTTATTTTGTCCCCTATGAGTGCTGTCAAGTAAAGCCAACCATGAGCAATGCGTGTCCATACAGAGATATGTCAAGGTAATGTCATGTGCCTTTGTGTTTAACATGCGAGGACACAAAACTTTCCTCAGATGCACTAAATGCTCCACCTGCCTAAACTGGTGAGCTCTAGAAAACTGACAGCATTAAACGGTTACCTCCAAAAAATGTATACGATCAGATAAAGAGTTGCACATTTGTAATTCTTTATAAATCAGACTTAATTTTTTGTTTGTTTGTTTTGCCACAGTCCTTTTATAATGTTAGACAACTTATTTTGTGCCAGAAATGGTCATAATTAAATTTTCCATGAGCATTTTGCTTTTATGCCTTTAAATAGCAGCTGTTAATGTTTGCATGTGAAATAAGTACAGCCCTCTGCTGAGTGGGCTATTGCCAGCGCTCCATTCTTCAATGAAAGCTGCTTAGTATTAAGGACTTAATAATAAAATTAAAATGATTAAAACTATTAAAATTCAAATAAATAAATGAGTTAGTATGGATTATTTAAATAATCAAGTAATCAGTTGATTATTCTGACAATTAATCGAGTAATTATAATGTTATATAATTATAATTGTTTTTGTTTGTAGTAAGAAAAATAGACCTTACCCAAAAACAGCCTTTAAAATGACTTACAATATTTATATAATAGCAATGAGGCAATAATAATTAGTTCAAATAAAGTAATTAAAATCACTTAATCTTATGGTTTTATATTTAAAAAAAACTGTTAAAATACATAATGTATTTTAAACATGCTAATATACATAATGAATTATAATAAATGCGCCAACGGCCTGACGGATTGTTTTACACTTTACTGTACGATCTATTCCTTGTTTAAGATTGACTAAACAACATTTAATTCTAATTCCCACTTAATCTTAAATATTTGGCCATTTCTTAAATACTGAAATGCTACAGCCACTGTAATTTATTGACATATATGGACATCAAAACGTGTAAACTCAGAGCAAGTGTTTAAACCTTTATTTTGAAATTGTGCTGAACAGTTATCATATTGCGTTAGCATACAATGACTAAACTAAATGAATATTTAATTACTATAATACTGATTTCCTGCTAGAAATAACATCAAGAGTGCAAAAAGTTAGTCAGAAATATACATTTACACACTAAACTGACCACCAAACACAACTTTCAGACGCCATCTTTATTTTTTAGCTCAACCGTCACGGAATGGAACGCACAGGATTGTGGGATATCAAAGGCAGCGAAGGATACATCTATGCTGCGGTTGTGGCTAGAAGGGATACAGCTCCCACCGGAAATGAACAATGAAATTAATTTTCTACCTATTAGATTGTGTTTTATTAACATCTACACCAACCCCTTACAATAATGAAACAATAGTAATTATTGTTGTACAGTGTGACAAAAATGACACTGCATTGATGTGTGCATGCCCAGTAGCGCCATACGTATCCCTTCTAGCCTTAACCCTATGCTGACTTCAAAATTCGATTAGAAGAAGGTACCTCCGGAGACAGGAATTGAAGCAGAATTTGTATTCAGACATCCCTTGATGCTTTCCTGCTTTGGAATGCTACCTCCGAAGGCAGCATTTTAGAGCTTCTGGATGTAGCCATATTATTCTCCTGAGTTTACTTAGGTTTATAAATGATTTACCTTACAAATCTGATGAAATGGCGAACATTGTGTTCCCAGATGAACGCTATAATAAACCCAAACTCACAACAATATGCAGAGATGGAGTTTGAGACGCGCCACACAGGTAAATGATAACGTTCGTGTGGAGCAGTATTTATTTACTGTAAATGGAGCCGCTCTGACACACACGCACATAGCCTACATGCATGTAAATAATTAAAGTGGATATATTAAACCTGCATCGCATATATGTAACTGAATCGTAGTGTTTGTGAATTCCGGTATTTTGGCATATCCAAAATCCAACCGAGGATTTTTTAAAATCGAGAACTCGAATTGAATCAGGAATCGTGACAGCCCTAAAATTTATTTTAGCCACTTTTTCCTTGTAAATATGTGCAGAGCAGCTGGTGCCGCACACAGACAGGAACAGCAAATGTTTGATGGACCAAGTTAGTTCTTCTAGTTATAGAAAATAACAGAAGCTATAGAAATTCCTCCTTACTACCTAAACATGACTGGGTAAACCTAGTTTCTGAGCCGACTTCAAAATGTTTTTGCATTGAGTTTCAATACATTGTCTTTTTGGACTGGGGAGTGAATTTGTTTCAGTACAATTTCATAGTGCACTCAACTATATTATTCAAAAAGACCAAACTGATTTATATGACCATTTTAAATAAAACCAGAAAGATTAATAGAGGTTACCATAGAGAGTGACTTTTAAGTTACTGAAATAGCTATAATTCAGGCAGATGGGCTCAAGGTCTATATCGTCATTGTCTTCTTGTCGCAGGATCATTTTGGAAAAATGCTTTATTCGTTAAAGAAAGCGCTGAATTATTTTAGAGCGCTACTCCCATGCTTGCCAAATCTAATTTATATCACTGAGCTGTAATTTGTCCTTATCTGGCCACCTTCATCAGGCTCCAAATGAGCCCTTGTCCGCCTCTCACTTAGACAATAAAGATATAAAGATGCAAATATATTCAAATGTGCTTACAGAAAGAATAAACTAGATTTCTCACAAAATAGCTAAAGAACCCACCTCATTTATGATGATCCAGTGACAGTCAAAAGCCACAAGATTTGTTTCCACCACCTAGAGAGAAAGAAAGAAACATTTGACCAATTAGAAACTGAATAGTTTGGAAGAGTGTAAGGCGAACTGTCTCTTCCAATCATGTGATTAATTTATTATAAAAAACAATGACAGCTGCAGGGTTTCTGTTGAACTTAATGATTGCTCATCAAAGGTTTAACAGTGGACAAGTTAAAGGTTTATGAAATTTGGCATCTATAACAGATTCACTTAAATATCCAAACAGTATTAGAGCCTGTAAATATATGTTGTAAACTATGTCTCCATATGTATCTTAAAGTGTCCCTATAATGGATTTTTGAAAATTACCTTTCATGCAGTGTGTAACACAGCTCTAAGTGAATGAAAACATCCAGCAAAGTTAAAATCTGAAAGTGCACTGTGTATAAAGATATTGTCTCTCAAACGAAAGAGTCAAATCTGAATCATTGAAACAAATCATTTTTAAAACGAATCCCAAGCCATCAACATGAAACATTAGCATATTACCTGCCCACATTACCCGCCCACTTGTTGGTCTTTTCGCATTGGTCTGAATGAAAATGCAGATTCATTCTTTGCCACTAGGTGCCGCTTTTGGAGCATAAAATACCACTTTACACACAGGCATGATGAAATGAAAATGAGACCAATCACCGCACATTAGCGTCACACAAAGGAGGGATTTGGAAAAATGAATCGTTGAGCGAATCGTTTAGGAGTCGATGAGCAAGTAAGGTAAAAATAAATGCATATTATAAGACAATGAAAGTGTTTTTTGACCTTGCATGCAATGTCAACCTGTTATTGGGGACTCCCAAAACCAAAACATGAACCTTTCATAACCCATAATAGGGGCACTTTAAACTACACACTGTTCCTCCCATTGTGTCCCATCTTTGGTTCTCTCTCTCCACACCAACATGACGCAAAAACATAGTACCCTTCACCAATGTTTCTCCTGCCCACTGTACCAGCACCGCATTTCATTAACCATAATTGTGTAGGTGACTAAATGTGGGTGTCATAAAACATTTTGGTTATAAACAAAAGGAACAGCTGGAGAAACTGACATCTGAAGCGTTAATAGTGTTTTAATCTTCCACAAACACCTAATAAAACTTTATAATTACAAAAGAGACAAGAGGAATACAATTTTCCATCAACTGGAACAAGATGGCAGTGCATGACAAACAGAGCTCAGCAGGCTTTATGCCGGGGGTCTTCATCACATACTGTTAAATAGGAGAAACTGGGGAGTGTTGTAACATTTTGCATTTTTGTTATTATTATTTTTAATATAAAATTATTTTTACCATATTTATCTGCAACAAATTAATTAAGAATATGTTAATTAGTGTCAAGGGCAAGTGTGGGTGGTAACCCAAAATAATTAATTGTAATAATAAATTTAATTTTAAAGGAAAAAAAAAATAACTAAGCCATTCCTAATCACCACCAATGATCCCATTTAATTTCATAAATATTCAATTCTGTCCCACTTTATATTGTGTCCATAATACCTGTGTACTTACATAGTAACTAGATGTGTACGTGGTATGTAACCACAGTGTAAGTACACATTGATACATAGTATCTACAGCGCTAATGTTTGGGTAACTACACATATGTAACAACCCACTGAATGGTATGTGTAAGTACAAATGTGTAACAGGACATTGGTAACAACTCTTTTTGGTAATGAAAGTACAAATGTGTAACTGGACTAACAGCACTTTTTGGTAAAGAAAGTATTACACTTTATATTGAGTAGACAATTCCTATGGATTTACCATGTAATTACTCTGATGTTACACAGCAGCGGTCAGTAAGTTAGGCTTTACATATAAATTGTGGTTGGTGTCCAGAATGTTACACTTTATGTTAAGTGGACAGTTCCTGAGGAGTTACCATGCAAGTACACTGGTATTACAGAGGTGCACCAACTCCACCATCTCAAGATCCAACTCCACTTTACATATCACTAAACCTACCAGTTTCCACCCCCTGGATCGAATTGTTCCAATTACTCTTATACATACTGTTGTTACAAAATGTAGTTATACAATTCCTGTTACACGAGTACTTAGTGAAGTGAAAAAAGTGTTGTTACCAATGTCCTGTTACACATTTGTACTTACACATACCATTTTGAGGATTGTTACATGTGTGCAGTTATACAAATATTACAGCTGTAGATACTATTTACCAATATGTACTTTCACTGTGATTACATATTACGTACACATCTAGTTACTGTGTAAGTACACAGGTATTAGGGACAATATAAAGTGGGACCAATGCATTAGTTTTACATTTTTTATAAGACAGAGAAATGACAGACAGACAGATAGATAGATCGATCTATGATGATGATTTTCTGCGACTTTTACTGTCACCTCTGCCTACAGCCAATTCCTAATTGAATTAAACTGGAAGTTTTACAGCACTCTCTAGTCTCATCTGTACTATATGCCATGTGTAATCATTAGCTCAGTAAGTGATGTTGAAGTTTGCTTTGAAAATGCAAAGATCAGCTTGATATGTTAGCAAGATCCAGAAAAAAAGTACATCACAACCTCTTGACACCAAAACAGGAGTAGACAAAGTGGCCACTCTTATTAATTACACGGTCCAATCATTTTCATGTCAAAGGCTTTGTGAGGTCATTAAAGTGGCTCATGAAAAGTGTGTGTGGCTCAAAGAAGTTGTGTATATACAGTCAAAAGTTTCGAGGCAGATGTCTGAGCTTAATTAAAGCATTGGCTTAACTTCTACTAGTCCAAGATGAACCTCTAAGGCTTGTCTTAATGCCAAGAAAAAGTTCAAGGTTGTTACAAAGTGCGTTTGACCCGAACAAATATGCCTCTATATTAGACATGGTAAAAGGCTAAATATTTGAGTGGCTGCATCCATGCTCTTTTTTTTTTCTGTTAAATATGCAATTAAAGTTGATGGTGAGTGGTATGCCGTCCATTGCCAAAGAGGAAGGTATTGATTCTGGCAGTGAGCTGAACGTTTGCACAGACGAGATTGAGATGCTCACACAGATATCTAGGAAAATCAAGCAAAAGATCTGTCCAAGTTAAACAGAGTCATCCCCTGGGCAGAATCAGGCTCAGGAAATTAGCAAACAGACCTACATGTCTGATGTTCCTTAAAGGCATAGTTCACCATTTTGACTCCCTCCTGTCGTTACAAACCTCCATGCCTTACTTTCTTTCTTTTATTAAACACAAAAAACCTTAAAGAATGTACTGTGAATAGACAATGTATTGCCAAAATCTAAAATAACCATATGAATAGTATAAAAGTACCATAATAGCATCATAAAAGTAGTCCATCCAACTCGAGCGCTATATTCCAAAGTATTCTGAAGCCATTTTATAGCTTAATGCGAGGAACAAATCCAAAGTTCCAAAGTTCAGTCTTTATTCACACTATATATTGCACAATTAGGCTATTCTGTGTTGGTTTTGATATCACTGACGTCATGAAATGAAACAACGAGAACTAATGGGGTTTGGTATCAAAAGCATCAAATTATATTCTGTGTTCATATTTGCCACACTGACCAACATAAATCTGCTTGTTTGAAAGTGACTTCTATGTGCGCTGCAATTCATATCATACACTACTGACAATAGACAATGGGCTTCAGACATTTTGTGATGCACCTTCGCACAAAGCTGTTATATGGCTTCAGAACATTGAAAATGTTCACAACACTGTGCACAACTTCTTCTATGATACATTTCTTGATTTTTTGAGAATTGGACACTTTCACAGACACCCCATTAATTTTTTATTATAAGGACAGTGTGGTAAGGACATTCTTCAGAAATCACCTCATGTGTCTCCTACAAAAAGAGCCAGACATAAAATAATGGCAAAACTATGCCTTTAAGAACCACAAAGAAGCATAATTGGTCATTTCAGTGTGATTATGAATATATGGGAATCTGGTCTGACTAGCTGTTGAGCTGCAATGACAACCCTGAATGACAGTGGGTTGACGTAAAGTCTTATGCCTGCAAGATCAAAGCCCATAATAACTGGGAGATGCCCACTCTTCCAAAGTGCTGTCAGCTGTAAATCTACCGAGAATTAAGAGGCCATGTGAATTTACATCCATTGAGAGAGCCATCACCTCAGTACTAGAGGTCTCCAACTGCATTAATGTGAAAACCCAGCGAAGAATAAGCAGCTACTGTTAACCACAATCACAAATCTCTTTCATTTCCTTCCTATTGTTTCTTTTCTTTGCTTTCTAATGAGCCCGAGTGGTTGCGGCATGCCTTTAACAATTCACAAATTAGAAGAAAAAAAACACCTCTTCAAGGGAGACACATTCAAGTTCTATCCACTTTCAAATACAAACAGTTGTTTAAATTATATGGTGAAAGCAATGTCCTTCAACCAGGTGCTTTCACAGAATGATGATTATTGTTATTATCTCATATTTTCCACCTGCCTGAGCCCTAGAAGTGGAAGGTGAGATGGCGTGTATTCATTAAAGAGAGCCAAAGGGAGAGATGACCAGAATTAGACGTGAACTTTGACATCCACCAACCGAACAAAGAGGCCTCCGCACCACCTCTTTTTACCTCATAAGTGACCCAACGGATCCAAATGAGGACTTAAAACTTTGCCAAGAAGTTTTAGTTTCTATGTTAAGACAGAATATTTTTAAACTTCATATTAATCTTATGAATGTATTTGCAGGGAAAATCGATTAACTGAGTCACAATTATACCAAATGTAATGTAAATGTAATGATAAAACAACTCTAATATCATGTTAAATTAAATCTAGGTTAAAAAGGTATCATTTAACACAGTTTTCAACAAAGGGGATCCTTAACCCATCAATTTACAGCATACCATTTAGCATAGTATTTGTAAAAAAAAAAACTAACAAAAAAACAGAAAACATGGCACTATTTCTGTACAACAGTGTATGGTTTATGCTTAAACAGTTTACAGCGTGTCACTGCCATAAGCTTTATTATTAATTTTGAAAGAAATACTTTTATTTAGGAAGAATGCATTAAACTAAATAATATTACAAAAGACATCTAAATATTACAAAAGATTTCTATTCA
The DNA here is from genome assembly GCF_936440315.1 of Barbus barbus. Lineage (NCBI taxonomy): Eukaryota > Metazoa > Chordata > Actinopteri > Cypriniformes > Cyprinidae > Barbus > Barbus barbus. The sequence continues at coordinate 15,744,081 of NC_136756.1, forward strand.
TCAAAAAATCCTGAAAAAATCTATTAATAAATATATTGATAATATTGTTTGTTGAGCATCAAATCAGCATATTACAATGATTTCCGAGGATCACGTGACACTGAAAATTCAGCTTTGCCATCACAGGAATACATGTACATATATAAAATATATTAAAAATAATAATTTTATTTTTAATTGTAGAAATATTTCACAATGCTACTGTTTTAGCTGTATATTTGATTAACTTAAATGCAGCCTTGACTTATTTCAAAAACTTTCAAAAATGTTACCGACCCCAAAATAATTTTAATATTTAACTGTTTTTACCAGAAAACAAGACAAAAATAAAAACTATTTTTATTCAAATGACCCATTTTAAACTTTGGATTATCTTTTTAAGATTCAATGTAATGAACTCTTACGCAAAATATGGAAAATCCAAAGTTTTGCAAATAGCTCTGTCTCATTGTAACAGATTAATAACTACAAAACAAGACTTTTGCTTCCTGTGCATTCATCATTTAGCATATTATTATGAGATTACTATGAGCTGTGAAAAAAAATGCAATTTTTGCTCTTGGCCAAGTTTACAATTCAAGACCTCGTAGACAAAACCGTCTGTACTACTAACCACGAACGCCATATGTGACAGCAAAAGAGATCTGGTGGTTTTCTGCGCTGATTAATTCCTCAAATGGCACATTATTCTTCAGAGTGAATTCCAGCATGTTATGTACTTAGCTCAAAATTGCTCGAGCATGAGCGCTTTAAATACATCAAAACTGTTATGTGTCACAATTGCCATTTTGCTTTAATGTCAGCCAGCCTTGCTGTGAGCTGCGGCTTTAGTCATGTATAATTCATCCACCGTGTGGAGTTTGTCAGGAGGGTGGCCCATCTCACTGCTGTAGTGTGACTTTTTACAACACACACCACCACTGACACACACTTATCATGCCATCATCTCTGAGGGTGCAGCACTGTGTCTCCCGTACCAGAGGATTGGATAGTGAACGCACACGGCAACACACAAATAGGCCCATACAGAAACACTCAAACTTGTTCACGCTTCGTAATTATGCCACTTGTGTCTCTGATAACACAGGGACAGTCTAAATTGGATGTGGGTATGCTGTGAAATCATAATCACATAATCATGGAGAAAAAAAAAAGAAATACAAAACAAGCCAAGCTTTAAACAGCTATAGTCAACAAGAGGTTTCAAAACACACTCATTGGACTTCATCAGAATGATATTAAAGTCTTTACAAAGTCAACACAAAATCAAAATGGACCCCATTTACTTTCTTAATGTACATTAAGGTCTTAATATGAACGATTCATTGGTGCATGTTATTCCAAATACAAAAATTGTTTTCATAATCTTCACTCAAAATGTAATAACTTGGTCTTCTTTTCCTGAATAATGTTCAGCCATAGCCAAATAGCTATTTAGGCACCATTATAGCAAACTTACTCTATGATCTGGCTCAGTGGCGTAACTTTGCTTTGAAAAGTGGTGGGGACACCGCACAAAACGTTTTGCTATTTGTTTATTTAATAACCGAATTTACTTGGGGACTGAGTTCAGAGTTGGAAATGCACTTAATTTCCACACATGCATCACATTCACAAATATGTCTACAAACATCCAAATAAGAAAAACGTAACATTCACAATGTGGAACAACTTGCTAAAAGGACAACTTGCTAAAAGTAGGTGTGATCAATGCACGCGCTGAACGAAGAATCAACATTACGTCAAGAGTCAAGACAAGCCCACAAAATGTTTCCTCATCCAATCAAATAATTTAACCAATCCTGAACTACGCAAAACCTTGTGTAAAACATGAATGAGAGTTAATTTGTGTTTGAAATAGTTAAACTACCTTTATTAATTAAATAAATGAAATTGTTTTGACGAATCTTTTTTTTTATGACGTTTTTATAAAAGCTCTATTTTTCCTCCCCCACCCCACATGTAAAGGCTAGTTAACGGTAAATGTTGCTACCTATAGCATAAATGTTAAAACATCAACAAAATGTCCAAAAGAAAGCGTGGAAGTGATATAAGAAGCTTTTTAGTGAAGCAGCCACGCACAGTAAAGGCCATTACACACTGAGTCCGAATTTTTCGTCCGAAATTTTCGCACGTTGAAAAATAAATACGACCTCACGTTGTCAATCACGTTTGCACACTGCCTCCGAAATTGTCGTCCGTCAAAAAAAAATCGGATCGGGTTCGATTTTTTTGCGTTTTTCGCATCCGTATAAAGCATTTTGAGATGCTTTGAGAAGGTGTTTTGACCATTCAGAGCCACCGTACAAAAAAAGCCACAACGAAAGCCAAAATCCAAAATGGTGTCAGACAAATTAATACACTTCCTCTTGCAGCACAGAGCACTTTATGACAAACAAATTGCGGAATACAAAGATACAGAATATAAAGAACTGCTGTTGCCTATTTTTTTATGCCTGGCGCGCACCTTTCCGATGCCGCAGTTCGGGGTGTGTGTGTCTGTTGGTGTATCCATACCTCAGACAGTCTCTGTTCAGGATAAATTGGTTCACGGAAATTGGTGGTCTTCTTTTTAATATGTGGATTCAGTATCGCTAGCAAAGTATCAAACTGAGGCACTGACATCCTGAAATAAACTTTGAATCTCTCGGGATAATCCCGCAGCTCTTTGATAAGGAGGTGGAACTCTCCTTCCTCTCTGCGCAATCTAAGGATTGGATGGACCCAATATTTCCTTTTTAGGGCCCAAGCCAGTAAGGCGCAGGGCCCTATTGTTCTTCTAAGGATTATTATTAGGGCCCAAGCCAGTAAGGCGCAGGGCCCTATTGTTCTTCTAAGGATTATTAGGGCCCAAGCCAGTAAGGCGCAGGGCCCTATTGTTCTTCTAAGGATTATTATTTTTTTTTTTTTTATTTTTTTTTTTATTTTTTATTTCAATCATCCGGGCACTTTTGGGGGCCTTAACGTGCCCGAAAACTCTCGAAAATTGGCACGCACATTGGAACCTGCGGCCATTAGGACGCCGCTGAGGCTGGGACCCGGGCGTGGCACAGGGGCTCTACGGCGCCCCCTGGAAAATTGTCAGAAAGCTTGATGTATAGCTCACACATACTTGCACGTATTCATATGAAACTTGGTACACATATAGAACTCATTGAGCTGAACAACTTCCGCGCAGCATGTCATAGGCTCCGCCCAACAGGAAGTCGGCTATTCAGGGCTGTTTAAAAAGCGCATGCTCTGGAATTTGATATACTCCTCTGAGGATTTCCATACGATTGCCACCAAACTCGGTGAACATGATCTCAAGACATTGGGGACGCTAAATTGCGAAGATATTTTTGATATGTCGAACGGTTTGCCCGTGGCGAGGCGATGAAGTTATGGCGAAAAATGAGACCCAGGAAATGCCTAATAACGTCCACATACATTGTATGATGTAGATCAAACTCCAGTGGTTTGTTCGTTGTATGATGCCGATCGGATAGATGTGACTATTATGACTGAAAGTTATAGCGCCACCAACTGGCTGCAGGAAGTGTGTCGTTTTCAAAATGATTTGAATTCAGCATCTTATTTTTACTCGATTTGCTTCAAACTTCACCAGAATAATGTCAAAACACGGCCGATGTAAAACTGTGAAGGGAATATTGATATCTAAAATTATGTTGCCATGGCAACGTGTCAAAGTTGAAAATTCGTTTCTGGTGATTTTGAGGCAGATAACATGTTTAGAATGTCATGAAACTCAACACACATATCCATTTTAATGATAGTTAGACACTGGAAAAAGCTCATAAACGGGCGTGGAAGAGGCACTCTATAGCGCCACCTTTTGTCAAAAATGGGGGGGTTAGTTTTAGCTACAGACACCAAACTCGGTACATAAATTGTTCTTATTAATCCGGACAACTTTCTAATTTACAGTCATTAGCTACGACCAACAGGACGTCGGCTATATTTATTTTAATGTGGGTTTTTTTTTAAAACGGGCTGTAAACAAATTCATACTCCTCAAAGCAGAAACACGTAAATCACACCAAACATTTTTTCTCATGATGCCAAAATACTGAAGATGCTAAATTGCGGACGGATTTAGGATATCTTGAACGATGATTTAATGGCAATTTATTAAAGTTACAGTAAAAAATAGATTTTTTTTTTTTTTTTATCTTTTAAGAGCAGCTTCCAAACACTTCATAAAAAATTACATACACAGAACAATACAGTCTGACGATATGTGATTAATTTCATGAATTTACAATACACTATGCAGAGGAGAAAATTTAAAAACTATCAGGCAGTTGTTACAATGCTTCTATGAGTGAGAGTTCACTGTCAGCCTGCAGCTGAGTGAGGGGGTGGGGGTGGGGTGGGGTGGGGTGTGAGTGACTGTGTGGATTGAGGAGCTGGGTGAGAGAGAGAAAGAGAGAGAGGGTCTGTTTTTTTTAAATCTTTAAAAAATGCTTATAAAGCATTAAAGGTTTTCATAACACTTTATAATTAAGTCTCATTTGTTAACAGTAGGGAATGCATTAATTAACATGAACTAACAATGAAAAATATAATTTTTTACAGCATGTTAATTCTTCATTGATAGTATGAACTTACAATGAACTAACAATGAACAAAATATTTTTAATGTTAGAAAAATAGTCATGTTCAAAAGAGAAACTTTAAAATTTAATAATATATTAACACATTTTGGAATTAATATTGATCAACATTAAATGGAATATAATTATTAATGATTATATATATATAATGATAGCTACAGACACCAAACTTGGTACATAAATTGTTCAACAACTTTCGGACAACTTTCTAATTTACAGACATTAGCTACGACCAACAGGAAGCCGGCTTTTTTTTTTTATGTGTTTTTTTTTTTCAAAACGGGCTGTAAACAAATTCATACACCTCCAAGCAGAAACCACAAATTCACACAAAACACAGAACAAGACAGTCTGAGGATATGTGATTAATTCCATGAATTTACAGTACACTATGGCGAGAAGAAAATTTTAAAACTTATCAGAGATATCCTGTCACTGTGCTTCTAATGTGTGCGGTGGGTGACTGGGTGAGTGACTGACTGTGTGAGTTCAGTGAGTGTGGAGGGGGAGAGAGAGAGAGAGAGAGAGAGAGAGAGTCTGTTTAAACTTCTCAATAAAATCCTTAAAAAATGCTTATAAAGCATTAAAGGTTTTGATAACACTTTATAATTGAGTCTCATTTGTTAACAGTAGGGAATGCATTAATTAACATGAACTAACAATGAAAAATATATTTTTTAAAGCATGTTAATTCTTCATTGATAGTATGAACTTACAATGAACTAACAATGAACAAAATATTTTTAATATTAGAAAAATAGTCATGTTCAAAAGATAAAACTTTAAAATTTAATATATTAACACATTTTGGAATTGATTTTAAACATTAAAACATTGATTTCAACATTAAATGGTATATATTTATTAATGATGTAAATTAACAACAGTTAAATAATGTTGTTTTTTAACATTGGTTAATTCACAAATAACATTAAATATTAACAATATATTTTTTACTTTATTCATTTGTGTTAGAAAAAATTATTCATTTTAGTTAATGGAAAAATAAATCATTAAAAAATGCTTATAAATCATTAAAACCTTTGGTAACTATAATAATTTCTCATTTGTTAGCATTAGTAAATGCATTAACTAACATCAACTACCAATGAAAAATATATTTTCACAGAATTTAAAGTTTTATATGTTGTTCTGTGTGTGTGTGTTTCACAGAGTTGATGGTTTGGATTAACCCTTTAATTGCCGTATCCCTTAAAACCAAACTGCCAGAGGGTTACTGTGATGCTTGTGCTCGCTGGGCACCGTTTTATCGATGCCACCGGGGTGGCGTATGCTGACGGCTTGGGCCCGTCATCGCTGCTCGCAGCTATATTTATTATTTTTTTTTTTTTTTTTTTTATTTATTTTTTTTTTTATTTCAATCATCCGGGCACTTTTGGGGGCCTTAACGTGCCCGAAAACTCTCGAAAATTGGCACGCACATTGGAACCTGCGGCCATTAGGACGCCGCTGAGGCTGGGACCCGGGCGTGGCACAGGGGCTCTACGGCGCCCCCTGGAAAATTGTCAGAAAACTTGATGTATAGCTCACACATACTTGCACGTATTCATATGAAACTCGGTACACATATAGAACTCATTGAGCTGAACAACTTCCGCACAGCATGTCTTAGGCTCTGCCCAACAGGAAGTCGGCTATTCAGGGCTGTTTAAAAAGCGCATGCTCTGGAATTTGATATACTCCTCTGAGGATTTCCATACGATTGCCACCAAACTAGGTGAACATGATCTCAAGACATTGGGGACGCTAAATTGCGAAGATATTTTTGATATGTCGAACGGTTTGCCCGTGGCGAGGCGATGAAGTTATGGCGAAAAATGAGACCCAGGAAATGCCTAATAACGTCCACATACATTGTATGATGTAGATCAAACTTCAGTGATTTGTTCGTTGTATGATGCCGATCGGATAGATGTGACTATTATGACTGAAAGTTATAGCGCCACCAACTGGCTGCAGGAAGTGTGTCGTTTTCAAAATGCTTTGAATTCAGCATCTTCTTTTACCTCGATTTGCTTCAAACTTCACCAGAATAATGTCAAAACACGGCCGATGTAAAACTGTGAAGGGAATATTGATATCTAAAATTATGTTGCCATGGCAACGTGTCAAAGTTGAAAATTCGTTTCTGGTGATTTTGAGGCAGATAACATGTTTAGAATGTCATGAAACTCAACACACATATCAGTATTAATGATAGTTAGACACTGGAAAAAGCTCATAAACGGGCGTGGAAGAGACACTCTATAGCGCCACCTTTTGTCAAAAATGAGGGGGTTAGTTTTAGCTACAGACACCAAACTCGGTACATAAATTGTTCTAATTAATCCGGACAACTTTCTAATTTACAGTCATTAGCTACGACCAACAGGAAGTCGGCTATATTTATTTTAATGTGGGTTTTTTTTAAAAACGGGCTGTAAACAAATTAATACTCCTCCAAGCAGAAACACGGAAATCACACCAAACATTTTTTATCATGATGCCAAAATACTGAAGATGCTAAATTGCGGACGGATTTAGGATATCTTGAACGATGATTTAATGGCAATTTATTAAAGTTACAGTAAAAAATATATATATATTTTTTTTTTATCTTTTAAGAGCAGCTTCCAAACACTTCATAAAAAATTACATACACAGAACAATACAGTCTGAGGATATGTGATTAATTTCATGAATTTACAATACACTATGCTTAGGAGAAAATTTAAAAACTATCAGAGAGCTCTTAGACTGCTGAGTGAGAGCTCCCTGCCAGCCTGCATCTGAGTGAGGGGTGGGGGTGGGGTGGGGTGTGAGTGACTGTGTGAGTGACTGTGTGGATTGAGGAGCTGGGTGAGAGAGAGAAAGAGAGAGAGGGTCTGTTTTTTAAAATCTTTAAAAAATGCTTATAAATCATTAAATAAGGTCTCAATTCTTAACATTAGGAAATGCATTAATTAACGTGAACTAACAATGAAAAATATATTTTTACAGCATGTTAATTCTTCCATGATAGTATGAACTAACAAAGAACAATTTTTTTAAAGCATTTATTAATCTTTTTAATGTTAGAAAAATAGTCATGTTCAAAAGATAAACTTTAAAATGTAATAATATATTAACACATTTTGGAATTAATATTGATCAACATTAAATGGTATATAATTATTAATGTTTATATATATATAATGATAGCTACAGACACCAAACTCGGTACATAAATTGTTCTTATTAATTCGGACAACTTTCTAATTTACAGTCATTAGCTACGACCAACAGGAAGTCGGCTATATTTATTTTAATGTGGGTTTTGTTTTTAAACAGGCTGTAAACAAATTCATACTCCTCCAAACAGAAACACGTAAATCACACCAAACATTTTTTCTTATGATGCCAAAATACTGAAGATGCTAAATTGCGGACGGATTTAGGATATCTTGAACGATGATTTAATGGCAATTTATTAAAGTTACAGTAAAAAAGAGAAAACTTTTCTTTTCTTTTTTTCTTTTAAGAGCAGCTTCCAAACACTTCATAAAAAATTACATACACAGAACAATACAGTCTGAGGATATGTGATTAATTTCATGAATTTACAATACACTATGCGGAGGAGAAAATTTAAAAACTATCAGAGTTCTCCTGTCTCTGTGCTTCTAATGTTTGCGGTAGGTGACTGGGTGGGTGACTGACTGTGTGAGTTCAGTGAGTGTGGAGGGGGAGAGAGAGAGGGAGAGAGAGAGAGAGAGGGTCTGTTTAAACATCTCAATAAAATCCTTAAAAAATGCTTATAAAGCATTAAAGGTTTTGATAACACTTTATAATTAAGTCTCATTTGTTAACAGTAGGGAATGCATTAATTAACATGAACTAACAATGAAATATATTTTTTACAGCATGTTAATTCTTCATTGTAAGTATGAACTTACAATGAACTAACAATGAACAAAATATTTTTTATATTAGAAAAATAGTCATGTTCAAAAGATAAAACTTTAAAATTTAATAATATATTAACACATTTTGGAATTGATTTTGATCAACATTAAATGGTATATATTTATTAATGATGTAAATTAACAACAGTTAAATAATGTTGTTTTTTAACATTGGTTAATTCACAAATAACATTAAATATTAACAATATATTTTTTACTTTATTAATTTGTGTTAGAAAAAATTATTCATGTTAGTTAATGGAAAAATAAATCATTAAAAAATGCTTATAAATCATTAAAAGCTTTGGTAACTATAATAATTAGGGCCCAAGCCAGTAAGGCGCAGGGCCCTATTGTTCTTCTAAGGATTATTATTTTTTTTTTTTTTTTTATTTTTTTTTTTTATTTCAATCATCCGGGCACTTTTGGGGGCCTTAACGTGCCCGAAAACTCTCGAAAATCGGCACGCACATTGGAACCTGCGGCCATTAGGACGCCGCTGAGGCTGGGACCCGGGCGTGGCACAGGGGCTCTACGGCGCCCCCTGGAAAATTGTCAGAAAGCTTGATGTATAGCTCACACATACTTGCACGTATTCATATGAAACTCGGTACACATATAGAACTCATTGAGCTGAACAACTTTCACGTTGCATGTCTTAGGGTCTGCCCAACAGGAAGTCGGCTATTCAGGGCTGTTTAAAAAGCGCATGCTCTGGAATTTGATATACTCCTCTGAGGATTTCCATACGATTGCCACCAAACTCGGTGAACATGATCTCAAGACATTGGGGACGCTAAATTGCGAAGATATTTTTGATATGTCGAACGGTTTGCCCGTGGCGAGGCGATGAAGTTATGGCGAAAAATGAGACCCAGGAAATGCCTAATAACGTCCACATACATTGTATGATGTAGATCAAACTCCAGTGGTTTGTTCGTTGTATGATGCCGATCGGATAGATGTGACTATTATGACTGAAAGTTATAGCGCCACCAACTGGCTGCAGGAAGTGTGTCGTTTTCAAAATTATTTGAATTCAGCATCTTATTTTTACTCGATTTGCTTCAAACTTCACCAGAATAATGTCAAAACACGGCCGATGTAAAACTGTGAAGGGAATATTGATATCTAAAATTATGTTGCCATGGCAACGTGTCAAAGTTGAAAATTCGTTTCTGGTGATTTTGAGGCAGATAACATGTTTAGAATGTCATGAAACTCAACACACATATCCATTTTAATGATAGTTAGACACTGGAAAAACCTCATAAACGGGCGTGGAAGAGGCACTCTATAGCGCCACCTTTTGTCAAAAATGGGGGGGTTAGTTTTAGCTACAGACACCAAACTCGGTACATAAATTGTTCTTATTAATCCGGACAACTTTCTAATTTACAGTCATTAGCTACGACCAACAGGACGTCGGCTATATTTATTTTAATGTGGGTTTTTTTTTAAAACGGGCTGTAAACAAATTCATACTCCTCAAAGCAGAAACACGGAAATCACACCAAACATTTTTTCTCATGATGCCAAAATACTGAAGATGCTAAATTGCGGACGGATTTAGGATATCTTGAACGATGATTTAATGGCAATTTATTAAAGTTACAGTAAAAAAGAGATTTTTTTTTTTTTTTTATCTTTTAAGAGCAGCTTCCAAACACTTCATAAAAAATTACATACACAGAACAATACAGTCTGAGGATATGTGATTAATTTCATGAATTTACAATACACTATGCAGAGGAGAAAATTTAAAAACTATCAGACAGTTGTTACAATGCTTCTATGAGTGAGAGTTCCCTGTCAGCCTGCAGCTGAGTGAGGGGGTGGGGGTGGGGTGGGGTGTGAGTGACTGTGTGAGTGACTGTGTGGATTGAGGAGCTGGGTGAGAGAGAGAAAGAGAGAGAGGGTCTGTTTTTTTTAAATCTTTAAAAAATGCTTATAAAGCATTAAAGGTTTTCATAACACTTTATAATTAAGTCTCAATTGTTAACAGTAGGGAATGCATTAATTAACATGAACTAACAATGAAAAATATAATTTTTTACAGCATGTTAATTCTTCATTGATAGTATGAACTTACAATGAACTAACAATGAACAAAATATTTTTAATGTTAGAAAAATAGTCATGTTCAAAAGAGAAACTTTAAAATTTAATAATATATTAACACATTTTGGAATTAATATTGATCAACATTAAATGGAATATAATTATTAATGATTATATATATATAATGATAGCTACAGACACCAAACTTGGTACATAAATTGTTCACATTAAGCCGGACAACTTTCTAATTTACAGACATTAGCTACGACCAACAGGAAGTCGGCTTTTTTTTTTTTATGTGTTTTTTTTTTTCAAAACGGGCTGTAAACAAATTCATACACCTCCAAGCAGAAACCACAAATTCACACCAAACACAGAACAAGACAGTCTGAGGATATGTGATTAATTCCATGAATTTACAGTACACTATGGCGAGAAGAAAATTTTAAAACTTATCAGAGATATCCTGTCACTGTGCTTCTAATGTGTGCGGTGGGTGACTGGGTGGGCGACTGACTGTGAGTTCAGTGAGTGTGGAGGGGGAGGGGGGGAGGGGGGTGGAGAGAGAGAGAGAGAGAGAGAGAGTCTGTTTAAACTTCTCAATAAAATCCTTAAAAAATGCTTAAAGCATTAAAGGTTTTGATAACACTTTATAATTGAGTCTCATTTGTTAACAGTAGGGAATGCATTAATTAACATGAACTAACAATGAAAAATATATTTTTTAAAGCATGTTAATTCTTCATTGATAGTATGAACTTACAATGAGCTAACAATGAACATAATATTTTTAATATTAGAAAAATAGTCATGTTCAAAAGATAAAACTTTAAAATTTAATATATTAACACATTTTGGAATTGATTTTAAACATTAAAACATTGATTTCAACATTAAATGGTATATATTTATTAATGATGTAAATTAACAACAGTTAAATAATGTTGTTTTTTAACATTGGTTAATTCACAAATAACATTAAATATTAACAATATATTTTTTACTTTATTCATTTGTGTTAGAAAAAATTATTCATTTTAGTTAATGGAAAAATAAATCATTAAAAAATGCTTATAAATCATTAAAACCTTTGGTAACTATAATAATTTCTCATTTGTTAGCATTAGTAAATGCATTAACTAACATCAACTACCAATGAAAAATATATTTTCATAGAATTTAAAGTTTTATATGTTGTTCTGTGTGTGTGTGTTTCACAGAGTTGATGGTTTGGATTAACCCTTTAATTGCCGTATCCCTTAAAACCAAACTGCCAGAGGGTTACTGTGATGCTTGTGCTCGCTGGGCACCGTTTTATCGATGCCACCGGGGTGGCGTATGCTGACGGCTTGGGCCCGTCATCGCTGCTCGCAGCTATATTTTCTCATTTGTTAGCATTAGTAAATGCATTAACTAACATCAACTACCAATGAAAAATACATTTTCACAGAATTTAAAGTTTTATATGTTCTGTGTGTGTGTGTGTTTCACAGAGTTGATGGTTTGGATTAACCCTTTAATTGCCGTATCCCTTAAAACCAAACTGCCAGAAGGTTACTGTAATGTGTGTGCTCGCTGGGCACCGTTTTATCGATGCCACCGGGGTGGCGTATGCTGACGGCTTGGGCCCGTCATCGCTGCTCGCAGCTATATTTTTTTTTTTTTTTTTTTTTTTTTTTTTTTTTTTTGATTTCAATCATCCGGGCACTTTTGGGGGCCTTAACGTGCCCGAAAACTCTCGAAAATTGGCACGCACGTTGGAACCTGCGGCCATTAGGACGCCGCTGAGGCTGGGACCCGGGCGTGGCACAGGGGCTCTACGGCGCCCCCTGGAAAATTGTCAGAAAGCTTGATGTATAGCTCACACATACTTGCACGTATTCATATGAAACTCGGTACACATATAGAACTCATTGAGCCGAACAACTTCCGCGCAGCATGTCATAGGCTCCGCCCAACAGGAAGTCGGCTATTCAGGGCTGTTTAAAAAGCGCATGCTCTGGAATTTGATATACTCCTCTGAGGATTTCCATACGATTGCCACCAAACTAGGTGAACATGATCTCAAGACATTGGGGACGCTAAATTGCGAAGATATTTTTGATATGTCGAACGGTTTGCCCGTGGCGAGGCGATGAAGTTATGGCGAAAAATGAGACCCAGGAAATGCCTAATAACGTCCACATACATTGTATGATGTATATCAAACTTCAGTGATTTGTTCGTTGTATGATGCCGATCGGATAGATGTGACTATTATGACTGAAAGTTATAGCGCCACCAACTGGCTGCAGGAAGTGTGTCGTTTTCAAAATGCTTTGAATTCAGCATCTTCTTTTACCTCGATTTGCTTCAAACTTCACCAGAATAATGTCAAAACACGGCCGATGTAAAACTGTGAAGGGAATATTGATATCTAAAATTATGTTGCCATGGCAACGTGTCAAAGTTGAAAATTCGTTTCTGGTGATTTTGAGGCAGATAACATGTTTAGAATGTCATGAAACTCAACACACATATCAGTATTAATGATAGTTAGACACTGGAAAAAGCTCATAAACGGGCGTGGAAGAGACACTCTATAGCGCCACCTTTTGTCAAAAATGAGGGGGTTAGTTTTAGCTACAGACACCAAACTCGGTACATAAATTGTTCTTATTAATCCGGACAATTTTCTAATTTACAGTCATTAGCTACGACCAACAGGAAGTCGGCTATATTTATTTTAATGTGGGTTTTGTTTTTAAACAGGCTGTAAACAAATTCATACTCCTCCAAACAGAAACACGTAAATCACACCAAACATTTTTTCTTATGATGCCAAAATACTGAAGATGCTAAATTGCGGACGGATTTAGGATATCTTGAACGATGATTTAATGGCAATTTATTAAAGTTACAGTAAAAAAGAGAAAACTTTTCTTTTCTTTTTTTTCTTTTAAGAGCAGCTTCCAAACACTTCATAAAAAATTACATACTCAGAACAATACAGTCTGAGGATATGTGATTAATTTCATGAATTTACAATACACTATGCGGAGGAGAAAATTTAAAAACTATCAGAGTTCTCCTGTCTCTGTGCTTCTAATGTGTGCGGTGGGTGACTGGGTGGGTGACTGACTGTGTGAGTTCAGTGAGTGTGGAGGGGGAGAGAGAGAGGGAGAGAGAGAGAGGGTCTGTTTAAACATCTCAATAAAATCCTTAAAAAATGCTTATAAAGCATTAAAGGTTTTGATAACACTTTATAATTAAGTCTCATTTGTTAACAGTAGGGAATGCATTAATTAACATGAACTAACAATGAAATATATATTTTACAGTATGTTAATTCTTCATTGATAGTATGAACTTACAATGAACTAACAATGAACAAAATATTTTTTATATTAGAAAAATAGTCATGTTCAAAAGATAAAACTTTAAAATTTAATAATATATTAACACATTTTGGAATTGATTTTGATCAACATTAAATGGTATATATTTATTAATGATGTAAATTAACAACAGTTAAATAATGTTGTTTTTTAACATTGGTTAATTCACAAATAACATTAAATATTAACAATATATTTTTTACTTTATTAATTTGTGTTAGAAAAAATTATTCATGTTAGTTAATGGAAAAATAAATCATTAAAAAATGCTTATAAATCATTAAAAGCTTTGGTAACTATAATAATTTCTCATTTGTTAGCATTAGTAAATGCATTAACTAACTTCAACTACCAATGAAAAATATATTTTCACAGAATTTAAAGTTTTATATGTTCTGTGTGTGTGTGTGTTTCACAGAGTTGATGGTTTGGATTAACCCTTTAATTGCCGTATCCCTTAAAACCAAACTGCCAGAGGGTTACTGTGATGCTTGTGCTCGCTGGGCACCGTTTTATCGATGCCACCGGGGTGGCGTATGCTGACGGCTTGGGCCCGTCATCGCTGCTCGCAGCTATATTTCTTTTTCTTTTTTTAAAAAGAGAGAGGCCAACAAAATCATCCTCACTGCTTGAAGACATTTTGTATAGTTTTGCGAATTCTTTCGCAACGGATTAATTAAAACGCATTGGACTCAGTGACAATACTTGACGTACTTGACAATACGTCACGACTTACTTACAGTGTGCAAGGTCTCTGTGCGTGACGAATTTTTAAGATTGCGAATGCGAAAAAACGCATGCGAAAAGTTCGGACTCAGTGTGCAGAGACCTTAAGACTAAAATACAGTATTAACATTGTAGACTACAAATAAATTTTAAAAGAGGTACAGGATCTGTAGACTAATTAATTATAGGGAAAGGAAACTACATATCCCATGACGCATATCGCGTATCTCGCGATAGTTTCACAACGAGACTTAATATTCATCTTTGAGGATGTTGAAAAGCTTCTGACCGGCGGAAAAAATTGTTAAATGAATGAATTAGATTATGAAGAGTGACGATTTGTAGATGGTGCTTTTCCTTTAATACATACCTTACGCAATCTATTTTTCAGTTACTTTTTAAAAGTGGTGGGGACAATATCGAGCCTGGTAAAAAGTGGTGGGGACATGTCCCACCCGTCCCACCCGCAAATTACGCCTATGATCTGGCTCCATTCCTGACAGTTTTTTCCCCCTTGTTGAATAATCAGTTTTACTTGGCAAATACATTATATTGCAGGAGAAAAAGTTGGTTTGAAATAATTGAAATCTAATTTTTTGATAATGCCTCTTGGTGTATGTGTATAAATCAGGTTTTGTTTCCCCCTCACCATTTTGCTGTGCAATGTGTTCAGGTTTGGACACTGCCATCATTCAAAATATATATTCAAAAATCCATCAAAAAATAAATGGCAAAACATCTATTGCTAAAGTCTGAACTACAAAGGTTTGAATGAAAGTGACTGCGGTTTCAACACAAAATAAATCTGGTCTGACCACATATACAGTAACTTGCAGACAAAATAAATAAGTATCGTCTGTTGATTCTCAGCACATGCTTGATACTGACTGAGTGTCAAATATTTATCGTTCAGCAGCTGGGAAAAAAAATCATTCTAAGAGTGATTCCAACGATATTGTTTCTCTGTGCCTTTATAGCTGTGGTGTGGACTATTCTTTAATATAGAGAACGATTTTTTAACTATATCTTTATAGTTATCATCCTTGGTGTAAACAGGCCTTTAATGACATTAGTTACAGCAAAGGCTTTTTTTGGGGGGTGGGGGGACTATTTGTCCAAACAACAGAAGACAGGGAAACCTGCTCAAACTTCAGTTTGGTACTACTAATGCAATTCATATCAGGATAATTTATATAGCACAAACAGAGCAAAGTATGTTCCTATAAGGAAACAGGTCAGAAGCCTCTTGTTTGTGAGGACAATGGCTTTATCCTTCTCGCATCCCCCCTTATGCTTAATTACCCTGAACTGGCTGTATAATTCCGTCCTGATCTCATTGTAAATATGCTGCTGATTTACTGTGGCTATAAACCGACGCTCTGGCCTCAAGGGCGAGCCAGAGCAAACACACGACAAGCGTCTGGGTGTCAACACAAAGAGCAACCCTACACAGCTATTGATCACTTATGTTTTAATAGATTAATACAGTATAATCAAGCTTCTGCACTCTTGACAAATCAGCTGAAACAGAACAGGATTTCCCATGTTTCCCTCTCCCCTAGCAGTCATCTTTGGAGCTTCTAATATGAAATAATTATAATGTAGTCAAATAATTGCCTCGCAGGCTCATGTGTTGACAGCAGAGGCAAGAAGCTGTAACGGGCAACATGGAAGTAATTTCTCTCCATTACCATGTTTGATCAACACTGAGCAAAGTGTGGAACAAGGACGACGGCAGTAGATAAATAAGAATTTTTCATTTTATTTCTACTCTGAACACCTACATTGCATTTATGAAAAGGTAATCGCTTTAGCTTAAATGAAAAGGTTTTATTTTTTTAAATCAGGGTATGCCCTCAAAAAAGTAGACAGCTTTTTAGTGTATTACATATATTATATACATACACGTTACATTTAAATGAGTTCTGAGAATAATCTTCCAACAGGATAAGAACAAAAGAAAATACAATTTTTAGATTGTTGATATATTTTGAGAAAGTTGATATTTCGAGAATAGTCAAAATGATAACATTTCAACATAGCATTATGGGACTAAACCTGCAATGAGACTAAAAGAGTTATGGGACTAAAAGTAACCTAAAGTTGACTTACAAGTAACCTTTTCTCTTCCTCTACACAAAATTAGTATAGCTCTAATAGAGGCGCTATGGCTGTAATTTCACTCTCTAGCCCAATTAGGATGGTAATTGTTTCTCATATAGACGTCTGTAAAAATACATTTACATATCACCTCAGTGATAAAACTCATGAATTCGGATGGTGATTTATTCACAGTGGAGGAGCTAGTTCTGTGATCCTACCAACCAGAGAACGCGCTGCTCACGTGGCCAGTCACATGATTGTCTGCTGTAAATAAAATTAATTTTATTTACAAACTTATTCTTATTACTGTGTAAAATGTATTTAAAAATACTTATGTAAAATGTATTCTTATTATTCCAAGCATATTTTATTATATATAATCCTATTTATTATTTGATTATTTAAATCTCCTGTTTAAAAATAGGAAAATAGACGTGCTATAGTTGTATATAATTATATGCAACATGTATATATCTGTTTATAATACACATTTGAAAATTGTATTGCATACCTGCCGCTGCCATAATAAAGACCCATTTCGAATGTTTACGTGCTTTTCTTCTCTTTCTGCTCTCACTCGCTGTGCTGGAGCGGTTATGAAGTATTGTTCTTTTAAATATGTCCAGCATTTCAGAAATAAATATGCATGCAAATTACACCGAAGTACAACAGTTACCATACGGTGTTTGGGAGAGCTCAAAAAGGGTTTAAGCACTGAATTTTGAATCGATATCTTCTCGTAAACTCAGAGATGTGGATTCGGATGGCAATTAAATTACCACACGACCTTGATGTTTGTCAAAAAACTGTAGGTAATTCAGCCGGGTATTTTTACGGGGGTGGTGAAAGATAAACACAGACATTCTGGATTCGGACGGCAATGAAATGACCATCCCTAAATAACTACGTCCCCATGAGAAACAATTACCGTCCGAATAGGGCTTTTGTGAGAAGATAACTCACAGGGGAAGTTTAGTGAAATATCTGAACACTGTCTCAACTCACCTCTATCAATGTCCCTGTCAGGATTGTGCTATTACTTTAAAGTTTTATGAACCTGAATGTTGCTATAATGGATGCTTGTTCTCAACACTTTTGAAAATATAGGTTATTAATTGCCATCTATGATTCCATGACGTACCTTTAACATTCACAGTGGAAAAGGGCTCCTCAGATTATTCAAATGTTCTTCACACCAAGTAAAACTGGTTGTTTAAAAGAACTATTCAATTAAAGTGTCCTCGGGGAACCCAGAAAAGTTAACTCAACTGTATGGAACTGCTGCAAAATACCTCTTTTAGAACATTAATTTTTACAAGAGTGAAAGAACAGGCATTTAAGAGATAGAAAGAACAACCTGCAACCCTGCAAAATGTAGAAATGTCCACAAGCCCCCATTCACTCAGGGCTCAGTTTCTCATTAGGGTCCAAAAGCAGTTCACTCTGTTATTCCACATCCCATAAAATCATCAAATGTTGGTTCTGTTTCATTATTCCCAGTGTAACAACCAAGTACACTTGCACTGCTCAAAAAACAGCACTTCGAATAATCAAGAGCTCCCTTTATAAGTGCAATAGTTCAGTCCGGTCCCCGTGGTCTCACACCAGAGCACTCGGTGCCAGCGTGTCGCCTCTCTCCTCCTGACAAAATCCAACATCCAGCAATCTGCCATAAGAGGAAGGTCCCCAGATATCTTCTAACACTCCAACAGACTGCTGTTTGCACCTGGCCGACGGTGGCAGAAGCAAAGTATGATGGGTGGTGACAATGCAATCGTGACCTGGTGTGTGACCCCTGCATGGGTCTTTGTGCAATGGGTAATGGGACCACGAGCAGGAAGAGGATTATGGGAGTAATCCAGCCACTGTAAGCTTATCAGCACATACCATGTTTGTGTCACTATTCATCAAGCTCCTCTTTGGGAGACTTGCAGCATTAATAGCAAAGAAATAAATGAAAATACATGGCATTGAAATAAGACTGTCCCGAGGCAACCGGCAAAAAGTACAAGTAAATCCAATGCGAATTCCAAACGAGGCAGGACATTTTTCGGTTTGAAGGAGCACAGGCTTTCCGTCTGTGAATTGAAAAGTTGCTGATGGTGGTAATAAACGTTAGAATTTCATTAATCCATAACATCCCTGTGAATCAATAACAATCAATGGCATTCCAGATGCTGTTGCCCATGCAAAAATAAATATGTACCTAAATAAATGTAAATACATCTTTCGTCATTCTGTCGGAAAACGGTGTGCGGCGGTTCCATCTACGTCAAGGGAAAATTTATGAATTTACAATGCACTTTTCCTCTCACCGTCACAGACGTCTTAGTAGCAAGCTTCCCATTTAAGTAAAGTGCATGAATTAAGGAGAAATACTAGTGCAAGTAATTTCATTCTTCATCCTTCATTCCACTTTAATCGAAAAAGCCAGCACTAGCTGTGTTATCTCTTTTTCAAAGACTGCTTTATGGAAGCCTGTTTGCCCATTCAACAGGACTACCAGGGTGATATATTGCTTCCACAGACCCATGTAAAAACGGCTGAGCTCTTTGCAACTGAAATTAAACACAATGTAGAGATAATTTGATTGAGATGAGAAAATGGCCAGCGTGGTGTGATTGGCCATGTAATGTACGGTAGCGACTCGGAGGATGTGGCGAACAACAGTGGTGCAAGAGTTGTAAATAATTCATCATGCGGGCTGAAACGCTCTCCAGCTGACAGCCATGGCCATCCACCCCGATAAAAAAGCTGACACGTCAATCAGTGCCTCCACCCCATCTCCAAGAATCATCGGCACTCGTAACATCCCGATCAGCTACTGCTGTGGCCCGGTGATCATGCGAGGATGAGGCTGCCGGCACTCGTGTTATAAACACAAGCCTTTGCTCACAAAGCGCTGGATGATTTACTGATGTTTCAGCATTATGTAAAGGAAGTCTTTTTTATACAACAACAAATTATTGTTAAATAAACAGGGTCTTTGATAGACATGATGATGATGACGATTAAAATTTGAGTACTTATTGGCTACGCTTTCATGGCTAAGAAGATTCAGCGTTCTCAATTATGTTTCAATTAAGCTAAAGTGTGCTATTTTTCTTAATGTTAGTATACTTTTTCCTCTCCTAGCTTAATAAGCAGAGTAACGTTTGTAGGCTGATTTCTCCATAATGTGCAAACAGTATGTTATCAAACATCGTTCTTTCTGAGCATCCTGACTAGTATAATCAACTTTGTTGTATACGTTTCTCCTGCAGCTACTATTAAAAAGAAACAAGCCAATCGTTGATATATGAATATAAAGCCTATAAGAGAACAGAAATGCTCATATTAAAATTAATTGGAGACGTGGCATTTGAATTGCAAATGACAGGAAGACAAATGTACTGAATTGCAATAGAGGGCTGCAGAAATGAGTCCTAATAATTAGAAACAAGTCAGTCCAGAAGTCCGTGGGTTTTTTTGAACGAGTTTTGGGTTAAATGCCTAAAGTAAGGTCATGCTCAAATTTTTTTCATGTTTTATTTTACAACATAAAATACAGTACAGTACATCAAATCAGTTATACCCCAGTCTGGCTTATGGCTTGTCTCTTATCAGATGTTCATAAAGCGAGAGCCCACACACATAACAATAAAAAAAATAATATATTTAACAGTTTTGTTCCTACAGTGTGTGGAGTGCTACAATGTAACCAAGACAGCACACCAGAGTCTCAACTGTGAACACAGGAAATCTTGTGCGGTAAAATGTGAGTTTACAGTAAATAATGGCAGACGATTGGCAAGAAGAAACGGCGATAACTGTATTTGCATTCCTCTTTTACCAAAAACTGCAGAAAAAAAAGTTTGGATGGAGTCGTAAAGACAGCATGAACATGGACTTGGAGGTGAGTAATGCCTCTGTCAATTCGCTTTCTGATTGGGAATCGCTTCATTCCACAATCTACAGCTTGTTTGCACACTTGATCTCAGGGATTCCCACACACAGCAGAATTTCTGATCGGAAATATTCAACATGTTGGATGTTTACGATCAGTGTGGCCCTGACGTTCTTTCGAGCAGATTAGTCACTCTTAACACACCCCACACCAGAGGAAAATCGAATAAGATAATCTGTAGAACTATCAAGAAAATCAGGATTTTACCTTTGATTGTCAGAAGGGGATAATTTGTCTGAAATCGACCTGATAATCTTGCAGTGTGTGTCCCGATTTATGGAAAAGGTGATTGCTAAAAAGTGGCTAAATGGGACTACAGAGGTTGTTGGGGACATTAATTATAATCATGCCGAAAAAGGAAAACTCACCTCTTCACTAGTTTGCTTCTACAGCCTTGCTGTATTTATAATCGTGTTCTGGCAAATTATTCCAACTGAAACTTTCTAACTTGTAGATTTTAAATTAAGACTGAGAGAGTCATCAAAAGATTACCAATTGTGATGCTAAAGTCTGAACGACTTTGGTGTAGTTCGTTTATAGCCTAACTTCAGCTTTTTACCATTGGCAATTGTATGTTATGCTTCAAAAATCATATTTGTGGAGATTAACATGAAAAAAGTGTAAGAATCATAAATGTTTCTTGGTCACAGTTTATTTTTTGCACAAATGGTAATGTAAAAACATATTGGCTTTTTGTCGATAGAACCAGGGTGATGTTAAATTTCAGGTTGTCATCCCTAAACAACTTTATGACAGAAATTCAACAAAGGTAATGCATTCTTGCAAATGAAGTTCTTTTACTCTCACTGACAAAAATTTATATATTAAATATGATGACTTTTTTCAGAACACTCAAAGAATACATAGAAAACTTTGTCAAGACAGATTGAAAGAAAGAAAACTTTGTTAAAAATGAGTTTAATTAATGTCTTTGAAATTTCTTTGAGAGAGAGAAAGAAAGAAGCAGGAAACTTCAAGAAGCTTATATTCTGTTCTCCATTCAATCTCCTTGCTGTCCAAGTAAAACAAGTGAGATCCTAAAGAGATTTTCCTTTCCTATGGGGAATCTCATAATTATATAAGTCAAGTATATCTCATAATTAGATAAGTCACATATGAATTTATGGATTTAGAAAACCATGCTGTCTCATGCATTAAATCTTCGTTAATTTCTATGGCAAAAGGGCAGCGCTGCTCGTTACAATTCATCACAAAGACTCTTTGTACCAGGTAAGACTCTCCTTGTCTGTCACCGCCGCACAGGCACCAATGATGTCAGGCCCGCTATAAAACATACAATGAATCTGAGCAGTCATCATCTCCTGTCCTCCATTTTAAATAATGCATTTGAAAAGGCCTCTCCATTTCCTGCTACTGTGGAAAGGATTTGTCTGAGCAGCAGAAAAGTTTCTCATACGTCAATCAGCATAAGAGCTCAGCGGAGTGCGCACATCCAAATTGTCACCTTGAACGAACACCTCAAATATAAACTCTCATGTAAATGGGAAAAAAAGACACCTGGCGACTATCTAAAAGAATTTTAATGACATAACTACCTTGCAAATTCCGTTTATCATAACTTTATCATAAGCGACTCTGTTGAAGAGGAAGAAATCATTGCCTCTTGTCTGTTTAACCTTCAAACTAGATATGAACATCACCATTTTAGTCATGTATTATCTTGTCACGCTTCTGTAATGTCTTTCTTTATTCTTTATTTTGCTACTTTTTTTCCAGTGTGGATCACACAGATGCTCCAATTTCCCATTTGCAGTGTTTACCTCTTATCCAATCAGAGCTCTTAAGGTCACAGCGAGTGCCGACGGAGTTCACCCGCTGTGTTTGTCTGCTTCTGTGAAGCGTGACCTTGGGTGGAAGTTAGAGAGGGCTTGTCTAAACACGTCTGCATGTGTGTTTTGTGTGTGCCTGTACATGTTTGTGTGTGTGAGAACAGGGCCATCAGTCACCACTGTAACCTTGAGCCGGAGTGACCACAGACGTTAACGAGTTAGTGAGGCCTGTGAATCACACATAGTCCACCGGCTGATGAGAAACAGCAGCTGCGTCGTCTTGACAGCTTTGAATGTAAATAAATAAATAAATATTTTGCTGTGGTAGCGAGAGGAAGGATTGTGGAACTAATGTGCTGATTTTTTTCAGAGCTACATGGTTCAACGGTACTTTAATATTCATTTCTGAAAGCAAACTGAAAATGATCTGACAAAGCTGGTTATGCTGAAATCTTGCACCAATCAGACTAGTGTCTGTATGCAAGACTGTTTTCTGGTGGCTGATTATGACAATGTTTGCAAATGTTGATGATGAAATAGTTCTTAGGCAGAGTCTTGCACACGGGCGGGTACCCGATGGGTGAACCGCTAAAATTGGTGCAACGGGTGGAATAATATTTATGTGTCGAGTGCGGTGCGGGTAATGCTGAAGACCGTGTAAAGGCCACATGGGACACGGCAAGCAGTGGAATCGCTGTGCGATTTTTTTAAAATCTATTTATATCTCTGTAAAAGATTTTTGATGGATTATACAACTCTGGGAATTCCATTACATTTTAAATGATCTTCATTATGTTTTCAACACTCCGACATGAGCTCAGTGAAATGTTCTTTTGGTTGTTAATCTGCCTGGTAATTGGTTAAAGTTGACGCAGCTGCCACTTACAAAAAGATACAAATATTTTATCTTTGGCGGTGCCTGGCGCAAAGAGCCGCAAAAGTTTTAATAAAAGAGTTTCGTCTATACCTCATGTAGGAGATTTAGCGTGGGTGAGGTTCAGGTCGTGGTTTTTGTGTCAAACAGGTCGGGTCGGGTATGGAATAAAATGAGTGTTGATGTCGGATAACAGGTCGGGCGTTCTGTCATTTGGCCATTCGCAAAGAGCTTGACTGACCGATCTGACCAATCAGAACGCGGATAATATGCGCTGCCGCTGCTATCCACCATCTTGCCTGAAAGCTATGGCTGGTCTCCATAGAAATCCATGTTAAAACGCGGTAAAAACAATTGACTGGATTGAAACTTTTTCAATATAACTAAATATAAAGATGTGCAGAGGGTTAAGCTGTGTTGTTGTTGGCTGCCACAGTAACAGTAATAAGCTAAGAATTCCTTTAAAGTACTTGTTTTGTGTACCAGAAAACCTGTCATGTCCAGCTCTGCATGCATGGCTTGGAGTGTTAAATAATAAAATATGTTAAAACATGTGCTCTTGTCTGTGGACAAAATCCCATGAACTTCGCCCCGATCGGGAGCTGTATGCAAATGTGCACTCATCTGTTTTCAATGCAGCTAACCTCGCGCTTCATGTCATCTTCCCACTCATCAAACTATGACAGGTCCTTTCCTGCAAAAAGACGGTCACTGCGACACTCTAAAGTGATGAAACTAAGGCGCCATGTGCTTTTTTAAACAATTTTCATGAGTTCACGTTATATTGTTGACTCTGAAAATATGTAAATGCGCATACCCAGTAGCCGCAGCTGTAAACCTTCTTGCCTTAACCACAAATCAGACAAAAAAAAAAAAGGGAAGTGGTGTGTGGCCAAGTATGGTGACCCATACTCGGAATTTGTGCTCTGCATTTAACCCATCCAAGTGTACACACAGTAGTGAACATACACCCGGAGCAGTGGGCAGCCAATGCTGCAGTGCCGGGGGAGCAGTTGGGGGTACGGTGCCTTGCTCAAGGGTCTTACCTTGCTCAGGGGTCTCACCTCAAGGGTCTACACTCTAAAATGTGCAGTTTTATCACACAGCACAATGCCACAGATGTCGCAAGTTTTGAGGGAGCGTGCAATTGGCATGCTGACTGCAGGAATGTCCACCAGAGCTGTTGCCTGTGAATTGAATGTTAATTTCTCTACCATAAGCCGACTCCAAAGGTATTTCAGAGAATTTGGCAGTACATCCAACTGGCCTCACAACTGCAGACCACGTGTAACCACACCAGCTCAGGACCTCCACATCCAGCATCTTCCCCTCCAAGATAGTCTGAGACCAGCCACCCGGACAGCTGCTGCAACAATCGGTTTGCATAACCAAAGAATTTCTGCACAGACTGTCAGAAACCGTCTCAGGGAAGCTCATCTGCTTGCTCGTCGTCCTCATCGGGGTCTCGACCTGACTGCAGTTCGTCGTCGTAACCGACTTGAGTGGGCAAATGCTCACATTTGATGGCGTCTGGCACTTTGGAGAGGTGTTCTATTCACGGATGAATCCCGGTTTTCACTGTACAGGGCAGATAGCAGACAGCAGACAGCAGACAGCGTGTGGGTGAGCGGGTGGCTGATGTCAACGTTGTGGATAGAGTGGCCCATTGTCGGTGGGGTTATGGTATGGGCAGGCGTATGTTATGGACAATGAACACAGTTGCATTTTATTGATGGCATTTTGAATGCACAGAGATACCATGACGAGATATTGAGGCCCATTGTTGTGCCATTCATCCACGACCATCACCTCATGTTGTAGCATGATAATGCACGGCCCCATGTTGCAAGGATCTGTAATCTGTAAAACAGATTTGTAAAACATCCCAGTTCTTGCATGGCCAGCATACTCACCGGACATGTCACCCATTGAGCATGTTTGGGATGCTCTGGATCGGCAAATATGACAGCGTGTTCCAGTTCCTGCCAATATCCAGCAACATCGCACAGCCATTGAAGAGGAGTCGACCAACATTCCACAGGGCACAATCAACAACCTGATTAACTCTATGCGAAGGAGATGTGTTGCACTGCGTGAGGCAAATGGTGGTCACACCAGATACTGACTGGTTTTCGGACCCCCCAATACAGTAAAACTGCCCATTTTAGAGTGGCCTTTTATTGTGGCCAGCCTAAGGCACACCTGTGCAATAATCATGCTGTCTAATCAGCATCTTGATATGCCACACCTGTGAGGTGGATGGATTATCTCAGCAAAGGAGAAGTGCTCACTAACACAGATTTAGACAGATTTGTGAACAATATTTGAGAGAAATAGGCCTTTTGTGTCTTAACTCTTTGAGTTCAGCTCATGAAAAATTGGGGCAAAAACAAGTCTATGGTTCGAACGACCCATACTGCCAAAGGTAAAGAATTTATGTTTTTGTAAGTATTATTTTAAATAACAACAACATTTAAAGCAATAGAAGTATTAAATACCTTAATTAGAAAAAAAAAAAAAAATGTAGTCTTAAATTTGGGGATGGAAAGACAAGAATCGAGTTATGGATTAAATGTGCTAGTCATTTGAAGCACGCCACACGGACCTTTTATCTGCTCGGATCAAATTCAAACAGCAGCGGAGCAGAAGTTTAGAGCAGATGCGTTCACTAGAGAGCACTAAACAGTGCTGTGAGATCCAGAATGAAGCGCCTGAAATCAGCAATGGACACAATCAGCAATTTAAACAGATGAAACGGCGCTGACAAACAAACACTGTGCGAAACGAGACAGTCAGAATCATTTACCATGGATTTGTTTTACTGTAACACTAACTGCACCATGGTATTGCGACAGAAATGAGGGATATATCGAATTGTATTGTTTTTTTTTTTAATGCAGACATGTATTAAAGGAGTAATAGAATATAATTGCAGTATTTTGTGATTAAGCTAGTTTGTGCATTTATACTACTATTAGACCACTGTTCTTCATACAAATACCTAGAACCATGTAGGCCAAGTTAATTTTTATACCATGCTATTGAGATGCTATAGGCCTGTGTTTTTACTGGTTATCATTATGTATGCTGTATGGTTAATTCTAATAACTCAAACAGTCAAAATAATTTAATTTCACCATAGAAATATAAGTTTATTTTGATAATGAACATAAATTTACATCTGCATCCTAACAGATGCAATCCTGCATCCGCAAGCTACTGTCAAATGTGCATTTTTAAGAGACAAAAAAGTAATATTACTAATATTGCAGCCAGCACTGCAAACTGTGCTGAAGATACATATAATCAAAGTCACGCAACACAAGCCTATTTCATGATTTGAAACAATAGCCTATCACTCATTAGAAAAGGGGTCACCAGACTCGGTCCTGGAGCACCGGTGTCCTGCAGAGTTTAGTTCCAACTTGCCTAGCAAGACCTTGATTAGCTGATTCAGGTGTATTTAAACTCTGCAGGACACCGGCGTCCAGGACCAATTGTGGCGACCACTGCATTAGAGCATGCAGAAACTAGGAAATTAATTTTTCAATTACGATATTTATTTTGTTGAGGAAATATGAAAAATGCACGCACACACACACACACACACACACACACACACACACACACACACACACACACACACACACATATTTTAACTAATAAAACACAAAATAATCCATAAAATAAAAAAAACATATATATTACATTGAATAAACCATTTGAAACACTGACTTGATAACCAACTGAAATAAGTGAAAAATGTTATACGGTTGAAATACTAAATCTACTCACTGAAAACTAAAAAGTAAAACTGAAAAAAAATAAATAAATGAAATCTATTTAGAAAAATATTATATAAATAATACATATAAAAAAATAAAAATTTAAATTTGATATTTTGTTCATTTTAATTGGATATCCTATTATTAGTTTAATGTCTATTATAAATAAAAGTATAAAAATAAATAGGTGATTCAAAATCTAGTTAAACTACTTGGTTATCAACATGGTTAAACTAGTTGGTTGTCAACCATTGTGGCCTTAATTGATAGACAAAGCTACTCAAACCCATCATGTTTCCTCAAAACGCTACACCTTAATTGTCCACTGGAGTGGATGGTTTCCCTCCATAGTTTGACAGCTTGTCAGTGCAAGTGTGATGGACATGTGTCTCTGACTGTTCACCATACACACATCACACAGACAGGCGGCTGGTCGAACCATGTCCTCACCTCTCGCCTCACTGACACGCTCCATCATGTCTTCTGTCTGTCCACAGTGAGGCTGATCTCCTCCTGTTAAATGCCTGGCCTGGGACCCTTCACCCAAGAAAGACCAGTCGTAATCTGACTTCATCACTTCAATCCCAGACTTCCTCTGACAGGTAGCACACATGCTACTGAATGCTAGGGATGGGCATTTTCCAAAAATTTTGCATTCGAATATTCGGGATATATTTTGGAATATTCGTTTATTTAAATGAGGTTTAATGAGAAAGATGTTATTTTTAATTATCAAGTTTGTGTCACGATTTCTGAACAAGCTTATGATTATCCGTTACTCAACAATGTTCTACAACAATGTTACGTTATATTGCAAGGTTTTATTTAGGTTGAAAACATGTGTAAACAACAACAACAACAACAACAAAAAAAATACACAAAAAAAAAGCATTCAAGATCAAGCAGAGCAAGCGGAAAAATCAAGCAGACTGTTTCAATTACAGTACAGAATGTAGGCTACATTTATTGTCAGCCTATATTTATTGTGTTTAAATTGTTTCACGTATTAATTCTGAGAGAAACAATAATATTCACATGCTAGGGTGAAAGTTTGTTCCTCAGTCTGATAACAATAAGAACGCGCTGACAAAGATAACGTGTGCTAACAGTTTCTTAGCGTTTTGTGTTAAACCACTCTCCCTCTAGAAAACTTTATATATGTCTGAAGATAATTTCACTATCAGATAAACTCTCTTCTCGGCTCAATCGGAGTACAGCCGCGCTCACCTGCAGTCGTGAATGCAGTGATGGACAGCTGTCTTTCTCAGTCGACTGTGTTTGGATTTCATGATTTCTCATTGTGGTGGTGATAGCATGATAAATCAGTTTCACTAATTCATCTGATCAGAATAATTAAATTTTGTCAGATAATTTAGATCAAAGTAAATCCAAACTTCGCGAGGCAAATGACGATGTTCTGTGATCAAATACTATCAACTTAACCCGCTCCACAGAGCCACCCAGTGCATGTAGTTATAACTGCTTAGGATTTATCATGGATTCCCTACATTCACGGCCAGCAAATTAACATAGTAGAATTCGAATATTGTTTTTATTGTTTGAATAATAATTATAGACCGAATATTCAAATGTTCGACTATTCGTGCACACCCTTATTGAATACATTTGAGCTTTGTCTTTGTCGATGCTGGACAGGATCCAGAAATTATTTGCTATGCTTGTCCACTCGCTGAATTGATGCAACAAGGTTGAAGGTAAATTACATGCATTATTGCTAGCACATAATTATCCAATGCCCAATAAACAATGAAATGTTTCCCAAATGCAAACAAAGCTCATGATGCTTTCATAAAGCGTGAGAGCAGGACTCAAAATGACGTGTTTAGAGCCATCAGTGAACATTAATCTTGACACGTGTATCTACCATCGACTGTTTAATGGGTCTCTATGGGTCGTGCACAGAATCCGGTGCACAGATTCACACACGGTAATGTTTGTCTGAGCTTGTAAAAGACTCTGTTAGACTTCAACAATAAGAATAAGAGAGCATCTATTATTTCAATAAATGTGACTCATCAAACTCTAGCATTGCACACTGGAGACTTACACAAAGACAATGCCTTTTCTGATGATTTTTTTTCTGCGAAACTTCTGAAGGTTGTTTCAAACGAACCACATTTGGTGAAGCACAGTCCCGCAACTAATGTGATTCTTTATTTTGACATTATTAAATACCAGCCCTAGTAAAATATGTTCACAATTGACCATAAAACACCTGAGAAGCAGCTGCATGCTGAAACATGTCTTCTAATAGGAGCAATTTGTCTCTAACTATACACAGAATGTCTCTTGAACAATGAACTGGCCTTTAAATCAGCTTTATAGTGCAGACAAAAGACTTAGATAAGCCAGATACGCTGGTTTTATGTGACAGTTCCTGAACAAACCAGAACACTACAGCTTTAGTTCCAAGAACCGGTAATGAACGCTCACAACAGATGTTTAATAGTCTTCCCTGCTGTGGAGCTGGAAAACCTGAACACACTCACTGCAAACAAAGCCCAGGAATGAGGCTTCAAATGTCTACTGATTATTTATTTATATTTTAAAATGCATAGTGCAGTGTTCATAAAGAATTATTTTATTATTATTATTATTTTTCATTTTTGTACACACACATACTGTATACATTAAAAATATTAAATTGTAATAATGATAGCTAAAAACAGGTAATAGTAACATAATATTTATCATATTATTATGTTAATACAAATAATATTCATTACAAACCAAATATTTATTACTTTAATTATAGACCTTATGTAGCCCATTTTCAGTGCTGTGCTCTTTGTCTTCTGTCTTCTGTCTGTATTTTCACAGCGTGAAGGTAACTTTGTATGAATTTATGAATGAACCGCTTGCTTTAACACCTCGGCACTGACATTTGTTATGATGTCTGCTTTGAACATTCTAATGCATTTTAATAATAGTAATTTAGTTTAGTAATAACGTCTGTTAACTATACAATAAATAAATGCACTTTACCAGCTAATTACTCTTCAACAGCGATGCTATAGAGCTACTGCAAAAAAACAAAAAAATACAAACAAACCAACAAAAATCTAGCTGCGCACTTGCTTGTCTGATGCATAAGGTCTATACATAACATCATTCAGGGTTTTCTGAGCATCAACTCAACATGTCAGATATTTCTGATTGATCATGTGACACTAAAGACTGGGGTCATGGCTGTTGAAAATTCAGTTTAGCCATCACAATAATGTAAATTTTTAAACATAATAAAATCAAAAAGTGAGCTTAAATTAATGTCTGAGTCCTTTATGACATGCACAGAGTTTACGAAGGATATGTGATGTTAGATGATGTGATATTCAGTGTTTTTTTTTTTTTGCTGATATATATAATATATATATATATATATATGTGTATATATATATATATATATAGAGAGAGAGAGAGAGAGAGAGAGAGAGCCTTGCAAAAGTATTTTTTCACATTTTATGTTGCTGCCTTATGTTAAACTGCTTTAAATTACTTTTTTCCACATCAATCTACACTCCATACACTCAAATGGTAAAGCAAAAAAAAAAAAAAAGAAAAAAAAAAAAGGTTTTTAACATCTTTGCAAATTTATTTATTTAAAAAAAAAAAAAAAAACTTAAATGATTCCATTGCATAAGTACTCATACCCTTATCTGGGACAGTTGGAATTTAGCTCAGGAGTATTCATATTGCTTGTGCGTGTTACTAGACTTTGAGTGAAGGTAACCTGTGGCAAATTCAATTGAATGGGTATGATTTGGAAAGCCTCACACTTCTTAATAAAAGGTCCGACAGCTGATAATGCATATCCGAGCAAAAAAGGTCTTGAGGTCAGAAGAACAGTCTGTAGAGCTCAGAAACAGGTTTGCATCAAGCCACACATCTGGGGAAGAGTTCAGAAAAAAAATCTGCTTCATTGAAGGGTCACAGAAGCATGTAGTCTCTGTTACCCTTAATGGAAGACGTTTGAAACATCCTGGATTCTTCTTAGAGCTGGCCTCCTGGCCAAACTGAGCAATTGATGGAGAAGGGCTTTGGTTAGAGTGGTGAACAAGAACCTGATGGTAACTCTAGTTGAGCTCAATGATCATATGTGGAGAAATCTACAGAAGGACACTCCAACGATCTGGGCTTCATGGCATTGTGGCAATACTCAATCCTCTCTTCAGTGTAGACACATGAAAACACACTTAGAATTTGCAAAAAACCATCTAAAGGACCCTCAGACTGTGAGAAATAATATTATCTGGTCTGATGAACTTCGATTCCAAGCATCATGTTTGAAGGAAAGTAGGCACTGCTCATCACCTGCAGAGTACCATCCCAAAAGTAAAGTGTGCTGGTAGCAGCTTCATGCTGTGGGGCTGTTTTTTAGCTGCAGGGACTGTGGGACTCATCAGAGTAGAAGAAAAGCTCAATGCACCAAAATATAGAGATAGCCTTACTGAAAACCCAGTCCAGAGCATTCATAACCTCAGACGGGCAGAAGGTAAACACACTAAACACACAGCAAGAGTGGCTTGTAGACAACTCTGTGAATGTTCTTGAGTGACCCAGCCAGAGCCTGAGCTTGAACCCAATCAAATATTTATGGAGAAACCTGAAAATGTGCGTTTGCCCCCATCCAACCTGACAGAGCTTGAGAGGTGAAGAGGTGAGGAGAAGAATGGCAGATAATACATATATATATATATAAATAAATAATAATAAAAAAATATATATATATAATATATATATATACACACACACACAGAGAAAGAGAGGGCTATAAATGTTTATAAAGAAGTCTCTGATGCTCACCAATGCTATATAACTACACTAAAATCTGACAGCATATCCTTCATAAGCTCTGTGGGTGTCATAAAGACTCAGACATTAATTTAAGAAAGCTGAGAGGTCGCTAAAAACAGCTCACTTAGCAATTATCAATTCAGGTTTAGATTCTAATATGATGGGAATTGGTGTGATGTCTGAGTGGCCTCCTTTCAAAATACATGCCTGAGCAACACATGGTTCCCAATGTATTCCTGAAAAATAATTTGTACCCAAAAGGTAGCCAAGCATACCGTGAGAATAACGTTTTCCCAGTCAAATCCAATAACAAAAACAATAAGCTGCTTTAAATTTTCTGCGATGATTCCCCGGCTGAAGTGTGTCTTTAAGACTCTGAGCTCCCCCGATCAACTTATCATCCCCAGACCCAAGAGTCATTACAGCTGCCTGCAGTCTCAACCACTACTGATGGTTCCTGTCCTATTCCACGTTCATCCAAAATTGGATTTTGATTGCTTTTCACAGGATATTTTTAATTAAAGGCGAATGAGAATAGCATGTGATATTAAGCAATACTTCATGGTTTAATTCCCAGAGAGAGATATCAGAGAGAGAGAGCATTTAATGGTTTCCTTATAAATATTGCCAATTAAAACAAGTGACATTTTTCAATCAGAATGAATTACTATGACCCATAGGAAGAAAGTGACTCAGGCCAAAATAGAAAAAGCTAAAGCCTTGCATTATAGTAAAAAAGTGACTGTGTCAGAGTGAATGTATTGACACATGCTGTATTTAATCTGCCATAAAAGATGCCAAAAATATTCAATGTACCATGACATCATATCCTGCCTGGAGCTGTGAGCCTCACAGATCAACATAATGTGAACTAGTTAAATGCCGGTTGGACTGACAGATTGAAGGCCTTGCATTAAATGCCCGCTGGCTGGATTTGAGGCCCTCTACTTGTATCTGTGCAGTGCAAAGAAATCTATTAGTGTAACGGCAGCCATTTGAATGAAATGTAAGTGTGAACATTTACGGCGTTGGTGTGGGATATGTATTTATAAGTCCTTGTGTGTGTGTGAGAGTGAATGTACCTCGGTAATGAAGGCCTTTGCTGTGGCGGGGCTCATGAACAGCACAGCACGCCTCAGTGTGTCCCTGTAGCGATGCAGCTCTTCCACCCTCATGGTGCGGAACATTCCAGTGATCATCATGTTAATATTGGATTCCACCTTCTGGAGAGACACATCCATCCCCTGCTGAGACGTCTGGTCCAGTAAGTTCTCTATGCCCCGGATATCTGGACAACAACAGACAATATAATTCCAACTGCATTAATTTTTTGTGACCTGTCGCAATGTTTCTTAAAGACACAGAACGTAGAACGTCTTGGATTTATACACATGCTTACAGATTTTTTTTTATTTACTGATGCAATTGTAGAAATGCAATATTAAGATTATTTAATCTGCAGGTTACTGAAAAAGCAAGTAGTGGTCATGGCTGATCATGTGACCTCAACATGGCTGCCCCCATGAGGGGACCTGCTCCATGTAAAATGAAACAACTTCTCGGCTACTGGTGTGTTTTCAACATTAATAAAATTAAGAAAGAAAAAAAAGAAATGTTTCTTGAGCATGAAATCAGCATGATTTCTGAAGGATCGTGTGACACTAAAGACTGGAGTAATGGCTGCTGAAAATTTATCTTTGCCATCAGAGATATAAATTAATTTTTAAAATAATTAGTTATTTTAAATAGTAATTATATTTCACAAAATTACCATTTTTACTAATGTATTTTTCAGTCAAATAAATGAAGCATTGGCGAGCATAGGGTACTTTGGTCACAATTTATTTTAAGGTCCAATTCTATTAACAAACCATTAACTATGAATTTTACCTCAATAAACCTCTATTTTGCTGCTCATTAATAGTTAATTAATAGTGAGAATTGGTCACTGTACTCTATACCAGAGGTTCACAAACTTTTCCATTCCACGACCCACCTAGACAAGTAGAATATATTTCAAGACCCACCAATATATTTGAGATAAAAAACAAAAAAACAAAATGACATTACTATAAACTTAATCTTAATTAAAAGCATAATATGGTAGAAATTAAGTATTTAAGAAAAATAGCAATTTTATTTTATAGTACCACTGTAAAATTTCACTACTTATATTTACGTTTTAATTTCTTCATTTACAGACGATAATGAGTCTATGAAATATGTCCATAAAAGCTCGAAACGTGCTCGCTCTGCAGCTATGACTGTAATCTGCGCTGCGAGTGTTGTTAAAAATGCCTTCACAACCCAGCACTTTTTTTTTTTTTTTTTTTAGCAAAGCATAAGAAGAGAAGCAGAATCTCAAACAGTTTGGAAATAAAAATAATTGTGAAATAATTGTAAAAAATAATAAACAGATGTGTCTCATTTTAAAAAAACACTAAAAACCGAAATTACAAATTTACTTCAGCCAGCAATTTACTTTTGCAATGGTTGAATAAATGTTCAACTATATCTTCAAATGATTTTTTAACTTTTTTTTTCTCAATATAAACTAGTGATGATATGGCAAGGAAATAATAGGAAATTTAGTAAATTCTGTTATGTTAGCATGTGGAAATGTTTGTATAGTGTTAATTAAACCCGCATTTGTGCCCTGCTCAACCCGTACGTTACATGTGAAATGCTTTTAACAGACAGTTTATGGATTAAATGCATATGAAGGAATGAAAACAACAAATTTCAGCTATTAAAATACTTCAGTTTTGTATGTAATGGCAAAGTGATTATATTTCGTTTAGTTTTTTTATTAAGTTAATTTAGAAAAAACTTTTTTTTGTTCGTTAAATAGGCCTAAGTTTTTTTTGTTCTTAAAAGTA
This sequence comes from Barbus barbus, assembly GCF_936440315.1. NCBI lineage: Eukaryota > Metazoa > Chordata > Actinopteri > Cypriniformes > Cyprinidae > Barbus > Barbus barbus. The sequence continues at coordinate 15,778,997 of NC_136756.1, forward strand.
ACGACCAAGCGGCCAGCGGCAGACCGGCGGGATGATCATAGGTTATGTTTGATCAATTTAGCCTTCTCAAATCATCACATCTTGCCGGTTTAACGTCTCATCCGTCTTTCGGATGAGACGTTAAACCGAGGTCCTGACTCTCTGTGGTCATTAAAAATCCCATGGCACTTCTCGTAAAGAGTAGGGGTGTAACCCCGGTGTCCTGGCCAAATTCCCTCTACTGGCCTTTGTCTATCATGGCCTCCTAATAATCCCCATCCACTTGATTGGCTCTATCTCTCTCTCCTCTCCACCTGTAGCTGGTGTGTGGTGAGCGCACTGGCGCCGTTGTCCTGTGGCTGCCGTCGCATCATCCAAGTGGATGCTGCACACTGGTGGTGGTTGAGGAGAGACCCCCCCCCCCCACATGATTGTAAAGCGCTTTGGGTGTACAGCAATACACAATAAATGCGCTATATAAATGCATCATTCATTCATTCATTCATTCATAAAATAAAATCTATAGATATACTAAAACAGTTCAAGCATATATCAATGTTTAAACGTTAAACCTAGATAAATGTGCGCTGCATCCAGTAGTGTGTGCGGAGAGTCGAAGCTAAAGTGCAGGACATGGAGGCACCAGCGCAATCAATTGCATTTTTTTTTTTTTTTCAATGGAAACAACTTAAAATACGCCGTATTTTTGCTCATAAGAGTAATGCATCATTCGGAACTGTAAAGGGTCTACTTTTATTTGTGTGCACTCACAATATCAACAAAACGTCTGCTTATATAAAATAGAAAACAATGATGCGCTTTCTGCCGTCTCGTCTTGAACAGGAGCGCTTCACAAAAATGAACCGAAAGTCAGCGAATACATGCCTCACAGACATGATAAATATATCTATAGAAAGCTTTAAATTACTTCTTAACTAAATAAGTCAAATCGAAAACAAAAACTCTTACATTATAATCATAATCTATGAAGATGCACTTCTCTCTAAAGGCGCATCTAATGAGGAGATGGGAGTCAGGATCGTCATCTTCATCTTTGCGACACTGACACAGAAAACACTAGTTTATTAGTAAATAATTAAAATATCTCCTTACTACCTTTCAGGAACCCAAGGACACTTCACAAAATAATACAAGCAATTAGTGAACAAAATCTGGGGAAGTCGTGGCCTAATGGTTAGAGAGTCGGACTCGTAATCCAAAGGTTGCGGGTTCGAGTCTTGGGCCGGCAGGGATTGTAGGTGGGGGGAGTGTCCAGCGCTCTCTCCACCCGCAATACCACGACTGAGGTGCCCTTGAGTAAGGCACCAAACCCCCAACTGCTCCCCGGGCGCCGCAGCATAAATGGCTGCCCACTGCTCCGGGTGTGTGTTCACGGTGTGTGTGTGTTCACTGCTGTGTGTGTGCACGTTGGATGGGTTAAATGCAGAGCACAAATTCTGAGTATGGGTCACCATACTTGGCAGTATGTCATTTCACTTCACTTAAATACACTAGACAATCAGAGGGGACATTCAAATAAACAACTGTTGACAACAAATAGCTACAGATAATTAACAACAAGAGGTCATGCAATCAGATGATGAACATTTTCAATTTTGTCAAGAATTTTGTCATTTTCAATTTTGACAGGTGGTTCATTTACTATAAAGGTGATGTAACAAACAAACAAAAGTTGGGAAACAGAGAAGCAGGGAGGTACATTAGTTATTTACCGAATTCACAGCAGAGTTTTGTACCATTTGGAGGTGATTAATAACCCTGGCAGGTAAGCTGTTATATAAGGAGTTACAATAGTCCAATCTGGAGTTTATAAAAGCATGGATAACACTATACTAAACAATATTTCTTTCAAAAACACAAAGTTTTACACAAGGATATCAACAGGAAAAACTTAAAGTTTAGTGTCGGTAAGATTTCTTTTTAAATTACTTTAAGTGCACCTTTTAAATGCAATAACCATACATGTGTCCCTCATTTACTTAAAATAGTAATTTATTAAAATGTAAAATAAAAGAAAAAGTACAAATCAATAAAAGTGATTTATTATTTCTTTAGCATGAAAATTATTGCAAATTAATGCAACAAAACTTGTTAGCAAATAGTCATGTAAGATAAGAGCTATTTCTTCTGCTGCTGAACTGAACCTGAACAGAAATGCTGAAAGGACACAAGCAGTTACAGAGTGTTCAATCACAGCGCTCATTCAAACAGACAGTGGTGTTTGCCAGAGGTCATGACAGAGAGATTAGAAAGACTTATTTGACACTAAACAATGATCAAGCCAAATGTGACATTTGTTAAAATGAGTTGTGTGACACTTGTTGTACATTCATTTCAATGAAAAGTTGTTTAAAACATAAACAAACAAATGTGGAATAATTTAAGTTTAATGTTAATTTAATGTTCAATTACAATGACTACCCATTTTACTTTAAAAAAAAAAAAAATCACAAAATGATTTTATTTATTAAGAAATATCAGAAATTAAATCAATATTAACAATAGTACTACGTATCAGACTGAATATAAACTCCCTAAGGCCTGGCAATCTCAACCATTTTGTTTTCACTTTCACCATTACTGTGACGACCGTGTAGCACAGGAACGCATTAGCATGTGTGCTAACAGCGCTCAGGAGTGGGTGACAGCAGAAACCTGTGTAGAGCATTTATCACTGTGGTGTGGCGAGGCAGAAGTGCTGTCTCAGGGCTGCGCTAAATAAAAGATGTATTTCACAGAGGAAGAGTTGCTGCACACTCATCCCTCTGCGCAGGCGGCCTTTCCCTACATCAAACCGTTTCCACCGGAGCGGGGAGGCGTTGAGAACGCAGGATCAAAGCGTCCCTGAAAGATGGGACTGGGACGAGGGAACCGGGGGAAATTAAGGTGGGGGGTGTTGAAGGTGAGACTGACTATGTGACAGAGAAGTGAGCAAAAAAAAGAGACTCTCAGGAAAAGCATCAAATGAAAACATCTTTACTGTAGGTAGCCCTTCAGTCATGAGCCGCTAAAAGAAGACTTAATATCATGCTTATATTTTAGATGCATAACTGTAGCAGAAAAACAACATGAAATGACTGGAAAATCCATCTTAAGCTAATAGCATTAGCTAGCCCACCCTAGTCATTAGCCACAGTAGATCATCTTGCATCCGCAAAAAACAGATACCAGATGGTCAATATGGTTGTTATTTGGAACATGGTAAGATCAATGACCAGCTTGGATCCGCTAAAGAGCTAGAAAACAACTAAACACACCTATTATTTCAAACTGGAATTTCCAGAAGGGTACAAACTGTTATTTTCCAAAATACATCTGTTAAAACATCACATATTTTCAGATTTAATTGTCAGGCTACAAAACAGGATATTTCCTAATTGCAAAATCGATATTACATTACTTATCAAATTATACATATTGTAAAATACTGGGTTATAGTAGCATTGGGGAATAACCAATCATAATTTGAATTACGTAAACTACAGTCAAGCTAAAGTTTAGAAAATAATGTGTTTATATAAACTTATTGTGTTTTATAAATAAATATAAAGTTTCAGTTTATTAACTATACATTATTTTATGGAAAAATTACACATTTAAAATGTATTACTTTAAAATATATACCTATAAAATACCTTAAAATACCTTAATAATAATAATAATAATAATAAATATATATATATATATATATATATATATATAGAACAGAGGTATACTAAATAAAACACCTCATTTACATAACAAACACATACTACATAGTATAAAGACTGTGATATTATTTCCTTAGGTCAGACATTAAAAACAGCAATGTAGAGTGCTACACCGATAATCACTGGATAAAGTACCTTGTTACTGGAAAAGTTACACTGTTAAGAAAATAACCGAACTGCAATCACACTGCTGAAAAATGTAGTCAAGTTAGTATAGTGTCACTACTCGAAGTTAATTACCTCCCAACACTGCTGTAAAATTCTCTTTTGAAGTACCATTTAACTGAAATCTATTTTTTTTTTAAATTCAGGACACAAGAAAACTTGAAACAGAGTGGTTTGGCTCTTGGCTTAATTAGCAGGGTCATCGCCGCCTGCACCTCCACTGAAACTCTGTCACTCGATGCAGCTAAAAAGGGAAGATGAGGACAACATCCACAGCATGCCGGAGGAGGGTCAAAAGCACCAGTGCCTCCATCTGTGCACTGGATCCAATTTAAAGCAAATCTACGGCTGCGGTTCTGCTGGAAATCTCTTATTGGGTTCCCCTGCTAGTGCGGAGGGCAGGGCTCCAGCAGACAGCAGCTTGTGTTTATAGCGGAGGACACATAGGGGGACCCGATACGGTCCCTGTGCTGGAGTGGCATCTGGGTAGGAGCTGTTTACGGCAACGTTACGATATTGCAGGATGGGGCTGCAGAAGGCAATGGTGTGTTAATGTACACGGCTTGTTATTTCTCAGTTACGACTCTATGAAGTCAGGACATTACAGAGCTCCCATTCAAAGATGAGGAGCCTGCTTGGCTTTATTACTTCTGTCTTAACAGCAGAGGTTATAGCGAGGGAGACTAATACAAACAGACACACGGCACAGCGGTAACGCACCAATGAGACCCTTTTCCTCTGTCAAAAATACACATGTAATTATAATCAACATTAGCGTCTCCATTATTATTACAGGCTCTGCCCTCACTTTCCCTGTCAGAGAATCTCAGTTTGAACTCTAAGCATTACCAGCATATGTTACTGTGCTCAACTTTAAAATAATAACTTTCACACAAAGCACTCTGATTAATAGCTCTGCGTCATCTTGTGGAAAATTACGGTTAAACTAATCTTTTGGCAGATGCTTTAATTCAGCTTACAATGTATATATTTTAACTGTCACCTATGAACTGGACCTGTGCTAACTAGCTAAACTTTGATTTCAAACTGAAAAGTTGTTCTGTTATCTGAAGACTGTTTGAAAACTGTTTGGGAATAATAATTATTTCTTTCAATAATATCATACTGTGCCCAAACTTTTGAGCAGTAGTGTCATTTTGTGATATAAATATTTCTAAAAATAAAGTTTAAGTATATGTCTGTCCTTATATGAAGTTTATTTATTTTTCTGCTAAGCAATAATGAGATTGAATTAATGCAGAAAGTACACTGAAAGATAAAATTGCAAGAAAAACAAATATAAAATACAAAAATACAAATAAAAAACAAATGCTCAAAACATATTCAATAATACTACACCAAATAATAATAAAAAATATACATATGCACACATATACATATACATCTGTCTATACATACACAAATATACGTGCATGTTTTCACATACAATAAAAAAAGAAAATTATGAAATATGCAAGTGTAACTACAAAAAAAGACCCTAAACCTCCACCTTATATTCACTGATCAATCTATACCAAAATAAATGGTAGAAGTGGCATAACAATTTGTCCTTGCTTTAAATGATATCAAATTTCTTTGCTTCCTAGGAAGCATAACATTTATTTCATAATGATATTTCCCCCCAAATTAAAATCTTATTCTCCAATGAAAGGTTAGATTTTTGTGATTTAAAAAAAAGTAAAAGATCAAAAGGATTAACAATGCACATTTATTTTCACAGCCTTCTTTGATCATATTTACCAAGGGTACCAACAATTCTGACCACTTGTGTATTAATGTGTTAGTAAATCTCTCAATCTTGCAATATGCAATGTTCAAGAACACAGCATGTTACAAATTACAACAAAACATATTGGTTTTATCTTCTCTTCTAGTTTATTCATCTAACAGTACAGAGAATAATATTTCCCAGATTTTGGCTTTGATATGATAAACACAAACAATACAAAAGCCAGTTAATTAATTTAGCAGACATTGTCTTTATAATATAACCTTTAATATTTTTCACACACACAGTATAATTGTTTCTTCCTTTAATAGGAAAAATACACAGCTGCCTTTATATTTTAGCAAATAGGATCGCAAGGAGATCAACATATTTGGAATTCCTTGGCATCAAAAAGTTTGAAAGCCTCTGCTAATTGGGAACAGTGAAAAGGGGTCATAAAAGTCCCAAACTACTCCTCTAAAGTTTTCAGTTTACTTCTACCAGAGAAATCAACTGGTGCTGGGCTTGATTAGAGTACGTCCTCCCCTGCCTAAGATTTAAGTCACTCAAAAGCTTGACACGAGTCAATACATGCCAGTTTCCGGTTCGGTCTACTGATTACTGATTAGAGGGAACCGGCACTATTTTTGTCTGATGGGAGTTCTTTAAATCAAATTCCAGAGCTAGATAGATGCTCTGAGTGACACAGTCATATGTGGCCCGGTAGGAACTGTGAGCAGAATCCAAAGGACCGGATCTGAGGCCTGCAGCTGAGCGCTGATTGAGTGAGCTCTCACGCTGTGAATCTCCCACTAGCTGCATCCTCTCTACTGTGTTTAATGTTTCCAGTAAGCTTTACGACACTAGCGAGTGACAATGGGGGCTAAAAACAAATCTTCATGTCACAGTTCGTCTTGCTGAGAGAGAAAAAGGCAGACAGAGACAAAGAGATAGAGAATGTCCCTGATGAAAAGACCAGCTTGGACCAGCATGTTGCTTCAAGACGGCTGTATATTTTGAAAACTACATTAAGGAATGTTTGTCGTCAATAAGGAAAAGAGGAAATGTACAATTTAACATATTCTTACTTCTGACCCACCCTACAATACAGAGGGTGACTGGTTATCGTGAGAGGATAATAGAGTCATTGGCCTAAATCATTATTAATTATCTCTTCAAAAGAGGGACTCAATTTCCTTTATCTTTTTCATCCACATGTCTGTTAACCATGAAATCATCTCATTTGGACTTGCTGCACATTAAATTAACCTTATCCTGGTCTGGCAAAGTGCTAGACAGGTTATTCTAATATTATAAGTGCTACACCATAGCTATTCAGACTGAATTTATGGAAGGTGGTAATCGTATTAGAGGTCACAGACTTCACCTTAAGCAGTGAGACAACACATTATGTTGAACACATGTCTCTATTACCTACTTGCATAATCTACATTCAGAACAGGAATTCAAATTAGAACTTGACTTTTACAAATTGTACACATCATACTATATGCAAATATTATTTACATTTTCTCTGAATTAAGTAATTAACAATTGGTTGTATTTTCTCTCCATTTCTCTTACATTTACTTGTCTTCAGCTGCACTGTAATAAATAAATAAATGAAGTTGTTAAACAGATTATTGGAGATTATGAGCCAACTAGGGGACCTACATAACTCTGCAGATGAATGTCAGTTAAGATAGAAGTGTGCATTTTGAAATACCTTCTAAAAGGATGTAACATGATTGCAAAGAATCATGGATAGCAGAAAAATGGGTCCCACTTTATATTAGGTGGCCTTAACTACTATGTACTTACATTTAAATTAATAATTTGGTACAATGCACTTATTGTGTGCATACATGTTCTTACATTGTACTTATATTTTTAAAAATGCCTTTATAATTACACTTTTAACCCATCCCTTACACCTTAACCCACCCTTAGGGGAAGTCGTGGCCTAATGGTTAGAGAGTCGGACTCGTAATCGAAAGGTTGCGGGTTCGAGTCCCCGGCCGGCAGGGATTGTAGGTGGGGGGAGTGAATGTCCAGCGCTCTCTCCACCCTCAATACCACGACTGAGGTGCCCTTGAGCAAGGCACCGAACCCCCAATTGCTCCCCGGGCGCCGCAGCATGGCTGCCCACTGCTCCGGGTGTGTGTTCACGGTGTGTGTGTGTGTGTGTGTGCATTTGTTCACTACTCACTGCTGTGTGTGTGCACTTGGATGGGTTAAACGCAGAGCACCAATTTCGAGTATGGGTCACCATACTTGACAATACGTCACGACTTTTTTTTTAAACCTACCCATACCACCAAACCTGTCCCTAACCTTACCCGTATCCCACCTCAGTAGCAGCAATAGTGTGTTGCAATACAATATGAGCACAATAAGTACATTGTACTTATTTTTTTATTTAAGTACATAGTAGTTAAGGCCACCTAATATAAAGTGTGACCGAAAAATGCTATCAATTCAGACCCTTTGAAAGTCACAAAGATTGATCAATCAGCAGGACTACCATGCACCAACCGGTTATACAGTATACATTATATACATTTTCTACAATCCACAAATATTAGATTTTTTTATATTCATTTTAATCTGTGAATATACTGCATATTTTTTTTATTGATTTATTAATTTTTTTGTTAAAAGCTGAATTGTCAGCAGCCATTACTCCAGTCTTCATCTGTAACATGTTCCTTCAGAATCAATTTAATATGCTAATTTGTTGCTCAAAAATACATCTATAACAAAAATACCAAAAAGTTGAAAATGGTTGTTCTGCTTAATTTTGTGTGGAAACCTCAATACAGTGTCTTTTTTCAGGATTCTTTGATAAATAGTGAGAGTTAAAAAAAATAATCAATTTGATCCATTTAATGCATTATTTTGAATAAAAGTATACATTTCTTTCTTAAAAAATATATGACCCCAGACTTTAAATCAGTATATATTTAGCAAGAAAAAAAGAAACCCAAATCAATTGTTAATGATGCATATCATTTCAAATAATACAAAAGCCAGTTAATTAATTTAGCAGACATTGTCTTTATAATATAACCTTTAATATTTTTCACACACACAGTATAAATGTTTCTTCCTTTAATAGGAAAAATACACAGCTGCCTTTATATTTTAGCAAATAGGATCGCAAGGAGATCAACATATTTGGAATTCCTTGGCATCAAAAAGTTTGAAAGCCTCTCCTAATTGGGAAAAATCACTTCAATTTATGAAGTCGTCTAGAATAAATTTTACAGCAGAGGATACTTAACATAGAGAGGGAAACCTCAGAATGCAAACTGATTTAGCTTCTTTTTTTTGCGACTTCTGCCAGCACCACTAGTCCTGAAAAATAAGAGATACCAAGGAGGCACAATCAGTTTACCAATGAACTCGCTTTTGTCCAAGTCATCTTAAAAAGCCAAAGCAATCTAGGAACACTTTGTTCTCTCTGAAAGATCTCTTGCTCAGTGACCAGCTAATCAAATGTCCGAGGACTCTATCTTTGGAGTCACTGGTCAAGCTCTCCACAGACTTACGGCGGGGAGGAGGGGAGAGGATCTCTAAGGCTTCATTACTAAATAGCTGCCCAGGGCACATGGTCCTCCGGACATGGCTGAAATCATATCCGTTTGTCTTCAGGGACAGGTAGTTATTCATCCGCACCTTAACCTGCTGCAGCGGAGCGTGCCCTCCAGAGGGACCATCAACCATGGAGTTTTTTCACACACAACTACACTCTATTCCACCATCTTATATCGTGCTCCCTTTTTTCTCTTTAACCCACTGACAAACACAAATGCTCTGTTCCAAAATGTAGTAAACTACCTATGCAGGCAGGATTTTAAGGCATCTTATGTGTTCCAGAAAGCAGATCTTCTAATTATGCTGCCTGCTAAGATGCTTTGTTTTTAGCATTGCATGGCTGCGTCCAATATTGCAGGTATTTATTTTAATAACTTTGCAGCTGTTATAAAAGCATCTTTTATATAGTGTGAATGTGTGTATGAATCTAAACCGGATGTACTACAATTGTTATTTTGTCATTGTTGTGACCAACCAGTGTCATTTGCGTCACATCACTGTCATTCACAAATCCTTACCTTGGCTTCATGGGATAGTATAGTGTCTATCAAAGTGTCCATACTTCAGAATCTACTGGTTTATGAATTTGGACACACGACTCTGTTTGCATATTGTTTTTCATCTACTATACAGAATATCATGTTTATCCTACACATATTATTTGAGCGTCAGTATCTAGTTGATAATAGGTGGCAGTACTGCACAACAAATAAAATTCACAATAAATAACTATTATTTGTTGTTGATTGAACACTGTACCCTAGTAAAAAAAAAAAAAACCATCATAATTTATTTCAATTACATTTATTTCATACTAAGTATTCTACAAATCCATTAAAATGTTTATTGATATATCACTTTAAGACTTATTGATATAAAACAGGGTTCCTACAAATTTTCCAGACTCAAATTTCCAAAACTCTCAGTAGATTTTCAGAACATATTTAACATAAATGGTTCATAGAGCATTATTTTCAGCTTTATATTTGGATATATTTCAAGGCCTTAGGTCTCTTTAACGCATACTTTGTGGAGGCCAAGAAACCACACTGCCAAATGGGCTGATGGCACAATACACTCAATAAAGGTGCTTCACAATGCCATAGAAGAACCTTTTTGTCTAAATGGTTCCATAAAACACCTTTAACATCTGAAGAACCTTTCTGTTTCACAAAAGGTTCTTTGCGGCGAAAGAAGGTTCTTCAGATTATAAAAAGAGATGGTTCTTTAAAGAACCTTTGACTGAATGGTTCTTTGTGGAACCAAAAATGGTTCTTCTATGGCATCGCTGTGAAGAAGTGAGAAGTATAGGTGGCTCATTGTGCACTGTCCTATATGCTAAATTTTATGGTTTCTCGTGTGCACATAAAAGTCTGCATATTTTTTGTTTTTGCAAAGGTCCCTAAGGCTATATAATACGATGCTAATAATATTGTGAGAACAAACCCAAAATGCTTATTACCTCCATTTTGCATAATCAAAAGTGCATATTTGACAATCTCTAAAGAATCACTAAACACCTGCCATGAAATCTCACTTCTTGAACAATACATTTATTTTCATTACATTCCTAATTTTCTATTATAAAAACTAAATAGATGCCAAAGTCCATACTCTGCTTTCTTTTTTACATACTTTTCCAAACCCCATAGGAACCCTGATAAAACTATAATTATAGTTACTATAAATAACTATAAACTTTATTTGGAGTATAACTTTATTAACAGTGATATTAAAACACATTTTAATATCACTGTTAATAAGGATTTCTGTATCAGACTTTAAATGCAAGATATTTAAAGTGTACCTGATATATGCTTGCAGTAGTTCCACTTTCAAATATCAGTATGTCTTTAGTTGGACTACAGCACTAATACACATTTAAAGTGCAATAAGAACAAAATTACAGTAGTTATTCCAATTTAGCAGGCTTTAAGTATAGAAGTTTAGTATACTAAAAGTGCAATTGCAGTGCATTTTTTATTATTAACCACATAAACATGTAAATATTTATACAAAATAAATCTATTTCAAAAACATTTTAGTATTTTTATTTTCACTTCAACATCCATTTTAAAACATGCTTTGTTTTACCTCCCATCAATCTTTCTCCAGCTGATGTGGGTAATTAGTTTTAAGATTGTGGAAAATATCAGGCACCTTGATCAATGACAATGGTTTTAATCTTGTAGCTGGGTAACTGCCCGACTAACTGCATCTGCGGGCAAATCCTCACCCTCATCTACTCTGCTCCCGTCAAAACCTGCCATATCAAGAAACATGTTTAACGTGTTTACCCAGTTTGTTCAGTCAGTGAAATGCATTGCAAGACTAAGAGGAACACTATGAAATGCAGTGGGTAAAAGCTCAAGGGAAGATGGTTGCTTAAAAAAATAAAAATAAAAATGAATAACAGCTTGAGGCCTCTTGGACTTAAAGGCCTGTGGGAAACAGCTCAGTTGGCTCTGTGGTTAATCCGTGAATGACCAGAATCTTTTTTCCTCACTCAAAGTCATGCTACTTTGTCTCAAACACATTCAGAAAATTGCCTTAAACACATAATGAGCAATGGAGGTAATAATGCTGTATAATTTCCTCTCGGTGGTGGTAATAAGGGTGTGTTAATGTGGGGTCACTGATTGGACACACTGTGAGAGAGCTCCTTAAGGCCGTTTACTACTACATCCATAAATTGAAACTACTCACCATAGTCAGTGTCATAGAAGATAATGAACTTCTGCCAGGTGTACTCCATCACCACTTGGAAGATGACGTCATTTAGGTAGACGGGAGGCCGGACAAAGAGAGTGTAGTCGTCTGGTTGGTTGTGACTGGTGGGCGGGCAGCTAGAGCGAGGAGTGCCCGTGGTTGCCCTCTGGATGAAGAGGTGCGGGATGTGCATTGCGTCAGATAAAGACTGCAGCGACCCCGCGGACATACAGCCAATAGAGCTGACCAAGGCTAAGATACCTCTGTTCATCAACTCGCAGGCTGTGGGCGACAGAGAGAGAGAGAGGAAACAAGATTTATAATAACTTAATCTTACGTTCATCTGATTTAGCTTTTCAGAACTTCACAAAATGATAAATAATAGCTGACAGTCTTAGTAACAAAATCATACGACAGTACACATATTTGTTTTAATGGTCTCCGACAAACAGTATAAAATGGGAATGTGAGAAACTTTACATTTATTTATTTACTCATTCTTTATTGGTTTGCTGGTCTTGAGGCACATTCACACCAAGAGCGATAATTGTAAAGATAAGCAAATTAGTGTCCGCCAAGGGATGATAATGTTCTGTTCATTTTAAGCGCATGCTGCAGTTGTCATGTATAGCATTAAATGTTCAAGGTCTTTAAACTTGAGTGGATTCTGATTGGCTGTTTTTATTGTTTATCAGCTGAAAAAATAATGTTCTAGAAGTAATTCCAATTGTACTTTTGCTCTGTGTTGTGATTGTTGTGTTGTGGACAACTTTTATTAAAACTTTATAGTTATTAAACCCAGACAGTCTGGTCTGTTGGTTGGTTATCAGTTGTTCATGAAGACCAGCTGCCGCCTAGTTAAACTGGATAAACACTTGCAAGACCATTTTGAGAAATGTCTGTGTTTTATCTATACAAAAAAAGGCAATGGTAACCAAAACTGTTATTTATTCATTCATACAATCTTCGAAATATATTTTTGTGTTCCAAAAAAAAAACAAGCCATAAAGGTTTGGAACAACATGTGGGTTAGTAAATGATGACAGAATTGTAATTTTTGGGTGAGCTATAGTTTTAAGTGCAGACCAGTCTGGGAGACCCTATTAAGACCAGCAAAGCAGGTTAGCTTAAGTAGGTTTCTACAGCAGATGAAGCAGATTAAATAAAAGATGCAACTTTCTGAGAGAGTTTAATCTTTCAAACTGTTTAACAGCTAAAACACAGCACACTGTTAGCATGATAATTAAGCCACCAGCATTAAATACATAAAAATGAAAATAAACAATGTAGATAGGTTGTAGATAGGCTACTTTACTATTGTGACCAATCCCTACATAAGGTACTGTAAGAACATAGTTCTCAAGTTCTTCAATTTTCTATGACACCAGTCAAGTTCTATTTTATTCAGTCAAGTAACCATGTGGCTTGCCATCTTGGAGAAATATATTTTATGGCTCAATCCCTGAGTGTAATCACAGGCTGGCAGCCAAAGGTGGTGGCGATCAATATGTCTTTACCAATAGCTTTAATTACAACTGTGCAAATATGATTATTTCCCTTCCACTTAGAGCTTCATTAACAATTCAGCACTTTTAGAGACTCTCCCATCTGAATACCATCAGACAAAAAAACATTTGGGAGTCTATCACACAGGCTAGGGTGTTTATGGAAAAACACAAGGAAACCAGCATTCTTCAGTATAAATACTTAGTTTTGAAATTTTAATTTGATAAACATTCCATTCATAAGCACTTATATGGTTTGCATAAACAAATGCTCATCAGCACAGATGCAGCTTTAAGAGTGCTGATTGGTTACTTCATTTTTTTTTGCTGCATAAATGCTTTAATGCTTGACTATTCTGATAAAGTTGGTGCAGCGATTTCTATAATTACACTCAACAACCTACTGCATAACATCATTTTATAATGAAGCACAAATCTATTTCCAAAGAAATGAAAGTCCCTCCCCCGAATAACCTCACCCTTTTTGCCCTTGTTCAGTTTGTGGCTCCCGGATGTGCAGTAAAGCTGATGTCAGACATGAACATTCATCTCACTTGACTAATTTTATTTAGCATAACTGAAGTTGGGGAAGGTAAAATGCAGCATGTCGAAGTGGGCCATGGAGCAGTCTAATTTTGCCAACTCCGGCAAAAAAAGAAAAAAAGAAATGAAAGTGTCAACCAGGGGCAGAATGAAAGGAAGGGAAGACGCAAACAATAGTGCTGAAAAAGCAAACTGTGAGATGAAATGGACAATTGAGGTTCATTGGAAAAAATTTCCTCTACCTACTGTGTGTTTTTTTGAAACTATACTATATGTGTGGTTTTCTAACAAAGTAAACTTGCTTGGTAGCTCACCTGGTACAGCACTACACTTGCAATGCAGAGCGCTTTCATGAACTCTGATCAACATCAAAGGAGATCAAAGTATAGTAAAAGCAAGCTAAAATAGAACGGTTTTCATCTTACGTTTGTTTTGGTTAACACTGTCGGTTAGGTATAGGGTAGGTGGTACATTATGTTCAAATGCATTAACCTTTTAGAGCCACTTACCTGACATTTAATTTACGGACTGCCGCAATACGCATCACAACCAACGTAATGAACTGTTACCAGATTCAAGTTCATCTGTTTTGAATAAAACTGAATGCACCTTTACTGTCCCTCACTAGACATTTCACTTTGAAATTGTCATGAAATATATAAGAAGCAACATGATATTTTTCAGAAATGTCGATACTAGCTTTTTGAAGCTTTGATGATAAGCATGTCTGGTATCAAAGTAATCTTTGTGTAAATGTTGAATATTTAAAATTATTTTACTTTTGTTCTGAAAAAAAAAAACACATTACTTGACTTAAAGGGATAGTCCATCCAAAAATGAAAATCATTTGCTTAAGATCATTTACTCACCCTCATATAATTCCAAATCTGTATGCATTTCTTTTTTCGGCTGAATACAATTCTTAACCAAAGTTTCAGTACCAATTAACTTCCACTGTGTGTTTTATCCATAGAAGTCATGTTTAGTTGTTTAGTTACGAACATTCTTTAAAATATCTTCTTTTATGACCACAGTAGAAAGAAATTCAGGTTGGGAACAAAATAACAAGGATATCATTACAAAATCTTAATTTTTGGATGGACTATACATTTAAGGCCTCAATAAAATGCTAGCAACATTTGAGAATGAAAGTGATCTGTGGATCAACCAGTTAGAAAGAAAGATTTTGAGTTGAGTTAATTATGAGTTATGAGTTAATTGAAAACATGCTTCTTTTAAAACAGTCCATTTAAACTCTGCAAATCAAAAGGAATTGCCAATCATTCTAAAACTATACCATAATGAAACATTCACATTTGATCCCACAAAATGTGTGGAATTATAATGATTAACTTAACGCATGCAACTTAATTGATTAAATGCACAAGTTTTAAGCTGAATAAGCCGAGCTCCAGTTAATAAGATCTTGTTTAATGAGGTAGAGCGTTTTGCACTGCCCCACGTTATGGATTGGACTGACTGAAAATGGAAATGCTAATCCTAACTTATTAAAGCACTTCTGTGAATTAGTGCTATGATCTGTCAGTGATCCACATTCCTCGTAGGTCTTGCTAACTATGTTAGCGACAGGCTGCATTGATCAATCATTACAAATGAAGTCTTATAATTTAGCCATTTGTTTGATTACATATGATCCCATCAAGTCTTGACCGTTAAGTCTTGAATATTAAACCTTCAATTGAAGTTAAAAACACAAGCATTTATATTTGCACAAATTCACACCAGGGACTGCATTATTCCCTGACATTTTCAACACATTGCAATAATGTTCAATTAAAATTAAAATAAAGACTTTTTTTTTTTTTTTTTTTAAGTAAACAGTGATATTCCGTTTAAGGGCATTAACTTTACTCTCTTTATTCTTAAGCCTGATTTATTTCAGAGAGAATTGCTTATCTACAATATGTTGGATTAGTTAAAAAAAGCTTTTTTAATGATAAAACGAAATTCCATAAAGAGTGCTTTCTATCACTGTGTTTTTGAAGTTGACTCAGTTAGGATGTTTACTGTTAATTAGTGTAATTTAGCATAAGTAATTCATGTTCAATATGTTTCTTCCCAACCTAACTGTGATTGTGTTGATTATAAATAAGTTATGCACTGTTCATTTCCATTTAATTAAAAATACAAAGCAGACAAATAGTGTTTAAGTCTCTGACATATCTCCCAAATTAGTACCTGAAGTACCCTCCACATTCAACTGATGCACAAACATTAAAGTTTCCCTTTAATAACAAGAACAAATATTTCATCTGGGAGACTCTAAATCAATTCATCTTTATTCATTACTCTCATAAACATCAAAACAAACACTTTTAATATTTTACATGAATACAATTTTGGTATTTCTAATACAATTTAAATAACGTTTTATTTTTAAAGAAATAACTAATTTAATTAAGCAATGATACAAAAGGGGATAGTAAAGACATTCATAATATTATACTTATTTCAAATAAATGCTTTTCTTTTTAACTTTTTATACATCAAAGAATAAAGAAAACAGTATTACCGTTTCCGCAACAATATTAAGCAGCAAAACTGTTTTCAACATTGACAATATAAGGAACATTTCTTTATCACCAAATTAATATTTTACTATGATTTCTGAAGGGTCATGTGACACTGAAGACTGGAGTAATGGCTGCTGAAAATTTAGCTTTTAAATTAAATTATACAAATAATATTATCATATGTTAATATAATAAAATAATATTAATTTATATATTATAACAATCTAAAATATATTAAAATAGAAAACATAAAAATTGCGCTCATGGGTATTTGAAATAAAACTTAATATTGTAAAAATATTTAACATTACTACAATTTATTTAGATACTTTTAATCAAATAAATGGAAACTTAAGGAGAAGAGATTAAAAAAATAAAAAATAAAAATAACATACCAACATCAAACTTTTGAACAGTGGTTTAACAGTCTAAGAATTATCATTTTATTTATTATTTGTCCATATTCAGATCTTATAAACAAGCGAATTAAAGTTAATAACTAAAGTTCAAATCAATCAATCAGCCAATTCATAAAAAAACATACAGCATAATTCATATGTGCATTGGACATCACTGCATCAAAATCTTTATTTCTGGACCTCTCATGCAGTCCTGAGTTCCCAATAACTTAAGGATGTGCAAGTCTTAGCAAGTCCATAGTGCAACACACAAATCCCATCTGAGAGACCCCACAGACTCCTGACAGATCAACATGAGCGAAACCTAATGTAAATTTCAGCTGCTGCTGTCATGCTCGCTCTACTTTTTCTCCCAACATGCTCACATCCTCCCTTGCTCATACCTGTGGGTGTATTTGTTCACTCCTAGTTTGAATAAATACACCTTTTCGGATTTATAAATACATGCAAAAGCAGGAGAGATGAAGCTGAAGACAAAGAAACACAGGGAAAAAAATGTTGAGAGATCTGGTTTAGCACGTAGCCTGTGGCCTCTCACACCGGTCTATTTCAGGAGTCCTAAATGTTTCTTGTCACCACTTAGACACGCACACAAATACACACACACACACACACACACACACAGAGAGAGAGAGACCCTTCTCTCCCCTGAAAATCTAACACCGTTGAGCACTCCAGATAAATTTGTCCCAGGAGAGCACTGGCTTTTCTTTTTATAGTGGAGGCTTTTGCTGCTGTCATTTTTATGAGGAAGATTCGCAACTCATCCTTCCTTCCTCTCTCTCTAGCTTAGCCTTGCCACTGAAAGGTGTTTCATTCTTATCATCAGAAGGAATTGGGCACAGTGCTGGCTTAGAGCAAATAGATATTAGATATCTTTAGATTTGTCTTCAGCTCATATTGTAATGTTTTCAATTGCTTCTTTGGGAATTAGATACTTATCAGTTGTTTAATTAGAGATAGAAGTGCTGGACATTGTTCTCGAATTACCCAGTGAGCGTGAAACCATTTTGGGGAGGACTGAGAATTTGTTAGCAATGTCTCCCTCATGGTGTAATATTGAGCAATTTATTTATTTATAATTTCAGCAAGTTACACACTTAAAGAGAACATGGAATAATTGTCATTTTTTTGGTGTTATTGTGAGAGGCTAATTGGTGCATGTTACACCAAATTGCTATTTATTTATTTATTTATATTTAAAATAAATGTGACCAATTGATGAAATCTGCCATATGTCACTAGAGAGAAGCATTTCACTGTAAGATTTAGTATTGATAATACTTTCATTAAACGTTACGAGAGCAAAAAATATACAAATATAATAAATTAATGAAATTATTTTTATTACATGCATATGTTTTATTAACATGCATTTAGACAATTAAACCCTCATTAAGAGACTTGTTACTTTCCTAAATGAATCAGTGTTTTTAACAAATTGGTTAAATGAATCATTCAATGACTCTCTCGTAAAGACATGAATCGATGCTTATGAACAAATCGGTTGAGCAAATGATTCAATGGCGGCTCACAAACAAACTTGCTGTCCCCTAATGGTGTAATGATGGTCTGCGTGGAATGCACAAACAAGTTCATGCACTACAGGCCTATTGTATATACATTATATATGTACTTAAACTGTTATTAAGACCTAATTATTGCCATCTCTGTTTGAAACCTGGAATTGCAGTTATTTGCAATAATTATCATTGCCATTATCATCTTTACATGGCTTGTGCATCGCCACGACTCCTCAGTGTGGATGAATCTAATGTTTTGAGGTGTATGTGTGGCTGTCAGTCACCACACTAGTGTGGATATTCACTGTATTTCATAATCACAGATTCATTTGTACAAGTAAGCAACATATCTGCCACTTTTATTCTATTAATTATTATTTAATTCTTCATTGTTTAATGCTTCATTGTAAGAGAAAGTTCTGAATGCTTCATTGTAAGAGAAATATAACACATTAAACATTTATTTGGTAATTCTGAAACTTATAACTTTACATTATGAATCCAAGATAAATGTATTTCATGTCAGATATCAGTAGATTAGTAAATGAAGTTGTTTTTTCTCGTTTTAACAAGTTGTATCCCATGTTTTCAACCAGATTTCTCCACCCAAAGAAAACGGAACCAAATGCCAATAACCATCTCTGCTACAACCTCAGTACGCTTCTTGTGCGGCAGATGTTTGCCAGCGCACTCTGCGAGAGCTGTTTAGAAATGTGCTGCGCAGTAAGGGAAAACGAGTCAAACAGTCCCAGGTGGGAGAGTCTCCAAATGTCAGGATGTAAGTGTTTGATGAAGGGACGGTCTCGCGGCATAGACGGGATCTGTTTCGGTATGCCTGTTTGTGTAATGAAGACACGTGCGCAGGTTAGCGCGCCAGCTGGCTGCATACGAGAGGATCAAATCAATGCGGTGCTGCAGGCACACCTAGTGCTGTGCACTTAAAAGATAGGTATAAGAAAAGCAACCACGGCCAAAGAAAAAGTCAAGGAGGAATGAAGTGAAAAAAGAGCTGAGGGAAACTACTCTGAACTCCCAAATCCCTGCGGTTAAACCGAGTGGGTTCCTATTTTGAAAGGGTGTTCTTGTGTGTGCTCCCTGCTGAAAATAACAGCCTGAACTGGTATAGGCTGGACTAGTTGGTGTTCAGCTGGTTTACCAAGCTGACAAGTGGCAAAATCCAGCAAACCAGACCTGGTAATGAGATCTGACTGGTTTAGATGGTTTCTTATCCATTTTTTGTGAGCCTGTAGCTGTGTGTTCTCCAATATGACTGACCAGATCTGCAAAGTTTCACCCCTGATTGAAGCACTGAAGAAGTCATTAATCAAGAGTGATTCTCCACATGCTAACATGGACGGAATCAACCTGTGACTCATTAGAAATCTCCTCGGCATCCATCCTCCCTCTCCTCCTTCTCTTTCATCTAACTCCATTCATCTTCTTTAGCTCTCGCTCTCTCTCTTTCCCCTGCAAGTCTCCGTACTTACCTGCCTCCTCTTATCTCGTCTAAGGGCTGGTCTCTGAACAAAGCCCCTCTGCGGTGATCGAAGGAGAGATATTAAACAAAGAAAGGGAAGAAATCAGGGATTTCTAAATTAAAACAAAGCACCAGATGCCACAGATCTTGTCTCTAACATCTTTATGTGAAGAAAATATGCAAATCCCTCCTCCTTTGGGATTCATCAACTAGGCAGTTGACATGATGCAATTTTACTGTATATTCAAACAAAAAGGCCATCCTTTCCTCATAGTTTTTTGTATCATTTGTTTGAACAGCAGAAAATGGTGTGTGGGTCTTAATTCCTAGCCAAATAAATAAATAAATGCATTTAAAAAATATATATTTTACAAAATTGCCATTCTAAAGGGCAGTTTTAAGGTCAGTGGATATTCAGAACTTAGTCTAGCTTTTATTATTATTATTTTAGAAGTATTGGTACACAATGTATTTTACAATAAATGTTGAAATGTTGTTTTTAAATGAAACGTCTATCTTATATAACTGAAGCTAAAATTACAAAGGTCCATCTAAACTCAGACATACATAAATGATATCAAATGTTGTGAGTTTATTTCAAGATGCAGCAATTAAAAGAACGCTGGACTTTGATGTATTTCAGCTAAGCAAAAATCATAATTCTGTACAGCCAATGAAAATAGAATTAAAAGAGATATTTGTCCTTATGAAATGAGACAGAAAATTAGAGTACAGAGATAAAAGGGCAACTCTAAAATACAGATACAATTTTTAATAAGAGTCCAAAGTAGTTTGGAAAAGAACTATTGATGTAAAATTTGCTGTCATTTAACTTGTAATGTTTAAAAAATAAATCATAAAATAATTAAATAGATGAACAAAGACATTAAAATCATGTGCGATGTGACATAATAGAAAAAGTTATTTTCAGCATTGTTAAGCATAATATAGTTTAGAGATTTAACCATTCTGTGGATGCAGCATATGGCAGGCTACTGTTGGCAACAATGTGGGAAAATAATGTAATATATTGAAACATCCCACACATGCTATATTCCATCTAAAACTATATTAGAATTCATTTTCTATTTATTTATAATTGCAATGCATGCGATTATTTTAACCTCATGTTAATTGAGGGCACTGCAGATTAATTTAAATGGAACAGTAAAGGCAAATAGATGATTAAAACAGTATAAGTAAAAAAGAAATGTAACTTTCAGTTTGCAGAGTGACGTATATGTAATTTTCCCAGACATGCCGTGGCTGAGACTTCTGAACTGCCTAACATATCCAGGTTCTGGCTTTGATTTCCTACTGTGTTCATGCTTGCTTAAGGTAATGACTGAAAAGTAGTGTGACCAATAGCATGCATGAATTGTACATAATCGACCGATCATGGCATACGAGAAGGTGAGATCTAGAGATCTGCAGATCTGTAGAGAATGGCCAAAGCAAGATCATTTAAAAGAATCTGTTAATTCTCATAACCAGTTACAAATCAAAATGATGTGATCTTGATCGGACCACATTTATGAAGTAGCCTATGTTTTTATGTTTATGATTCTTTTATGTTTATGATGAAGTAATAGAGGGAAAAAATAAAAATATATAATAATAATAATAATACTGCAAAACCTTGTTCATGATAGAAAATAGTCAACTTCTCATTCAGACTAATGTTGTTGGCATACACACCCTTTCTGAATATAACAACAAAAAATTTACCTATTTTGACTGAGGTTATGCAATGTTTCATTATACTTTGCTTATAGGTATTCAATTCCAGCAGCTGCTATGGAAGAGTAAGTGTGGGAAGATCATTTATGGGGCCAAAAGACTTTGACTTAACCACAATGAGGTTATGAGAAGTGCACCTTTGCTGAAGAAGAGAGAAAAGAGATGCTTTGAACAGATTTGGCTGAGGGCTAAATTCATACAAGAAAAAAGCAACCACTCTTCAAACAGAGCAATGGTTCCAAGGGACATATTTGCTCACTGATTTTAAACATTGAAAGGGCAGAGCATTGTGTGTGTCTGTGTGTGTGTTTTAATCAGAAGTGCAGGTGTGAGTGTGTGTAAGGACATCTTTGTCATAAATATGGATGTGGAGTTGTGTCTTCTCTCTGGCAGCATGCCATCCTGCAGCTCAGTGCTGATTTGTCTGAAACCTCTACAGCATGTCCATCGCCGACACAAAACAGGAGGTGACATCACCACTCTGTCCACCACAGCACTCATCAAAGCATCATCTGATGTCAAGTCTATTAGTCCATTACCCTCACACATGGGTCTCAACCCCTACTCACTGCAAGCAGCTCTGAAGCTATCGCTCTGCACTTTTTACCCCTTATAAAAGGAGAGAATATTATATACAGCATACTAAAAGACATAAATCACATAACACAAATTATTCTATTTATATTGTAGAGTAACTATAAGTAACTATACTACAATATAAATTCTATTTATATTGTAGAGTAACTATAAATATATATTTACATTTTGTCTTGTAATACACACAACAATGCCATATTATATATTATACAATACTGTTCAAATAATATTATACTAAAAAATTATTATTGTGTGTCTGTGTCTCTATATAAATTTAATATATGTCACAAATATATATAAGGTCACTTGTCACTTGTTCTAATCCGGTTCGTGGCCTTCCGTCCGACTGCCACAAGAGGTCGCCTCTCCATCATATTGACTCTCACACCACACATCACACTGGACTGCATTTCCCATCATCCATTGCACTGACGACACACACAGCTGATTCCACTAATCACGCTCACACCTGAAAATTATCACACACTATCTCACACTCTTTATAAGCCTTGGGCTGTATCCGAAATCGCCCCCTATACCCTCATTCACTATTCCCTACATTAGTCCACTCATACAGTTCACTTGAAGGAGTGAATGAAAACGAGTGAGTGAATTCTGACACTAAGTGCACCGGAACGACTGCCGCTTTTGCATAGTTTGCTTGCTGTTAAATAATCATTTGATACGGGCAGCTACAATAGTAAGATTGAAGGATATATCTTGAACTCTGTCACGGAAATTATGTATAAACTCTAATAGTCAATTTACAATTAATTTGTACCTGTGTTGTATTACGCCGTGGACGAGTGCTTCTAAAATCAATGAATGGATGATTCAGCTGCGGGCGCATCTTCTGGTGAGACGCGGGAATTGACTCGGCGCGTGACTCTCGCAGTGCATTTTGGGGATTCTCTAGCCGTTGAGTGTACATCGGTTATACACTCGTTTTTGCGGTGCATTGTGGGATTGAATGAGTGCACTCGAGAACATCCACTATGGTTTCCAACACCACTTAAAATGGCTGTCCCCTCAAATTTGTGCACTATTTGAGGGTGTAGGGGGCGATTTCAGATACAGCCTTGGACTTGCTTTCTCTGACTGTCCAGTATTGTTCTGCGTATAGCACTCCCCTACTGTTAGCTGCCTTACCGTGCCATTCTGTGTTTTTCTGTTTAGTTCCAGTATTGTTCTGTGTTTAGAACTTTCCTAGTTTTAGCTGCGATACGGAACCCTCTTTGTTGTCTTGCCTTGCCTTGTGTGTTTTCTAGTGTTTTTCGATTCTTGCCCATGTTTCCTGGATTAACCCTTTGCCTTGCCGTTCGGACTCTGTTTGCACCTCTCTTGGACCACTGCTCGTTTACCTGGATTATCTCTCTGCCTCACCCTGTTGGATATTGTTCGCCGATCAAAGACCCCCGCTTGTTCTAGGAATACTCTTGTGTCTTGCCCGTGCCATACCTGTTCGCTGTTGTTTGATAATCCTGCCTGTTATTTGACTATGTTTATTAATAAAACCTTGCACATGGATCCGCACGTCTCACGTCTTGTTCGCCCCGTTACTATATATATATATATAGTATAATATATATAATTGGTAATTCACTATTAACTATGACTTTTCCCTCAATAAAGTCCTAATTTACTGCTAATTAATAGTTAGTAAGGTAGTTGTTAAATTTAGGTATTGGGTAGGATTAGGAATTTAGAATAAAGTCATGTAGAATAAGGCATTAATATGCGTTTAATTAGTACTAATAAATGGCTAATATTCTAGTAATATGCATGCTAATAAGCACCTAGTTAAGAGACCCTAAAATAAAGTGTTAAATTACCATTACCATTTAATTAAATTACCATTACCATGCATATTACTAGAATATTAGTAGTAATTAAGCACATATTAATGCCTTATCCTACATGACCTTATTCTACATCCCTAATCCTACCCAATACCTACCCCATACACATAATGTATATGTATGTGTGTTTGTGTGTGTGTATATATATATATATATATATATATATATATATATATATATATATATATATATATAGTATATGAATTAGAATGTCTAAAATGTAGGCTTCTTCTCAATGTTAACTTCTTGTTTATTAAACTGTTGTTGTATAAAAAAACTGTTGGTGTATGAATAGCACCAATATAGGGAACAACAGCGCTATTGTTTGTGAGATAAAACATTGTGCGATATAGCATATTATAGTAGGTTACATTAATATTTAATATTATAATAGTATGATAGCAAAGCGTTTTTGTATTTTTCTATTTTACTTCTGAGCTATTTGCTTTTTTGTACAAAGATACAGAGAGCGGAGACAGGAAACCATGGGGTAAAGAGTCTCTGCTTGGAAAATGTCACAAGCCGCATTCGACCCGCAGGTCATCTGCGTAAAAACACCAATGCATGCTGCACCCTCCAGGCCACTTCTCGGAAATTTAAATAGCATTTTTCATGGTTTTGTCTGGTTCCACCAGGCTACTGGGGTGCAAATAGCCATGCTGTGTGGCCGGTGCTATTTACACTCAGTGCAAATAATCACTCCGTATTTTCCCCGTTTCCTGGCCGAGAGCTTATTTGACATAACAAAGGTACATGTGAGCTGAGAGCGCAGCTCTGCAGCCAGACTCAGTTGGAAAGATGTGAATGTGCGTGTGTCTGTGTATGTGCATGTGTGTGAAGGACAAATACAGAAAGCAGAACGCTTGGATGTGACAGAAAATAGAGAAGGATTCAGACAAGAGAGGATGAGGAACGTTGGAAAGAGCAGAAGGAAAAGAGAGAGGTGAAGAAAAAAATGCTGATAGGGAGTCGAAAAAGAGCGATTGCACCATGGTGGGTCCGCGACAGATGGTCGGCCGCTGAGGAATGAAAGAAAAGGAAGCGGTTGGGAATGATGTGTCCCTCTCATCATTTCAAGCTGAAAGCAACTATCAAACCTCTGTTTCATCTTCTGGAGAAAGCAACCGTTGTCCTGTTCACTCTCTAATAAATCCAGCAGTGCTGTGATCATGCACTATCAAGCCACGTTTCCATTACCTTCACTGTAGACATTACTATGATCACTGGAACAGGGTAACTGCGAGGCCGGGTTGTTGTGAGGACAGCGACGCTCTCGTTTTCGGCTTTGGCCCTCTCTCTCTCTGTTTCTCAGAACGCGATGTTCTCTGGAGAATGAGCTGCAGTTTATTGTGCACCTCAATGCCGCTGAGCATTCAGCCCACTCCTCCAATACAGTGGTGTTCTTGAGACTCAGAAGGAGCATGTGTGCAGATGTGACTCTGTTGAGGGTTGAGTGTGTGTGTCGGACCAAAAGAAAGAGAATCCTGAGTGTTTGCATCGGAGGAAAGAGAGACAGTCTGAGACATCGTCCAAGATTTCCAAAGAGGTCAGGGGGTTATGGTGAGCTGAATGAAAACTCGAACATCTCACCAAATACATAGAACCTTGACCCATTGGCTTTCTACTGTCATCAGCTCTTCTCTACTGTTCCTGCAGCTGTCTGTTTTTCCCCTCATAACCTCCAAACATCACGTGATCCTCTTCTCTCACAAACATTTGGCAGTTTTACTGTTTTTGTTCACTGTTTTCTTTTGTTCAGGCTCTTCTAATCTGAACTGCAGCCTACAGATCACCCACAAACTGGTAGTTTCGTTCTGACTGGCAGGTGCTATGCTTGCAGAAGTCTAGGACACCTTTGATGTAATTTTGATACAGTTTTCAATTGTTTTTATATGTACCAGCCATTAAAAATCCAAAGTAATGGTACTAGACTTGGTTGTAAGAAAGTCCGGTTATGCGAGACAAAGGCTTTCCTGACCCTAGAAATCACACAGAGGCATTCATGAGCAAACCATGCCTTATAAAAAGTTATTTGGAGAGAATGAGATGATCTTATGACTCTACTCTGCCGAATGCTACTGGGAATCATACACACAGTATAAAGTGTACTCAAGGCCATGTGTTAAGCCAAGTAATACACAAATCTCTTCCTTACACAGGCACTCAAGCACGTGTACACGCACACACACGCTTCAACACATGCTCATGCATGCACAGAAAAATGGCCCTCGGGAAGGCAATGGCATCGCTAGCCACTGAGGTTGAGAGTAAATGCAAACACAATGTGCAAAATTGGGATTTGAAAATCAAAAGACAATGGCACGAGGACAACAAAATTGGCAGCCAGTGTCCATCATGCTTTTTCACTGTAAGAGGCTTTGATACTCAAATGACTTTCAAGCAACATGGGTAGATAATGACACAGTATAAATCAACCAGAATAAATAAAGTCATAACTGTGTGATAGAGTCTCAGTGAAATATACAATTTTGCATAAATTTGAAATATTAAATGACATTGACCGTATTAGGATGCATTTTTAGAGATCTAATCACAACTGGTCAGTTGATAATAAATATTCTATAATAATAATAATAATAATAATGTTATAAACTTAATACAATCATAACATAAAAGCCAAATGATTTATAAAGTCACAAATATAAAAAAGTTGATTTATCTCCCGTTTACACCTTGCATTTATATGCAGTTTTATTGATCAAGCAAACAAACAAACAGCCAAATATAGATAGATAGATAGATAGATAGATAGATAGATAGATAGATAGATAGATAGATAGATAGATAGATAGATAGATAGATAGATAGATAGATAGATAGATAGTATTTATTTAACTCTTAGGCTAAAAGGCTTGCTTGTAATTGTCCAAATTGTTATTTATTTAAAGTTGCATTTAAAATCCAATATGCCACAAAAATCTGAGCCGGATGACATTCTGTATGACATTCTGACTAGCTGCACCTGTTCCACTATTGATTTGCACTGCAGTTCATGCTACAGCTCTTTTACCCTTATTCCACCAGAATGTCAAAGATGCATCAATTGTTCAGCTTTAATGTCTCAATTCCACATTTTATTCCAAGAAACACCTGTGTGGAAAACACTGTCTGTATTTTTCCTTCTGTTCCATCACTTTAAAGCTGTTAAAGGTAGGTTTGGCACATCTCTAGTCGGATCGATGCGTTAGATTGCTTGTCTTCTTTTTTTACAAACCACAAAGTGTTCAGGGCACTGATTCAGGTACAGTGAACAGAGACTGCTTCCTATTGGCATTGATTGCTGCTCATTAATTGTCTAAGCCATAGGTAATTAACTACAAAAAACACCACTGCATCCCAGACAATGCTTTCCATTATGACAAAGAACTGGGCCCAGAATCCTCTAAGCTCAATAGTCTTTTTTCTGTTTTTCTACACATTCCTCTTACAGTCCTAGTTTTAACAATCTTTTCTGTCTCTCCCGGGAGCTATTCGATTGCGGCTTGTGATCACGAAGTGACTAAGGATGGCGCAGACAGGGCTAACTCCCAGTGGAGGATGGGAAGGGTTATACAGCTCAAGACTGACAACTAATCTGAGCCTCAGAAAAAAAGACTCTGAAACCTCTAGCAACACCGTAGACTGTAATCATAACACATACACACACAGCACTGTCTCAAACTGCTAAATCCATGTGAAGATTGAACAAGACATGCAATGTGTGAGTAATGCTGTCAGAATAAAAACAAAACAGGCCTCTTCTATTTGGATAGACTACTTGGATTCTACCCACTACATAAGTTTTACACCATAAACAAACTGAAATTTTCGTTGTACACAGATAGTAGCTCTCTGAACAGCTGAACATTTGCACAAGCCACCTTCGCGTACAACCTTGTTCAAACACTCAATATCAGCTGAACAGCAAAAAGACTAACAAGGCAGAGCGAAGTCTCTCTTAACAGAAAATAGGCCACTCTAAATAGGTACAGAATGGTCCCTTCGAACAAAATAGTCTCTTAACCATACTTTGAGTTAACGTGACATCAAAATTGTCCCTATTAGACGTACCCGGTCAGGTATAAATGGCCGTCAGTGGAGAAAAATGCTCTAGCAGCTGAACAATAGGTTCTTTCTTCTGCAGAATACAAAATATGATTATTTCAAAACATCCTTCCTTGGTGTCCCACAGTAAAAAAAAAAGGGAAAAAAGTTTTTGACAAGGAATCACACGATGTAAATGACATAATTTTCATTTGTGGGTGAATTATCCTCTTAATTTAATTTCAGACATGTATATTTAATATTTTAAACCTCCTTTATAGGACATGACTGGATGATATTTGGTAAGACTGGATATTAGAAGCTTAATGCTTCTATTACCTTCAGAAAAGGCCATGGATGGCCTTCCAGGCACTATAAAAGTCCTACATGGTATAATAGAAGATAAAGGTCCACATTGTTTAATCTCTATTCCACATTACCCCTCACAACCACCATATCATCCCCCTAAAGCTCCTCTAATCTACCGCCCGGGCTGATCAGGGACAAGTCTTTACCCCACAACATATCTTAACCTATCAAGTGCACATGAAAGATGTTCTTAATGTTTATGTAAGACAGAAATAATCAGTTTTTTTTAGTGTGGGATGGATCTGGCTGGTTTTAGACTCTGTGAGTCATGGATTGATGGATTTAAGCGGATTCCTACACTGCTGTTATGTGCTGTTGATTGCATTATTATCTAAGGCTATTTTTATCTTGTTATTTGGATGTAGAGAGGAAAGAAGAATGAAATACAGGCGGTGTGATGTAATAAGACACTATATCCGGCGTAGGTTGTAATATTATGGTGAATTTTGAATAATAAGTAACTGTATTGTATAATATGTAACATTAATAATGTAAAAATACAAATTATATATTTTCCATTATACATATAACCTATTTTGTTATTTTATACAGATTATTCTCCAGATAATATTTTCTATCTGCTTAACACAATGACAATATAAAAGCCAATTATTTAGTTAGGAAAAATGTTTGCTTTATAATATGAAAATACAAAGCTGCCTTTATATTGTAGGATACCATTTTTGTGAAACTTTGAAAGCTGCTGAGCTAGGCTATAATGATTATAATTGTGACCAGCTGTTATATAATGCAAGGAATTAAAGTCTTGACTTGGGCCTCATTCATAAAACACAAGCGGAACAAATTTGTATGTAAATCATCTGTGAAGGCATTCTTTTGTAAATTGGCACATTGAATTGAATGAGACAATTTACGTAATAATGGTTTTTAGATTTGCACACCAATTCCATTATGCTCATCTAGCATGAATAAAGTGAACTGGTCTCTTCATTCTTCAAACCTGCAGATATGTTTAGTATAGCTCCGAGCCAGTTCTTGCACATGAACACAACAAAGAGAGTTCGGACGTGGAAGCATGCCACTTAGCCCTTTCTCGCTCTTTCTATTTCAGGGACAGTCCTCACAACGTCCACCATGCTCCATCTTTAACCTGGACAGATGCTATGTTTATTGCCTTAATTCTGCTCACTGTCAGCAATCCAATCTCTCTGATACTTCAACACTGATTCCAATTTAAAAAGAGCCTGTGATCCAATTTGATGACTGGCAACTTCCCAGTGCCCATGGTTGGAGAGCCGTTTGTACGAGCTAGGCTTCCGCTAAAGGCTCCTGGGCACACAAGTGCTAGTATTTAATTAAGTAGCAATTAGGATGAAAAAGAGAAAACTACAGTGCTCCGATTTACATTCACAGAAGAAGAGTACAACTGGAGAACAAAAATACAGATATCTATACACAATATAAAATAATAAATACACAAGTCTGGAGTTTCTAATGTTTTCTCTTCATTATTCGGCCCTGGTTGCCTTCCTCCCCCGAGCTCCCTAAAGATGTCCATGTCAGCCAAGCCAGCGTGCAGCCAATCGAGAATAGAAAGAAAAACACTTAATGCAAAAATTACACATCTATGAGACGAAGCAGAGGGTATTTCTTGGAAGGCGAAGCAGGAATCATTATCGTAGTACAATTTAAGCACTTAAGAACATAAAATGCATGTTTTCGCCCCACCCTAAACCAGCTTTCTAGTGTCAAACTGCATAAGTTTCTCTGAAAAACAAAAAACAAAACAAGAGACAACGTGATTTTAATGGGAAAAGACTGAATTATTGATGAGAAAATGGGTGTCCCACTGTTACCAAAATGGAATCTCCACCATGACAAACAGCAGAACAACAACACAATCAGAACAGACAGCAAAACAAAGCCCGGACATATTTATGTGGATTTATGCGCACAGCCTTGTGTATTATGTTAAACTGACACGGAATGAGACTACAGAAGCTTCAGTGATGGGTCATAATCAATAATGGAAAAACTGCTCATTCCGACGCCGTCAGGCAGAATTTCAGCCAGTATAATCGTCCGTATCTGTCCTGGTGGTTTGGGCAGCTCTGAGTGCCGCTTACATTATTGCTAAAATGAAGAGCAGATCACTCCCTCACGATATTCTGATGAAACTCGCAGCTAGAACCGATTTACATGCTTGTCTGAAGGAACGAGATGGAAGGGAGAGAGTGAGACCTTTTTTCTTTTAGAAATAATTTAACTCAACAGCAACACTAAATAGACATCAGAGCAGATTGCCACATACATTTGGATATTGTGCAGCAGCTACGGCTTATACTTAGTCGACAGCGTGCAGATTTATGACAAAACATGGTAATGAATAATTTTGCGGTATAGGGAAGCAGATGTTGTTTTTGCCTTTTGCTTTTATCAATAATGAAACGTCAAGGACTATATGACAGGACCTCAGGGCAGTGCCGGAGACATTGTGGTCATGGGGAATGTGTCTTTTTCCACATCATAAAGAATGTCACCCTCTGCTCTCAGCAGTGACAAATGGCAACCCGATTCTGTATTGGCAATCGCCGTTCACCCTCATTCCCTTTCGCCGTTCATCCTGTTAGAATGCTAAAGCATCAGAACCCACTTTGTTGAACAAAAGAGCGTCTAAACAAATAGAAGAGAGGAAAATTCAAGGAATTAACGCTGGAGAGAGAAAGTATGAGAGCATGAGGGAAGGAGGGAGGGAGGGAGAGAGAGAGACTGCTGAGGTTGCCATGGAAATGCTAATTCAATTCCAAGGCTAGAGGTTGGGAAAAAATAATTCCTTACAGACTTCTCTGTTTCTCACAGGCATGAAAAACAAATGGCTTGCTTTTGATGCAGTTGTGCTGATGGCGCTCACGTCTAACTGTACCTGACTCTGATGGTCCCTCCCTTTACTTGTGCTCGTTAATTTAAACATTGTGATATTTGCTCATGGAAGAACATAAAAATTGGAGTTCTCGCTGCGCAGACAAGAGTAATTTTGAGGTGACCTCAATGGTTCATTAAACAGGCTGATAAAAGTTTTAAGAAAAGAAAATAACATGCAGTATTCAAATTACAGAATAATTATTGACATTATGGTTTTGGTGAAGAGCGTGCATGGTGCAAATAACTAAATAACCTTTGGGTTCAATAACCATTGAGGGCACCTCAAAATTACTCCTGTCTGAGCAGCGAGAACTCAAATTTGTATGTTCTTCCATGAGCAAATATCACAACAGATGTTTAAATTAACAAACACAAGTAAAGGGAGGGACCGTCAGAGTCAGGAATGTTTAGACGTGAGCACCATCAGTAAACGGCATCAAGCATGAATGTAGAGTGAAAACTTTTGAACAGGATGATGTCCAATTTTTTCTCATTTTGTTGAAATATATATATTTTTTCCATTTAGTACTGCCCTTCAGAAGCAACAAAAGATACTTGCATGTTTCCTGGAAGACAAATTAAGTGATCTTTTACCTTGATCTTCAAATTGAAAAAGTTTTCACCCCCGGCTCTTAATGCATTGTGTTTCCTTCTGGAGCATTAGTGAATGTTTGAACCTTTTTTACTAGTTTTGTTTGAGACCCTCAACTGAAGTGAAGTGACATACTGCCAAGTATGGTGACCCATACTCGGAATTCGTGCTCTGCATTTAACCCATCCAACGTGCACACACACAGCAGTGGACACACACACACCGTGAACACACACCCGGAGCAGTGGGCAGCCATTTATGCTGAGGCGCCCGGGGAGCAGTTGGGGGTTCGGTGCCTTGTCCTCAGTGTGAAAAGATGGATCTCAAAATCTCAAGATCATCCAGGTAACCACATGCAGTATTAAGGGTTCCCAAACTTTCGAATGGGGTTATTTTAATAATTTCAGCTATTTTTGTTTTGTCTTGTGGACTAAATGTTCACATCTTTTATGTAAAATATATTACTCAAGACAGTACAAAACAAAAAATAACATGCATTTTGCATGATCTCTCTTATTTTGTTAAAATTATTCACATTTTCACAGATTCTGCAAGGGGTTCCCAAACGTTCACATGCCACTGTATTCTTGGAGAGCTTATGACTTCCTTTAAATTATGAAAAATATGAAAAAAATATCTTGTCCAAGTTTCCTCTCTCTATTTGTGACAAAAAGAAATAATTCAAATAGTTTATATAAGAAATATGTTTGATTGATTTTATTGATATAAACAAGATCCTTTAGAAATTATTTGGTGTGCAAAAATTAAATAATGTTGACAATTTTTTTTTTTTTTTTTGAGAAAACGTGATTTGCCGAATAACAAAAAACAGCATTTATTTGAAATGCATTCTAGTTTTAATGTTTTGGCTAAGAAAATTACATGGCTGAATACTTAATGTTATGCATCTGTTAGTAATAGTGTAGCTGAAATAGTCAACTCTGTTAATTAAAAAATGTTGACATACTTTTGGCCCATGTAGTGTATATTTCAGGCCTTAATATGATGGCACAACCATGACAACTTCAGAAAGATACAGGTAAAACGCAAAACCTTCACCATAATTCTGCTATTTTTTCTCTCATTCTTATACTGTTATCCATTCCCTACATTTTCTCTGACGGATCTTCGCATCAAGCGAACAGAAAAACGAGGAACGAGTCTTTCCTGTCTTTTCATCTGAAACAAAAAAACCATCTGTTCTGAGTGGAGGCAAATATTAAGACAAGGAAAATGAGAAATAATAGACATCAGAGGCAGAGAAGAGAGAAAGACAGGAGTAAATGGGACGTAATGAGTGAAGCAGAAAGAGAGTTGCTGAGAGACCTGTGGAGAAAAAGAGAGGCAGAGAAAGAAAGAGTTTCATGGTGACACTGCTTTCTATTTTTCTGTTCTCTTGCTTAGAACATGAAGGTTTTTTGTTGCATTTGAAGTGACTAGACTGTTGATTGGACCCTGTTATAACGTCATGTAGCACAACATAAATGATAATGTCACATACATAAACAAAAAATCATGTGATTAATCCATAGATGCGTGTGGTGGTACTGCTTTTATACAAAAAGCTGTATTCAAAAGACAAGTTAATATTGAAAAAGCATGAATTATTAGCATGCCTATTATTAACATATTGGCTGTTTATTAGTACTTTTAAGGCATTTATTCTACATGACCACATTCTACATCCCTAATCCCACTCAACAACTACCTACTAACTATTAATAAGCAGCAAATTAGGAGTTTACGGAGACAAAATCTGTAGTTAATGGTTTGTTAATAGTGAGAATTGGACATTAAATTAAAACGTAACTATGTTTTTCAACCAGTCAGCTGAATGAATGATTCAATGATTCACTCATAAGGTCAACCACTAGAACTGCATCAGTGCTCTGAACAAACAATTTCAGATTCATTCATAAAAACAGACAGTAATTTGTTTTATTCATGAATGAAACTATCCAACTATTCATTTAACTATCCATTTAAATGAATAATTTCATGAGCCGCTAAATTCAGAACTAACATAATGCTCTTTCAATTTATTCCATATTAAAATATAGTAAAAATAATAAGAGTTGTATGCTAGTATTCGGTTCTGAATTCACATGTTTAATTCATTAATTAAATCAGTGTTTTGAATGAATAATTTAATAACTTACTCAAAGACAACTACTGAAATTGGAATTGCATACTAGCATATACTCTTTAAATTTCTGCCATATAAAGATAGAAAAATAGTATGCAAATTCAGAAAATCACTTGTTTAAGAAATAAATCTTTGCTTTGAATGAAAGGATGAATAGGATGTAATAATGTTAATCCCTAATACACTAACTCAGACAAGTGAAATGAAACAAACGGTGAAATGACTCAGTGATGCTGGATTGTATATCAGTGTTCTTGGAACTCGGCTCGACCAATTAGATTAGATGAGAACATAATGATCAACTGATGAATGAGCAGGAAGGACCATTTCCCTGTCTAATCATTCATCTCAAGATCAGACTGATCCCACCTTCCACTGGCCATTTCTAACAGCAAAGCAGAACATAAATTTGCCTAGCAAAATTACTTCTCCCAGCCGAACACATGCTGCCATCAACAGATGCCCTCCAGGCTGTTTAGCGAGGTGTGCTGAAATTCGCTATTACAATGAAACATTGACCTTGATCCTTATATTCAACTGGATGAAAATCAAAGTCCTCTCCCAACGGCTGAAGAACTGAAGAGAGCCAGGCTGGTGTGGGCGAAAGTATCATATTAGGCGAGAGCTTCAGAAAGGGTGCTAGCTTTCTATTAGCCTTTGCTGTGTGTTTGGATTTGTTTTATTTTAAACCCGTACTCTCATTCTAAAGTACTAATAAAAGCAAATGAGTAATGATGATTGTAAATATCTAGAGAAAGATGTATGACGCGTTACAGGTGGGCCGCTAACACAAGTTGCACCGGGGCAGGTTTCAATCCAAGACTAATTACGGTCCTAAAAGGTTTCAGACCGATAGTGGGTACGTGAGGGAAGCAAGGGATTGGGAATGGTTCTTGTTGTGGGAAAGAGCTAATTTGCCAAATGAAATCAAACAGCTTTCTCAAACCTGCTAAACCGGCTCTACTGCCAAAATCCTCCTCTGCTGGTTTAGCAGGTCTCTTTTCCAGATCATGTCCAATTTGTGTGATCCATGTAAATTCCCCGAAAACTACATTTGACACTTGCTTTTCAAGCCAGAAATCAGAGGAAAAAGGGCAAAGGAGAGCATTACGGAAGCAGGTTTTATTTACATACACACAGTATACTCTGATTTCGCACGAGCGAGCGTCGATATCTCGTGCCGCAGCTGTGAGCCGTCACCTCGGCTAACCTGTGGCACAGCGATTTACAAATGGCGCTTTCTCCACCCGCCGGAGGGAAATATTTATTTTTTCTCATTTCTATCTGCAAGATGATCGATCAAAGCTGCTTGTTTGAAGATAAGGCTAGTGATGGCAAATCCGCTTGAGTAATTGTGCAGTTAAAGATTGCCACAGCGGAACCTCTCCATCACTCTCCACGATCAAGTTGATAAATCCTCCCCCCCCCCCCCCCCCCCCATTTGCTGGCATCTGACTGCGTACCTATCCTTCATTTCGGCTGAAGGGAATGCGGTGTGGAAAACTCGGCGAACGAAACGCCGACTGCACAGGGAGGGAGAGGTCTCCTACTGCACAATTTCATATGTTTCTGGTCTGTGTTTATCAAAGGACATCATGACTTTGCCACACTTTCTAACAACGAAAATGTCATGCAGAGTGAATAAAACAGGAGAAAGAAAAAACTATGCAAGGGCTCTTTTCCCCTCCATTTCACAAGTGGCCCTTTCTCGGCCCTGTCATTTTTTTTTGTCAGTTTTATATGATGTGTGATTCTTTTTTTTTTTTTTAAGATTCTTTTTATTTTTTCCTGTCAGGTACTTACAGTGCTGCAGTGTTTCTTTTTGTTTGTTTGTTTGGTTGGTTTTTGAGACTATTACGTGCGACTAATTATCTATTTTTGAAACAGAATTAACTTCTATATAAAGGAAAAGTATGCTTGTGCAATCAGTTCCTGCTACAAACGGGGTTCAAATCAACTGCTGATATGAGAGGTGGACATGCTTTTAAAAAAGCTAATAATATATAAAAGTCAATTATGAGATATGACATTAAAAGTCAAAATTACATACACATAATGCTGAGAAACAAAGTAAAAATTATGAGATACAAAGTGATAACTAAGTGATAAAAAGTATTATGTAAGGCCCTATGATTTCCGTGAAGCAGAAATGACTATACGCAATGCACGCATACAGAGTGTGTGATCTCTGAAACGCCCAGATGTACAAAACAGACCCTCCCACCTCTGTAATAATCATGGAGATGTTAGTCCCGTCCGAATTTGTACATTAAAATCGCAGATGTCAGGTGATAAGAATCGAAACTCAAACGTAGTTTAGAAAACTAGTCCCGTCCAAATAGGGCTAAAGAAAACAAAAATAACAACTTTATTCAACAATTTCTTCCATGTCAGTCTTCGACGCATGAGATGATGGTAAGTACTTTCAAAATTTTCATTTTTGGGTGAACTATCCCTTTAATATATTAAGGAGGGTATGACCTTGACATCAAAAAGTTTAAAAACCCATAGGCCTGCGTATGTTGATAAAGTGTTAGATGGTTTTGAGAATGGCATACTTGACTTGGCCTTGCTGAAATATCTCGGTCAAGAACACGAGGACACGTTTGCACAGAGTGACAAATGGCTGTACAGGAGCAGTTGAGCGGAAATTCCTTGTGTGCATATGGTTTGGGCGTGTAATACTAACTACCTGCGGGCATGTGTGCCCTCGTTTAGAATAATATGGATTTATCAACATTAGAATGAGGGGGGAAATTTTCTGTGAGAACATTTTCGGTATACAACTTGTACACAATTATTAATGAATGAGACCAAATCTAAGATGCTTTTAGTACCTCAGCATATGTGAGTCCTGTCAAGTGGTTTGTGCAGGGTTTTGGAATAGCACTATCCCCCAATCTCTCATCCCGCTTTGGTGCAGGGAGGTGAATTAGACGTCAAACCCATCCTGGAGAGACTTCCCAACAGTCACATTCATGTCCTCTCTCTCAAAATACCTTTGTTTGACTTCAATGTTACACTCAGATCAGCTCTTCAGACCTTGACTTCAGCTTCTCTCCTCTTCTTTAGATTTTTTTTCTAGCCAGAGCAAACTTTACCTTTCTGCTGTCAGACAAAAAAAGGGTGCAATACTTCACCAGGGTCTTCATCACTAGTGCGCTGACAATAGCCTGCTCCTCAACACCAGTAAGACAAAAGAGCTTATTGTGGACTTCAGGAAGAAGAAAAGTGGCACGCATGACGCCATCCACATTAACGGGATGGTTGTTGAGCGTGTCTCCAGCTTCAAGTTCCTGGGAACCCACATCTCGGAGGACCTGACCTGGACCACCAACACATCCAGCCTAGTCAAGAAGGCTCACCAACGCCTCTTCTTCCTTTGGACACTGAAGAAGAACCACTTGTTTCCAGCCATCCTGGTGAACTTCTACCGGTGTGTGATCGAAAGCATCCTGACCAACTGTATCACAGTCTGGTATGGGAACTGCTCAGTTGCTGACCGCAAGGCACTGCAGAGGATGGTGAAAACCGCCCAACGCATCACAGGGACACCACTTCCTGCCATTGAGGACGTCCAGAGAAAACGCTGTTTACGTCGAGCTCGCGGCATTCTTAAGGACTCCTCTCACCCTGACCATAGACTGTTTAACTTACTGCCCTCTGGGAGGCGCTTCAGGAGCCTCCGAACAAAGACCAGCAGACTCAGGAACAGCTTTTTCCCTACAGCATACTGAACTCTGCCCGATGATACCCCCTCACACACCACTACAAACTCTCCACCCCTCCCCATCACTAAATCGGTAAAAAAATAAAAAATAAAAAATTCATCTACACACTAAGTACTATGTACTGACATTTTTATTTTCTATGCACTTTCAATGTTCATTGCACTAGTGTTTATATATCTTAATGTATAGCTTATTCATATCCATTTGTAATTATGGTCATAGTTTTTGCTCATAGTGTACATATATTTACAGCATAATCCATCTGTATAGTATGTTCATGTCACCCATCTGTATATCATGCTGATAGTATTTAAAAATTAGTAAATTATGTCCATAGTACTGCCTTATCTGTATATTTCTGTACATATGTAACATATTGTAGGCACTGTACATCCTGTAC
The DNA here is from genome assembly GCF_936440315.1 of Barbus barbus. NCBI lineage: Eukaryota > Metazoa > Chordata > Actinopteri > Cypriniformes > Cyprinidae > Barbus > Barbus barbus. The sequence goes on from NC_136756.1 coordinate 15,817,269, forward strand.
CTCTGCTTATTGCACTTCTGGTTAGATGCTAACTGCATTTCGTTGCCTTGTACCTTACATGTGCAATGACAATAAAATTGAATCTAATCTAATCTAATCTAATTACTACCTTGTTGGATACGCCCTACAGGAATTTGTCCTTTTTCTGTGAAGAGGATGACGAGGCTTTGTACATGCCCGACATGACGAGGCTTTGTACATGCCCGACATGCCTCTGAAATTCCACCTTTCACATTTTTTACGTTTCCAAGATGTTCTCTTTGCTTAACAGCAAGCTGCACAGTCCTTCAAAAGGGCAATTGAGAGATTTTTAAAAAATAAATAAATCAAATAGCCATGATTCACTGCATAAAACTATAGTCATCACAAAAATGAGGACCTTCAGATTGCTTAACAAGATATTGCGTTAACTAGATAATCTAACTTTTCCATTAGTTTTTTCATAATATTTATCAATTTTTGTATTTTACAAATTAATACATTTCTTTGTGGAAATTAAAGTATTTTCTTACCTGATCTTATGTACACTAACATTTTATTTTATTGGTATTTTTAAGAAACTAATACTTTTATTCAGCAAAGATACAAACTGATCAAAGGTGACAGTAAATACATTTATGGTCCCACTTTGTATTGTGTCCCTATTACCTATGTACTTACACAGTAACTAGATGTGTACGTAGTATGTAACCCCAGTTTAAGTACATATTGATACATAGTATCTACAGCTGTAATATTTCTGTAACTACACACGTGACAACCCTAAAAATTGTATGTGTAAGTACAAATGTGTAAATTTTTTCACTTTTTTCACTTCACTAAGTACTCGTATAACAGGAATTTTATAACTGCATTTTGTAACAATAGTGTGTATAAGAGTAACTGGAACAATTTGATCTAGGGGGTGGAAACGGGTAGGTTTAGTGATATGTAAAGTGGAGTTGGCTCTTGAGATGGAGGAGTTGGTGCACCTCTGTAATACCAGTGTATTTACATAGTAACTCATCAGGAACTGTCCGGAACTTAATATAAAGTGTAACATTCTGGACACCAACTACAATTTATATGTAAAGCCTAACTTACTGGCCGCTGCTGTGTAACATCAGAGTAATTACATGGTAAATCCATAGGAATTGTATCACTTTCTTTACCAAAAAAGTGCTGTTAGTCCTGTTACACATTTGTACTTTCATTACCAAAAAGAGTTGTTACCAATGTCCTGTTACACATTTGCACTTACACATACCATTCAGTGGGTTGTTACGTATGTGTAGTTACACAAACATTAGAGCTGTTGATACTATGTACCAATGTGTACTTACATTATGTAAGTACAAAGGTATTAGGGACACAATATAAAGTGGGACCAATCACTTTACATGCCATTCAGAAGGCTCTTCCTGGGCAGTTCCTCACTATCTGCAACATGGACTAGTCAAAGTTCCAGCTACTTTAATGCTCCACAAGGAGCATTTTTTACTTCAAGTAGCTTGAGCTTTTATTCTCGATTGATTAAAGCACAGCTGCACATGGTAATACCTGACTGGCCTTCCACAAGCGCAAGCTAAATGTACACACAAAAAGTAAAGAAATGGGTCCTTTCGTGCTGGGCCTATTCACTTTAAATGTATTTAACAGTTCCAACAAGACAGGAGTCGATTCTCTACTCGATATAATCTCCATCTATACCCGTTTAAACTGAATTTGAAGATGTTTTAAAGCAGTTCTTCCTTTCAACAGCACACAAAAATGTCCTCTGTGTCTGAAAAAGGCTGGCGGGGGGGCGGTACACAGATGTGTCTAATGTCATTAGAAAGATGTCGAAAGTTGGCACAGCTACGAAACAGCTATGGAATGAGATGCGGGAAAATGGATGGTGGAATGAATCCACTAAACTCTTCATCTCCGTCCGTCTTCATTCCTCAGTGATTTATATTCATCCCTCAGATCATCTGCAACCGCTGCCACGCTCAACGCACCCACAGTAGGAATAATGTGATATTTTTAATGGACTTCCAAGACGAATACGAGAGTGATGGTACGGATACAACAGAAGTGTTGCTGGGTTTTTTTTTTTTGCATGAATGTTTTATGGTTATTTAAACAAGTCAATTTCATGCAAATGTGACCACTGCTTGCCATGGCAGAATTTACAAACAGCAGGCAGAGGAAGGGCCAGGCAAATACAGTGGAGCGCTTTAGCGTTGCTCGATTATTACAGTTGCAAATGCCTCTGCGGTACGAGCTGCGCTGCACTTGCATGCGACATGTTAACCCGCAATCTCACACTACAGAGTGTTTCTTTTTCGAAGAGCAACATTACACTTCTCAATCAATTCTGTTCTCTCTCTCAAAAATGCTCCTCTCTAAACAAAATGGCTGTTTTTCTTAGCTGTCCTCAAAGCAATATGGAGTACGCTTTGTCCCTGCACAAAGAAACACAATTTTTCTCTCTCCTTCACTTTCTCGCCATCTTTCTCTTTTGTGTGTATTGAAATGTTGTGATGCAAAGGTGGTCAGAGCAGGAGGCAAAGACAGAGTCATTAAATGAATATAATTTTCACATAAACAAGATTAATGGCATAATTAACCCTTTAATGGGCCTCTCGACCATTTGGTAGAACACATTTTGTGTCCTGATATCTTTTTGAGAGCTTTATTTTTTTTGCACTCATTGCAACCTCATTGAAGCATGTCTACCACTTGGGTGCTGTATGTTAAGCACAAATAGCAAACAAACAAATACATACTAAATCACTGCATTCCTGTGCTTCAGCCACAAGTATATTCTGATATAGATATAGTTTCAGAGGCTTGCTAAAAGATTGAAACAAAAAAAGTGGTTGATCATTGGGTATTGCATTTTATATAAATATAAAAAAGCATATACTACTAATTGCTAGAAAAGTGCTAGATTCCCTCAAATTCAGAAGCATGATTTGCAAATTTATTTATACATAATTTGTGGAAATAGACAAAGCTAAACGATATAACAGTAGGATTTACTTAAAGAGAAAAAAGTAGGAAGAATCAATAAATGATGAATAATATACTGCCACTGTGTACACATAATATGTAATCATGCAATCCATAAAAATGTAACGGTAATATGATAATGAACATTTTTTTAAATAATACACTAATTACAAGTACTTAGTTTTTGGGTAACACATTTCAAGGTGTCCTTGTTACACGTTACATGTACTTACTATTATAATAACAATAACCCTACATCAACCCTCATCCTAACCCTAACCATATACAGTAGTAAGTACATGCAGTTAAAGCCGCAGTCCGTAACCTTTGCCTCTTTGTCGCCCTCTCTGTTTGAAAACCTGGAATTGCAGCTTTTTGCGGAATTATCTAGCTTGCGTGGGTTGTGAGTTGGTACAGCTTCAGAACGGATGAATCTAATGTTTTGAGGTGAATGTGTTGCTGTCAGTCACCGCACCTGTGTGGATATTTACTGTACTTCGCAATCACAGATCGGCATTGCGTGACTGAGTATAGTGTGTATTAGCGTGTAGATTTCTGTACAGTCTAATCTAATTGTCATGCCATTCGAATTTCATATTAAGAAATTCTTTTAACCCAAAAAGCAAATTATGCTCCCTTCAAACTGGTTTTCTTTAAAATACATATCTTGTGTAATCCCAGGTTATCTGTAATCAGAAGCATATTTAAATCTGGAATATAATTTAATTTCATTCACATTTGTTTCATAAACACATAATCCTTTCTGGATCACAATCCGACATCAAAATGATAAATGTAATTATTCTAGCTGCTGTGAGAAAAGGCTAAAAACGAGCGTCACCTGCAGGATCTTCACGTGCGATAGCCTAGTAGCCGGGACCACTTCTTTATGTTTACAGATGTGACTTAATGATGCAGTGCCATGTTCGAATCTCCCGCGAAAACCTACCCGTACCAAAAAATATTATAAGATAAACATTGTGAATCAGGCTTAAATAAGGCGATAGTTTTGAACACTGGCTGGTTATGTACTTTCTCAAATATTGATTTCGGATCATTTTTAACCCAAAAAAAGTTATCGACTGCAGTTTTAATTAATATTACTCAGTACTTAAATGTATAATTGCACTGTAACAAGGACACCTTAAAATAAAGTTTAACCAATTTTTGTAATCTGATTACGTACTCCAGATTACATGTAATTAGTTACTACCTAGCACTGGAAATAATGGCTGCTGATAATTCAACTTTGCCATCACATGAATAAATTATATTTTAAAATATATTGAAACTGAAAACAATTATTTTTAAATTATACTACAGGGCCGTTGAATCCTTGAATCTGATTGGCTGATGAACGTTCTAAGGTGTGTGATTATTTTCAGGGAAACACACTGGCGAACGTAGTTCCAGGCAGCTCTCGACCGCATTACAGTTCCGTACCACTTTGCCAAATGATTTCAGTTATTTCAAAAGGTCTTACAACAACAAGGTCTTACAACAGTTTCACTAGTAGGGAATCTGCTGCCGAACATGAGAGACAGACTCAGAGAGGTAGGCTAATTCACGCATGCTCAATCGCTCTCTTTCTCTCTGTCTCTCTCTCTCTCTTTCATAACTTAGTTAACTGCATTAGTCTGCTATCAACGGCTCAAGCCTCAGCTACTAGGTCTAAAATTATGTTTTGGAATTAGCAACGGAGGTGATGGATGAGATGCAGAAGAAATAATCCTTCTCACAATAGCGATTTAAGTACAAAGCCGGATGAATCGCTTGAAATACATCTGATCTGTGTGTTGAGGTGTGGCAACCATAGTATAAGCAGAATAATTGACTCCGGACCCTTGAATTATTAGAAAAATAATGCACACTCCGCTTAGCATCGTGGCCGCATCACCACCTCGGGTGTGCATTGTTTTTCTAATAATTCAACAGTACAGAGCCAATCATTCCTTACTTAAAATCATATTGTATTCCACAATATTACTGCATTTTTGAACAATGCAGCATTGGTGAGCGTAAAAGGCATCTTTCAATCTTTCAAAAAATTGAAAAAAATAATTTAAAAAAAGGAGAAAAAAAACTTATAGGCCCTAAACATTAGTGATATATTTTTTCAAATATATATAATATACGACATAAAATGCAAACATATTTGATAATGATAGTGGCTAATAGTAAGTTTTACTACATTAGTGTCTATGGTTACCATGGTCAATTTCAGTACAAGAACATTTTATTTTAAGTTTTATCATTAATGGAATCTAATCTAGTCCCAAAGGAACTTCAAATAAATATTATGTATTGGGTTGGTTTTTCGTTGTGCTCATTCAAGAGTTAAGAGTATATGACTACAAAAGAGAGAACTTTATATGACTTTGAAGTAGCGGTTATTGTGGAAATCATTATTCACCAACATCCCTTTCCCATTGCTGTCACTAGCCTTCTCAGTGAAGCCTTTAAACCTTAAAACTTTTGCCCTTATCATTGTTTTTTATTATTCTACAAAAATCAAGTGCAGGATTTCAGTGTCATAATCAACCATGCACATTCAATGGGCTATTTTACATGCTGATGAGGAAAGAGATGGTGCAGTAGAAAGATGCTGAGATAGGTGGCATTTTTATGGGGCCAGAGGTAAAAGATTACAGGTCTGAGGTCACTGCAATCCGATTTCCTGAACCATTAAATAGCAGTGTACCAGTTGGGACCCAGAGACAGAAGAACAGGAAGATGAGAATAAGGAGAGATATAAAGATATTGGGGGATGAAATGAAAAGCATGCAGGTGCTAGAGACAGTGAAATGAGTTTCGGCATACACTGACAACAGCACGACAATTTAAATTTGCATGAACAATGAGAAAACTATTGTCCCTTTGATCCTTCTGACTCAGGTCATTTGTTCATGGCAGTTTTTTTCCTGACAGATCTTTAAACATCTTATGGTTAAATATTATCATACATGATCAAAGAAAACAGACAAACAAAAAACTGTTCATAGATATTAGAGCTACTTCACCAGCAAGAAAATTATAATAATTTGTTACAAGTCAACAGTACTGACATAGGTGGAATACCCACCCAACAATTAGTATTGGTTCGCCTTCTAGCAACTTCTAATGATTCAGTTCAGAGCAAATACATTACATTCTCCATTTATCTTGATTGGATGCAGGAACCGAGAGAAAGACCTGTAAAATCAGCGTTAACATGGATTTTTTTCTATAAAATATCACTCAGGAAACCTCCCTGATATATTTCATGGATATATGTGTCTCTGCCATAACCTTAGGCTGTGTAAGCAGCAAAAAACAATGTGTGGCGAAATCTGGCAGAAGTTAGCAAAATATTGCTTACAGCACATTTAATATCTCTAATATCACTGCACACTTGTTTAGATGTCAAGGAAATGAACAATTGTCATATTACTTGATAAGTTTTTTCAATCCCTTGAGGGAACCCACATTATATCACTGGTGTTGAAGGTACATTAGCTTTGCTGATTTTTAACATCACAATCTAAATCTTAAAGGCAAAGCTCATCTCAAAATGAAAATTAGTTCAATCATTTACTCATAACTTTAATATATGGTCTAAACAATAAAAAGTAAAATGAGTAAAAAGTAAATAATAATTCTGTTTTCTGCAAAAGAAAGTCACACAGAGATTTGGAATGACATGAAGGTAAACAGTAATAAAGGTAAAGGAGAATGTGACCTGTTCCTTTAATTGGCTAGTTGAGTGTTGCTTTATCCCTTTATTGGCTAGTACACAATTTTGATTGATAATAGATAGCAATCGTATTCTTGAATTGAATATTCATTACAGACGCGTTCTACGAGCCAGAAATAAAATGTTACTTAATTGCATCAAATGCTTGCATACAGCATCAATAACACAGAGAAAGTGAGTTTACGAATGCTCGATAGATCATAATGAACTATAGCATGTGAATGCAAATGTTCTTTGTTCACATTTTACATCTTCTGTTGATAGTCACAGGCTTTGTATATTAGTATAAAACTGTGAATTGCTAATGTGGAGTAGTAACATGCAAATGAAATGCAAACAATTATTTTCTTAGTATGTTTTTTGTCTTGTTTTAGACAAAAATTCATTTAATTTTGATCAGTTTTTCATAAACAATACTTGCGTAGTTTTGCTTATTAAGTAAAGGTTTATTTAGGAATGTTTATATATTTTTAATGGAAAACCTAAATGGAAATGGATGTTAAACCAATACCAAAATATGGAGTGAAAAAGGGTTGTTGTTGTTATTATTATTATTATTACTACATGTGTGTAATTTCTGGACCGCTAGTAGCACCAAATGGAACTGCAAAAATATTGATTATTTTCAAATATGTTTCTAATTCCTTTTGTTAAAATATGACAGAATATGAATTTTGGGCAAACTGTTCTAAAATAAATAAATACACACTTCACCTTCAAGGAACAAAGGTTGCACAAAAGTTGCTCTTACCATTGTGGCCTCCAGAAGAGCACTTTATTCCAGGTTGCTCAAGGAAAAAAAAAAAGCACCTTAAAACGCTTCAGCTACAAGATAAACAACAAACCCCTTGGACGCTTGTGAAAACATCTAGTTCAGCCTAAGTGGACTTGTCTGAAGAAAACATGTGTACATTTTAAACGGCTCTCTCTGGAATATCAAGCCACATTCCCATGTGAAACGAGGGATGTAATTGATAATTCATCTGTTGTTGAATGCCGACTAGTGTCACTGTAAAGTGTTTGTGGGACTCTCGAAACATTCTTAATGGAATCCAGCCATATACATCTCTCCGTTTCAGGCTGCATCACTCAGAGACGCTGACAGCAAAACTCTCGCAGGCCTCCCACAGTGGGGTTTGAGATATCGTCTCTGAGATTTATTCCCATATTGCGCTCGATCAGTCAAGCCCAATCAAGTAGGTTCTATTTGTACTCAGGCACGTCAGAGCCGATTATTGTGCTTTATGGAAATTGCAGGTGCTAAAGTGCGGTGCTGATTATTATCTAAAACAATACGTTTTATGGCTGGTTTGGGAACTGGCGTGACACATTCACATTTTTCCTGTCCCCTACACACTGTCAATATAGAAAGAAAAGACTGTTTCATTCGCAAACAAAGACTGTCATTTGGAGACTCGCACCTTCAGAGACCATTGTACTGTATGTGAACAGTGATTTCTTCTTTATTGGATCATCTGTTGGCAAATACTGATCACCTGCCTCTGGGTAATTACATGGTACCTCTCTCAATTGTCTGTGAACAGTAATTTCCATAAATTAGTCCCGTGACTTCATGAATTTATTTGATTACACATTCTGTCTCTGTGCCTGGCGGTCCATGAATTTGGAAGTCTAATTAAAATGTTTTAGCATAAATATATTCACATATCATATCACAATCGCAAAGTTTATACTTGGTATTAACATCAGCCTTAGGTGAGCTGCGCATGTAGTCAGAGCTAAATCCACATGTAGCCTAAATAGTCCTAAACATGAAAATGTATGACCACATGCCACCCACTCATTTTTAAACTTTTCCAACAATGAGTGTGTCAGGGAACTGTCGTGTGTGTCATGTGTTCCTGCCTCTTGTGCCCATATTTGGTTTGTTTCCTGTCATGTCATTAGTAGTTCATTCTGTTCAGCTGTGTTTGTCTCGTTAGCTATGTTTTACCTGTGTATATTAGTCCTGTCTGTTTAGTTAGATTTCGTCTGGTCTACTCGTTATCCCCGGTGTTGGATGTCTGTGTCTTACCCTGCCTTGCCTTGTCTTGCCCTGCCTTGATGTCAGTAAAATGTGTTATTTGAGTTTATATCCTCGTCTGCGTGTTCCTGGTTCCTCCCTCGTGTGTGCACCGTGACAGAGTGACTTTAAAACGAATATATATATATATATATATATTAGTACTGTGGTAAGTACTTGACACATTACAAACAGGATTAAATTGATGAAAAATAGCCAATGGTCAACTGGGCATACAGCGTATCATTAACCTTGAGAAAGAGTATCAAAGTGTTTCGTTTTGTTTGTTTTTTTTTTTGTTTTTTTTATTATTATTAAATTTAGCACAAAAAAAGGAAAAGCAGATGAAAACCAGTGTTTGTATATTGTGCACATGAAGGAAAATTAAACGAAAATAGATAATGATAAACAAAATAATATAAATTTATATTATATTATTATCGGGTAATACTTTCTATGAACCCCGTATTTACAATAAATTATAAGGGTATTCTTAAGGCATTATAATGAATGCATTATAAAAACCTTATAATGTATTATAAAATCGCATGAATTATCATAACAATAATAATACATTATAGTACTTGCATATTTGTGGTTATAACTTTTAAGAGTATGGTTATTTATAACACAAACACCATATAAAATCTACTTCATTTATAACGGCTATATCATAGCTTGACATTGTTTATTTAAGATCTGCACAGTACCTTACTACATCTCTTGAGTGCAATGTTTATATATATATAAAACTAATTGTATTAGTAGACTTAGGTAGGGTAGGTAGAATGTTCACATACTTGCAAAGTATCCTATACTCAGTATTGAGGAACCATCAAAATAAAGTGTTAGCATACAGTATATTCAGCAGACACACTACTAATACTTTCATGACTGCTAGTCTTATCAACAGCTGTCTAAAGGGTGCCATCAAAATAAATATCATATATATATATATATATTTATATAAAGTTAAAAGAAAATGTTATATTACACTTTCATCTGATCTGATATCTGATCTTATGGCTGTTTGAGCATAAAATATATATTTACAAGTGGTCTTTGTCTGCTTTAAGTAAAGTAACATAAGTAAAGTGGCAGGATATGAGACTTGTAATACATTATAACTATGATAAATATAATCCATTGTAACTTAAGTGGATGGAATGTGTTCATTGTGTGTTATAAATCATCATACTCTTAGTAACTATTATAATACATTAACTGTTCTTATGAATATTAATACAATTAATTAATACAACATATTATAAAGTTATTTATAATGCATTATGCATTCATTATAATGCCTTAAGAATACCTTTATAATGTATTATAAATATGGGTTTCATAGAAAGTGTTACAGATTTTTTTTTTCTACTTTTAAACACTTTTAAACTACTTTTTCATATATATATAGCCCCATATATATTAGTGCTGTCAAAAGATTAATCGCAATTAATCGCATCCAAATAAAAGGTTCTGTTTACATAATATATCTGTGTGTAAAGTGTATATTTTTTTTTATTATAGACCCCCCCCCCCTTCTGGTTTATGCATCCCTGCCCCTGCTGAATTATTTTTAATCCCGGTGGGAATAAAAAATTCTAGGTCCGAGGTCCAGATCTAACTCAAATAATTTGTGATGCGCGCTTTGAAGTCCCGTTCTGAATCAAATGATGCACGATACGCGATCCGATTGGAGCACTTTGAAACAGTGAATCATTTTGCAACTCAATGGTTTAACTGATCCAGAGTTTCAAAAAGCTCTGTTGATACGGTGTTCTTTGCTTGCTTTCGCTATATAATTTATTTGTTGCTTGAATAACCGTGGAAATTAAATCATTACAATTAATAGGCCTAACTTACAATGTTTTTAATAGATTGTGATCAAGTTAAATACAGGTTCCGTCGTATTAAAAACTTTTCATGACATGACATCCATTATATGGTACTTGCCTAATAAGACGGGTTTAGGATGTGCATTATTAACAGATGACTTACATTAGGTTACTTAGGCTATAACCTTACCCTTACCTTCCACCTATGGGGAGAGAAAAGTGTTTTCAAAAGTATCCCCCCCTCTGATTTTTTCACAAATCGCACCCTGCACACATACATACACACACACACACACACACACACACACACACACACACACACCACAGGAGTAGGGTGAACTATTTCTTTAACAAAAACATCTTGGCTATTTCTTTTTTAAACCACGCTACATTGTTTTTCTGCAATGTGGTCTTCAATCTTCAGCAAGTTGAGGCTTTCAAAGCAAGAGAGGCATGAAAAGGAGTGGAGGGTGAAAGCTTCAGTTAGGACCTGGTCATGGGGCCCCATTTCCGTCCCTCCAGAGAGAGCCAGGGAGCAAAGGAGCAGAAAATTGATGGCTAAAAGACATCCATGTTTGACTGAATCCAGCTTGCCTGTTCCTCTCATGCCGGTGGGTCACTGCTTCATCAGTATTGTAGTCATCGGGGTTTGCGAGATTAAAAAAAGCACATCAATAAGATCTTCTCACGGTCGAATGAATGGCGGCGGCATGGACGCTGAGTCCGGAGATTATCACAATGTCCCTGTCGAGAAGGCAAACCTACAGCCCCAACGAATCCTGCCTCTGTTTACGCCTGGGATAGTCATTATATAAAACCTCAATATAGTCACCATAAAAAATATGCTTGGTGTGAAAAGCAGCTCAGACTTTAGAGGTACTGTAAAGGCAACCGTATCTCTCAGCGTGGGGGAAGATCCCTTGGAGGGCATCCAGAGACACTGCATCAGAGAGATAAAGCAGACACAAGTCTGCTGTGGATGATAGGGTAATGAACACAGCCTTGTTTAAGGAAGGGCTTGAAATTGAGGTGAGCTTTCAGACACCTTGACAGAAAAAAGCATGTTGATAATTGTGGATTTCGAGCAGCCTGAATCCAGCCCCTCAGAGAGTTTCCGTGTGGAACGAAGGCCAAGTACTGATGCACAAACATTAAAATTCACTTCGTGTCACACCTGCTAGGGCAAGGGAACTGGGAAAATTCATACCATAAAACTTTGTATTAATTATTATTACAAATATAAATGTTCAAAAATGTTTCAGTTTTCTTAAAATTTTAAAGGGGACATCGAATGCCCATTTTCCACAAGTTGATACGATTCTGTAGGGTCTTCATGTCTGCAACATACTTTGGTTAAAATTCTTCAATGGTCGTGTAAAACATCACCATTTTTACTAAAACAGCTCTGTTCACAGTGACCTGTTTTTTGTGCATGTCTCTTTAAAGCTACAGTCGCATTCACAATATCTCTTCATTACAGGATTTCAAAACCCAGCTGAAAACATCTTTTCACCTTGTGTTATTCTAATCTTCCTGTCTCCTGATCTGTATGAGTTTTTCTCTTACATATGCCTTTATTTTGCTGTCATGTGACGGTGGAATTACTGTATTGAATTTGCAATTATTTTAAAGTGACCTTGAGTTTGTAGAAACGTTATTATTATTATTACAGTCACTCCACCACTCTGTAACAAATTATAGCTATATACTAGGATTAATTACAATTATTTACATCGGCTGACAGTAATAACTGTAGCAGGAATACATTTCCATCAACTAATCTGTTCGTCCAGAGAACATTCAGTGTAAGTTCATATCAATTCTAAGAAAGGATATTTTCTTGGCCACAGAAAATACTTTCCTAAGTATTAATACATTAGAGCATGTAGTAAGGATCAAAAATCGTAAAGGGACATTCATTTGCAAGGCAGAGTCAGAAACTCATGTAATTTGTGCACAAGAGTTTTATTAACTAAACACTAACGCAAACTAGAACAAACACACAATCACTTATACATGGGGAAAGGGGCAAATGAGAGTTGATGAATGACACCATCAGGAAACCAGATAATGAAGCTATGAAAAGAGTCAGTTAACCACCTGAATAAAACCATCAGCGCCGTTTATAACTTATACTAAACCTCTGTTTTGTTTAGTTAAATGTTATACTTGCATTGCCTTGGTTGTGACGAGTGTCCAGAATGCAGTCTCGGATGAAAGTCTTAATGGTTTCAAGGTTTTGGTCTCCCGATCACGTTCTTCCGGGTTGAAGAGTGATGAATTCCAAAGATGCTCTGAGGTAGAAATGTTCTTCCCAGGTAGAAAGTGAAAAAGAGCTAAGAAAGGGATCTGCTGAGGTTCGAGGAGCTTTGGTTGAATGGAAAGTCAAGGCCGCAAGGCCTGGCGCAAAACTTAAGGGTCCAGAAGAGTCCTAGCTCACATCCTCATCATCCTCTTAGGATTTAACAGAACTGCAGACTGCAGGGACGTCACTGATGTGAGAGCTTTATCTGCGATAGAGGTTACACCTCTGGGGAGTCAAAGAACGATTTGAACTTTTGTGAGTTGATATACAAACTATTAAAGATTCTTAGAACACTTATATGTTGCATAGTTATCGACATGTAATATACACTCTTAATTAGATCATTTGAGGACGAATTGATAGAGACCAAACATGGTATAAGTGAGGTAATATTACAAAACAGCAGCCTGTTTTTCTATGAATTAATTAGAGAAGAGTCCATTTTTATGTCATAATGTGTCTTTCCTAAGGGGAAATGTTGCTCTGCCCACATTCCTTTGAGCAATAAAACTAGTGTTATCAGATCGGTTGCCATGGAACCGGGGGCCTGGAGTCATTCACAGACATTGTTAATTTAATGACTAATTGATTTGTTAAATCAAATGCAAAATCATGTGTCTGATTGGTCCAAATGCTACAACTCACTACTGTTTTTTGTATTTGGTGGCGCATTACCATCAAAAACAAAACTGATTCACTGTCTTCACGAATGAAGACTCTTATGTTCACGTTTACATCCAACTACAAAACACCTGCATTATTTACGAGACATTGTTGTCACTAAATCTGCTCGAACACGGAGAAAATGACATCTACAATTGGCATAAACATGCAAATACAAGGCAGTCCATCGGCGCTTGTAGGAGGGGCCTGAGCAGAAAATCAAAACGGACAGATAATTGAGACAGAAATTAATAAATAAATAGAAGTTTTTTCCCATTATGACAATGGGATTATTTAGCTGTTCGTACTTCGTTCCTTGAAATGAATTAACTTCTCTCTGTAAAACTCTTTCAGTCACAAAAACGCAAAATTATTTTGTTGCTTGTGTTTTCATTCTTGTTGCTTAATGTGAGCAATATTATATCTTTACTATTGCTCTTACAATTTGACTTATGCTGCAGTTCTTAATAAAGTTTCTGGCCACTGGCAGTGCTTTATTTACTTGCCAAAGCCAAGTTTTACTTATATTTGGCAAATGTTTTCTCTCTTTCTCTGTCTCTCTCTCGCTCTCTGTATCCATCTATCTCTGAATTGTATTTTAAGCTGATGCATAATGAATTCAGGTCTATTGAGAGGCATGTGCGACCAGACAAATTAAAATAATTGGGTAAGGTAAAGATCTCTGCTCATTTAATAATTAACGAGTCACACAATGAGGAATTGTCGGAAGTTTGCTCAAACCAAATTCTGTACCCAGGCCAATTACAGCATATGCCACAACCAGCCAGATGAGTTCCTTGCTCAAAGTCACAGGAAGTGCATTTGCAACTACTTAAGGCAATCAATATGCGGGGTCAGGATAATGTGAATACAGGGCTAATGTAAAGCAAGCCCATACACTCTTCAGATGATAGCCATGACCCTAATGGGTTTCATCTCCACACAGCTCGTTGTAATCACTTAAACAAACAACATCTGTAATTACTGTCTGATCTTATTTGAACATGAGCCAAATTACTCTTCAATTACAAATTCATTGAGCTCCTCGTGTCATTTGGGAGCAGTACCTCAGTTTGTCGGCCTAATCTCCAAAGTTGGTGTGTTCGGGGAAAAGCAGATTTGTAAAAGGTTCAACAAATGTCAAGACAGATATTTATCAAGAGAAGAGGACTGAAAGGTGTTGCAAATATTAAAGCGTGAATAAACCATCAGCTCGCTTCCTGAAATGAGGAAGGAAATAAACAGCCATCGATCATAACATTCGCTTCATTTCGAACCCTGCCAACAGGTGCCCCAGAGGGGGAACTCTTTCCTTATTAAGAGGATGTGTCAGACCAGATTGTCCAACGGGACTCGGTTATATCAGGTGATGTGGCAGACAGAAAAGCACGCTCTTGCCTCCTGTATGTAAAGCTTTAAACAGAACACGTCTCTCACTAAACTCAAGGGCTTTTCATTTATTAAGAACAGCAGTTCTAATACAGCACCTCTAATTGTACTGTTGACTCAATCTTCAGGGCAATTTGATAAGGAAAACTAGAACAGCAATACCATAAAAAGGTACAAATATAAATATCTACTGTCAACACAAAGCAGAATGACTGGGGGGAAATGATTTAGGAAATGGGAAATGGATCAATGACATTTAAGAGTGCCTTGTCATAAAAAAGGTCAAATTATTTGATATTTTAAGAGACTTATTGATCAAGACACAAATTCATGAAGGTCCTCGCTATGATATAATTTCCTGTTTTATGTTTTTCTTTTTCTGCTTGACATTACTTTGATTTTGCAGACAATATCTTCTTAAGGGTTTCTTTTCCAGGTTTTTTTTATGTATTTTTAAAAACAAATTGTAGATATGACAAATAAAAATTGCATCATGTCATTTATTATGTAATTATAAAATTAACATTAGTACATTTAAAGACCAAGATTATGTAAAGAAAACCTTTTTGGAAATTAACCAAAAAAAAGCACATTAGAAAGGACAGTAACCATTTAACACGGTTAAATTGGCTACATTCAATAAAACATTACACATACAATATACTCCCGATGAATAAAAGTTGGATAATATCCAAAACACAGTTTTAGCACAGATTAATCATGTAAAACTAACTTTCCAAACACGCAATGTAAAGATTAGAGAGATTTTCACAGATTAAATGGCGCAAAACAAACTGAAAACAGATGGTGAAGGCGGGAAGTTCAGCAGGGTGCTCCGCATTACAGTGTGGAAAATCCTGTTGTTTGGAATCACGTTCTTACATGTACAAACATTTAACATACGCCAACTGAGAATGAGCATGATCAAACGTAAGATATCCACACACAATGATAAACTCCGCTGCCAGTTCACGAAGCAAAGCATGATGGAATAATGCATATAGTCGTGGCGTGGCAGGAAAACGGAGGATTTTTTCAACAGCTGGCAATAGTGGCGAACCAGGTGTTTTCAGCTAGTTCAAATTTGCTCAGACATACTTCCATGGCCAAGAGGCTTGCTATCTGCAGGTGACTAATTAAATACATAGCCAACAGTGTAGACAAGGCCAGCACATTGGAACGTATCTGAGAAATTGGAGGTGGGATGTCCATGATCAGACAAAAACACAAAAAAGCCTTTGGTTCTAAATGGCATCTGACAAATGCTATAGAAATCTACAGATGAATATAAAGCCACATGGTTCTCCTTTGTTTTCTCAAGCTCAGGGATTACAGTTTACGAGAAGTACTGCACCCCTGAGTCTGATACATATCAGTGTTATTGATTAATCATTATCTTTAAATTTACAGCGGTTTGATCTATATTAGACTGTCAAGATCAGCTAATTGGGTTTAATTTATTCTGACCTTTGCTGAACGATAATTAAGTGGCTAAACATATCCATTACTGTAATATGCTTGGAATGTCAATGATTTTCTATGAGACTATATCACTGAAGGGTTGACAGTATATTGTGGGGTCATTTATTTTGGTAAAATCAATGTGTAAACGGGAAAATGATGAACAAATCCATATTTACTTATTGGTCATCCAAATACAGTACACAATAATCCTTCTTTCATAAAAAAAAGAAGACTGAATTACACTTTGAAAAATATGGACTTTTGCAACAAACACTGTATGATGTGATTTGCCACCTATCATAAAGAATCAAATGGTCCTGATTAGATTGTTCACCAGAAAAAGGAGGGAAATTATCTGTGAGGGTATTTTTGCATGTAACAATAAGACATAATTATCTTCATCAATATAATTACCCTATTCTTTCTCGACATTGGTGGCCTGCTGTACCCCAGCATTACAGCAACTCTTCCCCAGCTGGGCAGAAAATAGCCGTGTGGGCAGAAGTATTGTTAAACGACAACAAAGGATGTGTACAGAGAGGGACTATTCTTTCCTTTGAGCCAATACAGCATCGGCTAAATGAAAGGATGGTGGTACCTTGTGGATTGTTGGACAAAAGCAAATGACACGACGACAAGTGACTTTCATGGGTTTTCTGTCAATAGCTAGGATTTAGATTCAGCAGAGGTGCTGGAGGTAAAGTGTGGGGGAAAATACTACAGGGAATACTGTGTTGTACTGACACCTAAATGGATAATAGCAATGGGCAGATAGTAACAGTACCGCTTTACTACTTCTACTCAGGAAGAAAACAAATCACAATTGTTACACAATCATCTTCAATATTCAGCTCCTCCTCTAGCATGCTAAAATAGTATGTTGTGAATGTTTTCTCTGGTGGCAACAAGCTACAGTATTGGAGAAACCCATCGGTTTCCATTCATTCAGGACCTCAATTTGTAAGTAATGTGAAATCTGCCATCTTTCGCTATAATGTTTTTTTTTTTTGCAAGTACAAGAAATAAAATTGTGAATTGCTACATATAAAGACTCACTTCTGGATATAAATCGGCAATTACTATAAAACAAATCTCTAAATATGAGCTCTATCTGTCTGTCTGTCATTCAAACGCAAGGATTCCACTAAACTATAATTAAATATAAGTCATCATGTTGCTTGCTTTTGTCAGATGAATGCTGAATTAAAATTGAATGGTTGCCGGTTAAGGATGGTGCTTTTTCTACCTTTAACAGGTAAAGGGGCTATGCTAAACAGCCATGATAAAAAAAGGTGTAGAATTTACTTTAACTCAGAAATTGCTAGCAAATGTCATAAATAATAACAGACACTTTCACAATTAAATGTGAAATTTTGAAATAAAAGACAGAAATACTATCTTCTTGTAACTCTGATCATTTTGTTTTTAATTTACAACTTATAAAACTTACAATTTATTATAGTGAGCTTAAACTGTAACCTTTGGTGTTTGGTAAAGAATTCATCCTTAAAGAGGTGATACAATATTCAAAAGGTTTAATTCTACAATGGTGTGTCTTACATGCAGAAATAGGAGCTTGGTATTGTGACACACAGTGACACACTGTTAATAAGATGAGGTCACAGTAAATGACTGGCTCATTTTGCAAGCTATTCAACTACAAAAGCATTTATTTCAGCCGGCAGAATTTTCAAGTTAATCTTATTTCCATCTGGAAAGGAGGAATGAATGTATTTTTAATGGAATTTTAAGCATGACCCTCAATCTCCTTCACAAATATACTGTACATATGTGTTATATATTTTATATTCTAAGTAATATCAAACAAACTGCAGTTGGGTTGTTTTGATTACGTAATAAGAACTAAATAAGCTTCAAAACAGAGTGTCATCTCTACACAGCGAGTCGACGTCTCCCTACTATTGCTAATCTCTGCGGACCGCTCCGATCATTAGAACCACAAAAAGAACGGAAAACATCAGAAAGATGCCTCGTGCCAAAACAAAAAGAGGCGAGAAATAATTTGTGCTGAAAATTGTTGAATTCATTTATTATTGCGGCTTTTTGTGAGGCAGGCATTTTGCTTTGGGTTCAATTTACTCTTACTGTGACTAATCCCTATTTGTCGTCTTGCCAGAAAAGGATCTAAGCTTTACTCCAACATTAAGACACAAAGGGAATACATGTTCAACGACAACCGCCTTCTGATGTGAAAGTCTACATATTTATGGAAATATGCCATGGAAGATGGATTCGGGTGAATTCGGATACTGTCTCATGAAGTAAAACTAGATAGCTATATCTAGTGGACTTTGTACTCTGCCACTCTATAAATAAACATAAAGTACAGTAATTAGTCTGTAAATCGGTCTTTGATGTCTACCTGAAGCCGCAACAGCGTGGAATACTGTCAAAATATTATACAGAGGATTAAGTACAAGGTAGCATTTTGAGACTACAAAGAAAACGCTATTATTTGTCAAATAGCGGGTATACACAAATACCTTACACCAGGGCAGAATGACGCTTTAGAAAGCTAAGTGCTATCAGATGGAGACTGTGTTTTCTCTTGCTGTAGCCATGAAAAGGGCAATTTAAAAACTAAAGTTTTTCTTTCAGTTAAAAGAATAAAGGGGAAAAAATTTAAAGTTTGTCATCTTTTACTTATCTTCAGGTCATTCCAAACCTAGGACTTTCTTCAGCAAATAAAGTCCCTGCAACTTATGCAATAACATTCTAAAATTTGAGGTTGAAAGGGGGAAGTCTATTATGCTGGACAACACTGCATATATTTGATCAATATTCAGTTAAATAATATTGTGATTTTTTTTTTTAATGTATATATAGTAGTATATGGGGGGGGTTAATGACCAAAATCTTATATCACGATATGAGTAATTCTATTTCACAGCAACGATATTTATCACAGTATACTTGTTTTTCCTTTAAAATAAGCTCTGTATGATATCAACATTTTTGATACCATGAAATTCTTGTCAACAGTGTCAATATCACAACAAATTTACACTAGCCCCCAAAAAAAAAAACTCAAGCTCACTGAAGACAAGCAAACAGTCAGCGATGAAATAGGAATGAGAAACTGATTACAAAGCAATAGGAGAAAAAAAAACCTACAGAATGACAATAATATAAAGTATAATATAAATTGAAATTGAAAGTATAAAAACACTGCATATTCTTCACTGTGTAAATTAACTATATTTTTCTTGTTGTTAAAGTCATGAGTCATGAGAGTGTGATATTTTCTCTCTTTTATTGTATAATTAACATGAATGACAGACAACAGGAATTTTAGACTGCTGTCACATTAAGAGCTGCCCAGATCAAATATACTGTTGCATGTTTTCTTTCTCAGCTGCTCAGTTGCTTTCATTTAAGACCTACTGTGTTTACAAAGATACTTGCAAAGATAAAAGTGTGTGTATTTAACCATTTAAGGCCTATAAAGCGGTAACAATAACTATAATCCATGTTCTATGAGCAATGCCTTCATGTGCCCACACCTCTGGCACAGAGTGAAATGAGTTCTCTTTTGTTGCTGATTGCATTTCAATGGCTAAAAATCACTTGTTTTTAAATCGCAATAATTGAAAACATGCAAATGATATGTTTTTGTGACCACGTAGCACAGCAATGTCATGTGACTGTGTAACCATACAAAATCTCTACCGGTTGACACTGGTTAATTGTGTCTACCGGTATATTGCCCACCCCTAGAAGTACAGTATAGTTTATATTCAGACTTGTTGATGTTATTTTGAGTAATTTAGCCTTTTTCTCCAGATTTTTTCTGTTTTCTTGTTCTGAAATATATTTATATAATTTAATCATTTCAGTCTAGTTTCTGTCATTTA
The DNA here is from genome assembly GCF_936440315.1 of Barbus barbus. NCBI lineage: Eukaryota > Metazoa > Chordata > Actinopteri > Cypriniformes > Cyprinidae > Barbus > Barbus barbus. The sequence goes on from NC_136756.1 coordinate 15,837,535, forward strand.
TAAGGTGTAAATTTAATGCACTAAAGCCAGTCTACAGTGGGTGCTGGAAATTTAAATTTGGAAACCATCAGCAAACATTTGACCGTGATGTGAATGAGAGGGAAGTGATTCTGCAGCAAAAGTTCAGTTCCACAGGAGAGCTGTTTTCTTGGCAAATGTGCCCCTACAGCGTCTTTGCACTGATGAACAACAGCAGCTCTGTCATGGCAATCAGTGAGTGTCTTATTTTCTGTCCGCTGTCTGTGAACCCACAATCAGCTTTTGCATGTGATCACGGCATCTGTCTGCTGTTATTGTGAATCAGTGTAAACACATTAACTTTGTGTCTCTGTGTACACGCACAGCAAATTCTATGCATTCTCTGAGGAAGAAAAAAAAGTTGCAAAAGCTGTCACTGCGGCAGTACCTTTACAAAAGGTACATCTTTAAAATTAGGTACGTCTCTAAAATTTACATATTAGTTCCTAAATTGTACATATTAGTAGCCTACCTTCTGAGATTTTGTACCATTTTTCTGTGAGTGTGCAGGGTAAATTTAACCAAGGGCTCAGACTGTGCTAGCTAAAAAGTGCAGCATAGACCTTAGTCAGGTAGCACTATATTTAATTTTTGACAGGAATGAAAATGAGGCCATGATGGATTGAAGTACAGTGTGTTCAACGGATTGTACTGTTGTATAACAACAGACTGTTCAACTAATAAAACGTCTTTCTGAAAGAAAAAAAAAAAACAAATTCAATATGCGGTTTTTAAATTAAGTTAAGTTTTGATAACAAAATGATGACCAAATTATCAGTTTTGTAGACACTGTCCCTTTCTCTCTTTTTTTTGTCTATAGTTTAGTTTTTGATTAGTTTGTCTGATGCCATCATCGTGGAATGTAAAATATTTCTCACAGAAGGCACATGAGCAGAATAAAGCAACATCTCACACTCACTCCAGTCTCCACCCTCTGGCCTAGCAGTCCATGTCATTAATAATGGGAATGATTATATATCTCCCGTGGGGTCTTAGCCCACACGCACGCACACATATGCAGACGCGCAGACCCCCCTGTGGGCTCTTTAACGAGCACCTCACTCTCTGCCTCATCACACCCCCATTAGTCGGCCCCTGGCCACAACACATGCAAAGCAGGATTTAAAAAATAATAAAAGAAAGGAAAGAAAATGAAATTTTTTTAGTTGCAAAAAAATGAACCTTCACATTTTCTCACTATTTATAGATGTTACATTCTCAACTACCAGAGATGCTGGTGATTAAACAAGCAAACAATCTAACAAATACATTTGCTTCAAAGAGTTCAAATGTGATAGTCAGTTAGGAACCTTCAGCCTGTAAGTCTAATCTAGATCACAAAATAAGTCTTTCATTGTGACACACTGTTAATAAGATGAGGTCACAGTAAATGACTGGCTCATTTTGCAAGCTATTCAACTACAAAAGCATTTATTTCAGCCGGCAGAATTTTCAAGTTAATCTTATTTCCATCTGGAAAGGAGGAATGAATGTATTTTTAATGGAATTTTAAGCATGACCCTCAATCTCCTTCACAAATATACTGTACATATGTGTTATATATTTTATATTCTAAGTAATATCAAACAAACTGCAGTTGGGTTGTTTTGATTACGTAATAAGAACTAAAATGCAGGTAACTTACAAAATTAAACATCATTGAAAGAATGTTGTTGTTGCTTTTTAAAAAAATATTAATTCTGTCATTAATATTAATACCCCCACCCCCCGGTAAATAGAACAAAGCAAAGCAGATATCATTAATGTACTTAATGATATTTAAGTGTAACACATTACTCAAGATATAGGAGTCTGATTCAACAAAGAATATCTGAAAGCCAAGTCCTGACTGTGGCAAAAGGAGGAGTTGGGGATGGGGGAGGGTAATTTGCTCCTGAGCAAGCAAAAACTGCTGAATAATACTGAATAGAGCTTATATAGGAATGCCGTGATAGGTGTCGTATTCCTATAGGTAGATGTGATCAGCTGATGCAAGCTTGACTCACGTGACCTGCCACAGCGCTATACGCTTGATAAGTTTGTTTTGTAGCAAAAGTAGATTGGCTAACTCCAACAGTCGTTTTTGGGCAAAATCAGATAAAGTTTCAGATGTTACAAAAAAAAAAGAAAAATAGTATCTTTATAATCTCCTAAATAAGCCTATATATAAAAACACACACATGCACATACATATTTAAGGAAAATATGCTATGTTTATATATTAAATGCATTTATATATAATAAAAATAAAACAAAAACAAAACTGCTTCGGGTTTTCAAAATCATAACCTCATGACCCACAACAGAATCGGTAAAATAGCTTCGGCACACGCTACAAATAGAAAGAGAAAGAAAACAGCCAGACACCAAACAAAACCGGAGCAGAGGAGGAACAGAACTCAGCGGTAGTTTACATTTCATCTCACTTTTTCCCCTCTACCTTCCTGACCTGAGGCACTGTTGAAAATCACACTTGAAAACGCTGCAGGCTTTTACACCCCTGCACCCAAAGCCACCGGAGGGAATCAGGGAAGGGGCGGCTGGAGAATGTGACTAATATACAAAGGGAGACCCATTAATGCATCATATAAATAATATGAATAATGAAATATGATAAAAGCCACAGTCAGACGAGCAGTACAGCGGTAGTCTCTCAGTGCCTGCTGCATATTTATTCTGGCCTCATCCTGAGCACACATACAGCACCCAAGGACTAAAGAGATGTTTCATTTGGATGAACGTTCATCATCTAACACTCACTTTCTGTCTCTGCAAACAACAATGAGGGTGTGGTTTTTCAAGAGGAAACGGAAAACATGAAAAATATAAAGAGAAAAATGAATGTGTATTTGTTCCCTTCTTCAGCGCCATTACTACTATTCATGATGCATTACGCTTTCCGTCGGCTCCGGTAAGGTGTGCCTCTGTATTTAGCACAGTACATTTTAAATCAACCTAATTACCATGTACGATATGGAGATTGTATTACACTTTCAACTATTAAATCATATTTCACAAAGCATAAAACAGTTGGGTGGGCCGAGCGCTCGAGTCGCCATTTAATACACCTGGAAATAACTGTGTGCCTTTGCCTCAGGCAATAAACCCTTGTGCAAAACCCCCTGGGGTTGCTTCATTACTTATATATAGACTTGTACCACATGGGGCTGTTTCTCAACCTGCAACAATTTGTACTCTGTGTGACACAGGTAGCAAATGCCTAAAATAGCCAAACTACAAACTCTGACCATAATGAATCATTTTCCAGGCTTTATGGACTGCCCTGAAAACAGATCCTGTCTGAATATTTTTAGTGCTATAATAGTGCATAAATGCTTGAAGATGTTACCTCTGGTGACCACCATCTGTCTCAATCTGAACTCAACAACTGCATCAGACAAGTTATATCCACTCCAGTTTGCCTAACCAAACGTGTTTCCAGCTGGTTTCATCCCATTATGAGCATCTCATGGGAAGATGAGTTCCTATATAGCAAATGTTCTCTTGCTACCGTGTTAGAAGTTAACACATAGCCAAGGTGCAACAGAAAGGAAATATCCAAAGAATAGAGGATAGACATATTATATAGCCACAGATCTACATTTTGGCAGTATATATTTATGTCGATTAAAAACCTGTATGCTGCTATTTTCTTCGCTGAACTTAAAAGCAAAGATTTAGAGAAACATTAGTGACTAGGGAAGAAATCATCATAAAAAAACCATAACCACAGTTCACAGTATTGATTTTTAATGCCAGGCTCCTCCAAATATGATTATGCCTTGTTTGAGACCCTCATACAATGTGATAAAAATATTAAATGTGTTGTTTTCAGAATTAAAGACTTAAACCAAAGCAAATGGATATAATATTATGCAGAAAGTATGTACTTCAGTTGACAGCAGTCTTCCTTTCCCTACTCATTACTAAAAAATGCTTAAAAAGTTAAAATTATATTTTGAGTTTGTTTATTAAATAGGGTTTTAAGTTTTTATTGCATACTCTAAAGACTAGGGCTGTCAACATTATGAAATATTTGCGATTAATCTCATGATTTTTGATCACTCTTCTGACCAGTCAAAAAACCAAAACATTAATTTCAAAAGAAAGAAAAGTTTTTTAAATTATTGTATTAAACATCCTTAATAACTTTGAATGCAAAAAATAAATAAAATAAAAAATCCAATGAGCGCCAAAGTCCCACTGTGTTTAAAAACCACAGGACTGATGTGCTACATCTGAGTCTTCTGAAGCCTTATGATAACTTTGTGTGGAAGTGACTAAAATTTTAGTAAATTCACAAATGGAAGAAGAACCAATGCAATTTTGCAATCACCGGTGTCAGTGTCAGTGGAGTTTTTAAATCAGACATGAGTTTCAGCAAACATCTTTTATTTCAGTCAGTGTCTAACTCATACAGCTTCAGGAGACTTCAAATATAGTGCTTGAGTTGTACTGGACTACTTTTAAGGTGTTTGTATGCACTTCTTGGAGTTTGACAGCCTTTTATCACCATGAACAGTTTCTACAGAAAAAATAACAGTACACAAGTTTGGAATGACATGAGGGAGAGAAAATACAATTCATTTTTGAGTGAATTATCTCTTTAAAATTCAAACTTCAGATAAATGACAGCAAGCATCACATCAAAAGCCACGAAACAGCATCTGCGAAGGAGTGAGATGCTCACAAGCTAGGTAGAAGACAAAAAGACTCCCCATAAGAAGGTCATCCCATTAAACTCCCTAGAAACAATGCACAGATGTACATTGACAGAGCCTGCCTCTCCTATATCAGTCACTGTCAAACCACAGACCACATAGAACACAACGTGGACTGACAACTGCCCTAAGTAGATTACATGTGCGTGTTCCTGCATGGTTACCCACAAGCACACTGGGAGATGCCAGCTTGAGTGTTCAGTATGCATGTGATGTGTGTGAGAGGTAACATGCCAGTAGAGGGCTGTATGTCTCGTTACATTACATTGGGTCGAGACTTACTGACTTACTTTGAACACTTCTCCAATGAAAAAAAAAAGGCACAGGTCACGACTCTACTTCTCAAGACCCTTCACTCTGCTGTATGTGCATGCAAAGAGAATGAAAATCGCAATTGGTGATCTGTCTTAAAATACAGAGCGAATGCTACAAGGTCAAGTGTGAATTAATGGAAGAAAGTGATACCCATATGTTGCAGGTGTAGATGTGTGTGCTATATCTTTTGTTCTATGCATGTAAGTTGCAGGTGTACATGTGTAGGGCTGCGTGGGTCTTTGTGGATGAAGATGAGCAACGTGGGCAAATGTCGGTCTGACAGCGATACAGCTGTGTTAGTACGCAGACTGTATGTGTTTGTGAGGGGCTGAACAGACCATTCAAGCAGCTCCTCTCCTCTGAGTTTCCAGCTCCTCCATTATCAAATGCAGAAGAAAATTGTCTTATTAATTATTTCATGGTCAATTAATTATTTATGTAAGCTCTTTTAAAGCTGGAGGAACTGCAGGAATGGCTGTTGATATTGAACTGAGTAAAAGTGCAGCGGGGAGTACATAAAAAAAAATAAAGAAAGAAGTGAAAACCAAAAAACGATGGTCGATTTGAGGCGTCAAATAAGACTGAGGCCAATATCTGAGGACTGAGGATCTGAGGAAGTGAGCGTTTACTGAACTGAGGCAGACTGGTCCCTACGCACTCCCTTCACACACATTTTGAACTTGAAACTAGGAAATAAGGGACCTTGAACAGTCTATCAATGAAAATCATTTCAAAGCCTTGTGAATGTGAATTAGCACGAATATTGATCACTCGTTTAAGCATACATTCATTTCCTATACAAGCCAATGTTTCCCAAACTTTTTTGTCCTACATAACCTCAAACCACTATCAATAAGACTCAAGTGCCCATTCATCAGCACCAAGCCAAAAAAAATATATAAAAAAATCATACTGTTCTATGAATTTGAATACTGTCTGTCTCTCTCTCCAAACAAAATAATTTTTATTAAATATGACTTCATAAAATAGCTTAAACTAAATTATATCACTAATATATTGAAACAGTAATCATTTAAACTATTAAAATATTTCATAAATTATATGTAATACATCTATTATAACTATTACAATACAAAAAAAAGGTTGTTGTTCTTTTCTATATACAGCAGATCTATCTTTGGGGCAGTCAGATTAAACTGGCCAAAAGTGAAAAAAAATAAAAAATAAATAATAATAATTTATAATGTTGGTAACACTTTAGTATAGGGATCAATTCTCACTATGAACTAGTTTTTTATTAGCATGCCAGTTATTAACATATTGGCTGTATATATATATATATATATATATATATATATATATATACACATACACACATATACATACACATAAAATAGTGTTATTAAACTGTAATATTTCAGAATATTACGGCTTTTACTGTATTTTTGATTAAATAAGTGCAACCTTGTTGAGCATACACTGTGGTTTCAAAGACATTTATAAATATTACCCTCCCTAATTTTTTTAATGGTATTGTAGAAACTGTTTTTTTTCTTTCTTGGATAAAGATAATGATGTTTATGCTAATTAGTTATTTAAAATTTATATTTGTTCTATTGAACAGGTTAAGCAACCTAATTCTTGGAATTTACACAAGATCCTAGATGAGAAGCACTGATCTAGATATTCAGCAGAGCTGAAAAGCCTTGAAACATCATAACAACAACAGACGGCTTAACAAGCACAGTCACAATCGTGTGTGGTGAACAGAGTGATGGAGTGCCATGTTTTCACTGTGGGGCTTTTCATATTTTTTGCTCAAATCTACACTCCTCTTGACATCACCAGTAAGCAACACGGTCCAAACAGGAGGTGTCTCAATGTGCTCTCGCCCTATGTCCTGTCTTCCCAACTCCCGCTTCATCTCGACTTCCTGTCTGTTGTCAACGGTGATTTATCAAGCAAGTGGAGGGCTATTATGGGCTGGACCCCATGGGCCCCCTCCTCACTGCTAAATGGCAGACTCCAGCCCACCGCCCACATTGATTGGTCCTGACAGGTGCTGAGGGCTCTTTGCCAGCCCCTGCCCCTCCAAGTCCCTGAGCAGGTGTGTGGCGTTGTCTGTCATTTTCTCTAGCCCTCATTCCCAGTCTATCGCCAGGGGCGTGAGTAAACTCTGCCAACATCAGGTTCTGAAACCACTGGCTATTTTAGACATCAGAAGTGTATCATCTTCAGTTCAGCTGGAACATTTTCATTTGTTTGTTCAAGCTTCCTAACCAGACTGAGATGACAATACTGACTCAAACAAATGTTGTGTGTTTGGGACAAGGGCTACATTTTGGAGCTGTTGTAAAGAAAATGCTGTATTTGTTGTAAAGAAAATGCTGTAATTGCATTTTAAAATATTGATTTAATTGTTAAAGTTCAATGAATTCAACTGATTTCTATAGTTTTTGAAGACAAATTTGTATTAATCATAAAACAGACTATAGTAGACAACATTTGAAGTGGATCAAAATAGTTAATCAAAGTTGTCAGAAGAAAAGAACACATTTTGGTTTTAGGTTTTAGAACAACTTTGATAAAGTTTTGATCCACTTCAAATGTTGACTAGTGTAGAAAAATACAGAATTTGGGGGGAAATAAAATGGGGGGGGGGGTAATTATTTAGGGTACTATTATTACTATTATTGTTAAAATAATGTTTTATGAATTAAATTGATTAGACATGCTTTTTGATTATTATTGAAAGGAACACTCCACTTTTTTTGTAAATAGGCTCATTTTATAACTCCCCAAGAGTTAAACAGTTGAGTTTTACCGTTTTTGAATCCATTCAGTCGATCTCCATGTCTGGCGGTAGCAGTTTTAGCTTAGCTTAGCATAAATCATTGAATCGGATTAGACCATCTCAGTCACTCTTTGGTCATTTTTGATAACCAAATGCTAATGGTCTAATCCGATTCAATGAGCTATGCTAAGCTAAGCTAAAAGTACTACCACAAGACCCGGAGATTGGCTGAATGGATTCAAAAACAGTAAAACTCAACAGTTTAACTCTAGGGGAGTTGTAAAATAAGCCTATTTCCCCCCAAAAAAGTGGAATGTTCCTTTAATCAAAACATTCAAATGAAATCCAGAATTTGGGTAAAATAAAACAGATATTAAAAGATCCTATTTAGTCCAATGGCCAGGGTCTTGTCATGCCTCTAACTTTCACCTGTTGACATTAAAGCTTTGACTGAAATGCTAGACATCGCTGTACAAGGGCATGAGTAATACAATTTAAACTATGCTCTAGTCTATTCTAAGTAACATAACAAGGAATTGTTGCATGCAGGTCAGGATTCTGCACTATGAGATTAGAAATATTCAGGAAGGCACCAGATCAGAATTGTTTGACCTTGACATCAGACCGGCTGTAATCTTCATGCAGAATAACAAAAATTAGATGAAAAATGCATTATGAGTCAATGTGCCTCTAAGATCCGGCATTAAATTTTCTGTGGAATAAATTTAAATATGGAAAATGTTTTATTCTAGTTGCAAGCCATATTAAATTAACTTTACTGACAATTTTAAATATCGTAAAATGTTTATCTTTATGTTTTAAACAAATATTAAAATATTACATATCATATATTATTTATAAATATAATTATAAATGTATAAATATTAATTATTTTAAAAAAAAATTGTGTATGCTGAATGAGGAACATCGGAATTCTGGGATAATCTGCTGGGGTTTCTGTAAAAATCTACAGTCAAATATTATGGGCAGGCCAACCCATAAGTACAGGTTATAGTGCAAAATATCCATCCTCTCCATTTCTTCTTGCATCAGTGCTGCTTGAAGGGCAAATACAATTCCTCTGCTCATCTTGTCAAAGCTCAGGAAGTGGAGTCCTCTCTATTCATGTCAGCAGACACAAGAGATCTGCATTTGAATGTGCACATCAAAAATGCCCAGGAGAGCCGTACTGTGCCCCTCATTTCAGCTTCACTCACACAAAATCAGGAAGTAGACAGATCCGTTTTTATCCCTTCTAGAGCCAAGGATGAGTCTTCTATCCAAAAAGGGGGCACTATGTGCAGTGTGTGCGGTCTATCTATGACTAGTGACACTACACACTAAAGATTAGTGGTCAACCAAAATATAAGCCATTATTTTCAATTATTAATACTGGACCATTTTTTTCTGTTTGGCCGATATGTCATAAGCAGGATTTTTAGTTTGAAATTGTGTACAACTGTTATTTTTACAACACTGACAACACCAGCACCAGGGTGCACAGAGCTCCCATCTTCTTTAGATTAGAGTCTCAGTTAGTTCTGACTAATAAATTACATATACCCTGGGCCTTTACTAACTTTGTTTAAAAGTTCTATGAAAAAATATAATAGCGTTTGAGTTCTGTTATTAGTAACAGAAAGCTAAATACTTTAATTCTCTCTCAGCATGTTGCTGAAGTGAAAGGGTTTTCTACTTAAAAAAAAAAAAAAAAAAAAGAAATACAATTTTAACTGAAACTAAGATATCGCCGTAATAGGTTACATGGAATCCACTAGCAATCACACAATTTAATTTGTAGCACATGCCTCTGCTAATTCTGTAGCCAATGACCTTGCTTACTCAACGTTTAAATTGATTAGGCATGCTTTTTGATTATTAAAATTTAATCAAAACATTAAAATGAAATTCAGAATTTGAGTAAAATAAAACAGATTTCAAAAGACACTATTTAGCCCAATGGCCAGGGTCTAGTCATGCCTCTAACTTTCACCTGTTGACATTGAAGCTTTGACTGCAATGCTAGTCATCGCTGTACAAAAGCATGAGTAATACAATTTAAACTATGCTCTAGTCTATTCTAAGTAACATAACAAGGAACTGCTGTATACAGGTCAGGATTCTGCACTATGAGATGAGAAATATCAGACATCAGACCTTATTTAGTCCTTACTCAACATTTAAATAGCCTGGTTCAGTGTTCACTGTAAACTGGTCCTGCAGGGAGCGTTCATCTGAAACCCTCCACCTCCCCCAGCTCCACATGTCTAGATCTGCTATGGGATTTATGTCATGTGTCTGTGTATCTATTGGCAGTACCTAGTCCATACTTGCTCTGCCGCAGTAGCAGCGTGTAGTAGATCTAGTCCGACAAGACCAAATACATTAAAGTGATAGTTCATCCAAAAATTTAAATTCTGTCATTAATTACTCACCCCCATGTCGTTCCAAACCCGTAAGACTTTTGTTCATCTTCAGAACACAAATTAAGATATTTTTGATGCAATCCGAGAGCTCTCTGACCCTTCATATACAGCAACACAACTGTATTGTTCCCAGGTCATCGGTAAAATAGTCCATGTGACATCAGGGGTTCAACCGTAATGTTACGAAGCTACAAGTATATAACGACTTTATTCAATAACTCTTCTCCTCCTCATCCCGTCTGCTGTGGTGCACTGCAAGTATGGAGAAAGTATCACAGTTGTTGAATAAAGCGGTTATTTTTGTTTTCTTTGCTTTAAAACTATGAATTAAATAGAGTATAGGTATGTGACTTCAGCAGAAAAGGAAAGTTGTTTTAGAGGGCAAATACTATGGGGGGGGGGGGGGGGGGGGGGGGTAGTAGGTAGGTTGGGCAGAATAATGTTTCCCGAGGAATCATGTACAATATGACCAGGACTGCACATTAAGAAAGTAAACAGGGTCAATTTAGGCTTCACGACTACTCTAAATAAACTAGAGCTCTATCTAACTAACATAACAGGACAGCCAACTTTCCTCTCACTGCCTTTTCTTTTCATTTCAAAGCTGGTTCACATGACTGGCACTGTTTGGCATGCTGAAGGGTGCCCATCTCTGGTCTGTCTTTAAAATGATCGCATTAGCCAGTTCACCACGCAATTTTCAGCCATGTGCCTCAGTGATACAGGACACAAAAAGCTCTGCTCGTGTTCTCGTTCCAGACATTTCATGTTTGCTGCGCTGTTTTTCATCTCTTTCACATGTAGAACTACTTTCCACTGAGTCTGAGGCCGGTCCAGGGGCGTCTGCCTAGGACGGGGATGAGCTCAAACCACAGGAGGCTGAGCCAGGCTAAATGTGGTGTGACAGAGAGCCCTCTCCTCTGCTTAGATAGCCTGCTCCATTAACAACACATGAGAGAACTGTAAAAGCCCCTCGCGCTCATTGTCTCTTGCCACGGACTGCGGAAAGCTCTTAGATGTGTGTTGCCAGGAAACCACATCTTACAGACTCCAAGGCACCCAGCAGGGGAATGGGCACACGTAGCTGAAACACATCTGGATGCACCTGACAAGCAGCGGCAAAGCTGGGGACAGCTAGTCCGCACCCACTGGGAGGTAGTGTGTGTTGTTGTTTTCGCACGCAGATGAACCATGCATGGGTGAGCGAAGGCGCCAACATGGGTGCAACACGAATAAAGTGAAAATAAAGGAAAAAAAAATCATTTTTGTCATTATTTACTTTCCCTTGTGCCATTACAAATTTGTGTTTTGTTATTTATTTTGCAAACACTAACACACTTACTAAATTATGCTTCAATTGCACTTCAAAAAAAGAAAAAGAAAAGTCCATAGGTCATGTGACAATCATTGTCCAATCTATTCATTTCAAAACACATCAAAAACACATAAAAAATTTAATATAAAATGACTTGAATACACCTCTTCTACCATTTTCCCCTTTTTGGGTAATGTAATTATTGTACTGATGCTTTTATTAATTAATAACATTTGTTTAAATATATTTTACTTCGAAAAATGTTTTTGAATACACTTATTCAAGTTGTAAAGAAAATATATGACTTATGACTACACCACATAAATTACAAAATCTTCCAACTATATTACAAGTCTTCAGAAGCCATACGATTGATTCTTTTGAACTGAACTGAGTTATTATTTACAGATTCATATAATTTTCACCATTGCTGCAGCTCTCAAATCAAATACGATGCCTATTGCGTGGTTTGAATGTCAGCAACATCAAACATCATGGGTGAGTCATTCAGTCAATTCATCACACAAAGCTAATATACGGCTTCTGAAGACTTGGAACTTAAAGCATGAGTCATATGGACAATGTTTATGGTGTATTACATTGTTTTATTCTGTCTTTTACTATAAACTAAAAAAAAAATGTACTGTTTCATTAGATCAATTAACATTGGTTGGTCCCCTAGCACATAGCACATAGATTTGTGAGTAAATGACAGAAGATAAACAACTATAAGATTTTGCACTATAGCATAGAAAACCTTTAAAATACTAGATGTACTATAACTATGTCTTTAATTCAAAATGCAGGCATCATTCTTCACTTCATACAGCAACATGTTACTCAAGTTCACAGCCTTTGCTGAGAACGCATAGAGTTTAAAAATACCTTGATTGACAGCTAGCAAGGGCTCAAGAGATGAATCCCCCATACCACTGCCGTGCACTATAGGTATGCAGCTTTTTAGCAGTTCTAAGTGAGAAGGACTTCATGTTGGTCACATGTCCCGTGGTGTCCTGGTACCAGAGAATAACACAAATTAACACCCTGAAATCCCATTTCGTGCAGGAAATGAAAAGAGCTGCAGCCTATATTCTCTCAAGTGGACTGCGTATACTCTAATGTCTCACTCTTTCACTATCTGCCTTTCAAAGTACGTCCTTGGCAGTGAGCTCTGTTAGTGTGGTGGGATTTTAACTTGAGACTATGCTCTTGATTTGCAACATCCTTCTTGGCTCTCAAAACTACATAAGCATTTCATCGCAGAGGAGTCTGGGGGACAAAAAGGTTTGTTAAGGGAAACAAATGGCAGTGTGTATTCAAAGTGTGCATTGTTCATTCAGGCAACAGCCCAGGGATGCGCTATGCTAGGGTCCAACAGGAACGAGCTGCTAAACAATTAGCATTGTTGCTGTTAGCAAGAGCTGGAGCCACGAGCCAAACAGCAGTCAGTGATTATGCAGATCACACAAAAAAACAAAAAAAAAACAACACAATATTGTTGGTGACTTAAAATTGTGTCATGTTACTTGTACAAGGACACCGGAATGAAAGAATATATCTATTTTTGTCTACAACAATAAACAGCTTTAAGTATCAAGGATTGTACATGTCCAGATTTAATGTCACGACTAGATCCACTAGATAATAATGTCACGACAGAATTAGTCATAACATAATGTACCATATTTAAATCAACGTATGCAATATTCTGCAGATTTTACCACAAAATTAAATGCAAAAAATAGCTTAAATACGACACCTGGTTTTTGACATGTACCACAGTAATACCTAGAAAGAAGGATCATATAAATATTGAAGCAGAGTGCCATGGCATTACCATCTGATACCATTACAACAGTACTTATTTATTTACCATTTTGCCATCAAAGACTATGGCAAATAAATACTACTTACTTTGGATAAAACAACTGCTAAATACATAAATGTAATGCAAATGGGAGACTATGACTTGACAGTTATCTGAAGCATTTATGCCAAGAATGTGGATTCAGCATTAAAAACAGTTTTCATTCATTTAAATAAATCTGAAGTGAAATAAAATATAAGTATTGGATGGAAAAAACAAACTTAAACAATTGAAAAATAGAAATTATGCATTGACATCTAAATAAAAAGTGCTAAAGCTACTCAAACTAAAACTTATAGTTTACTTTTATAACCAAAAATAAATGATGCTCAAGTATTAAGAAAGATTAGATGAAAGTTAAATACGGAAAAGTAGGCTAATACATAACACCAACCCAACATATCCATTATATAGTCCTTACGCAAGTGAAGATGAGCATACCGAGTCTCAACTACAAGGGTGTGAGTGATAAGACCACCAGCACTGATTGATATAAAGCTGGAAGTGTTGTCAAGTCTTTACTCCAAACGCTGACGAGTCTCACTTCTTCCCACCCAGCTGACGACTCACTCACACTCCATCCTGTACTTATCCATCTGTTTATACTTCATTACTACATCCCTGCGTTCCACCAGACGCCAGGGCAGAATGCTCCACTGAACCCGGCAGGAGTTTTTCACTTCTACTCACATTTGGTTCAAGCTATAATACGTAGCAACAGCAAGTTAACCTTGTGAGCGTTTTTAAAGGGATGCTCCTGCAATGCCAATGGTCAAAATAATAGTAGCCCATAAAGTCTCCCAGCGATTTCACTGACATAAATTAAATGTGCAAATCTCATAATGTTTCCATGAGCTGACAAGGCGAGTTTGGGCGTCCAAAACAAATCAGCAGTCTGGAGCTCACCAGAACACCAGCATAAGAAAAGAAACTGCTTTAACATCATTCAGCGTGTTGCTTTTCTATGAAACAGACCAGATTTCATCTGAACTAGGTGTGGGATGAGCAGCAAACAAGTAAATTGATCTCTTACCTGTTCAGATGTTGGTGACGCAGCAACATCAACCCGAGAAAGCAAGAGAAAGAAAAAGAAAAGGAAACTATTAGAATATAAACTTCAAAAAATCCACAATAAACCATCAGAAACAAGTACACAAGTCATTCTAGAAAATAAGTGCCATGTCATCCTCATGTACTGATAGCAACATATAATCAGATAATAGTGGTTGCAGCGATTTGCATCGTGAAAAGAGCTATACGAATAAACTTGAATTGAATTTTAGCAAATTTGCACATTTTAATGAAAATCATCATTCATTATAAAACACTGAAGCTCTGAATGAGTGTTCTGTTATCATCGTATTTTTCTTCTTTTATAGTAATAACATACTTCATTAAAATAATCATATATAAATATATATATGATTAATGAATAAACTTATCAATGCATTTAATTAGCACTTAAAAATTATCATCACCCGTTTTACAGAAAGAGATGCATACTGTACGTACACACACTGCTTATTTGTAAAGTATAAAGACACGATTCAGACCTCTTTTGGATGAAGATTTCCTATCTTTTACAGTATTCAAAGATAATCAAAAATCTCCAGTACAGAGCAGTTTTGGTTTTCTATTAACTAACAAAATGATGGCAAATTAACCTTGATGACAGCACAGTTGACTGCAGTACGAAAGGGTCGGTTGATAGTAGCTTTTTTGAGTTTTAAAAGTACTCATCTTTGAAGCTACCGCTTTGTAGAGCAACAAAGCATGGAACTGCTGAGAATGAGATAAGGGCTGATTTAACTGGAAGACGCCACTTCAAACAACAGCACAATTACAAAGCATGTTCTTGAAAGTCCTTCAGTGAAAAGGTGTGTTTTCTTCAAAGATGGCATACGTTGATTGACTAAGTAAAAGGGAGGTGTGTCTTTGCAGGTGTTTCGAAATGCCAGACCAACAAAAAGCGCCGCAGTCAGTCTTTACCACAGAACAGATTTAAAAATAGCTTATACCAGGTGGTCTTAGCTATCGAGCTGGGTTTTAGCTAATCAATCTGCTGCCCAAAAACCTCTCTAAAACCACCAAACATGATCTGATTGGACCAGCTAACCACTTTGGGATGGTTCCAGGTATTTTTAAGCAGGGAATTCATATTTTATGAATGTTTTTAAAGGCCGACTGCTTACACTGCAGTAACAACAGTCGGGCCGGAGACAGCACCTTGTTTGTGCATGATGCACTCCAAAATTCACCTATTATTAAAATACTGTTTTGAAGAAAATGCCACAGTCTAATGATTTTCCCATTTGGAGGAGCAAATAAAACCTAGATTATTTCCATAATTTGCAATATCCAAAGGAATGCTGCATGAAATTAATTTCTGTGCAGATTCCGTCTACAGCAGAGGAAAGAGACATATACACTTTAGTTCTCTTTGATATACAGGAAACTGCTTCATTTAATCTAGATAAAAAGCTGAACCTTGAATTTTTATATGGTGCGTCATACCATTATGAGGGTAAATGCTGTAGCATATTCTATAAAATCAATAACTGCACCAAGGCTGTGTTAATAAAATACTTTAAGGATCTACTATAAAATTGTTTGCTCTAATAGCCGATTCTCATGCATTTCTGGTGCTTGAATTAAATAATAATAATAATAATAATAATAATCAAATCTAATATTTGCTCTAGTGCTGCATGGCAAATTTTCATGGAAGGATACGCATGTTACTTTCATTGACATTTATTTAATTATGCTGGGTAACTGAAGGCTGAATCCCATTCAAATAAGTAAAATATGTTAACTAATCAGTGTGCATGCTCAGATTATGAAAGCC
Source organism: Barbus barbus (assembly GCF_936440315.1). Taxonomy (NCBI): domain Eukaryota; kingdom Metazoa; phylum Chordata; class Actinopteri; order Cypriniformes; family Cyprinidae; genus Barbus; species Barbus barbus. The sequence continues at coordinate 15,853,800 of NC_136756.1, forward strand.
TCGAAAGTGACCTGAGCCTTCAGCCTTAGAAAGCCATTCTAATTGTCTTTCTAAATAGGACATTTGGAAGTTGTAAAATGTGCATTGGTCTCAAAGAAACAAGCAACTGCGATCTTAATCTTCTTTTCTAGTGCATCAATGCCAATATTGCACTGTTACACCCCAGGTTTTCTTCTGCAGCATGCTTTCCGTAAGCGGAGAACCATATATTTGTCAAACTGCATTTGACACACTGTCTCTCACCTCCATTAAAGAAAGATGGTCAAATCAACCAGCTATCTTAGAGTGTGAGATAAGCTTTGAAGAATCAATATCCTTGAGGGTAATTACAGTAACCCCAGATCTTACTATGTTAAATGACAAACGCTCAGCACAACATTCTGTGAGAGAGAGAGAGAAAGAGAGAGAGAGCGAAAGAAAGAGCAAAAGAAAGAAATGCCAGTTTCCCACCAAAAGTTTGGAAACGCCCTAGAAAAGTGGGGTTTTGACAATATTGGCATGAATCCTTTTTAATTTGTGATAATTTTGTACTGATAAGGGACAACACAAACTACGAAAACATATTTTATTACATAAACAGTTTATACATAGAAAAAAAGTTAATTTTCGATTTATCAAAATATCCATCATTAGCAGCTATTACAGCTTCTGGGCATCCGAGCTGTCAGTTTATTCAATCATTGAATTGATACCGTATATTACTCCAAGCCTCCTGAAGGATTGCCCAAAGATGATTCACACTGTTTGGACACTTCTTACGGACATCACGGTCCAGTTCCTCCCATAGTAGCTCAATTGGGTTGAGGTCTGGTGATTGAGGAGGCCATTCCATGACAGACATGATGCCAGCTGACTGTTTCCTCTCCAAATAGGATTTACACAGCTTGGAAGTGTGATTGGGGTCATTGTCTTGTTGGAAGGTTTAGGAAGATTGGGGTGTTTCCAAACTTTTGGAGGGCAGTGTATATTAATGCTCATGAAACAACTTTGCCATCACTAGAATCAATTACATTTTAAAATATATTAAAACAGAAAACAGTCATTTTAAATTGCAACAATATTTTACAATATCACAGTGTTTTTGAATAATAAATGCAAATAAATGATAAATGATCAATTAAAATAAATGCAGCCTGGGTGAGCATTCTTTAGACTTCTTTTAAAAACCTTTAACAATCTTAACGACCCCAAATTATTAAGTAGTGTAGAAAATCAGTTGTAACTGTGATAAAAATATAACTGTTTGATCTCCTGAAACCAGCAATTAGCATTTGTCTTCTCAGTTCATAAGCACAAATGGGCATGGACTTCTTAAATATACCTGTCAGAACTGAAACTCAAATACAAGATCAACGTTCATCACTGGACTGACTGTATACTCTGGGAATTTAGTAGGTCTAATGATAAATTCTTAGGAACTGCTTTTGTATATAGTGTACGGTTAAAAAGGCACTTTTACTTGGTTGAATAATTATAGTTAAATTATACACTCACTGGCCACTTTATTAGGTACACCTTGCTAGTACCAGGTTGGACCCACTTTTGCCCTCAGAACTGCCTTAATTCTTCGTGGCATAGATTCAACAAGGTGTTGTAAACATTTCTCAGAGATTTTGGTCCATATTGACATGATAGCATAGTTGCTGCAGATTTGTCGGCTGCACATCCATGATGTGAATCTCCCATTCCACCACATCCCAAAGGTGCTCTATTGGATTGAGATCTGGTGACTGTGGAGGCCATTTGTGTAAAGTGAACTCATTGTCATGTTTAAGAAACCAGTCTGAGATGATTTGAGCTTTGTGACATGGTGCATTATCCTGCTGAAAGTAGCCATCAGAAGATGGGTACACTGTAGTCATAAAGGGATGGACATATACTCAGGTAGGCTGTGGCGTTTAAACGATGGTCAATTGGTACTAAGGGGCCCAAAGTGTACCAAGAAAATATCCCCCACACCATTACACCACCACCACCAGCCTGAATGGTTGAGACAAGGCAGGATGGATCCAGGCTTTCATGTTCTTTACACCAAATTCTGACCCTACCATCTGAATGACACAGCAGAAATCAAGACTCATCAGACCAGGCAATGTTTTTCCAATCTTCCATTGTCCAATTTTGGTGAGCCTGTGCAAATTGTAGCCTCTGTTTCCTGCTCTTAGCTGACAGGAGCGGCACCCGGTGTGGTCTTCTGCTGCTGTAGCCCATCTGCTTCAGGGTTCGACGTGTTGTGCGTTCAGAGATGGTATTCTGCACACCTTGGTTGTAACGAGTGGTTATTTGAGTTACTGTTGCCTTTCTATCATCTCTAACCCATTCTACTCTGACAGCAACAAGGCATTTTCGTCCACACAACTGCCGCTCACTGGATATTTTCTCTTTTTTGGACCATTCTCTGTAAAGCCTAGAGATGGTTGTGCGTGAAAATCCCAGTAGATCAGCAGTTTTTTTAAATACTCAGACCAACCCGTCTGGCACCAACAATCATTCCACGTTTAAAGTCACTTAAATCCCCTTTCTTCCCCATTCTGATGCTCGGTTTGAACTTCAGCAAATTGTCTTCACCACATCTAGATGCCTAAATGCATTGAGTTGCTGCCATGTGATTGGCTGATTAGCAATTTGTGTTACCAAGCAATTGAACAGGTGTACCTAATAAAGTGGCCGGTGAGTGTATGGCTGTGTCCAAATTCAGGGTCTGCATCCTCCTTAGGATCCTTTCTACCCGGTTGAAGGAGGAGGGATCCTCCGACGTCCGCAAAACCCGGAAGTCGGTGTTTGTGAATTTGGACAGCCTACCCTTCTTTCAGTTCCCTCCCTTACCCGTTGCTCATATCCTGTCGCCTAGCAACCGTGACAGCGCCAAGCAAGAAGCGGGAAAATGGACAAACAAAGAGTTATTCTCCTCATTTTAATTATTTTGGAAGAAATAAAGCAATTTAATAAATTAAATACTTTCTTTGCTCATTGTCGGAGAGTGTTTTATATCAGACTACAAGACAGTCACATCCAGGTAAGCCATTATAGCCTATTTTTATTTGTTTTTAAGTATTCTACTAATTTCTCCTACAAATTCATTGAGCCGAAGCATAAACTTTAGCTTGTTTTGTCAGAGAAACTCCTCTCCCACTCCGCTACCGCTCGCTTCGTCCGCCATTACGCTCTGCCGAAAAGAATTATGGGATAGGTAGGACGGGAAAGGATCCACCACACCCATCCTTCCAATTCGGGGAAAAGGAGGACGTATTTGTGGGCCGCATTTGAAGGATCCTACGAATTTGGACAGCCTTCGTCGCGGCGCTGTGACGTAACATCCTTCAAATGAGTACTCCGAAGGATGCAGACCCTGAATTTGGACACAGCCTATATCTAACATCAGCCAACTCATTTTGGCAGAGCAGGCTAATACTAATACTAATACTTATACATACTTCACCGGCACCCCAACTTATACACATAAAAAGATATAACTTAGAGATAAAGAACGAGAAAACGAATAGAGAAAGGAAAGGAAATAAGGGAAAAAGTACAAAGGTTATACACAGGTTATACACATTCAAGTCAAATCAAACTGTACTTCAGAAGCAATGTTTCTATCTTGTAAACACAAAGATTGTAATACAGATGTAGGAAAACTGTCAACAGTCTTCAAATTGTGTGGCTGTACTGTAAGATATGAATAATATGATCTAGTGTGATAAACAGCAGGCCTTCAGTCAGACACTGACATATTGTTTCACATTCGCTCAGCAGAAGGCAATAATTGTGAAGCTAACATATTTGAATGACAGTGGTTAACACAGCTAAGGGGTTAACTTAGCATGTGCCACTCAAATAATAAAAAAGAGGCTGAGTTGTAATCCATCTCCAGACTGTCACTCAGATAATAGAGAATGGCTTCCAGCCAAACGGCAGTAAAACTGAGGTACATGTATTTTGTTCCTGGCAAAGCGAAACATTTAATTGACAGGGTAAACTTTGCCTGTAACCATGATAAAACAATTGAATAACCCACCGTAGAGGTTATCAAAAACAATTGCTTGGTTTAATTACTGATATTAAAATTGACCAAAAAATAATTTATGTAATGTTTAAAAGAAAAAAAAAGTCAAGTGTTAAATTTTTATGTTTACATGGTCCATTGTAGACAGACTGGCATTATTTTTTAGTTTTTCTTTGTTCGCTTTCAAGTAATTAATTGGTCTAAAAGTCACACCATGAAATTATTTATGAACACACTCATAATATTTTTTTTAAAGCAATCATAGCTTCTTTCCTCTTGCTTAATCAGACTTAAAGATGAAGCATATACTTATTATATTAAAATACTTTCTCCTATCACTGTTTAACACCATCAGAACATTGTTTTGTTTATTTTACCATCCAAATTAGCCCGAAACAGCTCAGCCAATAGTGTTAACTTGGTGTGGGACTATCACCATAGGAAGACATGGGGAGTGTTCTGTTTGAAAAAAAAAGTCATAATTTTTGCATTCTTTTGTCAAATAAACAACACTGACATGTTTCAGCTTTGATACTAAAATTGAGAACAAAGGAAGTGCTGCTGAGCTTCCTCTCATTCTCTCTCTCAAATCTTTCCTCACATCCTGCTAAATTTCAGTTGACAAAATCTAGAGTGTTCTTCCAATGCACAGCAATGTAGTAAATCTTTAATTAGGCCTATAAGGTCAGGTTTAGATCACTGTCAAGGTCTCACCTAGAGGAAATTGCTAATGTTACAACATGAAGGAATACCTGAAATACAACACACATCTAGAATAAACTGTTTTTTTTCAGCGGTTTAATTCCAGTGCTTAGTCTTAACATAATGTTTAGCCTAATAAACTATTTTTAATATCCCATTTATATATCCTATTAATACATCCTATTTTGCTTTGCTTGGCAAATGTATATTCACACCCAAAACTGTCTTTTTTTATGAATTCTTTTTTAGCAAGGATGCATCAAAAAGTGACGGTAAAGACATTTATAATGTTGCAAAATATTTCAGGAAAATGCTGCTCAAGAATCCTGAAAAACTGAAGCGACTGCTTACAGTGTTGATAATAAGAAAAATATATATGTCAGGACCAAATCCACATATTCATAAGACTCTGAAGGATTTAACAATATTACTGTATTTACTGCATATGCTTTTTAAAAAAACGTTTGAACAGTAGTGTATTTTCACACTGCTCAGGGAAGTTAGCCTAAAAAAATGGTTTACTTATCTAGTTGTCTCTCAATATAAAATTTATTTGGACTTGAAAAAATTAGTCTCCTTATATCTAGAATGACTGCTTTTCAGCTGGTGATCAGATATGAGAAAACACCCCACAAAAAATATTTTATCTGCTGTCAATAGTGCAACCACTAGTAGGCAACCATGTTCTTGTATATGAATCTTCATATTTAGACGTAAATGAAAATCAGAGCAAAGCTCAGCAACACAGCCGGGTTCTAATTCTGTATGCACAAGCAAAGCAAATTGCATCTACACGCATTCTACGTCCTCCTTCAATCAAAATTAAATCTCTGAACGGCTTTGTTAAGGGAGATGTCGACTAGAACAAGGTACGTGAGGATGGGATGCCATTGGTAATATTCAAGTCAGGGTCTATTTATGCTGTTGTTTCGTTTATCCATTTAATTAAGTAATTATCCCATTTTTATTGGAGAAAGGTAATGAGTTTGAAAGTAAAGTGAAGCACACCATTAGCAAGCCTCCAGAGTGTGTCTCCTGTTGAAACTTATGAAGTCGGCTAACTTTTAGACCCCACAGCTTTTCCACTATCCCAGTAGCGTGTAAGCGTCGTCCCCCCATTCGTAATGCTCATTAAGCCAATCCAAACAGCCTTAAGCTTGAACAAAAACGTTTGGGGTGCTAGCTAAGGCCATTACTCTGTTCGCTGTCAGCCACACTCAGGGGTTCATTACAGGAAGTACAAATGCCTTTTGTGGTGCTAATAAACACCATTGATTTTTGAGGTTTCAGCATGAGACGCTGACATGCAAAAAAAACAACAACAAAAAAAAAAACACTTAATGAGACTTCTGAGAACAATCTTGTGCTGGGTCAAAAAGCAGCCCTCAGCATAATTTCTTCTCTTTATATTTGAACTACCTTTGTTTAAATGAAAGGAATGGCTTGGCATTTACATGCAGTTAGGTTCAAAAGTCTACATTCACACTCCAAATCTGGAATCGTTTTAGGATTTAAAAATTGTTATAAGAAATCAATTGTTCAATTCTTTTGCTCATAAAATTTATAATGAGAAAAAAAAAAGGGGGGGGGGGGGGGTCATGTTGTGCTGTGTTATGCATTTGTTTTAAAAACAAATAATGGCTGTGTGGTAAAATGTGATTATAATAGGCATTTTAAACTCACTCTACTTGTATCTACTTGTGTACTGTAATGCAACTGCATTAATACCATCACCACGCTAAGGCTTTTACTGCCCTTAAGCCAAAGATATGGGGCTGTAAGTTGACAGCAAGCACATCAAAGAAAATTACCCAGACTCTCTCTCACTCTCTGTTTGTACATTTAGTGGCTGGTACGCATTGGTGAGTCCATTTTTAGTCGACATTCATGACCTGTCTCTTCATAATGTTTCTTCTCACACAAACCTGTCGTAAAGTCATCAGCCAGCTATAAAGTACGGACGTTGAGTAAATAGGAAATTCATGCATGGTGGTAGAGCGAATGAATCCCGGCCCAAGAAAAATGAACAAAAATGGGAACGGTGGAATACATTTTAATGATATTGACAGAAGCATTAAATTCAGAAGTGAGCTTTTGCATGCCTAAGTAATAATATAACCACAACTAATCATAAAGGTAATGCTGAAAATAATAACAGAGAATAATGCTTGTTTTTGCATCAAGCACGGTACGTGTTATGAGAATCATAAACATGTCATGTGATGCATGAAAATACCTTTAAATGTTGCCTAAAGGTTGCCAGTGTGAAACTATAAGCTCACTTGTAATTAACAGCAACATTAAGCACATTAAAGGCTAATTAATGTAAACAAATCTATTAGTTGTTAAATGGTTGTTTTTAAAAAACATCATGCTAATTTTCTACTCATTTTAATTGCCATGCTTTGACAGTAAATAAATTAATACTGGAATATTTATTCTACATTTGTCTTTACCGTATTACTATTACTTTTTTTCAATACAAAATAAATTGTATTATTTTCAATGCAATTTTTTACAGCACATCTTAAAAGTGAAAATTTGCCAAAAATGGACCAATTCTCACTATTAACTAGTTGCTTATTAGCAAGTCTATCATTAAAATATTGGCTTTTATTATAAGGTGACCAGACGTGACACTTCCCAGGGACACGTTCAGCACAGGATTTCTAAATTGCCTAAAAAAAACAGATGTTAGCTGTTCGCGTTGTGGCAAATCGATCGTTGTATGACATCAAAGTACTGTGGTACTTTGATACTTTTGAGGAGCGCAAAAAAACAGCACCTGGTTATTTTAGGCTATTTAAAATTCCTGACCTGAACGTGTCCTGGGACATGGTGCATCTGGTCACCTTAGTTTATTTGTACTATCTGAGATGATCGAACACCTGAGAAAAGATAATGCCAACCCCTCAGAGGACCTCAGAGGATGCCAACGCTCAGACAACATACAGAATTACCAAATTTTGCCATAAGTTAAATATATTAAGGTTCTGCAATATATAAATATGTGGAAACTTAATTTCCTGTAGAGCTGCTTTGCAACGATTTGTATCGTAAAAAGCGCTATACAAATAAACTTGAACTCGAATGAGCCGATAAAAAAATTATAATTCACAAGAAATCCACGTCTCGAGTCAATCAATTATTGTCTTATGAAGCAAAGACATTGAAAAAATATCTGTATCCATAATATGGCTTTATACAGTTAAACATTTATCTTGTCTGAATCAGAAGAGAAATATGTTCAGATCAAGAACCATTTACAAGTGAAAATAGTCTAAAATGGTTTTAAGTGAAGTGAAGTGACATTCAGCCAAGTATGGTGACCCATACTCGGAATTTGTGCTCTGCATTTAACCCATCCAACGTGCACACACACAGCAGTGAACACACACACACCGTGAACATACACCCGGAGCAGTGGGCAGCCATTTTTTTATGCTGCAGCGCCCGGGGAGCAGTTGGGGGTTCGGTGCCTTGCTCAAGGGCACCTCAGTCGTGGTATTGAGGGTGGAGAGAGCGCTGGACATTCACTCCCCCCACCTACAATTCCTGCCGGCCGGAGACTCGAACCCACAACCTTTGGATCACGAGTCCAACTCTCTAACCATTAGGCCACGACTTCCCCGTGGCCTAATACTGTAAGTCTACAGTACTAATACTGTAAGTCTCAAGTCTTTAGTCTTTTTGTAAGTCTAAGGATTTTGTTGCGAGAGGACTATCTGGGGATGGACTTTTTACTAGATGAAGTGTTGTTATAAATTATGGACTGTTTTTTTGGCCAGAAGCGACCATTTAATGTTAAAACACCTTAATGATGGATTTGTTTCCTACAAACATGCAGCTTTTCATTTCAGAAGTAGTCACCTGATCAACTAAAGCAGTGCTTCTCAAAGTCCAGTCTGGATCTGGACTCGGCGGGAATTCAATCCGGACCTGCCTCCATTTCGTATTTCAAGAGCAATTAGTGATCAAACTCCATCGCACACCTGCAAGTAATAGGTGCGTAGGACAAAGGACCAACCAGATGGATCGCCTCAACAGACAAGCAATTCCTGCACACTATCGTAACTTGCAAAAAAGTAATATTTATTAACACAACGTTTCGGTCACACGACCTTCATCAGTATTTCAAGAGCACTAATTATATTTCCTACTTTGATAAACATGTTAAATTTGTAAATTTGTATTTACTGTTTTTTTTTTTGTGTCATTTTGGAGATGGTCCAAAATGAAAACGAAGCGAGATGTTGAAACTTTTCCTTCAAGACATTTGTCGTCATGACATGCAGTGAGCATATGACGTTTGACATAATCAGGCAACATTTCACTACTAATGAGTATTTTTTTATTTAGTTATTTGTGGCGGCCCATCAATATAAAAACTGACTACCACAAATATATTTTCCAAAAGGTTTATACTTTGTTGAATAAACTGAGCACTGCACATTTCAAAATTAAAATGCTGGTGTTTTTACATGAATGTATCTTTGAAAAGAACCGACCGTCTTCAGAAATGCTTCGATGTCATATTCATTTCGTCTTTCCTGTGCCTGAAAGTGGCGTTTGGGAGTAGCACAGGCTTATTTGATTACATCCATTACCAGGGAAACCGCTATATCTCCTGTTCCAACAGCACCCCCTGCTGGCAGGGAATGAATTTGCATTTGCACGTCTGTGGGAAACACTGGTGTCTGTCAGCAAACAAACAAAAAGGTTACTTCAGAACTGTTTTGAGAAGGTGCTTAAGTTTTGAGCCATATAGTATTACTATGAATTAGGGTACTACTACTACTATTACCATCGTGTGCCCTGCAGTAATCATTTACTCAAACTCTCTTTTATAAGAAGGGAAAAAAAAGAAAAGAAAATCGGCCAAACATATCGGCCAAAAAAAATCAGCATTATATATCAGCCATCGGCTGCCCTGATTTCTAAATAGCTGCATCGGCCAGAGAAAAACCCTTGTCAGTCAACCTCTATTGCTGACACTTAAATTAATTGTTTTGCCACTTTTGCGCTTGTTGTTAATGTATTTTGAGTGCAAAGGGCACTTTATTTTTTCGAAAAATGTATGGTTTATTTGTTATGTATGTTTATTAAAAACTACTTTTTAAGAGACAAACTTGTCTACATCTTGGATGACCTGAGGGTGAGTAAAGTTCCAGCAAATGTTCATTTTCAGCTGAACTATTCCTTTAAGATGCATGGCTGACAGGGTCAGCGATACAGCACTTTCCTCCTTGCTTCTGTGCGGTCCTTACAGTAGTAGATATATAACGACAACACAGTCCGTGTTATCATGCCATCCTCCCACAGGGACCCCTGTACAACCTCAATAGCCAACAAAACTATTGTTTTCAGCCACAATTATGTTACGACACATAAAACATTTTTCAAGGCTGGATGCATTTGTCACTTTCAAAACAACATTATCTGATCAAAAATATGTGGCCTCACTCTGATAAAAAAAAACACAAAGGGAAGAAACCAAGACGGAGATAAAGGAAATAGTTTTGAGCTTTGGTTTTGCTTTACGTCTTCAGCTAAATGATTTGGTGTAGTGAAGCGTTATGGCAGTGCCAGATCTCTTTGAAATGCCTCTGACCTGCACTAAACGCACGCTTAATGTGGAGGTGGACACCCCTGGCAACTCATCAGATAGAAACTGCCAAAACAGAGTAAGTCTTAGAGTCCAGACATAGGTTGGGGGTGGGGTGGGGGCACAGACTCTCATTTGGTCCCGTTTCAGTGGTGATATTATCCATGTGTCAAAGCAGATCTGTGGGTATTAGGAGAGCTGAGATGTGATGAGGGATAGATAATCCTTTCACTGGTAAGGGAGAACTCTGGCCCAGATTTCACACAATAGCTTCCCCCCACTGGAATTATTTTGAGTAGAGAACAAATTCCATCATGCTGGGGAGAAACTATGTTATTGTAGTGTCACATCGATTTATTCCCAATATGAAACACCCATTAAACACATTTGATGGCTTAAGACTCCAAAAGGCACCATTAAATTCACTCGAGAAGCTTCTAATCAGTCACAGTCTGTTTATAAACCACTGTAGGCTGTGAGGGTGTATGATTTTTAAGAGAAAATTACACACAATGCACTGTTGTTATGTAGTGGGAGCAAAAGTTGCATAATTATTTTAACTGTGTTTACCACCTGTTACGATGATGCCTTAAGGGAAAAATATAAAAATTCATGGCCCAGACATACTATATTTCTTCAGTCAGCACTGGATATTGAAGCTAGGAAGTTAATTTCATCATGAAAATATGTAGCTGGGGGTGGTAACTGGTAAAAAAAAAGTGCAGTTTGGAGTCTTGGGCTTCATCGACGATAAAAAAAAAGAAGCAGATCAGTCAGTGTTTTAATGCATCTCAGATTCCACCAACATTCTGCAAACTTTTCATCTTCTGCTGAACCGATACATTATGTAGGAAAATCACATTTGACAACTCAGTCCAAATGATTTACACAGTCAGACCAAGTTCTGTTTGTGGACATTGCCATGGCACCATATTTTAATATTCATGAGAAGTTGCCTTTGCAAAAGAAGGGCACACACACAACATTTTCAAAATGTTGAAATGAAAATGAGATATATATATACAACCCAAATTCCGGAAATGTTGGGACGTATTTTAAATTTGAATAAAATGAAACTAAAAGAATTTCAAATCACATGAGCCAATATTTTATTCACAATATAACATAGATCAAATAAATGTTTAAACTGAGAAATTTAAACTGGACATTAAGGTTATGAGTTTCTGGAGTTTTGGTGTTGGAATAATGTTCTCTATAGGTGAAAGATCTGGGGTCTCATGTATAAAACTTTACATAGATTTCATCCTAAAAGTGTACGAAGGCACAAAAGCTAGATTTTGCGTACGCACAAAAACTTGTACAAAAAATCCCTTTATAAATCCCAGTCAGGGGAAGATTGTGCGTGCGTGCATCTCCACCCCGTCTCCTCCCCGAAATAACCATATATGGAGTTTACAACGCCTCATTTTACTATGCATAACCTCATCTGCATATCACTTCCATGCATATTTTCATCCATGTGACACACCATGTTTAACACCGTCAAATGTACAAGACATTAAGGAAATAGCCAATGAGAAACGGACTAAATGCCATTTGTGCCACATTAATTTTTATTGCCAAAATCATCCAGTATGTTTTAGAATAAATATCTCAAAATATCCATAAAAAATAGTTCTCAGATAAATAGCCTATTTTAGAATATAGTTGCCCTCATTCTTTTCCATTGGCCAAATAGTATTTCAGTTGTTTTAAACAATTCAAATCAAATGTATGCAGTTTTTCTGAAAAGGTGAACATCTTTTAGTTATTTTTAGTGAAAACAGATAAGCCTATATTTATTGCAGTGCAAATACAGTTGTCTGATTTGGCGCATCACTGACAAAGTATTTTAAAAAGGAAACACGCAAATCTCTCAGTTTCTTTTTTTCAAGCTGTATCCTTCAAATACAGTGGCATTTTTCATAATGTTGTGAATATGCCTCGACACGCCATCAACACCTCCGTGCAGCTGTAGTTGTACAGTAAGTTATCATCATTGGACCTATTTAAATCGGACAATGGACTGTTCGACCACCAAATTCAGCAGTGTCCACCAGTATCTAAGTGCGCGAGCATCATTGATTACTGTTCTTGCTTAAAAAAAACAAAAATTCTCATAACATGAGATCTGCAGTTAAGTATAAATATGAATTATTATAGCACTCGCTGTCATTAAAACACAGCATGCCACAGGAAAAGTGATCAAGCTACAAATGTCTTAATTCATATAATTGTGTTTTAACTCCTTCGTAATGACTTTATGCAGGCTAATTTCAGTGCTTATCTCTATTAATGAGAGGCGAATATTTAATGTAAATGTGTATATCGAAATGAAAACAGTTTAAAATCCTTGTTTACATCATTACTTTTTTCACTCCAGTAAAAAGTGCGTATGCACAGTAAAGAGCATCTGTACGGTGCGCACATATTTACTCTAAGTTTATTTTTTTATAAATCCAAATACATGCATGGAAAACAGCATACGCACATTTCTATGCCCATTTAGTGCGTACAAAACGTTTATACATGAGGCCCAAGGAATGCAGGCAGGCCAATTCAGCACCTGGACTCTTCTACTATGAAGCCATTCTGTTGTAATAGTTGCAGTGTGTGATTTTGCATTGTCCTGATGAAATACAGTCGTCTAGAGGGGAGAATATGTTGCTCTAAAACCTTTATGTACCTTTTCCGCATTCATAGTACCTTCCTAAACATGCAAGCTGCCCATACCGTATGCACTTACGCACCCCCATACCATCAGAGATGCTGGCTTTTGAACTGAACGCTGATAACACGCTGGAAAGTCTCCCTCCTCTTTAGCCTGGAGGACACGGTGTCCATGATTTCTAACAAGAATGTCAAATTTGGACTCGTCAGAGCATAGAACACTTTTCCAATTTGAAACAGTCCATTTTAAATGAGCCTTGGCCCACAGGACACGACGGCGCTTCTGGACCATGTTCACATATGGCTTCCTTGCATGATAGCGCTTTAGTTGGCATCTGCAGATGGTACGGCAGATTGTGTTTACCAACAGTGGCTTCTGGAAGTATTCCTGGGCCCATTTAGCAATGGCAGAATCATGCCGATGAGTGATGCAGTATCGTCTGAGGGCCCGAAGACCACAGGCATCGAACAAAGGTCTTCATCCGTGTCCCTTACACACAGTGATTTCTCCAGTTTCTCTGAATCTTTTGATGATGTTATGCACTGTAGATGATGATATTTGCAAAGCCTTTGCAATTTGACGTTGAGGAACGTTGCTTTTAAAGTATTGCACAAGCTTTTTACCCACTCTTTCACAGATTGGAGAGCCTCTGCCCATCGTTACATCTGAGAGACTCTGCCTCTCTAAGACATCCCTTTTATAGCTAATCATGTTACAGACCTGATGTCAATCAACTTAATTAGTTGCTAGATTTTCTCTTTTCAAAATGTCTTGCTTTTTCAGCCCTTTGTTGCCCCCATGCCAACTTTTTTGAGACCTGTAGCAGGCATCAAATTTGAAATGAGCTCATTTAGTGAATAAAAGTGTAAAATTGCTCAGTTTAAACATTTATGTGCTCTATTTTCTATTGTGAATAAAATATTGTTCATATGATTTGAAAGTATTTTAGTTTTCATTTTATTCAAATTTAAAAAAAATTCCAACATTTCCTGAATTCGGGTTGTACATGCAGGCACACACACACTACCTTTCACAAGTTTGGGATATATAATCAAAAAAGTAATAAATGTATTCAATTTAATATTATAATATTAATAGTAAATTGTAATAATTTCTCACAATATTACAAAAAATACGACCCCAAAGTTTTGAACAAACTTTTGAGTGTATAAACATACACGCATTAACAAATTTTATAGATTCACCAGTTTACAGACAACAATCAAAAAATAAAAATAAAAAACAGAGAATGGCATAAAGAATAGCAGGGCGGGCTATATTCGTCTTCTAACTGAGGAAAGACTGTAAAAAATATGACATACAAAAAGAATAACTGGTGTATGGAGCCTCTGGGAGCAGAAAATATAGCATATTTTTGGGAAACAAAACTATTCTAAGGGTTATCATTGTTTTGTAGCTGAACAATATTTACTGGAAAAATGATGAGAGAGAATATCTTGCATGTTTTTCTTTGTTGGAAGTGCACACTGCACATATAAAACCACCAGGAAAGCAAAAAGCAGCATGCTTCTGAGTAAACAAATATACTATATTTACACATTTAAACACAGTTTGCACCCAGCATACACAAGACAAACACAAATAAACACACATAATGTATTATCTCCTGTATATAACAAAAGCCCCAATGCTTCAAATTATCTTTGCCTCCTTATTTCCTTCTCATCACCTATGCTACTCCCTCAACAGACCCATGATTGTTTACTTTCACCATTTCAGCCCGCACAAAGATAAACTCTCAAGAAGCAGAAGAAACACAGCCTTAAGAACTGTAACACGGCTGAACAACATTCCTATTGACAAACAAAGTCAGTTCTGGCACAAAAGCAAGACTGCTATTCACCACTACTTTTGTGGTATTGCTTTTATACAACAAATTTTATATCAAACAACTTACATTACAGGCATGATGTTACCAGTTTCTTTGTCTACTTTCGCCATATCCAAATGAAGCCACAGTAAAACCATTGTTTGCATCTCAGAGGGAAAAACACATAAGTGGCATTGCATTCCTGAATGAATCAGTGTTGTGAACAAATTGACTGTGTGAGAGATTCAATGACTTTCTTGTCGCTCCTGAATAATTTAGTGTTTTGCTTTCATACTGACCCAATTCTTCCCTCATAAAGGCAGTCAATTGCCACTTATTGTAACTACCACCCTAGTACATAGTAAAATAATAATACAAACTAAATAATAATGCTTGAATATTAGACAACTATGCTATACTATTATATATACAGGGAATCTATTGGGGAAATTATCAGAGAGAATATTTTGCATGGTTTTCTTTGTTGGGGGAAAAAAATCCAAAATGATTCCAAACACCTACGCAATCTTATTCCTGAATGATAACGATTCTGTCTATTAACTTTCACACCGCGAGTGTCAGTGGAGCGTGAGAAGCACGTTTTGTCGCTGCCCATGTTAATGAATCAGATGGTCGGCCATCATCACGCTTCCGATGTCAATATATATATATATTTAAAAGACTTAAGCAATGAACATTTTGTCAGAACCACTAGTAAATTACATTATTTTGTGAGAGAATCGTGATCTTCAACTTATTTAACCCTTGTGCATCAATAAAAAAAAAGTTACACTTAGGTCCATAGTGGACAAAAATGTCCATGTCAAAAAAAGGGCCATAAAAATTGGAAGCTTGGGAGCAGAGACTTAAGTGTGGTCTCATTTTAAAGAAGACCCATGGCAGATTATTGTTGTAAGTAAAAAAAGTTTAAAAAGTGAAACCAAAAAAAAAAGTTTAAGTTTATGAAAATGATTTTTATTTTATGAATATTTTATATATGAAACATGTTGAAAGTTGATTTCAAAATGCACCTACATTTTCTGCATTTTGTGTTTTTCAGTTGAATAACAGACTATTTTTCCCTATATATTTCATCATTGAAGAGTTTTTTTTTTTTAAGTCTAAAAATCGTGTCTCGTTCTCGTGAACCCAGTCTCGTGTCTCGTCTCGTGGGATAAGTGTCTCATCACACCCCTAGTAACAACTCCACAGTTCCTTATTATGCTAACTGAATTAATTGAAACAAAGTAAGAATTTGATGTGAAAGATGACACATTTAATAAGGTTAGGGGGAAAAAATGACCATTTATAAAATTACATCCGTTTTGTTACATACAGCAACTCATTTTACGTTAGCCATTTCTTCCTCTTTCCAGTCACAGAGCACTTTATTTTGAGAGTTGTTTAAGTGAGAGAAAATCTGTAACTTAGTCCAGATTGGGGGAATTGTAATGTTTAATAATTTATTTTATTATGTAAATTGAAATTTGCATAGATTTTTGTTTGTATATGCTGTCAATTATAGTTCTTAGAAAGAAAATTGGAATCGGCAAAAATCGGTATCGGCAGGTCACACTTCCAAAAAAATTGGAGATCTGAATCGGCCAAGAAAATAGCAATCGGTACATCTCTAAATGTAACACTAATATAAGCAATTCAACACTTCATACAAGTGACTTTCCTAAAATGGAGGTGATAGCTACATCTAAAGGTGTTACTCCAACAAGGTGCTATGTTGCTGCCCAGACATAATAGCTGTTCAGAGGGCTTTGGTTGCCTCAGTGTCCTTGTGCTGACTCGATCCCACTATAATGGCTGATAAGAGGGGTCAGGATTGGTCCGCTGGTTGAGGCATGTTTTACTGGGTGTGACATTACAGCATTTGGATTATTTTTATTTTTGTGTGTGTATGTTTCCTAGTTTTCAAAATGTAGACACATTATCAAGAGTTTCAAACCCAAAACAGATTAAAATATCCAGAGAATACAACTCACTTTTTTTTCAAAAATATTTAAGGGACTTTATGTAAAATTTAGTTTACATAAATGTTATATGCTATTCAAAAAAGCACTGCAACAGTCATCTAAACTTTTGCATTGCCTTGAGAAGCTTTTAAAGCTAAATTAATCAATAACTCAGTCATTGCTATTTACAAAAAAAAACATTTGTAATAAAAAAAGCATAATATCTGATTTACTTGTCAGGTAAATGTCATCTAAAAGTGCCATTTTCAAACCTCTAGATGTATTTGTCAAATTGTGTCAGCGTTATGTCAAACAAAATGTATCGATCAATCACAAAATCAATACTCATAGATGTGCCTCTCCACAGACATGTCAAAATCCTAGCAACAGGTAGTCCTTGCCTTAAACAAAAGACACTATTTCTGTCTTGACTGGCCTCATCATAAAATATGGCAGTGTGAAAGCATGGAGAGCTTGAGTGGGAAACAAGGTCCTATGTAGACAGAGCCAGATGAAGATGTTTACCGGCTCTGTACTAATATGTTCATTCTGATGAATGTATTCCAACCTCAAATCTCTACGTGCCCTTGCAATTTAAAAAGGTAAAAAAAGGCACAAAAAGGAAAAAAATAGCCAAGTATAAGCTTGGCAGTCTCATCCCCATGGTAACGCCACATCTGTAGGCAAGGAAGTTTTCCACTGAGACAGCTCATCAGTAATGGTAGTCACACAGTATTAAACCATCAGTAGTGGTTTCAGTCCTTCTGACCAGGCGAGTCTCAAACAGTGTGTATTTGGTGAGAAATAAATCATGTTTTTTTTCATAAACAGACTGCGCTGAGGTATAGCGGTGTGGAAACACTGAGATGAGACACGGCCAGGGGCATCAAAGCTGACTCAATCTGGCCAACAAATAAAACTGTATTTTCCTCCACCTATACAAGTGAGTGGAAGAAATTCTTTCATTGCTAGTGTGTTTCTGTCCGTGTTTTGTGATGGCTGCCTCCATGCCATTGCCAGCTGATGACAATTTCTAGCATTTGTGCTGTGACACATATGCAAGCTGTCTTTGTGTTGTTTTCTATGCAGGAAGTGTCTACACGGCAATTGGCCCCTTGACAGAAGAAAGACTGGGAAGCTGAGAAAAATGTAGAGCGTGGAGTTTTAAAAACGAATGAGTAATGCTGTATGTGGACGTATGTCGACTAGTGCTTTGGTAGTGCCAGGACACAAGGCAGTTAGTTTCCTTTGCTCATTTTGTAATAATGATACATAACATCTAACTACACTAGAAGTTGGTTAGACCATACTGCATGATTGCATGTGATTTTGCTTTTATACAACAGTTCAATAAGCAAATTTATATTGAGGGACATTTTAGATAAAAATATGCTACTTTGTCAATTTTTGATGTGCCAATGAAAATAGTTTCAAACAAAGCCAAAGTTGATTAACTGTTGCATATCTACTACAGTAGCAACACATGGTAATGTTTTGCTCTTGGAAATTATTAAATTTTTTTTACAAATAGGTTGAACGAATGATTCAACCCCTCATACGATCTAAATTCAGAACTGCTTACTAGCACACTACTCTTAGTATTCCAGCCATAGCAAAAAAAAAAAAAAAAGTAAAAAAATTAAACAACAACGGTCACTTGTTTTTAATGAATCTTAGGGCCCTATGATTTTCTGCGATGTGGAAAACTCAGACGGAGTTGCAGAATCCAGTCATAAAAATTGAATTTACTGTATTAAACGAAATGCCATGGAATTTGCCTAATTTTGGATGGATAAATGAAAAGTAGGTCAGATCGAAACGCTACATGGACTAGTGGCTGTGAATGTTAAGCTGCAAATATGAATCCAACATGTTCTGCACATCTCTGTGTGAATGAATTTATTATACACATACTATACACATGAGTATTTTACCATTTCTTTTGAGAAAAACTATCATCATATATACAAACAAATACAAAGGTCTTCACAGCAACCCGTCAAAATAAAAGTTTAGTGAAAAAACTGTGACAGAAATATATATTTTAATGTAATGGTATACTACTAATAATAATACAATTTGTATTAAAGCATTATGTATGAAGGAATATTTACAAGAAAAAATATTTACCAGAATGAGCAGAAAAATGGAAATACACAACACAGTATTTCTGAAAAAAGAGTAATAAAATTTATATAAATTAATTAATAAAATAATTAGAGATGCTTTTGATTATTAAAATCTAATGAAACCATTCAAATGGAATCCAGAAAATTATTGTAAACACAATTTGGTAAAAATAAAACTGAATTTGAGGGAAAAAAATGAAACATTTCATAGAACCTTAAAATGTTAAAACTTTTGTTTTAAATTGCTGTTAAATATTGTAAGTTTCATCATTTCAATTAATTACATTTTTTTATTATTAATTTGATATTAATTTGATCAAATTTGATACATTTTATTTAACCATTAATACAGAGTCGAGGAAAAATTTAAATGGAAAAAACTGAATCCAGAAGGGGGGGTGGGGGTGGTAAATGGATTTCATAGGGCCCTAGAATTGAGTAAATGATTCAATGACTCACAGACAATTACATATTTTGTTCCTGAATCAATCTGTGGTTGTGAAAAGGGTTGAGTAATTGGTTCAATCACTCGCTTATAAAATCAGTTTCATGCTTGAATGTTTTTTATCTGTTCAGTAAAAGACAGTCAAAAGCAGTTAATTACTCTATAAATCAGAACATATAGTTCTCATGAAAATATCAGGTTAACTTGCTTCAAACTAAATTCTTGATCGCCTCTGAAAAGTTTTGATGGCTACCCTGGCAAATCCTGCTATTTCTTCCTAAAAGTGCTCATTGTATCAACCCAGCACTTTGTAAACTAAACTTAAAAAAAAAAAAAAATAAATCAAAAAGTCAGCCAATCAGATTAGAGCTTGGCAGTTCAATCGAGTGCTTTCTAGTTTTTTGTGAAATATGCATTAGGCAGTCCGCAGGAGTGCTGTCTGAGGCTGAAACTAGGATTTACATAGGCCGATTGGGCCTTTAGAACTAGCTGTAATCGAGTATATCCCTAAGAGACTCAGAACCAAAATAGATCAGATCGAGCTGGAGTGAGTGATTCTATCTTTGGCTAACAGCGTGATGTGAGGTCAGTCCGACTGACCACAGACCGAGAGTTGGAATGAGATGTAGTGGGAGAACTTTGCTGGCTCACAAATTACTCTGACAAACACTCTGGAGAGAACCAGCAGACTCTTGCCCATCACCAGTCCAAACAAAGTTGCACAAACAGCTCTCATCCTTCAGTCTAGCAGATTTCTGTGGGGAGGAACTGATGAAACGATAGCAGAAAGAGGCTGAAAAAGAAAATACCCTTTCAAAAAGCTCAAAGCTTTATAGCATTGTGATGTCCCTTGGCACAAATGGTTTACACAGCTTTCGGTGAGGGGATTACCTATCACCTCATGCTTATCTGTACCTTCTTTGCAGTAAAGTTAATCCTTCAAAATCTATATGCTTAATCCATAACCAGCAATTACAGTCAGCTGAGATAAACTTCAGAGGTGTTTTCAACAGTATATAAAATAGCCAGTTAAATACTTCTGAAATAGCTTGATGGCATTATACTGTAACAGAAAATGGGGAGGGGGGTGGGGGGAGTGTTAGACCTTATATGCTAAGTAAAAAAAACTGCATAGCAATGGCATTGTGTTTTTAAATCGAAGAGAAGGCTCTGGAAGCAGACAGGTCACCATTGCAGCAAGATTTCAACAGACTCCTCTTGCTGTTTTATTTATTGGATTTTATTTCTTGTCTGGCTGTTTGTGCCACTATTTGTTTTCCAAGTCAAATTCGGCTAAGATATTCACAAAGACGCCAGCGCAAAGCACACACACTGACTTATGGGCACTACATCACAAGTAATGTAATTTTATTTCAGTAATCCATAGCTATGTGCCTACAAAATCATATTTCTAAACAACTGCATCGGATTCCCGGCCGATGACCTCACTTCCTGGCAGGCAGTGAACCTCGAGCCCATCAGGTCGCATTAAAGAAGTAGTAGTCCTTTGATCTCTGGCAAAAAAGTCACTTTGGTGTAGGCACTAAGTGAGACAGAGGAGGAAATCGAGGCAGAATGCTCATTTCGAGCTTTCTTTTTAATTAGAGACTGACATTGCGGTTTATTAGCTACACAGTACATTACACCCATGGCAATGCATTACTCTCTCCGTTGCATGTTGCAGGACGTTCATTGCGCCGCCTTGAATTATGCTGTTCCATTAAGAGCATATATCCACAGAGTAATGTCTTAAGAGGCCGTGCTCCAGTCTTCATTTATGCATCCTCAGGCCAACCTTCTCCCAAGCCATCTCTGCAAGGAAGATGATAAAGAAGGTCGTGCAAGGCAATCGCAGGTCTGCTGTTTAACAGGATGAATGCTACAAAATAATCCATTATTCATAAGTAAGATTGATATGAATATTGCATAAGTGGGGCTTGAAAAAATAAAGTGAGAAACATGACGGTCAGACTTAAACATGAATAGTGAATCAGGATGTGCGCCTCGAAGACAGAAAAAGACAGAGCCTGGAGGACAGTGAAAAAATTAAGAAAAAATTCAAACCCTGGACTTCTTTAATTAAAAACATTAAGTTTGTGCAGCATGTACATTACATAATCATTCCAAAGTTCAGGGTTGATAAGAATTTTATTTTTATTTTTTTAAATAACTGCTTTCTATTGCAGCTAATTTATTCCTGTGATGGCAAAGCTGAATTTTCAGCAGTGATTACTTTAGTCTTCGTTGTCACATGATCCTTCAGAAATCATTCTAATATGCTGATTTGAGGCTCAGTAAACAATTCTTTATATCATAAATGTTGAAAACAGTTATGCACGCTGCTTAATATTTTTGAGGAAACAGTGATGCATTTTCTTTTCAGTATTCTTTGAGGAATATAAATTTAAAAAGAATAGCATTTATTCATAATATACATTTTTGTAACAACGCAAATGCCTTTAACTATAACAGTCTAATGCATCTTTGCTGAATAAAAGTACTAATTTCTTAAAAAAAAAACTTTTCAGTGGTAGAGTATATACAGTGCAGTATATATCACATGCTTACAAAAATATCACATCTATTACTGAGCCTGTAAACAAAGATGAACCACCATCCCCCGCTATTGTATATAGAAAACAACTTAAAAGCTATATGCTGCCTCTGAGCCGATGTGATTAGCTTGCTACCGCTCTCCTTTCTCACCTGAGAGAGTAACATCTTGTCTCTTTTGTAAGAGCGAATTCTGAAATGGGTAATTACATGAGCTAGTAAACAAATGCATGAGCAGCCTTTGTTACTAAAGAACCAGTATAATAGTTTTATAAAAATACAGCTTTCAAAAAGAAAAAGGTAGAGTGGGAGACAGCGACTGAGAAATTAAAAACATGCATTAACAGAAACGGAACAAATAGGCTGCTTTAATGACGGCATGATGGGGAGACTTTCTGGCCCAAATAGAAATCTGTTTTCCATTCACATCACTCTTGTTTAAGACCAAAATAGGCTTAAAGTTTAAGCTGAAGATGCTGTCTAGCAGCCAGCAGTAATTAGCAAAGCTGTTAGGAGGTTAACCGTGATATTTTACAAACTGTCCGAATGATATAAGAAACAGTTTCCTGCTGAGAGTTTAAATGATACAAGGTCCAGATTTTGAACAGGTGAGATCATGGTGCAAGTGTCTTTTAGAGCTAAATGAAGAGCTGCAGTAGATGGTGCATGTGTTTGTGACACAAAAAAGATGTGCTAATGGGGTATGTTAAAAAAATAATAGGCCTACATTATACCATATAGGCTACTGATTTCCGTTCTTAAACAGATAGTTTACCCAACAATTAAAATTAGGCCTTCCTCACGGTTTACTGACCCTCAAGCCATGCTAGGTGTATATGACTTTCTTTTTTCAGATGAATACAATCGGAGTGATATTAAAAAAATGTCCTGGTTCTTCCAAGCTTTATAATGGCAGTGAATGGGGGGTCCAGATTTTTAAGCAAATTAAAGTGCATCCATCCATCATAAAAAAGTGTTCCACATGGCTATGGAGGGTTAATAAAGGCCTCCTGAAGTGAAATGATGCATTTGTATAGGAAAAATATCCATATTTACAAATTTATAAACCGTAATCTCTAGCTTCCACCTACCTGTAGGGTGGCTTGAGGGTGAGTAAACCATGGGGTCATTTTCATTTTTTGGTGAACTATCCCTTGAAGGTGTAATTACAGACAGACAGAGTTTGTTTGCTAATTCTCACAGTATGATGTGATGGGACACATAGACAGAGAGTGCACATTAAAAAAATTGAATGATCACGGTCATGACACAATGATTTTACAGCATCCAAGAAAGCCAACAACCTGACTCGAAAGCATAAAAAGAACCTCTCATGGTGTCAAAGTCTTTGGAATCTATGCTATCGACAAATTTAGCAGCCCATGACTGATGCTTATGGATAAGTAGTGGCAAGCAAATTGTATGGGTCAATAGCTGCAGGAAACGACAGAGCCAAATCTTTCAATTCCCTACCAAGCCTGAAAGTCCTTAAATATAAAAACCATGAACTTAATGCTGTAATGAACTTGTCAGACACAGCAGGTTAGTGAAAGAACAAAGGTGTTTAATAGTGAATCTGGAATCGGAAGAACTGAGGGGTTGGTATTCTTGAGATGAGTAGAAGTCAATGGAGTTACAGGAGACCCGTGAGCCGGGATAAACTCAGTCACTGTGTCTTTGACAGGGATGATGACAGCGGGAACCTCCAGCGTGCAGGGGAGTGCTCTGTGTGCCGTGATACGTGTCCAGTGAGTGGTAACCACAACAGTGTCCGTCGTCGAGCGTCTGGATCTGCGGATGGGGAAGATGAAGAGGAGCAGAACAAGAGGTAAGTTTCAACAGGTAAGTATCGTCAGGTAGTATACTCCGCTATGAGTCTTGAGAGCGTCGGTCCTTGTATGTTACAACAAGATCGGACACTGTTGTGATTGAGGAGAGTGCTTTTAAGTGTGTGGTGATTGTTCGCTGATGAGGTGCAGGTGCGGGTGATTAGAACTCTGGTGACGTGGATCGTGGTAATTGGTTGAGAGGAAAGCCTGGTCGTTCTCTGACAGTACCCCCCTCTCCACGGCCCGCTCCTGAGGGCCGACCCCGGCGTCGTGGTGGTCTACCTCGTCCTCGAGGAGCAGGGCGATCAGGATGGTTGGAATGAAATTCACTTAATAGATCCGGGTCAAGTATATCATCCCTGGGAACCCAAGCGCGTTCCTCTGGGCCGTACCCCTCCCAGTCGACTAGATATTCGAGTTGACCACCCCGACGCCGGGAATCCAAAATCTCCTGGACTTTATAGATAGCACCGTCGTCAATGATGAGAGGGAGAGGGGGTTCCTCGACCGGACCAGGCTCTGGGGAGACAGAAGGAAAATACGGCTTGAGGAGTGAGACGTGGAATGTGGGGTGGATCTTGTAGTGTGCAGGTAGTTGTAGTTTGAAGGTTACCGGATTGACCTGTTCCAGAATGGTAAAGGGGCCAACGAATCTGGGACTAAGCTTGCGGCAAGGCAGGCGCAGCCTGACGTCCCGTGTGGAGAGCCAAACCTTTTGTCCTGGATGATAATCAGGTGGGGTCGAGCGACGAGCATCGGCGGAGATCTTTTGCCTGCGCACTGCCTGCTGAAGATGGTGATGAGCCGAGTCCCAGACTCCCTCGCTCTCCCGGAACCAGTGATCTACCGAGGGTACGTCAGATGGTTCTCCTGACCATGGGAATAGGGGAGGCTGGTAACCGAGTACGCACTGGAAGGGAGTGAGACCAGTGGTGCCTTGCCGAAGGGAGTTTTGAGCGTACTCGGCCCAGCCTAGGAACTGGCTCCAGGAGTTCTGGCGGCCGTGACAGAAGGTTCTCAGGAATCTCCCTATTTCCTGGATTTTGCGTTCAGTCTGCCCGTTGGATTGAGGATGGTATCCAGAGGTCAAACTGACGGTCACACCTAGGAGAGAGAAGAATGCTTTCCATACCCGTGATATGAACTGTGGTCCTCTGTCGGAGACGATGTCCTCCGGGATTCCAAAGTAGCGGAAGACGTGGTTGAAGAGTAACTCGGCAGTTTGTATAGCGGTGGGTAGTCCAGGGAGAGGAAGGAGTCTACAGAATTTGGAGAAGCGATCAATGATGACGAAAATGCAGGTATTCTTATCTGAGAGTGGTAAATCAGTAATGAAGTCTACTCCTAGGTGTGACCATGGACGATTGGGAATGGGTAGTGGTACCAGTTTGCCAGCAGGGAGATGACGTGAGCTCTTGGATATCGCGCAGTCGGGACAGCCCTGAACGAACCTCCTCACATCCCTTGCCATGTTTGGCCACCAGAAGCGATCGCTTAGCAGCGAGAGAGTAGCGTTGGCCCCTGGGTGGCCTGTACCAATGGATGTATGCGAGGAGTGGATGAGAGGCGTGCGTTGAGTCCGGGGTACATACTGGCGATTCGGGGGACAGCCCGGCGGATTGGCCGGAGGAGGATCGGAGACAACTGGAGGAGAGGTCCATACAATGGGGCTGGCAATAATGTTGGTAGGGAGGATCCCCTCGGGCTCATCGGAGACCTCTTCTTGAGAGTGAACCCGGGACAGGGCATCAGCCTTGATGTTACGAGGACCTGGACGGTATGAAATTTTGAAATCAAATCTAGTGAAGAACAGCGCCCACCGCGCTTGACGAGGATTGAGCCTCTTGGCGTCTCGTAAGTACTCTAGATTTTTGTGATCTGTTAAGACTAGGAAGGGGTGGTTGGCTCCCTCCAACCAGTGTCTCCATTCTTCTAACGCTAGCTTGATAGCTAGCAACTCACGGTTTCCGATGTCGTAGTTCCTCTCCGCCGGGCTGAGTTTTTTAGAAAAGAAGGCACATGGATGGAGTTTCGGAGGGGTCCCCTGCTGCTGTGAGAGAACCGCACCCACTCCGGTAGTAGAGGCATCCACCTCTACGGTGAAGGGTAAATTGGGTTCGGGATGGACTAGGAGTGGTGCGGTCGTAAAGGCTTCCTTAAGGCGGTTGAAGGCGTCGGTCGCATCTTGGCCCCAATGGAGAGATTTCTTTCCTCCCTTCAGGAGGTCAGTGAGGGGACTGGTTATGGTGCTGTAGTTACTAATAAAGCGACGATAAAAGTTAGAAAATCCTAAAAATCTCTGTAGTTCCTTGATGGTAGTGGGTTGGGGCCAAGAGGTGATGGCTTCCACCTTCCCCTTGTCCATGCGAATGCCACCATGACTGATGATGTACCCCAGGAAATGAACGGTTGTTTGATGGAATTGACATTTTTCGGCTTTCAGATATAACTGGAACTTTCGTAATTGCTGGAGGACCTCCGCAACGTGTTGGCGATGTTCGGCCAGGCTCCGGGAGTAGATTAAGATGTCATCAATGTAGACCAACACAAACCGGGGAAGGAACTCCCGGAGCACCTCATGCATGAACCCCTGGAAAACGGAAGGGGCGTTGACGAGGCCATAGGGCATGACCCGATATTCGTAGTGGCCAGTAGGGGTCACAAAAGCGGTTTTCCATTCATCCCCTTCCCTGATGCGAATGAGGTTATACGCGCTGCGGAGGTCCAGTTTGGTGAAGATGGTGGCACCGCGGAGTTGTTCCAAGGCTGCTGGGACAAGAGGAAGGGGATAGCGAAATTTGACAGTTATCTGGTTGAGCTTACGGTAATCGATACACGGACGTAGACCTCCATCCTTCTTTGCCACAAAGAAAAAGCTGGAAGCAGCAGGGGACGTGGACGGTACAATATAGCCTTGATGGAGGGCTTCCTCGATGTACTCCTCCATGGCCTTCTGTTCAGGTAGTGAGAGGGGATAGATCTTTCCTCGTGGTACAGGCTCACCCGGAACCAGGTCAATTGCACAGTCCCATGGCCGATGCGGTGGAAGTCTGGCAGCTCGCTGGGGGCAGAAAACGTCACTGTAAGAAGAATACTCAGAAGGGATATCCACGGATCTTTGATCCACAGGACTCTCGATAGTGGTGGCATGTAGGGGAAGTGAAACGGTTGCCCAATGAGTAGGTCGAGGTAAGTACGGGAAACATTGAGGGAAACAGGACGAACCCCACTTTAGCACCTCGCCAGACTTCCAGGACAATATTGGATTGTGTTTCACCAGCCAGGGCAGACCCAAGATGACATCAACAGTTGCCTCTTCCAGTACCAACAGGTGAATGAATTCTTGATGGAGTTGCCCTACGCGAAGCTGCAACGGTCCAACACAATTCTCAACAAGATTGGGAGTGAGTGGCATACCGGTTATGGACTGGATCTGGTAAGTGGTCTTTGTCGCGGCGATCGGGAGGTCGAGCCTTCGACAGAGATCGCCGGAGATGAAGTTCCCGGCCGAGCCGGAGTCGAGGAGGATGGTAACTGGGAGTGGAGTAGAGTCTATTATCAGATGTGCATTGGAAGTTAAAGGGTTCATCTTGGGAAAGGTAGGTTGGATGCCACTCACCGCAAGTCGAGTAGGACGTTGTGGGCATGATGAGATTCGGTGGGTTGGGTCACCACAGTACAGACACAGGTTGTTAGCGATTCTTCTTTGTCGTTCTGAGGGGGACAAGCGAAACATGTCTGTCTGCATGGGTTCCGGTGAGGGTCTGGCCTCTGGCTGGGAAGTTGGAGGAGTAGCAATGGCAGATGGTGAGGGAGTATCAGAAAGACATGCCTTCATACGGTTCGAGCAGCGGATGGCGAGCTGTATAAACTTCTCGAGCCCATAAGTATCATCATAAGCAGCGAGATGTAACTTCAACCGGGGGTTTAAGCCTTGTCGGAAGGCAGTAAGTAGTGCAGGCTCATTCCAACCGCTCGTGGCTGCCAGGGTGCGGAACTTCAGAGCGTGTTGATGGATAGTCGATGAGCCTTGACGTAACTTAAATAATTGTTCGCCTACCGATGAGTCCCCCGGTGAGCTGCTAAATACTTCTTTGAAGTGGGCGAGAAATTGGACATAGGAATGTGTTGCGGGACCGGCTTGGCTCAGGATCGACTCGGCCCAACTGAGGGCTGGTCCCCGGAGCGAGGTGACCACAAAGGCAATTTTTGCTTGATCGGAGGTGAACATCTGAGGATGCAGATCAATAGTTAGTGAGCATTGTAACAAAAAGCCATTGCACTCCTCGGGATCACCTGAGAACGGCGCTGGTCGGGCCATGGGACTGGCGAACATGATCGGTGAAGAAGAGCTGAATGCGGAAGTGGCTGGAGAAGGTACTGGAGCTGGTGCGGGAGGAGAGGTGGAATGAGTGAGGATCCTCTTGAGTGTGTCGACAAGTTCCTGGAAGGGATCAGCTGTACTCATGATGTTGCTGTCCTGGTCCGATCTTCTGTAATGAACTTGTCAGACACAGCAGGTTAGTGAAAGAACAAAGGTGTTTAATAGTGAATCTGGAATCGGAAGAACTGAGGGGTTGGTATTCTTGAGATGAGTAGAAGTCAATGGAGTTACAGGAGACCCGTGAGCCGGGATAAACTCAGTCACTGTGTCTTTGACAGGGATGATGACAGCGGGAACCTCCAGCGTGCAGGGGAGTGCTCTGTGTGCCGTGATACGTGTCCAGTGAGTGGTAACCACAACAGTGTCCGTCGTCGAGCGTCTGGATCTGCGGATGGGGAAGATGAAGAGGAGCAGAACAAGAGGTAAGTTTCAACAGGTAAGTATCGTCAGGTAGTATACTCCGCTATGAGTCTTGAGAGCGTCGGTCCTTGTATGTTACAACAAGATCGGACACTGTTGTGATTGAGGAGAGTGCTTTTAAGTGTGTGGTGATTGTTCGCTGATGAGGTGCAGGTGCGGGTGATTAGAACTCTGGTGACGTGGATCGTGGTAATTGGTTGAGAGGAAAGCCTGGTCGTTCTCTGACAAATGCGGTATGATACTGTTTTATCTTTATGTGAGAGTCATTGCGCTGTTCGTCTGGGTGGCATGTGTGGGTGCGTGCTGTATGTTGGCGTGTGTATGCACATTTACTATCATCCGCGGCCCTATCAATTTTACTGTCACAATTATATCTAGTGACTCGCTGGCTAGGCAGAAGCCTCTCTGTGGTGAATAACAAGAAAATGCTGAATAATGAAGCAGACGGTGAAGGAGTTTGAGGTTTCGGTTTGGAACACAAAGTTGCCTAGGGTTACAAGGGTAAAGACAACTCTAAGTTGTTAGGATGGCTGATGGGACCGGACCATGACGGAGGAGTTTCATCCAAAAAAATTAAAATAAATAAATAAGGTCAGAAGGACAACACCACAAATCCTTATTAGCTCACATATAAACACGCAGTACAGACACACAGGGACTGCCTCAACCTATTGCTCATCCTTCTATTGACTGTTTATGTGGTTGCAGGGTACATTATCGATTTGTCTTAAACAGATTTAAATGAACAATTATTACACTGAGCTCTAGACAACAAGTAAATGTCATGGTCTGAAGCATGCAGTTCCGTATTAATGATTGCATTTATTTATGGCACTACCTAGAGGCCAAACCGTAAACGCTCTCCCTTCCCCCCTCGTTTTCTCCCTCTTAGTCTTACTCAACCGAAGTGTCTATTTTCTGTAACACCCCATACCAGCAAGCCACTCTCTGTGTGAGATCATCAGGCTGACAGTGACTTAATTAGCTATTAATTTTCCATGTACACAATTATTAATTTATATCTTAACTGAATCCCTGGTAGCAGCCAACAAAAAACAGCTAAGTACATGAGCTGGGGAAGGGAGGTGCATTGTCAGCAGTGTTGAAACCTAAAAATAAGGCCTTTTTTGTTGCAACCCACAGGACATTTCTATTTCAGTATCACAGAGAGCTCCAATTTCCAATCAGACCTCAGCAGACCAAGCTGGGGGAGATTGAGTGTGATTGGACCTTGTTTTTCCCCTGTTTCACTGCATTACAGTTACACAGCACAGCACACATAACCTGACATATGAGCCTCTATGGGGAACCAAACAGGAATCAGCTGAGAAGAACTGCTATGAGACAGTATGGGATAGAAAAATATAGTAAAAAGGATGTAGTTTACAACACTGGTGGGCCTAGGGGTTTGGCTGGTTTGTGGATGTTATTATGATGTGGGGAGATACTACGTCACATGTTTGGGAACGATATACTATCTTTTACTGCTCTGGAAACCTTGATTCTAATTGATCAATTGGAGGAGCAGTGCTGCTAATGGATGGTTGTGAATAAAGAGCACAATAGCTCCCAAACACTTTTCATAGAAGTATTTCTCATTAATGTTTCCCATAGGATTTTTAAAATGTCTTAAGAGTTATGAGCCATGAACCAAACCAACCAGCTACGAGGGCAACCACAACATTACAAACTTTCTAGAAAAAAAGAAGAAAAACAAGAATCCCATGAAGCAATGTGAATTATATAATCAAAAACATTGGAGAAATGTAAATCTATTGCTGTTGAACACGATTTAAAAAAAAAAAAAAAAAAACAAAAATGGAATATACCGTCAATGAACAACCTTGTAGTTCACAACAGGGCTGTCTTTAAAGGTTTCATTCCATTCATTTTCTTCACAGGCTAATTGAGCGATAAGTTCAAAAGCAATTACCCTGTGAAGAAAATGGGAAGTTTACTTCCAGAACCCAACTGTTGCACTCTATTGGTTTCTTACAGTTCACAGCTGTAAAAGTGAGGTAATAAAATAAATTGTAAGGTCAAATCACTATTTTATTTATTTATTTGGTAACTGGTAGGGTAATAGGTGGGATAAAGTATAGTCCAACAGTATTTCCTATACAAAATGAATCCCTTTGGGCCTTTAAGTCCTGATCACCCTTGTATTTTTTGTTAAAGATTTGCTAAAGTACTTTATCTCTTACATACTATATAAAGAAAAACATACCACAGCATTTGATACATCTCTTCCATTGTTCTTGTTCCACTGAGTTCTTGTTCCATTAAGAGTGAAATAACACTTTTATATGCATTTAATGATTTAATGATCAGTTTCCCTGCTGATGTTGGTCTCGGAGCATTACGTTATTGTGAATATTTCACCTAACGGGGTAATTTTTCTCAGTAATTTTCATATTCATGTACAGTATCATGTACTGTAGCTATTAGCCTGTATGAGTAATGCTGACCCCTTTCTGCACAGGAGCAGAGCCCATTAATTGCACATAAAAGTCTGGCAACATATGAGATGCTGCAGTGCCTGCCAATGAAAAACAGTAGTACAGTCTCAGAAAGGTTATTAAAGCCATTTGTAATTCATGTCATCAGAGGAAAGCCTATTGGAAAAATCCTTAACTGTTTTTCACGCCCAAAGACAATAGAGAGAATATTTATTCACGATGGACCATATTATGGACAGATGCCTGACATTAAAAAAGAACTACAAGTCATTTTTCACCATCAAAGTGATTCTCATAAATGTGACATCTCACATATGACGGCGTTAATTCAATGCATTTAGATGCTAATGACTTTACAAGACATCTCAAATTAGGACAAGAGCATTATGAAGCACGGTTCCAGATAAAATCCAAATCTGCCTCAAATCTAATCTCAAAATAACTGCTGTTTAATTATCGTTGTTAAGTCAGGCAGAATTAGCTCTGTAGCAACTGAACACCAGTTGAGTCATCTGTGTGTAGGCGACCGCTACATGTAGGTGGCCCCTTTGAAGTTAGTTACCCTGAGACAATACGAAGTGCCCATGGATTCCTCAATGAAAGGTTCAATAGACAGTAAGTGCAATCCATCACCATTAGAAGCTTCACAGAAAGGCTCAGGGCAAAGTGTGTGCATTAGTGTTTTCTAAGCAGCCATCATTCCTGAAGCCCAGTGTGCTCAGACAAACACTCCTTTCCATTAGAGGTATCAGCCTATTCTTGGGATTCAACTCCCTAGGAGACTGTATGAGTCTAATTGTAGCTGGTGAAGCCAGGCTGGACTGGACTGAGCTTGTCATTTGGACAGAACAAGAAAAAGAATCAAGTACAACTTCGAGGACACTTTTGGCCCTGTGAAATTTTACAGACAAACTCAAACAAAATACACTTTACACTCTTTTATTTAGTTGTGTCTGCAATGAATAAAATACATGAAGCAATTGTGTCTTTCATTTTTAACCACATTATGAAATCTGCAAAATTGTTTAGAAGGACAAGTGATTGTTTTCAATGTCTGAATGCTTACAAATTACAAATGGTTTGTAATTAAGTACTGCAATCAAGTACCAAAGTAAAATTCTCTTATTTACTCATCATCATGTCATTTCAAACTTGTCTGATTTTCAGTGTTATTATGATACGTTAATATCTGTTTTCTGTAATTGAAATACAACAATATATATATATATATATATATATATATTAGATGAAAAAACAATTAAATCAGAAATGTTGGCCTGGTAATTTACTGACATAAAATAAGTTTAAGTTGAGGTACTAAAATTAATGAAACTGACATTTTCAATGTGAAATTTTCTTGCTAATTCAAAATATACTAATAAAAATTATAATAGTGTAATAATAACTCTGAAGCAGATTGACTTTCATTGCTTGGACATATATATACATATATCATTTCCTTCAAAATATCTTCTTTTTACATTCAGAAGAAAGAAAATCAGGGTTTGAAATGACATGAGAGTGAGTAAATGGTGACAATTTTCAGTTGAGCTATCCCTTTAACATTTGCACATATGACCTCATCTAGCCTTGTAGTTTCAGACAAAACTTTCACTTTTTCTAAGGATATAAACACTCCTAGAGCTAAAGAACTATGAAGAATTGCTTGGCACTGTGGGGTTCACTTTGACTGCTAAAATTATCATCTAATTTGAATAATCCGTCTGTATCTTCCTCATAAATTTATGATGTTGGTATATTTTTTTGCCACTTTTTTTCAACAGATGTTCCCCAAATAAAAGCACTAAACATTTCCAGAATAGCAAAACATATTATTGGGCCATATGAGCAGATCACTGCTGTAAATAGAGCTGAAAACTGTTGTTGTCAACACGTTGACCGCAACACCTGAGAAAACTGTTTTGAGAAAAATAGATTAAATGTTAAACGTAATCAGCTGAATGAGATGGTAGGCAATAAAACAAGAGTGGGAGGTAATAAGAATAAAACTAATTCAGCCGGAAGAAACAAGGAGTCGAGGATCACAGGCGAATTAAGAAAACAAATCTAGCAATGAGGGAATGCAGGGCCATTCAGTTGTCAGCCAGGATTGTGGAGCAATTGATAGAGAACCTGTATTGTGCATTAATGGATCTCTGTGGAGCCATGGAACAAAAATACCTCTCAGAAAACAGACAGACGAAATGAAAAAGTCTAATTTGCTATTGAAATGAAGAGCGAGGAGATTCAGCTCCTGTCTTACCTTGGAATATTAGCAATCACATTTCAGACCAATGCTTTTAGCACCCAATGAGTGCTGGATGAGTAATGCAAAAGCACTATAAATATTTGCTACATTGCGAGATAAAAAAATAAAATAAATCTACCATTTCCAAATGAATAAATGCATTTCCCCTAAAACTGATGGTTTTAAAATGGATGCAAATCCTCCCCCATACTTACAGAATCATTTTATCCCTTTCTTTTTCATAGCTGTTGTTTTCTCACCTTCTGACGTTATGAAAACTTCCTCAATTCTTTGTTTTGTCACCATATTTTCTACAAGCAATTACTTTGTACGTATTGCATATAACTTTACTCAAACAATATTACACTTGAAACCATCTAAACCACCTGATGACTGTATCGCTTCGATTTGCTCATGCAATCTTCTTTCCACTTTAATGGTTGTGTTTATTTACTAGTATTTCCATTCAATTAAATGTGTTTGGTAGATCTATGCACAAGCTAATCTTTTCATGGCAACTAATAGCGTAGCAAGTACACTGCTTTCATTGTGCTCTTGAGCCACTCTACTATGGAAACAAGAACATATTTGAATTCTGTGCTTCGATTTCCTTCATACCTGCTCGTTTTTTTCATCCTATCATGACTTCATCAGAAATAGCCCTCTCATTTTATGCCTTATTGGCTTAACATTTGGAGAGCAATGAGGCATTCACACAGTGGCTGGAAGGGAACTGGTGACCTGGTAAAGGCATGCTATCACAAGCCGCTCAGTCAGCCGGATGAGGCCCCTAAACCTATGAACCCACGGGAGTACCGTCGCATGGCCCCATGGGACTTGAGCTAATATCTGGCTGCCTACCAGACCTTCCCACATAGGGTCCTCATTTGCCTTCCACCCCCTCTCGCCACCCACTGCTAAACATAAACAATCCCGGAGAAACTCTGAAAATTATCCCCCACAATGCCTTTGTGCGCTCTATGATTTTGGTGCTGCTTCATCTGCATAACCAATATTGTATCCCTCCTGCTCCCTTTCTTTTCTGCTTTCATTTAGAGGGCATGCGAAGTGATTCATGTCATTGCAGGCAGCTTTAGTATTTTTGCTCTTACTGTTTCGATCACTAGAGACTCCAGAGAATACACAGGCAATTCCTCCTCTTAAATAAAATGTATGAGTTTAGACAAGCCAGGCACTATCCTGCTGACCATATAACCTTTCAGAAAACAAAACACACAAACAAAATAGTCTTTAATGACTGATTTAAGTGATAAATCCTCTTAAGGTGATGTTGAGTGTGTAGAAGGCAGAGTTGTGCCCTCAACTCATTCATTTTGATTAGCGCTGGGATCCCAGAACCAGTTCCATTAAAAAAAAAAAATGATCTTACAAGTTAGTTTTTCTTAGGGTTAAAAACATACAGGGGGACTAATGAAGTCTGATTTGAGCGAATTACTCTTTTTAGTAAGTCAAAACCATACAGTATGACTTTTGGAGTCTAATTTTTTTAACTAATAAGACTGTCATGAGCCAGTTCTTTTTAGTGAATCTAAAACATACAGTGCGACTGTTAAAGTCTGACTACCAAGCAAGTATATTCTTATGAGTGAGTTATTTTTAGTGAATCGAAACCATACAGCACAACTGTTGGAGTCCATTTCCCAAGCTAAT
Organism: Barbus barbus; assembly: GCF_936440315.1. NCBI lineage: Eukaryota > Metazoa > Chordata > Actinopteri > Cypriniformes > Cyprinidae > Barbus > Barbus barbus. The sequence continues at coordinate 15,888,717 of NC_136756.1, forward strand.
AGACTCTTATGAGCTGGAAAGTAATTAATCTTGCCATGTCTGAATCAAAGCAATGTATGAAATATGTGATTTTAAGAGTTACTGAAATGATTCTATACTTTTTCCAATATTTCTTCCTCAAACGAATCATTCACAAAAACGGACACGGAATCCTTACATTTCCTACATGATTTCCATGTCTAGTTCTGATAGATTTGTCAGTCAGATTAACGTTTAAACAATGGCAATAGAAAGGTTCAATTTGGGTGTCTTGAACTCTTGATTGACAGTGGGCATAATACCCTTAAGTGGCACAACAAGCCATCTTCTGTTCACTCAACAACACCTTAAAAGGATTTATCGCTGAAATCAGACATTAAAGATCCCGTATCTAATAGCCCCTTGAGAGTTGACAAAAGGATAGAAGGACTAAGCCATCAGCAGCAGTCATGTGTATGTAGTGTCAGCCAACACTTCGCATTGACTTTATATGTGTCATTTAAATGTCAGGAGATAAAACAGGAATTGGTCTAACAGGAAGTCAATAAAGGTTAATTAACAGTGAGAGAGAAATATATGTTGAAGGTTCATAATAAAATGGCAGATGGAGCAAAATATCTTCCTCATAAGTCCATAACGCTTTTTTTTTTTGCATTTGCATTTGTACCACTGATTTGGAGGAAATTGAAATTCTGTGGAACTCTGTGAAACTGTGTGAAATGTACTCAAACATGGTAAAATGTGTTAAAGCTGAGAGTATCTCTTTGGTAGCTGAAAGCATAATCAAAGCATAAAATATATATATTTTTTTAATTCAGTACAGTCAAGGGGCAGAGGACAGAATTCCACGTGGACCGGCTTATAACCACTACCGTTCAAAAAATGTGCCATGAAAAAGAAGAGTGAATGACCAAAACTCATGTCTCAACATCTGCAAATGTACACAAATCTAATAATAATAATAATAATTAGTATTATTATTATTATTATATTTAAAGCTATAACAATATTTAAAGATTTTAATCAAAATGAAAACAAATAACAATTGTTGGATGATAAATGGATGATAATTTTGAAGTCTTGAATAATCTTGAATTATGAAGTCCTAAACCCTCAGCATGTCATTTCCATTCATCTTACTCCCTGACATAATTGCATTATTTTGCACATTTCACATCACACAGAGGTGTGGATTCACGGCGGGAGGCAACAGGTGTCCATCCGTCTCACTGAACAGGACTATGACAGAACTTGACAGGAACACTACAGCAGGGGTGAGATACAATTTTGATTCTGCATTATTTTTACACTACTGTTCAAATGTTTTGGGTCAGAAATTAACTTTGCTTATTTATTTAGCGAGGACACTTGAACTAAATGGTGTTCTTTTGAACATTCTATTTATAAAACAATACTGAAAAGAAAAATGGGTCCCACTTTATATTGTGTCCCTAATACCTGTGTACTTACATAGTAACTAGATGTGTACGTAGTATGTAACCAGAGTGTAAGTACACATTGGTACATAGTAGTGTTGTCACGATACTGGAATTTCTAACTTCGATACGATACCTTGAAAAATATCGATATTCGATACCATTTTCGATACCACGGAGAAAAAAACTGCCACAATATTAAGGGGGTAATTTTTTTCATTTAAAGATAAATGTAACAAGTCGAGAACATGCAGTATATTTTACATGAACAAAAAAAATGTCTTGAGGTACTGCGTTTGTTGATTTATTTATTAATCTTTTATAAATCTTAGTTAAATGTTAATTGAAACTAACGTTTACTAATACATGTACTAATTAAAATCCAAAGTTCTATTTGTTGATATTCTCATTTGCTTCATAACCAAAATATTTCCAGATATAGGGCCCTATGAAATCTGTTTTATTTTTCCCCAAATTCCGTTTTATTTTTTTCTACATTCAATTTTTTCCATTTAAATTTTTCTGGATTCCGTTTTTTTCCATTTGAATTTTTCTGGACTCTTTTTTTTTAATGGTCAAATTAAATGCTATATCTAAAAGCATGTCTAATTCATTAAAATCATGAAAATTATACAATTTAACATTTAATTTATTAAAAGTGTAACAAAAATGACACGTTTAGGGCCGTATGAAATGTTTTATTTTTTTCTCACCTTATGTTTTATTGTTACCAAATTCTGTGTTTTAGTATGTTTATTATTTGAATGCATACAAACAATTTTTATTTATTCTTACAGTAGCCTTATGAAATGTGTTTTCCCCCTCAGAAATGCTGTGTTGTGTATTTAAATTTTACTGGATATCAGATGAAGGCATAAAACAATTTTAATTAATTTATATTTGAATTAATGATAATTAAACATTTACATTTTTGGCAAATGAAGGGGATTTACTATTAAAATGAAAATATTTTGTGATTATTTCTTTAAAAAAAATTAACAGTAGTAGTAAGTAGTAGTATTATGTACATTCTACTAAATAATAGTAAAATAGCCTATTTCTGGCACACGGTCTTTAATAGGCTGTTAAACCGAACTTTTATTTTGACGGGTTGCCGTGAATACTTCTAAAGTTCTGTGTGTGTATGATATGACGCTAGTTTTACTCAAATTAAATGGTAAAATGCTCGTAAAGTGCCTTTCAGATCAGTTCTGGAGATATTGTTGATGTATTTATGTCCTCATTGAGACGGCAGACGCTGAAATCACCGCGAGCGCCACATTAGTAAACACAACTGCACATTCACACAGAGACGCGCAGAACATGCAGGATTCATATTTAAATCGACTTTTGCAGCTTAATATTTACAGATACTAGTCCATATCGCGATTTGATTTAAGTGTAATGACCTACTTTTGATTAATTTCTCCAAACTTTGACAAATTCCGTGACATTCCGCGTTAAACTGTAAATTCCGTTTTTATGACTGGATTCCGTGCGCGTTCTCTGCATCGCGGAGATCATAGATCCCTACAGATAACGCTCCTGCTGTGTTTTTTAACAACCAGAGCAGTCATCTTTCTATTCACTTCACTTTTGCTATTTAACCAGAGCGAAGGAGACGAGTGCGGTCACGTGTGGTGCTTGTCCACGCGCCTTTGGAGAGAAGTGAAAGTGACAGCTCGGCTAGTATCGGTGTATCGATACTTCGGGAAATTAATATTGGTACCGTTCAGATATTTCAGTATCGATATTTATCAAAATATCGATATTTTTGACAACACTAGTACATAGTATCTACAGTGCTAATGTTTGGGTAACTACACATATGTAACAACCCACTGAATGGTATGCGTAAGTACAAATGTGTAACAGGACATTGGTAACAACACTTTTTGGTAATGAAAGTACAAATGTGTAACAGGACTAACAGCATTTTTTTGGTAAAGAAAGTGTTACACTTTATATTGCGTAAACAATTCCTATGGATTTACTATGTAATTACTCTGATGTTACACAGCAGCGGTCAGTAAGTTAGGCTTTACATATAAATTGTGGTTGGTGTCCAGAATGTTACACTTTATGTTAAGTGGACAGTTCCTGAGGAGTTACTATGTAAGTACACTGGTATTACAGTGGTGCACCAACTCCACCAACTCCAGATCCAACTCCTCACACTTTACATATCACTAAACCTACCCGTTTCCACCCCCTGGATCAAATTGTTCCAATTACTCTTATACATACTGTTGTTACAAAATGTAGTTATATAATTCCTGTTACACGAGTACTTAGTGAAGTGAAAAAAGTGTTGTTACCAATGTCCTGTTACACATTTGTACTTACACATACCATTTTGAGGGTTGTTACATGTGTGTAGTTATAGAAATATTACAGCTGTAGATACTATTTACAATATGTACTTTCACTGTGATTACATATTACGTACACATCTATTTACTGTGTAAGATTTAGGGAACATGCGATCATGTGCATGCTCGATATGAAAAATTATCACTTTACACTTGACAATTTAAAATAAATTCAGATCATGACCGCATGTACTTGCTAATAAAATGATGTAGGTCATATGGGCTCCCCGCATGTCATGTGGAGCGTTTTAAAGTTTTTCTTCAACAGAACATTTGCAGATCTTTCCAGTCTCTAAGATCTTTTCCGAGTGTTACAGCCTCATTAGGAGGATTGTGGCAGAGTACTTGTTTGATTCACAGGTTTGAAAAGGCCTTTCATGTCACTATGGAAAAAGACGCAAAGAATTGGAGTTAATTGGATATTTGGGTGCTGAAGCAGGTAACTATGGTGTTCTATGGGAGTGAGATTTATGAATAATGAGCTAAAAGGATGTATCGGCAAACAAATACTGCAGACAAACACACAAAAAAACAAGTCAAATGAGTACAAAAACAAGACAAATATCTAACCATGACAGTGCAACATCCTGCCACTGCGCACCACTATTAATCTTCATTCACGCTTTGAGACGTAGCCAGGCTATGAGAAAACTAGCACTGCTACATTTGTCCTTGAGCACAGAAATGCACACAAATGCAGAGCAGAAATAAATAAACTAAAGAAAACCAGACTATAGAGACTTTTACATAAATAGACAAGTGACCCCCAGGTCTTGGCACATTGATTTTGAACCTGAGGTTTGTAGACTTCTGTCTCATGTTCAGTGTTTTTCATATGACATGATATGAAATGTATTTTACCATGCATTGAGGGTATATGAAAAAAAAACATCCCTGGACATTTGCCACTCCTTGGGAGTGTGACCCAAATCAAATCTATGTTAAAATGATTCATATTCCCCACGAGATTCTTCCCGCCATGTTAACACGGGCTTTTCATCACTATGCAATAGTCACCACCCTGTATGTGTGAGGCAGCACGCTCCATTGCACACTTGCGATGGGATTAAGTATGCACACTGCGTCTCCTGAAAGAGGACAAGGATCAATACCCCTGCTATCTTTTCTCTCTCTATTTCCTCTGACCCGACGTTCCCTCCCTTTAAACACACCTGACTTATGCATCATGGCACGGAGCTGTAATATCGAGAAAGCTTTGTTTATGTTAAAAGCATGGCGAGACGTGTATCTGATAAAACAGGGTCTGATTGTTGGTTCCAGTTGACTTTTAGCACAGACTGCCATAATAATAGTTGACTCATCGCAGTTTCCGTACCCTGATTATCATGGGTAGCCCATTAGAGCGGACAAGATGAGAGCAGCCTCCGGACTGAGAAAACATCATTAGTGCTCAGCAGCATCACACAGATGTGCTGGCCCACTGATCTCCTTCACTGGCTCCTCTGATAGCTCAACTCTTTTTTTGGCCTTTAATGTTTCTGAGGGTCGCAAGGTTGCCCACAATAAGCTCATAGGAGCATAACAATGCTGACGTCTTTATTTGAAACACCTCCTTGGCCAGTTTACAGGATTGTTTGGGGATAGGGATGGATGATAGGGATGGGATAGATGGTCAACAAGTTGACTTGGAGACCACTAACTTTTTGAACAGTGAGCTGTTGAGGTCCACCGATAGTGGATTTTACCAATAGCTAAGTAGTACCACACTGGCCAATACCAATTAATCAACCAACAGTTTTTATATTTTATAATGGATACTGAAAGAAAAATAAAATAGTGCTTCTAAAAAAACAGTACTGAACCATTCTTTAAGTTTGGTGTTTAAAAAAAACAAAAAACAGAGCAAACGGAAAGAGAAAGTGCGACCCATATTATAGCTCTCTGTATGAAGCATACAGACTTTAGAGCCAAAGAAAGATAAACGTTTCACTGAAAAATGCACAATACACAATTTTACAGCCTAGTGTGAAGTCATTATGTACATTAACAATGATTTGGGACAAATATAGTGCAATTTAATGGAAAGCGGTGTGAATGGCGATCCGTGGTGCGGCAGGATTTCTGTCGGTTGAATATTGCTTTCTAAGCTTAAAATCTGCAATCTAACAAATGCATTAATGTGACCAGCTGGATATAAACTAATGTGAATACATGCCAACAATTGTGACATTAAACATCTGGGTTGGATTTGCGTGTGTTTTGGTTACATCGATTTAACTGCTTTGTAATACTAATGTTCTCGTCCTCTCAGCCTTGAAAGCAAACTGCTGATCTTTCTCTAGATCAACATCTAGTTCATTACAGAATGAATCATTCATAAATATTTTTTTTTATATAAATTATTTTATTCTACATGCATGCCCAATTAAATATCTAATATGAACTGAAACTGGTACCATGCATCCATGCTTGAAACACTTATGTTCCATACCCTGTTTTTGAACTCATGAACATCCCCATTAAATGTATGTATAGTGAACATGATCCTAACCACCCTAATTATAAACATCTTCCTTCAGACAGACTAGTTGATTATGCAAATGTATAGTTTTGCAGATCCTTAGTTCGGAGCCCCTTCTGACTGACTGACTGCTTATACGCACACACCCCTCCTTTCCTCTTCCCCCACCTCCATTAAATGTTGGTAAATATTCCCTGATCTGTCTGAGACGTGCCGGTGGTTGTATAAGAGCAGATAGTGATTCATTAATGTAGGACAGATTGGCTTTTTCGAGTTTGGAAGGGGGAGATCAAAAGACCCTTTGAAAACGAGACCGCACTTTAAAAAAGGCAAAAAAAGAGATGGCTACAGAGCCGTCTACCTTTGTGTTATTAAAGCTGATAATGAAATGACACGGCATTGTGGCTCCTGAGCAGAGGCATTTAAAGAGCACTGCTACTTGACATGCTCTAGCTCCCTTATTTGGGCTTAAAAAAGGGTGGTAATGATTGACGCACGAGAGGAGAGGTGATCGCAGTGCTAGAACGGCTCCCATTCACAGACAGATCATTAGGATTTAGACCCCGTCAGGCCTCTGCCATGGATGATAATGGCTTGAACTGTGCAGAGCCATGAATGTTTGCCACATTCATCACTGCTGCCTCGCTGTTGCCAGATCAGCCTGATATATTAAACAGTGACACCTATAGACTCTGATAAGGAACTGCACAACTGAAAAATAATGGGTACACATGGATTCCTCAGCACAGACAGCCGAAAACCCCTTAACATATGGGCTCCCACGACTTGATATGGGCCGATAACCTTTGTCCACCGCCAAGCACTGCGGTCGGGGTGCAGTTGAGGTGTTTTTACGATGACCGTGGGTGTTTTTTAATGAGCTGCTCTCAGCTGCCGGCCCCTCGAATGCAGTATATGTAGCATCTGACGCTTGAGCACAACCATGTCCGCAGACAGCATTAGGAGGAGAGCTATTTGAAGCGCAGCCAGAAATCACAGGCATCCATGTGCACAAAGCGTTTTCGAGAGAATCCCAGGACAATTGCAGTTGCTTCAGCTGCCCGTATTTGAAAGCAGGCCAACTCTGAGGAATTGTGGATCTGTGTTAAGAAAATGACAAGGCTTTTAAATAGTCAGCTCTTTTGTCCCAGACGTCATCCAGACATTTAATCTTATATGGTCAGTATGTCTATTGATTTATTCATTTTGTCGGTCAAAGGGAATACTTTTTGTTGGTGAGTTGTGGAATATACAAACAAAATGTTTTTGTGAAACTTGTTTGCCATAAATGTTTAAAGGCTACAGAGACAAAAATGTATTTTTCTTCTCTTTTCTTTTGCAAGAAAGGGATAAGAAAACCGAATAAAGTACGGGTGAAAGAAGGTTTTACAGGGAGCTTTGCACATGTGACTGTTTGCGGTCAATAGAAGCCTACACATTCAATCAACCTGCTCCTTATTTGCCCACAAGCAACACAGACATTTGAACCCCTGAAGTAGAGTGATACCATTACGGTGAACTTCCACACACTAAATGCCTCGCTTTGCAGGGTATAGTTGGATAATATTTGTTCCTTGTCTTCCCCCAAAGAAGAAACTATAGATTGCTATCGTATCATATAGACTGCTCTCTTAAAAAGAAGTGTTGCTTGTGCAAGAACTGCTCATTCCTCCAAAGAGCGGTAGAGTTATGTGTTAAATTTCAGCCATTCTGCTGGGCATTTCGGTTCAGAAAAGAAAATAATGACTGTTAAAATGCAATGAACACTACAATGACACACAAAGTGTTGCACAACAAGAGTAGGTTCATGAGATTTATCATGATTATTGTATCCTATTAAATGCTTGTAACTGCAGCAAATGAACATCTAATTTTGAGATTTTGTGAAATAATATAAAGTTGTCTAATATAATATAAAATAATATATTTTTATTTGCGTTTTGCCTTGCCATTGTTATCTGAATCTTGTTCGGGTTTATAAGGCACTATTGTCTGTAAAACTGGACAAAATATATTTGTTGTGAAAAATGCAAAACAAATAAAGTTAAACTGCAAAACTTTTTCAAGTTTATTCTAGGGATGCAACGATACCATTTTTTCAGAACCGATCCGATCCTAAAAATTCTGAGTATCTGCCGATAAGATCCAATCCGATACCAGCTGAGTTTTTTTTTTTTAATCGATGTAGAATTTCTATACTTCTGTGTGTCTGTGTGTGTTACTCTTTTGTGTGTTAAACACAATCTAGGCTACTACATATAGATATGTAGCATCTGCTTATGATCCTTGATGGTCATTGGGACTTCATGTCTTAAGAGACCCTTTTAGCCTTTTGACATTTGCATATAATTCACAGCCTGGCCCCACATTCTACCTTTATATGGGTGCTAAATTGCCAGTGGTTGTCCCCCCATTGTCAAAAAGATGCTAGACAGAATTGACTATCTGTTCTCTCCATCGGACTTCAAATACATTCCAGAGAGCTAAATGACCCTCAATACCAGACACCAACGGCCTGGCTGACCAGTGGACTACCTCCACGAGTACAACACACATAACACACACGCATAGAGACATTCCCTTTATTTAGACCATAATTAATCAGTTACAAAGGTATCTGGTATAGGCACGTTTTGTTTGTATGTTTCCTTATTATATTAGCCTAGTGACCACTCGTTATTTGTATTAAGCTCTAAACACTCATATTCAGGTGTATGAATGTATCTCTGGTTTAATATCTTTTAGATGTCTCTTTCTTCATATCAAAATAATCTGCTCTTTATTTCTCAAACAGTGATGTACACTGTGACCTCGTGAAATGCATCATACTATTCTTATGGTACTGTGGGAAGAATTACACCGATTGAGCAGAACAGTCATAAAACATGCAAATGAGGTGTCAAGTGAGACAAAGAAACACTTTCCCGCTGAAACTATGTGCCTTGTTATTGGTCAAATTGACCAAAAATGGGTGTAACAGGATCCAGATAAAACTTCTCCCACACCCAAAAGGAGCGTCCTTCTCTTTACCTTCGGTGCCCTAGAGACACACATCACTGTGGAAACCTCGCGACTCCCCTTTCAGGGGGAGTCCGAGGTTCTGGCAGTTTTGAGCTCAGTAACTTTGGCGATTTAACTTCGGACCAATCAAACCGTGGCTGGAATGACAAAGCTTTCACTCCTAAAGGAATTCATCAAGAATCTACGCATTATACATGCACCAGGACACTTTACTCAGCACCAACAAAACCAATATGCAAGTAATCGCTTGTTAACTATTTAGATGCGCTTGTAGGCTTCGACCACTTTTGATTAAGGTGATGTAATTCTTTGATGGTTCTAACAGGTTGTGTTTAACTGATGTGCAAATCCTGCCATTATGCTCTCTCTTGCGGGTGAGTGCTCTCTCTCTCTCTCTCTCTCTCTCTCTCCATGCCTTCCTTCCATTGGCATCTATGTTTAATGTGTGTATGTTTGTGTTTAGTTCAATGTTACATGTTCCCTGTAGTTTAATAAACATCCATATGTATTCACACTTGGTTGTCTGTGTCTGCAGCTCACAGAAACGAGGTCACTTTAACGTTCTGGTTTTGTTACATGCTAATGAGCGATGTATTAATAAGGAAATTATTTTTCGTGACCAGAGAAATAATTTTCCTTAGAGTCATTAGACGATAGAAACTGTCTGTACTGCGGATGAACAACTTATTGTACTATTAATGCTACAGTTAATTCCTGAAGATGAATATATAATTGATAACAACCCGTTATGATTAATTATGTTCATCTCACTTTGGGCTAATTTGTTACAGATAACTTCATTTTAATGAAAAATAACAAATGAAAAAATATATAATCATAATCTATGACAAAAATACTATTATAAACTTGGTTTATAATACAGCAAAAGATACTCTAGAAAAATCATGGGTGCACAATTTTATAAAACCTAGTGAAATTTTTAAGAATAAAAGTGAATAACTGTAGGACTAAATCTGGTGAAATTATACACATTGCTCTTTGAATTGTTGTAAAATACATTCATGAAAAAACAAGCAAATACATTTATATATAAATATATAGGCTACTATAAAATTAAAAGACATTTCTTTTAAATCTATAGCACAGTAATGAAGGCAGCAACTTATGATAGATAGGACAGAACAAGAAAGACTGTTAATGATCTTTAATTGCGCAAAAGTATTATAATAAGTAAGGTTCCAATATAGAGCAGCAGAAAGCGCTTATGTGCATCCCATGTGCAGAATGATCCGCTTGAAGTGACACGGAGTCACAGCGCGCAGCCCTCTGAGTCCGCATAGAAACGTTCAAAGTACAAAGGGAAGAGATATTGATGCGTATTGTATTAAATCTGTGCGTAAGTTTATTAAGCCTTTTCTTTTAACAGTTTTAAACCTCAGTAACTGTGCGCTCTTGAAGAGAGTTTGACTGCAGTAATCGAACTCGACACACAGTTTGATTGCTGAATGGAGGATGACAGACAGCAGCAGCGGAGAGAAGAGTTTACCTAAACTTGAATTTAAAGACTTAAATATTCATCTGTACCTCAGATTAAACTATGGAACAGCTTCAGAACATTTGAAATATAGCGCACAAAATCTTTATGGTGCTTTATAATGTTTTTGTGCCTTTCGTGGGGCTCAACAATAACACAGAATAGTATACGCACAATATCGGATTTGGATCGGTCTCGTCTGACCGATAACCGATCCACAGAAAATGACTGTATCGGAACCGATACCGATCCTGAGTATCGGATCGATGCATCCCTAGTGTATTCATCAAACATCACTCCAACAAAGTATAGTATGACTCTAGATCAACAAAAAGTAAAGGCTTTATAGATAATATTGAAATAATTTGCTTTGGCTTTAAAGGGGTCATCAAATGCTTATATGATTATTTAGGGTCTTAATGAAAAGTCTATAAAATACTTTGGCTAAAATTTATCATAGTGTAAAAAAACAACTTCTTTACCCTGTCAAAATCAGCTCTGTTTTCAGCATTCACCATAATAAGCAATGAATATTCAAAAATATAAAAGCGTATAACTTGCTGTTGTAGACACACACAGTCAATGCGCTCAAAGATTTGCAGACCATTCCAAAAATGGCGGATGGCTTCCATATTGCGGCCCATAGAAACAGTCGATAATGAGGCATCTAAGTATACATATATATCTATGGAGCATACTAAACTTCAGCCGCGAAACTGGCTATCTAGCAAATTATTAGGGAAGATGATTTGCAAAGATTCATAAAAACCTTTACACTCACTTCTTCTATAAATAAAGCTGGATCACGAATGATTCAGGCGAACATAGACGCATTTATGTAGATCGGGGATCGGCGCATTCACTTCAAAGCGAAAGTAATGTTAATCCTCTGCGTCTTCAGCAGCTCAGATTTCAGGAGTAAATGATGACTGCTATACTCATTATCACAGCCAACAACTAAACACTTCAATCACTTAATCGGAGACATCTTGTCTTCCCCTGCACCAGAGTCGGTCGGACTGTTTACAGCTCACTCAGGGCGGGTCTAAGATAAGACGGTCTTGTCAATCAATCGTGGGGAGGGGCCTGTACAGAACTTCGTCATTCTCTCAGGAACCTCAGAACAGCCTGATTTGAGAAAGGAGATTTTAAAATGGGGATTTAAAAAAAAACACTGGGTGGATTTTTATCATTATAGGATGGATGTTTACACACACTTCCAACACAGATATATGTTGAAACAACTTGTAAATTGAATTTTGCATCCGATGACTTGTTTAAAGAAACAGTTCACCCAAAAATGTTGTTATCATTTACTCAACCTTATTTTGTTCCAAACCTGTATAAGTTTCTTTCTTATACTGATATTTTTAAGAATTTTGATGAACCAGCTGTTGGTTCCCATTGACTTCCATAGTAGGGAAGGAAATACTTTTCATCATGCGTTTAACAGCATTCTTCATTCAAAATATTTTCTTTTATTTTCAACATAAGAAAAAAAAACTCATACAGGTTTGGAACGACATGAGGGTGAGCAAATGATGACAAACTTTAAATTTTTGGGTGAACTATCCCTTTAAAATAATAGATCTAAAATCCAATTATATTCATATTTTTCATAGTCTATGTACATAAAATGTACAGCTAACTTGATATTTTAGGAAGGGAGTTCCTTACAACAACAAAAAACACATATTGGGGACACTTGGCTTTAAAAAAAATAAAACAAAGTAAAAACTCCTGATATAGAGGATACGCACATATTCATATCAGAGCTAGAATATCTAAACTACAGCTACATTTAAAGCCTACCACGCATGCACTTTTGACCACACAATGAGATTCCAAATTAATCACATTCAACGGAGCAGGCACACGATAATATTTCACCAAGCACACACTATATTCCACATGCTAACAATATTAGCGCTCACCCTCTAGCGTATTTTCAGTTCCTGGAAGAATTCCTTCGCTTGCTTTATTGAGCTCTCTGCACAAGCCTACAGATGTTGCCGCTCACCTCTGGCACAAGGATATTTATAATCACAAACATTCATAATGAAATCAAATGGACACATGACCTAGTTCTTACAGCTCAAGCACATCATCCTTCATGACTTTCGAACAGATGACTGCTAAAGCTGCCAAGATCTGCAGGCCCTGACATATCTCTGAGGATTATGGAAATTCTCTTTACAAACATTGCGTTTGACACCACATGTCTTTCGATTCACAAAACACTTACTGTTTCATTGAAGAATCAATGAGGGGTTGTGTGTCTAAAGTAATTTCTCAGTTAGAAAAGCACAGACTAGTGTTAGCTAGACAAAGAGGTCTCAACACCCGTAACACTTGACAAGCGCTAACCTCTTAGGCTAAGAGGCCTGAGGCGATAAGCCATCCATAACATCTGGATGTGAGGGGTATTGCACCCTCAGAGACCCTCAGAGCTGTTAAAAAGCAAATCTTTCTATTCTCAATTCAAACACTTCTTCCAGAGCCAGAATGCTTAGTTCAGACCACTGAGCATTGCACGAGTGCTTGCTGGGGATGCTAACCCATAAATCATAAATGAAGACTTAGCATTAGTTTCCTCCAAAAATAGACGGATTCCTCCAAAAACAAATGCACCTTTCTCTCCCTGCAGCAAATGGACGGCGCTAACCAAGAAGACCTGTTCTACAACAGGCCTGTGTGTGTTGACACCTGGCTATAATGTTAATATTTAAGCTAGCGTTTAAACTCTGAATGTATGTCAGAGGCGATGAGAATATTGAGCTATGATTCCTTGTGATTGATCCATTCTTGTCCGTGCCTCACATAGCAAACTGCTGGCATGTATGGGTGAGCAGGGGCATCCCTTGTGGAAAGGAAGTACACTTTAGCATACTTTCAAGAAAACTACTCACTATGGAAATAATAAACTTTACAAGAATATACTTAAGTGCAAACTGAATATAAAGCTTTTGGGCACTTAAAAGCATTAATTAAAATGTGAAATGTAAAATTGAACTTAAGAGTGCTTTTTTGACCCACTTAAGTACATCATTTCTTTATGTAATTTCATAATTTCATCTGTTCTCTTTGAAATATGCTTATAGTTCACTGCCAAATGTACTGACAAGAACTTAGTGTATCGTAACTAAGATATTTAAACGTAATTTCTATTGAAACATCTTTGTCATGCATTTAAAAAATATTTGTAAATGCCCATTTATAAAGTTGAAGTTGTAATGTAGTACATTTAAAATGATATTAACATTAACCGTGACATTGAATAAAACACATTTAAAATTATGCTTGTAATCACATATATACTTATATTTAAGATTTGAAGCAAGGCTATTATAGTTAACTATAATATTATATAATACCATTAAAAACATTTTGAAACATTTTTACTTGCAACAAAATACACTGAAATAAACTAATTGAAATGAAATAAAATAAAATAAAACAAAATACTAAAAAAACTATTTGTTTCAGCTAGTTTCCAAGGCAACAATTCTCACCTTTAGTCTAACTTGATGTACTAAAATAACTGAAAAGAAAATAAATCTATTGACATACATATAAAAAAATTAAAAACTATTAAAAATGACAAAAAAAACACTACAATTTAAATGAAAATGGAAAATATAAAAATAAAAATATTAATAATAACTATAACAGTATCTCAATGATACTATAATAACACTGATTTAAAATCAAGTATTTACAAGTATATTAATTAAGCATACTTATTTTCCACAAGGTATATCCAACCATCTAATTTTGCTGTTGGTGCTGGTTATACGTGTATAAATAAATCTGTTCAGCTAGACCAATTAGCAGTCTTAATGCGCATGAGGCTTTGCAGAGAGGTTAAAAAGTGAGATTAGCCAGGAATTATATTAATTTCAAGGCCCCTTGCTGTGTTGGAATGCTGCATGCGGTCATGGCCATCAGCTGATGCCGTTTTTCAAGATGATGACATGATGTATTACCCTTTAAGCGGATATAAAGGTGTTATGTTGGTGTGAACCACAGCAGGGTGCCAAACATGAAAAGTGTCGCTAAGCCGACATGATTTCCCAACAAATCTTTGGCCGCACAGAGTGTATATCAATGTAAACGACATGGAATAAGATCTATGACATTTTGCAACGCAGGGAGCCCATTAGTCTCCAGTTAAGCGTACATGCGAAACACTCAAAGTAATGTTGTTCAGCACCGCTACATAGAAGGAATGAGCAACGCTTATTTAATGCAAGCGCTGGCATTGTTAGTCTTTGCACTGTCAGTTTGGGTTTACATATCATCAAGCTAAAACAACCGACTCTGAGCAAGGGTGCCGAAATGTTGGTCAGGCCCTAACCTAAGGCGTTACTCAATGTCAGAACGCTTATCTGAGGAATAAAGTGAGTTGGACTTGTCCCACTGGTTCCTGGTATTACCATTGCTGCAGCAAAAGAAATGCCATTCAGTGCTGGAGAGGTGTGAGATCTCAGCCCAGCAGGCTCAAGAGATCAGCTGAGATCCGCAGATGTGATACTCTATCATTACTCCACTGAGTATCTTCTGCCTCGCAGACAACAATTTTGAGACTTGGCATTTTTGTGTCTGTGTTGACGGCACAGGGAGCTCCAGGGACACTGGAACAGTCTTTCTGTACCGACACAAGGATTACATTATTAATACCCAGAGGTTTTAACTCAAGCCAAGGGGTCAGGTTCAGATGGTTAGCATAGTTATCCCCGCTCAGAGGTTTTGTAACTAGGTGTCTCTTCAGCTATGGGCACTTTTGCTCCTGTGGACTCTTAACTTACTTGTCACACTCGCCGTTGAAATGCTATTTACACATATATCAATAGATAATTTGTCTTTTTTTTTCATGAAGGTAATGGCATTTCCTACAACAGCACAATTTCCATTGTACCTCAAATGATTTCCAAATGTTTTAAATTTTTTGCACCTATGGTGAAAATGTTGGTGGAAATTACATTTTTGTATTGGGAGTACAATTACATGCAAACATAATTATACATATTATATTATTATACATACAAAAAACAATGAAATTATATTTTCACACTATTTCTCATTTGACAAAATTATAGCTTGATAAGAAATTATGCATAATAAATGCTAAATGTGTCTACACACACACACAACGTGGTTGACATGAATATAAAAATTAGTGCTGTCAAACGATTAATCGCATCCAAAATAAGTTTGTTTACATAATATATATGTGTGTAATGTGTATGTTTATTATGTATATATAAATATACACACGCATGTATATTTAAGAAAAATATGTTGTGTTTACATATTAAATATATTTATATATGATATACTTTATATTAATATAAATATATACATGTAAATATTTTCAAAATATATGCTGTATGTGTGTGTCTTTATATATACATAATAAGTATACACAGTACACACACATACATTATGTAAACAAAAACTTTTATTTTGGATGCGATTAATTGAGATTAATCGTTTGATAGCACTAATAAAAATGTTTAAAACTGCATAAATCATTAATTAAGCATTACAATGATTTGTATTTATTTTATTCACTATTTATTTATAATATCACAGTTTTACGCATACAACTTTGTTTATATAATGGATTTTCATGCTTTATGATTGAAAGTCTATGCTTGGAACAAAGGTAAATTAAAATCTATATATAAAATGCATTTGAATAGTAGAAAAATAAATAATGAAGGCATGCTAATAAGTTTCAAAGACAATTCTAAAAAGAAAAAAGTTGAAATCTGTTAGCGCTAATACAAATTAACCCCAGGGACATAAAAGTGCCAAAAGTGGAAGAAACACCCAACTGACTGATTTTTAAAGGGCTTTTAAAAGTGTGAAATGGACATTTTTTCCCCCCCATCTGCTACCTCTCACGACACAGCTCAGGATAGTCACTAATGAAGCAATAATTTCCTGTGGCTCAGGTGATTGGCTCAAAATGGAATTGGGAATGCTAGCTTTCAGATGTCATAAACCTCCTTGGTTAAACTAATCATTTGAATCATGCTGGAATGGTATATGATAAAACACATGCCTTGCGCTCCATTTTGAAGAACATACGCAGACGGAAAAGATAAGGAGCAGCAGCTGTGGCTCTGGACCCCCAGGGCTGGTGGCTCCTTTTAATGGACTTTAATTGTGCCTGCCTGCCTGCCAAGGGAGAGGGCAGACTGCGCGAGACCCATCACACGACTGCACTAATGAGGACAAGAAGTAAATCACAGCTATTGTCCTCACAGGGGTGCCCTCCCTCTTTTCATATTTCTCTCACAGAGGTCCCACTCATTTTCACTCAGACCTGAAGGGCCATCTTCACACACACATTCCATCAACATGATTAATATGTTTATTAATTGTTGTCGCTGACCATATTAACGCTGCTTCTGACAAGCTCTTTAAAGGTTGCTGTGTATGTTTGTGTGTGTGCGTTTGTGTTTGTGTGTGCGTGTGCGTGCGTGTGTGTGTGTGTGTGCGTGTGTGTGTGTGAAACAGAGACTTCAGGGAAGAGGGGCAGAGAAGAGGGTCTGGCCTTTTTATTTGGAGATAAGAGAATCAGTGTGCAGGTGCAATGCTTACCTTGTCACATTTACTCTTTTTTGGCTTTTATTAGACACATTGTCTTCTCAAGTCAAACAACAGCTCCTTTGAACACAGAATTGTATTTTTCCTTTTGGAGAAAGATTTGAAGCTTTGTTTTGTTGAATTATGAGCCAGCTTTATAGCGTTTGAAAGGATTATCCAGATTTCTCAGGTCAAGGATTAGTATTTCAGCAAACTGCATTGCTTTGGACTAAAAATAATTCACTGTCTGCAAATAATACTAGACATATATGTCTATAGACAACTAACAGAGTCGTTTTAATTGGTTTATCTGTAACCATTCAAATTCAAAGTAAAAATACAATCCTCATATAAACATAAATGTAGATTTAAAATATAGTACATATTTTATATAATTTCTAATGATATATACTGTATATATACATTAAATAAAAAGTAAATAATTTGGATTTTATTACTATGCAAACAGAATTAAATGTTTATATAAACTCAAAAAAGAAACATTTAATTCTGTTTGCATAGTAATCAAATCCAAATTATTTACTTTTTATTTAATGTATATATACAGTATATATCATTAGAAATTATATAAAATATGTGTAAATATATTTATATAAAATAAATAGAAATAACTTTAATTTTTTTTATTTCTATTTATTTTATATCAATATCAACAGAAATATTCCATTGCTGCTCTGTTCTCCTCTGCACAAGCTGCCCTTCAATTCACCCACCTATGAACATGTTATTTCGGTCATTTTATATGTATTAAGCCTCTGGGGTGTGACACCATTTTTCCCGCTGTGTCTGTCCTCACTACCTGCCACATTGGAGAAAAATGCAGGTTAAATGAGTGGACACAGCACAGTTGGGAATGCTCAATGTGGACTCTTTACCCACCAAGGAACCTAGAGCAGAGACGGACCACACAGCGGTAAAGTTCGGGACAGTCTCCTGGCTGCCGTGAGTAAAGCACCACAGGTTCACATGTAAACACCAGGACATGATGTGAATCACTGCCCACACAACCTGTCCAAGCAGGGAAATGCACACAGGAAATGACCCTCTGGTAGAGTAAATGAAAGGGTAGAATGAATGATTTTCTTAAGTCCAAATGATCTATGGACTACAGAAAGTGCCCATAAATAAGTTGTCTCAGCCTATTGAACTTTATGGAGGACATGGATCAGCTTTGCGAATTTAAACAACAGCTCTGCTTTATGTACATATTTGATCGGTGCAAACAATTAATTGCAGATCTACCAAAGCACATAAAAAAATAATGTCTATGCACAGTTTGTTATTATCCCACAGTTTGAATCTGGGCACAGACTGATACTTTAGCTGTGTGGGTCATCATTTTTGCTTATGTACTTGTTCGGTTTTTGGCCAAACACTAAGTAAATAACTGAGCAGAGCAGGGAAGATGTTAGTTTTACAATAGTTATCTCAGACCTGATCTAAGTATTCCTCTTTAGTACAGTATATGAGGATGAGTCAGCTCTTTTCTGACAGGTAATCAAGTTCTCTTATCTCAGAAACTAGAACAAATTTCTCACTATAAATTCACTTAATCCAAAGGCTCTTAAAACTTTATATCAAGTCAAACTCTCATTTTGACTTTATGGTCTAATATATTCTCTTTTTTTTACCCCAATGTACTGGATATTTTTCAAGACTTAATGTGTGGAGCTAAATCATCTCTAGCAGATTTTGATAACGCACACAGTTTACGTTTACAAAGTAACAGCATGAGGTTGTCGGCCCTGTTTTAAAGTACTAAATACGGCACAAATCCAAAATGGCACAAAAAATATTCTACCCGAGTTGTGAACGTCAGTTCACAGTTTGAATTAAATGTGATTAGATAAACAGACAGTGCAACATGAAATACTAGCAAGAAAATTATTTCTACTTAGCTGTGACCACTGTAGTCCAATTCATAAACAAATTGTTCTAATGAGCTGTTTTTTTGTAGCGAATTAAACAACACCAGGGCCACACTCTTGAAAATAAAAGGGTTTTTCTTTAGTGATGCCACAGAAGAACTATTTGACGGATGAACTCATGTCTTGAAAGGATGCATTTATTAAATTACGTTGTGTCAATTGTGATAAGAATTTCCGGTGTTATGGAAGTTGCCATCTTTGAAATGATTTAGTCACTGTCACTATGGTTGCAGACTTTATTTACAGCTACAGATACCACTATGAGTTAAGTTCCCTAGAGAGTTTTAGGGTTACATGGGTACTTTGTGTTTTTCTGGGGTTTTTTTTAATCAATCTCCATTTGAGCTAAGCTTGGGCATCATATGGTGCTGTGTTTTTCTGCATGACAGACCCCATCGGTGACTAAACCAGCTGCTGTTTGACAGGAGTTCTCTGGAGCTGAGCTGCTCTACTCTGGCCTTAGTTCTGACCAAACGTACCTAGCTACCCGCCAAACACAAGTGCAGACATGCGTGCACACACATACACACAAGTGCTCAGAGCTTGCCACACATGGGGTGACCCACTTCACCTGCAATTCTATTTCAACTTTTGAACTCACATATTTCATGCTATGCTCACACATACAGTACACATGCTTGTTTTTCTATCACAGTAAAGACTTTCTTTGAGGACTTCCATTGTATCCTATTTGTAGCTCTATCAGTCTATGAGATGTCCTGAATGTCTTAAAAAAAAAAAAAAAAAAAACACACAAATGTGCTATATTTTGGGGACAAATCTGTGCCCACTAAATATAACGAATTTCATATGATGGTATGGCATTTGGTCATTGGATAATATATATATATATATATATATACACACACACACACACACATACACTATTATATATATATATATATATATATATATATATATATATATGTGGTGAAAAAAGGTGTGGGTGTACATATTCTGTAGACATACACACACAAGCATGCATGCATACATTTATATGAATAGAATGAATATTGGATGTTCAAAAGAACAGCACTTTCTGTCTTTGATTCATTTAATGTATCCTTAGTGGATAAAAGTTTTAATTTCATTAAAAAGTAATTGCTTTTCTTTAAAAAACTGACCCCCATATGTATATAACATTATATATAATATAAATAAATATATAAATAAAAATGAAGAGTTCATTTGCAAAAACAGATAACTCCGTTTTGAAAAATGCTCAAAAATCATGTTTTTTATCCTGCATTCCAATTAATATCAATTAAACTGCAATTGGGTTGTTTTGATTAAATAATAATAACTACAAAAAATACAGCCAACTAACACAAACACAACAAAAACTCTTCAAATATTTTTGTTTTGTTTTAAAATATGTATATTTTAATTTTATTATTACGTTAATCTTTAATTATTCATATATATTTTTTTCCCTAAAACTTATGTAAGGTCCAGAACATAAGTCTGTTTGTTGACTACATTTTTAAATAGTGAGGACATTCTAAACTTCATAAATATAGACAAACAAGAGCACACACACGCAGAACTCCAGCTCGCATTCGCACACACCTTGACCTTTAACAGGCCAAAGACAACAGCATTATAGATCTGTTGGCTAAGCCCTGTAAATACAAAACATTGATATATGTCAAAAGGCAATCCCTGCTTAATTAAATTTATTGCAAGGTCAATTTCTTGGCCGAGTTAACAGTTCTTACTGTACTGTGAAAAAGCAGGGAGGGGGAATTTATGACAACAATTTACTGTCAGTGTAATTGGCATAGAATTCCATTTCCTGATCTACAGAGAATGCTAATGTCAAGCCGTTTCTCTTACTTACTAGAAGCTTTTGCAGTTGAGTGAGGCTGTACGGTGTCGGTTCAAGGCGCAATCAGTATTCATGCAGACCTCTGGGTTATGATGTGCTCCTGCTCAGGATCAATAGCAGGAGAAAGGAAGGAGGAAACTGTACCTTTGTGATGCTAATAGAAAGAAGATTACAGAAGCGATGACCAAAGTTCATTGGTAAGAGTGAAAGCCTTTCACTCAGGGTCAAGGGAGCAGAAAAAACAGAAAAGAAGGCAAATAAATATAGCAAAGAGAAGGTCGACATAGTGAAGCTGTAAGGCCATGAAAGTCTTTCTGATGACTTCTTATTATAACGAATCACTCATGTTCCCAATGCATCAATTACAAACCCTGACAATGCATATGCATCGATCTTGAAACAAGGATTTTGAATCATGAATCCTCGATTTCGGACAGTAATCGATTTAAAACGCTAAGAATCGAATGAATCACGATTTCTATAGTGAGTCAATGCTTTCAAAATATATACACATTAAATTACTACAAGCACGAATTAATGGAGTCCTTGAACAGCGTTGTTTGTGCCTCATCTGACGTTCACGTGCTCCACTGTACTGCCTGTCACAGGATTGCACTCGCGCTCCGTTCGTCTCACTGACACATTTTTTGAACAGCCAATGTGTGATCTCTCCTTAGTACATGTGGCCAGTAATGCTAAAGTAAAGTAGTTTTACTTTTCTGTAGTTTTTCCGATGGCTCTCGGTCATACCGTCATCATTACCTAAGCAGTTGAAGGCTGCGCATTTATTGCATGGATAGAGCAAAAATGTGTCTGAAGCATTCGCACAGTTCCATTGAATGATAGATGTGTTTTAACAATGTTGTTGAACTGAATGTACAAAGGAAACTGTTCAAATAACCACAGCATTAACAACAACCATGAAATAAGGGCGTGAGGTTTATCTGTTAATCAGATGCATGAAAGTAGTGTCCGTTGCGATAGCAAACAGACATCGGACACGGTTTCTTTCAGAATCATCATTCGCCGATAGAGAGGAAAAGTTAAATACTATATCATTTTAGTTTATGAAAATGAGATAAAGAAGGTTTCGCACTGAAAGAGAAGTGATCTCACACTCATAGAACTTAAGATTTGCCAGGGCTGTATCTGGAGCTAAGCTGAATAAAAAGCAGACTGAACTGATGGAACGTTAAGACAATAAACACTATAAATAAATGAATAAAGTTTATGAATGGTGCAGTGCTAATTGACATTTCATTTATTACAGCACAGAAACTATAAAGTATATTTTCTACCTTATTCTGTGCAGAAAAATGTTTGTAGTATATAAACCAATCAGAAAATTGCCCTTAGGAAAAAATTACTAGATTACAAATGATTGATTATTGTCCAGCAGTGTCCAGCAGCAAGTTCAAAGTAAGATATAAGAAAAGATTTTCTTACAATAAAAAAAAAAATATATATGCATAAAATCATTGTATTTGACATTTCTGTCACTTCTGAAATTATGGCTAAGCCTCTGGTGGGACAAAATGTTAGCCTACATAATGCATTTAAAGCTCTTTTTTAAATCTTGGCTTACAGAAACTTCTACAAATGTCATGTCATGCCATAGCATCATTAAACTAACATCTAACAATGGACAAAAGTGTTTTTTTTTTCTCTCTGACTCCACGAAAGCTGCTGTGTAATTTGCCCCCTGACTAAGCATTTAAAGAATTTAAGGGAAGCATTTAAATAAACCTGTGAATGCACTTAAAGAATGCAGAATCGAATCATTAATTGAATCGAATTGAATTTAATTGGGAATCGTCTCGAATCGCATCGTTCTGAATTGACAAAAATCGTTCTTGAATCAAATCGAAAACCAATGAATCGTGAATCGAATTGAGTCTACCCAAATATTCACAGCCCTAGTTTTTATGCTAGTCTGGCATCTCAGGATTCTAAACAGTCTTTTTTAGCAGTCGTGAATATATGTTATACACACCTACACATAAAAGATGATGAAAAACAGGATCACATAAATGCCAGGACAAAATCAAAACAGACTGATCTTTGGAATCTGCAGTTTGTTCAATTAAGCACAGATATTAAAGACCGCTTTAAGTGAGTGCCAAATAGCTGTGATATTCTCCCGTGGTACGTTCAGAAATGGCAATAACAGCAAAATGTGTACCTACAGATTACATTTGAGGTACATCTCCCATGACACTTTCCACTCTGCCTCCCACTCGCCGCTTTCAGAGAGGAGATGCTAGCCATGTGATTTTCACTTGTCCTGGCCAACAAAGTTTAATCAGTCAACACCAGAGCATGAGCCTGAATCATGTCTTGTTTATAATAAACTAGCTACAGCCCCTAGCGACTGTGAAAATAACTTATTTTGATGTTATGACCTTGTAGCAAGTCAATGGCCAGATGTTAAGCAAACATAGAAGTGAAATATCTCATAGTCCAGCACTAGGAAACAGAAATGAATTTTCAAACAGTAACTTCCATTGTCACCTGCACTACTTTAAAATCTGTCAGTTTAAAGTACTTTAAATGCAACTATTGTCAGCACCTGTGCTAGATATCCACACAGCCTTTCCCATCACCAAACATCACATACACAGCTCTTATGGGTCTAAAAAGTGAAGGCATGTCTCAACACAAAAAAATTGACTACTTTTAATTAAGCGTCCAACATAGGAATACGTTTAACTTGATGTTTAGCTCACCTGCTGAGAAACTCTGCAAGTTCGTTGTATCGTTTGAAACTCAAACTTTCAATCAAGTCCTGTAATCTTGTCACTGCCTGTGTTTACCCTTGTTCTACCCCGTTGTCTTGTCTCTGTGTATTTTAAGAAGTCTTTGAACTTTTGACTTGATCTTCTGTAACAGAATCTGAATTTCTTTTTCCACACCGTCTAAAATCACCTTCTGGCTCAGCCTGCCTGCCTGCTGCATTAGCCACGCCCCAACCTCCCACTATTGGCTGCAACAGATACATAGGTTGACAGGCAGGTAGGACATCCTATCATTGCATTCGAACTGAATATTGTAGTCCTTCGCTTTCTACATAATATGTATAAACAGACCCCTTTAATTATTGATTGCTTGGCAGGCTGTGGAGAGACTTTCAACTAGTGTAAAAAAAACATTACACTAAAATATGTATGAAAAAACTTTACATAGGCCTACCTTATCTTTAACATAGTTGGAGTAAAACACCAAAACATTTTTACCTTTTAAAACAAATTATGATTACTACAACGTGACCAAATATCACTTTCCATCCTTTTGTAATATTTCTTGAATATTGATGTAATATTCCATGTAATCAAATTTCCAATCCCTCACTGTGCAGTCGTTAACTTTAGATCTTTATTTACATCCTGTTAGACTCCATCCTGTTAGGCATCCTGATCATTTTCTTGCCATTGTGTAAATAATCAATTTATAATTAATAAAGTGTCTGAGCTTGAGTCTGGTAAATCCTTTTATAGAAAGGCTTCCTTGAATTACAAAACGAGCACATTTATTTTTTAAAGCTACAGAGCTCAGAAGGTACTGCTTGTGAGGAATGACCCAGTCCCGGTTTAAAAGCATGATTTAGACAGCTTTAGAGATTAAATAATAAACACTTTATCACTGAATAATTCAAAGCGCTTTAACAAAAAACAAGAAATAATCAAATAAAAATACAAGCTTCACATTTCTGTTGTTTAACCCACCGGAAGTTTGTGTGTTCAAAGCCACAGTGTAGATCAATATCTGTCTGATGAAACATGCAGGCTGCTTGTGATTATGCAACACTATTTCAACATCTATTACGGTAAAATCTATTTCTCTCATTTAAAATCTACATAGTATAGCCATATACCTACACGTCTCATCATATCCAATGACAATCTGAGATGTTCACAAAAAATTGGTGATTTGGGGAAGCTGAGCGTTCAGACATATCAAATGCTTGGCATGAGGAATCCATTTAGGAAACAGGAATAAGAAAATGTCTGCTATGGAATTTGAGGCCACTCTTTTTCAATATAACCTGACAGGAGAGAAATGATGCTTTCTGAGTCAGACATTAAGAGGTTGTGTTGGGAATTTCAACTCCGCTCGGTGACCATCTATGACTGCGCATTAAGATAATGTAGCTACGGGGAGAATGTCCCATCTTTACCTCTGTGACCCAACAGGAAGGACTGTGACTCAGCTGTTAATATGAGGCTGGTGACATTTTTTAGGGAAAGTTATTTCAAAGCATATATAATCTTGAGTGACGCACAGAGAAGACGCACAACAACACTGCAAGTATGCTGCCGGATATTTCAACAACCCAAAGTTAATTCTCGCTGCATCATCTCAACTCAATGACCAGAAATGGCCCAATATATCCAGCCAGAGCCAGTTCACTAAAGAGCTTATGCTGAAATGTTGTACATCAGAGGTTGCGTTAAACTAAAAATTTGCATTATTCACAGAAGAAAAAAAACTGACGGATAATCCAAGATACTTTTTATCATTTTGACAGATTAAAAAAAGAATAAGGTACCCGGTCTGTTGCATTTGCCTGCTTTAGAAACATTCCCACAGTAAAGGATGCCAATAAGGATTATAGGTGAAGAAAATGGGAGAAAATTAAGTTTTAAAGTGCCCACTTGGAAATAGACTGAGAGAGAGAGATGTGAGTAAGGATTTGGGGAAAGAAAAGAGAAATTTTAAGAGCAGTCCAGTGGAATAATTCATGAGATATTGTTCATTAAATCGGGTGACCAGATCGCATGACTGCAACGTCTGTTGCTTTTTTCCCATTGCCAGAGTAGAATAAAAAGAAAAATGCAAGAGAGACTAAAAGAGCCCTCGCCAAAGAAGTTCTTGTGATATCAATGTCACATTCAAAATGCTAACTGTTACAGTAACTTACTGAAGGACGAAATAGAGCAGAACATTTCAGTCCCAGTGTTAATGCAATGAAATCTGTTTATGTATAACATATTACAAACAAAAAAACAAATGAATAAGAATATTATAAATAATCTAATTAATAATGATAACAAACAAAAAAACTCACCATTACATTTTCACTCACTTTACAAAAGATCTTATGAAGGTGCACTTTCTCAAATAACAAAAATGTAAAAAAAAAAATATATAATAATAATAAAATAAAATACAAATTATATATGATTTTATTTTAGAATTTTAAATATAATATAATATAATAAATATAATAGAATATAATATAAACAATTAAACCATTTATTTTACATTTTGCCAGATTTTTCAAATCAAGTGCTTTTTAAGATATATATTATAAATATATTTATATTATATTTATATATATTATAAATGTTATATTCTATATACTATTTTACTTACTAGCTAATTTATTTACTTATAATTATGCATTTAGTTATATATAATATAATACAATAACATAATTTGTAAACATTTAAATGCTATGAACATTTAAAACATTACATACCATTTTTCCAAGTGCTGTCTGATTGTTATTCAATAATAATAATAATAACTGGTATAAAAGAGGTCCATGTATTGCCTGTATAGACTATAATACATGCTTCAGAATTTATATTAGTTATTCAGGGTTGACGTTCTTCTCAGTCTTTATTAAAAGGGATACGAATTCATTCAGTAGAGATTTAGCCATTTATCTCAACCTGTCGGAATGGTAATCCTAATAAAATATATTCATACAATATAAAGTATGAATATGAACAAACCAATCTGTAATCATGATAAAAGTTTTTTCTATACATATATGTGTGTAATATCAATAAAGCCACTGTATCTGACAATGCCATCTATCTTTTCCAAATGAATGGCAACTGTCTCTTTCAGCAAGCCCTCAGATTGGAATCCTTTCAAGGATGTGATGGGGCCTTGCATGTGATTGATGTCTTTAATTAACATGTGATGTAAAAGTGGGAAGATTACACTCACATTTCAGGACTTTAAACGTTGCCTCTGTCACACCAACATTAGTCACCACTCCCTGGTAACTTCCAGCAACACTGCATTAAACTGATAATAATCTCTGCATTCGGACCGAACATATGTACTGATGTACGGATGAGAGGACAGTAAGCATTGCTAGAGCTAGTTAGCTAGAACTGCCGCAGCTAAGAAAGCCTGCGTTAAGGTCGCCTGCTGAGAAACAAGATGGCAATTAGTGTCCCATGGAAGCTGGCGGCATCAAAACAGACATTAAATACAATAGTCTCACCATATATTTACCTATTGTGACAGTTGTAATTATATTATGTTGGCCGCAATGGGACATTTATTCCGTAGAGTTTGTCTTTGGAGTCAAAGCTTTCATTACGTCCAGACAGCTACGTGAATCACTCCTTGAGTTTCCCCATTTGTCATTTCTAAAGGCCTGAGTATGAACCCCGGCAAGAACAAAACTAAAGTATTAAACAGCCTCAACTACAGTACAGTAGGGAACAGTTTGACCATTCAGCTGGGAAATCTTTGCTTCAAAGCTCCGGGTTTTAACAAACAGCCTTAACTAATAAAGCTGAAATGGCATCTTTACAATGTCATATACAGGGGTTATAAAGCCTTACCATGCAGCCCCAAGCCAATAAATCTATAGAATACGTGACCATAAAGAGCTCGTTGCACTATTCTCTGAGATGTATTTCTGGAAAACAGCTGAACATGGCTAAACAAGGAAGTTATTTTTACTTAAATGTGCTCAACGACAGCTTAAATGCTTAACTGTCTGCCATATTATGATGTAGACCCAAAATACAACAATATACGGCGATTTCAGGAATTAAACTAATTATACTGTAGTAATCCATACAGTTTTATAGCACAAATATAAAACAGTCATGAATATGAAACAGCTGATGGATATGTACATTTGTATGCAAATATATGAAATCAACATGAGGTAAAAAAAAAAGGTAAAATACCATATGTAAATACTTTTAATTGTACTAAATCTGCATCAAATATATTAACACATCCATCATTCATATTTGCAAAGAGACAAATGTACAGGCACTGGGCTTTATGAAATTTCTTTAGACATATTTTAAAATCATATGGATTATGCATGCTTTTCTGCACAGGGCCAATTTGAGGGTGACTGGCTGAATGTTTATATATGGCCTCTAAAAATCAATGGTTGCATGCAAGCGTTGGCTTGCTAGACAAGTACAAATTGATCTTCATTTATCAAATAATGTTTTTATGTCTAAACGTTGGTGTATAAATTGACAGTTCCTCTTTGCACAGCTGAACCTAACCAACTAGCAGCCATTTATCAACCTCCTGCATAGCAGTGACGTTGCTAACTTCACAATATTTTTAAGAGTGACAAAAGCTCAGCTGTTTTCAAACAGCTCTTTCTATGACAAGCAGTGTACCATACTATGGTTGAGCACATATTTTTAAGTTGAGTCAAGATAAATTGAAATATATTTTAATTTCTCTGTTTAAATTAAATATGTAATAATCTCATTGGTCTGTATTTTCAAAGATATTTTCACCTTAAATAGTTTCAATTTAATCAACTTTTTATCCTTCCCGACACTGAATGCACACACATACATAAACAAACATTCCATAATTATAATTAATATTACAATAAAAAAACCACAAGAAATAATCACAAGATAATAATGCAAGGGACTGACAAAATTACCCAGAGCAACCTCATGCTATTTAACAGGAATCAAAACCATTCATAATTTTGAGTGACTTGTGTGTTATTCCAGTCTTTAATGTTGACTAATGGGAAGCATTTACAAAACTGTGACACGGCAAAATGATCGAGCCCGCTCTTGTCACTCTCTTTGATTTATGCTTGCCATTTTATGTAGCTAATCTTTCATTTGCATTGGCCTTATGTGCACCAAAACCGCCCAATCTCAATAAAACATATCCAATTTACAATCTCCAGAAATATGGATGAATATTAAACACTGCTTCCATTTTTATGCGTCTCTGTGCATCTGAGCTATTGAAATATAGATTCCTGCTCTTAAGAGAAGAAGGCGCTGGAGAGTGATGTCATAACCTTGTGGCCTCCGACACATCTTAACAGCCAAACACGGATGCTAAATTGAGTCATTGATTAAAGCAGTCATCGGCTCTGGCCTGTGTCACCAACACTAATGTCACGTTGTCACATGGATGTGAATAAACTATTGTTATGATGATTCACAACGAGCGGCACTACAGTCGAGTTGACATTTATTTCCTTGAGAGAGACCTTGAGCCTTGAGGGCAGAGGAGTACAGTAGAGTTCACTAGAATATACAAATTGCTATACTGTAGGCTAATATTCAGACCGATGATTATTTACATGCTATAATAAATGCAACTCAAGTGACCCAGTTACTTACTCCATATATATTCCAAAAACCTTGTCCAATATTAATTTATAATTAATATTGATTTTTGAAAACAAACTTTTGCTAACAGGAAATCTAGCAGGGGAAGGAACATTTAATAGCAACTCATCCTAAATTCTTCAGGATAAAGCTGTAAAACATTGATCGAACCATATGGATTATTAAGTTAAAAGATTCTTTGTGCAATAAACTAAATAGCCAGATTCGCAGTGATGAATAAAGCAAGACACTAGAATTTCCTCAAGCAAGGATCCCAGGAACAGCAGGTGGGTCCAGCTTTAGCTCCTCAGGGGTCGAGATGTTCGAAGAAAAACTCAAAGCCTCAGTTATGTTCATGAATATAACCAGATTGCATGATGTTACAGTCAAAAACACAGCTAAAAAGTGGTAACCTGCAAAGTGGTTACTTTTAAAAAGCTATTTCTCCCTGATTTAATCAAAAAATGTATTAACTTCAAAATTGGTATAACTTAATTGTTATTACTTAATTTAACTATTATTAAGCAGAATAATATTTTTGACTGGAATAAAACAAATTAACAAAAAATAAAACTATGTTTTAAATTGACAGTCCGACTTATGATTCATGGTGATTCATGAAGGTCATTTTGATATTTTCTTTTTGGTGTAGTTCAGGTTGTAAAATGTCAACATATTTTGATACACACACACACACACACACCAATGCTACTACTTGCACTTGCATAATGAAAATATGTTATTAATACTAACTCAATGGACATTTTTAGACTGATTAAATGTTCCTTAAAGAGGGTTTAAAGGGTTTCAAATCCACGTGAAACCAATATGAATACAATAAGCACACATGTGTTTTAAACTAGACTGACTTGTGTGTGAGCTGTTGGCTATAGGGACTCCTCCTTATGGTTCGAGTCTGACCTGGGTCATATCCTGATCACATTCTCTATCTCCCCCAACTTGCCTTTCTACACCATACTTTCTTCTATACTAAAGACAAAAGGGGAAAAAAGGGCCAAAAAATGCTACACGGAAACTTGTTTAGCATCATAATATGGTTTTAGTGCAGGCAGCAAAATAAAAATGAGCGTGCATGACAGCATTCCCACTGGAAGACTTTATCACACTTTGAAAATCTTTATGCTGATTTATCTGCAAGTGCTGAGACTGGGAGACAGCAAGTCTGACACCCTGCCTTCAGCCAAAGAACCAGGGAGTGCATGAGGGTGCCTGCTAATGAAGAAATTACCTCTGGGATACACTCAGGTCAGCACTGCACAATCACAGGCAGCACCAGCAATAATAATCACTCAGTAAAAGCAACGGCTCCTCTGCAACGTGCCATTTGCCTTCCCAACAATTATTTGGATTAATTTATTAGTCGCACTGTTGCACAGAAACTCGCCGCTGCTTTAATAACCCTAAAAGAGCATCTCCACAAATCACCTAAATAACAAAAGATCCCTTCCACAAATCTGCAGCATTACCAGCTTTAATCTTAACCAGTCAGCTGAATTAGCCGAGCAAAGCCACAGTCTGTCAGGTTGGTGCTAGCTTTATAAATGTTGGTTCAAATGCTGAAGCTGACTCCTGCAAAGTTCAATGAGGAGATGTTGACTGTGCCAGAATATGGCTATAGGCAAAGCACCCTGTCTCTCGGGATCTCTTCTTACTAAAAAGCTTGAATAAACAAGTGCCACAAAGCGGAAAAGTACAAACAACACTAGAAAAAAGTAGCAAGTGGCGGAAAAATGCTGATTTAGACTTTGGGAGAGGAGAAAGAGAAACGTCAGACCCTGATGGGGAAGTGGAAAATATTTACATGCATAGGCAGCTGGAGTTTCTTTTTTTTACTCACTTGACTGACAAAGTCCATTTTGGTTCTGCTGTTCATTTCTGGAGTTTGAAGATGTTCTGCACGATAGTCTGACATATTGACCTTTCCCATCACAACAGCTATGGTCTTCACTTACAACTCTGAAACCATAAATCATACTGCAGCAGAGAGATCTTTCAGTGGAGAGGGGCAGGTCTGGATACTATATGTTTGCACCAGCCTTACTTAGAATGGGACAAAAATTCACACTGAGGATTTAGCAAATAGTGGTTTTGTACTTTTGGTAGCACCATTTTTTTAATTGTTAAATTAAATCTCTATTACAGTGGACAAAATGGTAACAAATGAAATAAAAAAAAGTTTGCTCTTAAAGAATGCTCGCCCAAAAAAATTAAAAAATAACTGTTTTTGTCAATAAAATGGAAGTCCAGTGTTTTTTGGAACTCAGTGGACTTTCACTGTATGGACAAAAACTGCTGAAGCATCCCACAAAATACACTTTCCACCTTTTTGTCAACTGTAATATTGGCGTCTCTCTCTCTCTCTCTCTCTCTCTCTATATATATATATATTATATTATATTATATTAAAACTGAACATTAAAATATGGTAAAATATATCCTTTATATACTTGTATATGCTTGATATATATGTAGTTACAACTTGGCCATCCTCACTGCAATATAAGCTCCAACCAGCACTTGTTTAGCGATCATGCCAAAGAGCTCAAACCCTTCAACATTTAATAACGCTAGTATAATATCATATCATTTGGTTGCTCTTTCATTACCTTCATCTGGCGAATCTTTTGAGCCAGCTGAAGGAACGCACCAGCACCCCCTTTCACTTCCCTTTAGTTAGAACTTTAAGCTTAAAGAATACAGGCACCTGAAATGTAAGCCTGTGTTTGCAGTGGAAAGTGATAGGGAAGCACTGGGAGGGGTAGGCAGCGTATTATCCCACGAGAGCTTACGCCGTATCTTTTATTCAGTGAAAGTGAGTAAACTCGGCTTGCTCCATTCATCAGAAAGCAACACAGAGGAAAGGCTCAATTCAGGTGGGATTCCTCCTTATACGTCCATAACACCACAACAAAAACGCTCAATTGTGGAGCCACACCGGCGGACCAGCCGTAATGTAAGGGGGGTTTAAAGTAGTGATTAGTTGATGTTGTGGCTCTGAGGGCCTAATGAGCTGTTGGACTCTAAATGGATCGCACACTTGAAGCAAATCAATATCTTTTCCACCAGACCAGCTGAGGAAGGGATTTCCTCAGGGAAGCTGAGGTAGGTATGTGTACCACATGCATTTCAAAATCATTGCTATCAGCTCAGTTACATGGATCACAAAAGCGCCATCCATGATTTCCACATGTGGAGATCAATATCATAGAACCTTAAAATCAGTGTGAATTTATGCTCATTGAAATGGCAGAGAGCCAGCCAGCTTGTCTCAACTATAAGGCTATTCTCGTTTGTTGTCTTTCCTGAAGCTGCTTGGACAGGAAATTGAATAGGGGAGAGGAGGAAAAACAAAGTAGAATGGATGTTCTTGTTGGCAGCAGTGACCCTTTTGCTTCCCGTTCAATCCTCCAGTCTAGTTTCCACTGCACTGTAACAAGTTCATGCGGCTCTGTTGTTGGCAAGTGCTTTTATTTTCTCTCAATTTTTATTTTCCTGCTAATCTGTTAAGTCTCTGTGCCTCACTCGCTCAAAACATTTATTAGAGCATTCAAAGTGCCTCGCTGACAGAAAATCTGCTCTCCTGTCTTTCGGAGTTATATGACGGATGAAAAGTGATTTCTGTGTCTGAATTTCGGCTCAGGAAAGATTTGTTTCAAAGACAAGATTTGTTTCATGGTCCATTGGTGATCTAAGCATGTTTCTTTTCAAGCTTAGTTTTTGCTATTGTTTTTTGTTGTTGTTTGTGCCATACAGTCATTGGCTGAACATGTAGGGAAGTAGTGAGACATATATCTCACAGTGAATGATATCACCCCAGTCTCATTTGTATTCACAGACATTTGTACATAGCACAACATTTTTGTACATTTGGATATAGGCTTCATGTTGTTGTTGTTGTTGTTTAATAAATAAATCATGTATTCAGACAACAAACATAAAAACAAACAAAGAATGCATTTTCACCAATCAGCTTCCATCAGAGGACTTGGTTCTGATGTGCACTTGGGCATTTTGTCTTATGCATAATGTTTTAATCAGTCATCTGTGTCTAATAGCTGACTTGCCTGTTTAATGCAAACAATGAGTCAATGTCAATGAATGATCCAGCGAAAACGTGCCACCATATAACAGGACAGGCCAATCCATCAAATTCTTTCCCAGCATGCATCTGTACCACTCTTTAAAATGCATAAGGTAGCTTTGGTGCGACTCAGTAGAAAGTATATGGAAAATGTATGTTGTCAAGCTCAGACAAGGTAGAAAATCAGCTGTTTGTCTCAACTGAATATATTTGTGATTTTTTGGTTCCCGAGAAAGACAGTGAAGCAAACTGGACAAGGACTACAAGAGGTGGCGGCTGTAGATTCGTAATAACCTCCATGAAAACTCCTCTCCTTGTAGAAAAACTTCATTCCTTTGTCTTCCTCCCATAAATCATTCCAGCCCAATGTCAATGTCAGTTTGTCGGACACTTTGAAACACAGAACATGACTTTTCTTACACAGAGCTCAAAGGAAACCCTGGTTGCAGGACGGTTTCTCTGGAATACAAATTTAACATGTCTGTTTGTAGAGAACTAGAAATGTTCACAGCTCTTCCAGCTCTCCCGAGAATCCTGTTATGACTCACAAATCATAACGTACAGCAAACAAAAACAGAAACTACTGACAAAATACTGTTTCTTTGAGAAAAATGAGAATTTAAAACTGAAAAGCCAATCTAGAAACAAACACAAAAGCATTTAGTCATAAATGCCATGTGACTAATCACTCAGAAGTGCAAAATGATCTCATATCAATGCTGATTGGCAGATGGAAATGCAAGAACACAAAAGGTGAGATACTGTTTTCTGATGACTAGACTGAGTTGTGTTACTTTTAAATGGTCGTCAATGGAGAAAGATGGTTTTCGGAACCAAATGGTGCAGTTAGGTTATGCTAACCAGCCAAACCTTGACCCCTTTGTTCTAGTGTGTTTACAGGGAATTACCCAATTTGAGCATTACACTCTCAATAAAACTGTATTTAAAAAGTGCTCAAGCTTAATTCATAGCCTAGGCCATCATTCTTTGGGACAAAATACAGCCATGGTAAATTTCTTACTGTCGGCTAAAGTGTATAATTTTGCCATTCCAGTAGATACTTCAGGTATTTCTTGTCCTCTGACACAGGCGTAATTACTATAATAAAAGCATCATTAATAGCTGGCATAGCACATCTATGGAAATGGGCCATGGTTAATTATTAAAAAAAATAACTTAGAAAAATGTGGCTTTTAGAATAATGTTAGTCCTTATTGAGCATCATCTGGCAATAGATTCAAACATGAGCCATCTTTATCGAACTGAACAAAAATACTGCTTTCTTCATATATAAAATTTAAGAAAACAAAATATAATAGATTGAGAGCGTTTTTGTCTGAATTTGAAGTTAAATTCTGCTCACATCTCTGTTATATTAGTCCAACATCTCTCCTGTTTTCATGCTGTTGAAAAGATAGTAATTACTGCAAACAGGATCTCTAAATCCATACTGTGAAGCTGGAATTGTTTTCTTACTTCGCACAACACTGTATAATCATCAGAAGGTCATTTTAAAGTCAATAACAGAAAAACTGGACCCATCACAACACTGCAAAATATAAATGAACAAAATTAATTAAATTCTTATTTTTAACAATGATCAATTTCAAGTTTGAGACATGTTAAAGTCATGTTTCAGGTAATTCCCCATATGGCGAGAATGTGGGCAGCAATTTAAGCATGAATGTGATTATAAATGTGAGAAGAATGAGTCATTTAACTAACTAAATAAAAAAGGTGTTGCGTTTGGCTGCAGAAGTATAAAATGCATACAATTCAAAGTGAAAATAAAACACATTTTCATCTGTCAACGTGATTTGATCTGAATCGTAGGGGGTTTTCTATCATCACCAAAGGTGTAAATGTGATATTTTCTGATAGAGCCTATTGGAAAGTGTTTTGTTGCAGCAGGTCCAACTACGAAAATAGTATTTTTAGCTCTGGCCTTACAGTGTATCCACTATATTAAATTCACAGCATGCTTTCCATCCAACTGAGGAGTCGCTGCCTCATTGGTTTTTACAACTTCATAAAAATTATGCAGCTATTTCTTTTATCTAAATTACTAACCCCGTAACTCTAAATGGCACTTTGTTCGTTGAACTGTGCAGATCCTGAAGCCAAGTGATCTTCAGTCCTTTAATTTCTCAGTTGGGTATGGACAAAGTTACTGTAGAATGAAAATGAAAAAAGGATGGTGGAAGTTAGTCAAAGCTAGAGTTTAAGTTTGAGGGAGAGAGAGATGAGTGTCGAGAGACAAGAGAGATGTCATGCCAGTCAAAAACGCCTCCACACTTCTCTATTACACACTGGAAGGGGTCACTACAAATCAATAGCACACAAAAGAAAGGCAAATTATAAATGATATGATCACATAACACAGAGGACTCCTTTTATTGATTATTTACCTCAAACCCTGAAACCGCTTTAGCTGCATCAATGCCATAGCAAAAGGAATATTTCTCCTTAAACCGAAAATTATGTCATCATTTACTCATCTTTTGCATTGAACACAAAAGATAAAGCTAAAAGAATTGTGCAGGTTCTCTTCGATGCAATTACAATAAATTACTTAAAATCTCACTCAAATTACTCATGAATTACTTCAAAAACTGAATATAGTGCACAAGTCGTATGGACCTTTTTTTGAGCCGCTTTTATAAAGAACGCCTCAGTCCTCATGGGGACTAACTGCATGGAAAAGTATGAGAAATCTTTTTCTTTTGTGTTCCATGGAGGAAAGAAAATCATATGGTTTTAGAACTACATGATGGTGAGTAAATGATGACAGAGTTTTCATTTTTGGGTGAAATATTCATTTTAAGCAGTCCCCAGGTCCCAAGCTCAGTCAAATGTTTCCCATCCCATTTCCCAACCAGAAAGCTTTGAGGTCATTATGAATATAAAATCCAAAAACTGATTTTTTCTTCAATTTCTCAGCAAATAAAACCGCCTTTCACAAGGAACATAATCAAATCTGCATATGCCTGCAGTATGTCTCACTTTTCTTAGACTCAATGACATCCAATTGTTATCTAACAATTCATCATCACTGAACAATACATATAAATAAGCCCTGGTTACCTTGGTTACCATGTCCTTTAAGTCCGGTGAGGGGGAATTACAAAAGATTGACAAAAATAAAGAAAAGCAAGCATACTGACCACCACCATGAAAATGGCAGATATTTGAGCAGAAATCCAGGTAGGCTTAACGGTAAGACGTCTGGCTCAGGAAGCAATTCTTGTCCTTGACTTTGGCTTGCTCCCACTGTATGAATTAGTTTGGCCATTCGCCTCAGAAAAGAACAAGCACTTGATCTTTAGGCACATAAAAACATGAGCCAAATTTATACGTTGCAGTCCACATATGCTGTACTTGGACGGTGCACTGCTTTACAGCACCATATAAAATATTTAGAATGATTTAATTATAAGTTATATTAGAATAAAATAATCTGTTCTTTATATGAAAGGAGTGGCTATGCAGAAACATCTATAAACAAATTCAAAGACTCGTTAAAAATGCCATTAAAAACAAAATGAATCACAAGGAGGAAAGGAGCTGATGTTATTAACGTAGCTACGCTTCCCCACTGGTCTTCTAAATGTTCTTAAACGCTGAGGTTCTGGGAGAAAAGCCAGCGCAGCAAGTCTGATACTATGACAATGGATTCACAAAGGAAAACTCATGCGGACAACAGTACCCTGAACTGTAAACACTCAAAGGCACAATGATATATGTAGTAGGTACGAAGACCCAGCCATGGACAATTACTTTGGAGTGGATCCTTGGAGATGTTTTCCACCTGTGTGTCTGCAAGTTTACAGTTATACATCTGTAGCACACTATTTTGTATAGAATGTATTGTTTAATGAAAACCTGTAACACTTTACAATGAATAAACATTAGCTAATGCAGTAACAATTAATCATTCTTTTTACTAAAGCGTTTATTAGTCTAGTGACAAATTTACACTGCAAAGGTGGTACAGAAATACTTCTGAAGTGGCATTTAAGTATCTTTATATGGATTGTTTAATGCTGCTCAGAAATGGCATGAATGCATTTACACTGCATTTGCAACTGTATACTTTAACACTAGAGGCTTAGATGGGTTTGAGAAGGCTTCATACTGAATTTGGAGCAGCCTTAACTCGGATGTTTACTTTAATTTATAATTATACTATTGTTCAATGTAAATTACGTATAATTTATTATTATATGCCGTTATTAACATTAATCTGGAATAACACATGCTGTGAAATTATGGTTCATTGTTAGTTCATGACACCTATTGCGTTAACTAAAGATAATGGTTTGAAATTTACTGTAATGTATATGTGAATAAAGTAAAATAAATAAATAAACTGGTCCGTATGGAAAGCAGATCATTTGACAACTTACTATTTATGTTCTTTTTAGGGTCTCAGGGAATGCACAAAAATATATACTTAACATTTACATAGCAGGTCATGATTTTTCCTAATCAGATGAGAACTGATAATAAACAAAATTAAATCGCATAAAACGTCCTACATCATGTATATCTCAAAGACTCCATAGATTGTGTCCAAGATACAAAAACACACCAGTCACATTATCAAAAAAAATTAAATAAATAAACAAATGCATGAATGAATAAATAGACAAATATTAAATAAATAAGGCTAATAAGGATATAGCTTAAATGAAGAGAAATAGGTTTACAAATGTTTACTTTTTTTGATGTACATATTAACTGCTACTTACCACAGCCATAAATCTTCCTTTTTTTAAATTAATTTTCTCTCTCTCTCTCTCTCTCTCTCTAAATGTTGGTACATTGTGATGAGGAGTATAAAAATACTATAACTTTCTGCCATTACTACATACCATGTAGTATGTAGTAATGCCATTACTACATACCATAACAAAAATCAGCTGGGTGGGGTACAAAAGTGAATTTGCTAAATAATAGTGTCAGTGTTGGGAAGTCTACTACACAGGCTTAAGTGACCGGACACTTGACAGCACATCTAGCAAAGAGTCCAATCCAATAAAAGAGCTAAGTATTACGGTCCCTATCCTCCCCACCCAGCCCTCCAGCGCATCCACGCCAGAAGGAGAAATCAAATAAAGGAATTTGAGTCAGAGAGAGTGGACTTTAAAGCTGCCAAACAATCATTTGCAGTCGCCTTGGCAGACAGCAGGCCAATATACTGAGCTCATATGCTGTCTGTCTCTCTCCAAACCATGGCTGTGTTCTGCTATTGAGATGCATGGCTGCCTGACTTAATAGCCTACATAAGCACTGATGCCTCCATGCCTGCTGGACGTTTACTGAGATGCAGGTCTGACAGCGCAGGCCTGTTCATCATTCTGACACTTCATAAACACAATGTTGCCTTTAATTGACAAACGAATGGATTCTGGGTGTGTCAGCTCTGATCGGAGGGGGTGAGGAGTGGGAGTATGTGTGCATATGAATGTGTGGAAGCATGTGGGTGTCTGTGCATGTTGCCAAAGCAATTTAGGACTAACAGCTAAAGCCATTATTCAGTTAAGGCTAATTTATGGATACTTCCCTTCAAATAATAAATTAACCTCATTCTTTCATAGTGAGTACTGCCCGTCACAGGAACCATCATGAACCTAACACTGCATTACGAGTTCAGGATGACTGTAACTGGAAGATCGGTTAAGAAAAAACATCAGACACGTCTCAAATTGTCTCAATTTTTTAATGTTCTTATGCAATTATTTGATTAAAAATACAGAACAAATTTTAATATTGTGAAATAGTATTGCAATTTAAAATATCAGTTTTAAGTTTTAGTATGTTTTAAAATATAATGTATTCCTGTGATGCAAAGCTGAATTTTCAGCAGCCATTACTCCAGTCTTCAGTGCCATGAGCCTTCAAAAATCATTTGAATATGCTGATTTGCTGCTCAAGAAACATTTACTGTCATTATCAATGTTAAACATTTATTATTTTGGATAAAATTAATGCATTTGTGTTGAAAATGATACATTTTTTCAAGATTGTTTGATGAATATAAAGTTCAAAAGTATAGCATTTATTTGAAATAGATCTTTTTGTAACAAGTTAAAAATATTTACTGTCTTTGATCAATTTAATGCATCTTTGAGAAGTTAAGTATTAATTTCTTTAAAAATATATCTCACCGTGTTCAAACTTTTGAATGGCAGCATATAAGCTATTTGTACTTTTAATTTGTATTTTAAATGTTCAGAATTATACAAAATATTAAAGTAAAACCTCAAAGCATCAACAAATACACTTTTCCCTTTTACATTCACAACTAACACCTTGTCATAAAATCACACCTGGGGAATGTAATTACTGGAGGAAAAATAAAATAAAAGTGAAGAATACCGCTTTGTAAATGAATAGAAAAGTCAAAACAAGTGCAGTTCTTTTTGTTCCACTAATTTTTTCAAGACGCTTCTCACAGTGATTTTTGCCTCTTTCTTTCTGCTTTTGAGTGAAAGGAGAGAGGCAGAGAAAGAAGACAGGATGAATGGTGTGAGTCATGAGACATTTGTTCTTGGTTTCCTTTTGCTCGTCTCCTGTCTGACTGCGTGGAGCTGAGCCACCATGACAAAGGCTTGCTGAATGCAAAGACTGAGAGAGGAAGCTGGGGCACTGGTACTGCTGGGCCTGAATGAGCCGGCATGTCTCTGCTGGACACTGCTCTACAGGCTCTGTTCCCATGGAAACCTGTGTGTCACAATCATAGACTGGAGTGAAGGTTGACGAGCACCACAATGTGCTCTCTATGCCCAAGAGGGTCTCTAGATTAAGTCACCTATGGCATTATCGCCACGCTACGTCAAGCATTACTGCCCCAGAGAATGGTAAAGCCATACTACAAACGTGCTCCGCCATGAACTACCAGGATGTAGTAAATAAATTTGATAATGAGAATCTCCACTCAACATATCTATTGATCAGCATTAGCATTATAGCTGATGAGCCTCCTGTTTTTGTCAATAGATATCAGGGTTGGCTTTTCTCCGAATCCACATAATATGTAGCCACAGCTAAACACAATTAGGGATACTATCCTTACTACTATACCTACACATAGCGTAAAAAAGGGGGCCTGAATTTTTTAAAGGATTTAAACAAATGGTCAGTGAAAAGAGGTGCTTGAGGTGTTCACTGTTGATCAACAACCTAAGAATGTCAAACTAAAAATGATAAATAACTATATTATTTATTCATTAATTTTCCACAAATATAAATATATATAAAAAATATATATATTTTTAGCACCATAGAGAAAAAACTTTAACATTCATGAAATATTTCCATTGCACAAAAGGTTCATTATAGTGAAAAATGTTCCTCAGATTATTAAAATGTTCTTCACACTAAGAAAATCAAAATTGAAATACACAAAATTGATCAAATGAATGAATGAATGAATAGACATTTAAAATGTGTAACGAGGGAAAATCTTATGCTAACATGCTTCATTTTGGAAAAAAATATAAATATCATGTCTTTGGTATAATCTAAATAAATAAATGAAGACTTCAGATTTTCCCTTCAAATACATTTTTTCGTCAGGCTTCTATGAAAATATCATTGGACATTTTTAAAAATAAAAGGCTTCAAATAACTGACTAATAACCTTTGCTTTGCCATTAAAATGACATTACTGAATCTAAATACCGGAGCCTGATAAAAATGCTAATTTAAAAGAAAAAATCTCAAAAAACAAAAAAACAAAAATTCAGACGGACTTAGAGGTATTTGCATCTGAAGTTTTCAAATAAACAAACAGAAAATAACGGATCACAAGATTTGAAAATGCATAAAGAAATGAAAAATAATGACATAACTAAATATCTGATAAGCACTGAAATAGAGGCATTCTGCCACATCGTGTACCACATTTATGGAAAGTGTCACTTACTATACTGAAACGCCAGCACTTTCCCTCACCTTTAGAGGCTGATTGAAATTACACAAGGAGAATCTGAATCTGCATATATTTTGAAGGTCCTTAGAGTGTAGCTCAGGGCTTTGCTCTCTACAAATGTGCCTGAGGCTCTGGTTCGGTGCGTAGCTAATGGTCAGTGAGCCTCACTGCTTTCTTTAACTACTCTAAATGAGATCAAATGTTTTGTTTCTCTGAAAGGCATAATCCAAGACTGCTCCAGTGACTCCAACTAATTAAGCCTCTGTTTAAAAAGGGAATTAAACACAGAGGGAATATGCAAATGGAGGTGGGGGAGGAATGACAAATCAACCCGGAGGGACTCCAGATGTCAGACGTTGCTTGAAATATGATGATCAATATTCAGACTCATTTCCAAAAATCCTTGCGAACCAAATCCAGAGGGTGAAGCGCCTTGTAGCCATCAATCTGGGAATTACTTAATGGCTGTCATAAGTCCGCAAGAATTCATGTGGGAGACCACACTGCTATCACACATGCACATTTATCAAACAAAAGAAAGGCAGCTAATTGAGCTGAAAAAAACAAAGCAGCATGACCCACAACGGATGAGGAGAAAGAATAGAAGATAATACCTATCAACCTCCTCATTGACTGAATTTGTATTGTACTGTTTAGTTCATAAAACCACTCCTATGGGAGGAAAAGCGGCCTGCATAAGACTTTTCTGAGACCACTTTATCCTTATTGGCAATCAATGTAATTTTGTCATGGACGATAAATGCTTCTGTTATCTCCCCACTAGTTGATAGGCACCAGTAAACTCTATTTAAAATCTAATGATCACTTATGCATGTATACTGGGGGAGCGGCTGCATGAGAGAGACCACCAAGCATAATGATATTCATGTCAGAAACATGCTTAGGGCCAGATGGGTTGTGCAGCAATGCACTCCTCTGAGAGACCAAACACTGAGCATGAGCGAGAATTTATCTGTGTTGTTGACATTTTAAATTTGTCAGGTACTGCTAGAGCACAAGTAAGCAATACTAAGGCTAACATATTGTGTTTTAGGATGGATATTACTCACGTTGTTTTGGTTTTAGATCATAAAATGCAACATGACACATTGCCGTATGTCATCTGATTCTACCACTTTGACAAGAGGACAGTTATGCCATTTGTTTCCCTCATCCTTGTTGTTTTTCTGTTCTTTACTAGAGGTGAAGGTTAACATTTTTAGCAGGGAGAGTTTTAGAGGACATTTAGGTCTACTGAATCTTACTTTGTATTTGTGGTTCACTTCCTTGTCCAATTTTGCTCTAGGCAGTCAGTGATCCAATTGAACAAGCCATAATGGAAAACAAACAAGCTGCATTTCTAAAAAAAAATCTTAAAAAAAGGACCTGTCAAAGCTCATCTGCCTCCTGTGTCTCAGATATGAAATGGGATAGGCGCAGTATGAAATCCCATTATTTCTACATCCTAAAAGTCCTTCAGGCACATTATTTTACCTTAAGTGCACAATATGTTCAAAATTGTATACTGTCACACAGTATAACATTGAAAGATGTCACAATTGCATGCTATTTCCCTCTGTCCAGTTGTCAACTATATGAGGAAACCTGTTGCCTTAAAATTATTAAGTAAATAATAATAAAAAAAATAAGTTATGGGAATTGTCAAGTTCAGTTAACTTATTTTTTTAAATTATTATTTACTTAAAACATTTTAAGGCAACAGGTTTCCTCAATTTTTTTAAGTTAAGTCAACGTATCACTTTTTACAGTGAGCTATATTCTTCGGGATGCATCACATCCTCTTTATGGTGAATATGAGTTATTACCATCTGGTCGAAGTTACAGGGGACCATTATTACGGACTGCCCGTGCACAAAGATCCTTTATATCCTCCTGTATAGCTCTGTAAAATAGATTTTTGTGATATCACATGTCATTTTTACATCTAAGGCAGTGACTCTGTTGTTGTGAAAGGGATGTGGTTTGATGTTGGTTCTATTAATTTGGATTTATTTGTAATCTGTTGATGTTTTGTTTGCATTTGTTAATTATTGTTGTTGATCACTGAGGAGTTGCCACAGATACAAAAATAATTTCCGAAAGGATTATAAACTTAAACTAACTTACTTACTTATATTGTCAACTATATTAATCTATATAAAACAATTGTTATATTAAACAATTTAATTAAAATATTTAATTTATAAACAATAATAATAATGTTAATAAACAGTGCATATATATTACCTTGTTGTTTCCATTTCAAAACAACTAGATTGTGGCAGATAATTATATTTTTCTATAAGTGTTTGAACTTGAATTGGAGATGGTCCAAGTTTCTTTCCATTACAGCATATTTTAGACTGTTTGTGGTAGAGAGAGGCTGTTCTAATACAAGTGTGGCATCCCACACCCATAAACTTTAATTTGATATTGACTGTAGGAGTGAAGTTTTGTGAGAAATATGAACTTCTCAGTTGAACAAAGGGCGCCTTTGGATATATTTCATATGTTTTTTTTTTTTCTAAGTAAAAACAGAATGCCTATCTTTATTATATGTGACCCTGGACCACAAAACCAGTCTTAAGTCGCTGGGGTATATTTGTAGCAATAGCCAAAAATACATTGTAGAGGTCAAAATTATTGATTTTTATTTTATGCCAGAAATCATTAGGATATTAAGTAAAGATCATGTTCCATGAAGATATTTTATAAATTTCCTACTGTAAATATATCAAAACTTAATTTTTGATTAGTAATATTAATTGTTAAGAACTTCATTTGGACAACTTGATTTTCTCAATATTTAGATTTTTTTGCACCCTCAGATTCCAGATTTTCAAATAGTTGTATCACGGCCTATTCAAATAGTTTGTATCACAAATCTGTAATTTCAGATTATGTATAAATCTCAATTTAAAAAAATGGACCCTTATGACTGGTTTTGCGGTCCAGGGTCACATATGACTATCAAAATTGTTGTCTGTCTGTCCCAACTGTTTTTGCGATGGCGTAGTGGCTGAAACTCAGGGCCTTGAGCAAAGCACTTAACCACAGTTTGCTCAATGTTTTTTATATTATTTATTTATATAT
This sequence comes from Barbus barbus, assembly GCF_936440315.1. Taxonomy (NCBI): domain Eukaryota; kingdom Metazoa; phylum Chordata; class Actinopteri; order Cypriniformes; family Cyprinidae; genus Barbus; species Barbus barbus. The sequence continues at coordinate 15,933,373 of NC_136756.1, forward strand.
TTTTTTTTTGGCTAAAAGCACCTATGACTACTAAAAGCTTCTTTCTCATTACATGGCAAAGAGCCACATGTACAACACCAGAATGGACCATGGCTACATATTGAATAAATGTTTTTAAAAATAGTGAATTCATTTATCTCAATCATTTTTCATTTGATTTCACTCGGTGATCTGTTTGTACTATTACTGGGCTCTTTGGCCCAGACACAGAGAAATGATACATAAAGCCTAAAAATACTAAGATTCAAGGTGCTTTGGCACAGACAGTGCAAAGCTTTTGACATTCCAGTAGTGGATCAGGAATTTTTTTAGCGTTTAGTAACCTGATAGATCTGTACTGAATCAATGATGCTTTAAACTCTTACTATAAAATCTGAATAGTTTTTACATGTGCAAGCTGTCAAACATTAGTATGTCCTGAATATTTCATCCACATGGAGACTACAGAATGTAAAGTAAAAAAAAATCTCCCTCATCAATGTGCATTCAGGCATCTTTTTTCCACAAGCACACACACAATCTAACAACCTCTGGACTTGACAGTACCATCATTCACTACATGGGTGCTGAGAACAAGACGGGAACATTTTCTGCTCCTTCTGACTGGACGACAGATAAGGATTTGGCAAGTGAAGGCTAATTGATGAAGATCTGCAGCTATTCTAGTGAAACTGTAAATAATTAGTGCCCAAAAGGTAGCAGGGTTGATGGAAGAAGCCTGCTGATGTCAAACTAATTCCACACTGCTGATGTCAAGCAGAGGCTTGTTTCTGATTGCAGTCTGATAGTGTACGAAAGCAATATCCTCTAAAGCCCCAGGACATCTCCTACGACAGGGATGAATATTTTCTGTATCTTTTGGCTCACCTCTCAAGCCTGTGGTGTCTCAACTGTCCCTGGGGCTGAGACAGGAGACTATGGGGAAAGCAGGTGCATCTCCATCTGCTGAGGAGACACAGAATCCCATTTTGTCAAGAATCCATCCTACCAGAGCTCGATCTGGTGACATCTCTAGCTTTTGCTCTCTATTTCCTGCCTAGGTGTACTGGCCAGGTGCATTTGCCTACTCGTCTATGCTGTCCTGGCAGCAATACGCCAAAGTATTGCCTATAGTTGTCAAACTCTAGAGAACAATTTCAGAAATTAATTAGGACAAAATTCATTAGCGCACATCTCTTTAATACTGATCCAACTGCATCTGTTTTAGACTCTCTGGTAATTGCAAACCATCTATTAGATCAAAATTGATAGCAAATGTACGCCATCAACAAGTGGCGGTTATGTGTGAAATCAGTGATGGACAATTTGTAGGCAACGATCTACTAACTGGGAATAATGTCAGGAAAGAAAAAAAAAATATTCTATATAATAAAAATATAAAGGAATATGTATTAATATAACATAACATAACATAATAATCTAATATAATGCAATATTCATTTGGATTTAGAATTCTGAAACGGAAAAAAATAATTAATAAACATAATATAAATAAACATCATGATATAAATACAAATCAATTTTAAATTTAATTAACAAAATAAATATATATAGAGAGATTCATTATTGCTATCCTCTAAAATTAATTAAATGGAACATTTCTGGAAACAGCACTTCATTAAACATTTTAAAAGGGGGTAAAAAATTAACTTGTAAGATACAACAACAGTATTTCTGAGTATTTTTCCCACTTTGCACAGAAGCAGTACAAAGGACACAGGAAATCCCGACACAACACAGGCCAGAATCTCCATGTGTGTACACCACAGTTCTGACTTTTAATTTTTTACTTGTGAGAACACAACAACACTATTCCCGCAGCGGTAATACTCACTTACAGAATAAGCAAAGACCAAAAATGCCCTTTAAAGACCTAATCTTTTTGGAACCATTAGTAATACGGAACTCCCGCTGATGAGTAAATAGAGCAATTTTAACGTTCCCAGAATTGTCTATTTCTGTCGCCATGAAAAATACACAGCACAAACCAGTTCTTGCAGAATGTGTCCACAACCTCTTACAAGCTATATGTTGCACAAATTGCTTTTCCTTGGATAACCTCTGCTTCAGTTTTCTGCTTTGAGGTTAAGACAAAACGGCCATTAGCAGCAAGTGATGTTGTCAGCATGTGTTGGATGCTTGATGACCCAGGGGCTGTTGATAATGAGCTCAATTGTGGTGTTTTCGCCTCAGGTGGGGCAAAGGTGAGAAATGTGATGGTTATGCTAATTCAGGTCAAGATCCCGCATCTGGTACTCAGTGAGGATTAAGGGGCCAGGCCCCCTCAGGGACTCCAATCTCCACCCCTGCATGTAAAACTGACTGAATTGTCAGAGTGCACCCAGACAGAGACAAGATGGAGCATCTGAGTCTTTCATGGGCGTGGGTGGCAATCAGGAGACTGTACCAAGACCAGTAGACCATGCTCCGTTCAGTCAGTCTGACAGAAATCATGTTGATCTCAAGTGTCGTTAGGGACCTCGCTTAAATAAATGGAGTCAATAGTCATTCTGGAGGCAGCGAAATCAATAGGCTCAAGACCGGCATGGAGGGATGTGCTCCAACTGTGCCTTCAACATCAATCTGCCATCTGAAGCATACAAAGCATTACTGCAAAGTGCTTTAAGGAGACAAAGATTGAAAACAACTATACAGCACCCTCAATTCACACGTTTTCACTTTATTTTCCATTAAATCCTGCTTAAAGTACATAAAGTGCACACTTGCATGCCTACATAGTAATTAAGGCTAGAACACTTGCTTTAACACTTCTTAAGTCACATTAATTTCAATTTATAGTAACCCATAGGCTTAACTTAGCCGGACGTAGCATGATTTTAATTACAAAAGAAAGGTCATTCCTATTATTGCGATGGTGAGCTCCATGGCGTCTCTGGAGTGTTGTTTATTGCTCTGTGCTAAAGTGTTCCCTTTGGAGCTGAGGGTCAGGTGTCTGCCTCCCAGTCAGGATGTCACTCAGCTCACATCGACCTACTGCTGCTGCTGATTGTGCAATGCTAACACTGTGCAATTTTATGCTAACACTTGCTTATTTTGGCTTGAAATTGTTGTTAGACGTAGTTGAACACCTAAGGCCTCATGTGGCATGATTGAACAGTCAACATGAAATGAAAATTCAGTCTATTTTTTTATTTCTATGTGCTTGTGTAGATCAATTCATCTGTGTGTTTGTGTTTTTTTTTTTTTTTTAAATATTATTATTATTTAATGAATAAATAAATAACTCTTCATTTTTTGTCAATGTCAACTGGATCTTCTGTTTAAAATGACAGACTTTTCTCTGGTAATGTATGCAGGGTTCCTCCAAGTGTTTAGCCCGCTGAAATCTGCCCCTGCAAGCTTGTGTTCATCTGCCTCCATTTTTGAGTGCCACTGGCACATTTTAAAATCCAATGAACAGCCGATTCATAGAACCAAGTGTCCACTTTACATGTTATTTTCAACAATCTGTTACACTCAGATGTACCTCACAATACAAAAGATCTGTCGCTACTTCTGTTTCATCACGATTTTAAAGGTTCCATTTATTTGATCAAAGAATTAATATCTGAAAAATGAAATGCAATTCAATGTCAAATGATTAGATATTGTAAACAATAAAAATATATAAAATGATTGTTGCAAAAGGAGTTTTTAGTAATTTTTCACCATTGGTGGCATAAATGCAATCCAATTGGCCTAAGTACTAATATACTACAACTAAAATTGACTAACATTTATAAAGTACTACTGAGAAAACTCATAAAGTGCTGTATTTGTTTGTTTCACATATGCACCTATGTTTGATTCATGATAAATAATTGGCTCGTCAGTCTTTATGGAGTCAGACTGCACTGCACTCACTGTATCTGATCCACTACGAACAAAACTGAATCATTCATTTAGGAAGTGACTGCATTTGATATTCTGATATTCAGATTCATTAGATTAATTTGTTTGGGAATTGGAATAAACTTGAGCTGCACGTATGTGTTTAATTCACATAGAACTGTCTCATTTGTTCATGAATCAGAGAGCACTGTGCTGTATTCATTAGAATCATTGTGGACTGCAGTGGCTGAGCTACATGTGTTTTATTCACTAAAAAAAGTATAAAAAAGCCTTTGGTGTGAGAGACCCGGGTTCGAATCCAATGTGAGACACCAATGTGTCCCTGAGCAAGACACTTAACCCCTAGTTGCTCCAGAGGCGTGCGACCTCTGACATATATAGCAATTGTAAGTCGCTTTGGATAAAAGCGTCAGCTAAATGAATAAATGTAAATGTAAATGTAAATAAAGTCACATAAGTCATTTGCGCTGCATCCTTTTGATAAATTAAAAGAACCAGTTCATAAGAATCATTAGCTGGGGATTCGGACTTCACTGGTCGCACTGGTCTGTTTTATGTGGCAAAAAAAATGTGAGTGTGAAAACTAAAAATTAATGAAACCCTAGATTTGGGAGAAATAAGAGAAATATCTAAATGTTGAAGAAAAAAAAGACCCATGCCAAGTTAAGTTTTGTGCGATTCTAGGGAGATTGTTATGTCTCAGCAGGGGATCACAGAGTAAAAAGGACCCAGGTGCAGTGAATAGTGGGATTTCTTTGATGACTCTGATGCATATTCTCTTTCACTGAGTCAATTATAAATATGAATGCAGAACTGTATTGCTTTTGTCATAGAGCGTGTAGTCTGTTGTTTTGCAAGACCCATCGGCTTCCTTTTTTTAGATAAAAGGCACAGATACACGGACTCTATTTTGAGGAGAACCAGGTGGACACTTGTATTAGCCAAAACTCTGGCAGTAGGCAGATATTTTTCCTCTCTCACAAAGAGACAGAGGATCTTTGTGTGCTTTAATGCACTTTAATGGCTGCATTTGTGCCGGGCCTGAGAGAGAAAAAGAGAGAGAGACCCTTTCATTACAACGTAGAGCAGCAGAACCGAGATGAGCAGGACTCCATCAGCAACGTGAGGAGGAAGGAGCGGAGAGAGAGAAGAAAGACAGAGAGCGAGGTGCAGGGAGATTGAGGAGAGCATGGCATTGCTACATAATGCGATCAGAAACAGTTATTTTATAACCTCTCGTCACTTACATCACTTACATATCATCAAACTCCTTTCTCTTATTTCATTTCACTTTTATTACTTGTCTGCAGAGACTGTATTTCGCCTTTACTGTGGATAGATGTAATATTTATACCTGTCACACACACGAGGGCCAGAAAAATGAGAATATCTCCCCAGCAGAAGAGGGGCTACAATGTTCGGTGGCTGCTGTCAGCAAAACCTCAGCGCGATGTGATTCCTGACCCTCTCTAAATCTCCTCATATCTTCAAACTGGCACAAGAATGAATGCTGGCAGATTGCAATCTCATTACTGACCTCTGTACGGTGTGTAACAGCACACACACACACACACACACAGTCTGCTTCTCATGTGTAATAGTTGTCCATGAAACACACATGCACATTCACCTGCACACAATCACCACATGCAGAAATCGATTAGCTCGCAGGAAGTCTCTGCCCACGTACCCAGTGCAAACCACGCCAAAGTCAGCGCCTAGCGACACAATGATGATGACATTGCCAACATAGAACATTCAGTCTAACAAAATGCAATTAAAAGAATATTCACTACAAGTTAAATTCAGTCAATAGCATTTGTGACTTAACTGGATGATAGTTATATCGATAACAACTGATGTTAAACCGACACACATGAAGTGAAATTAAAGGCAGGTGTTTAAAGGTAGAAATTTGAAGCTTATTATTTTCAGAAGCACTTATATTAAATATTCTTTTTAAACTTGAGCATTATTTGAGCTGTAAAAGTTGTGTAAACCATTGTTTTTTAGTGGTATTACAGGGTTTACGCTGTTATATTATGACAACAAAGCTGTAAAATTGGACATAAATGTACACAGAAAAGATTAGTAAGCTAATTTTTTACACTAAAAGACAAACGCTTCTACCAACATTTTTGCAAAACTACAAAAACACATTCATACATACAGTTCATTGCCATTTCCAGCTGAAATAAACACTAAAGGCAGTAAAATATCAACAACTCGTATTCCTTTTCTTACAAATAATGATAACAGGAGTAGATTAACAATTATTGATGTATTGACAAAAAAATAAATAAATAAAAATGTCACTTTGAAAGTACCGCAAAATGAGCAAGAAGCAATATCATTTTGCAGATGGGGGGGGGGGGGGGGGGGGTCATGTTATGTGTCTACAGAAACAGTGAGAATTTCAATGTTTACGTATGGGTCCTTTTCCCCATAGACTTCCACTGTAAGTGCATTACTGTAACCCAGATTTTTGCTTCTTTTTAAAGAAAAAGAAGGAGTAAAGGCCTTCACCCAATGCTCTGCTTATGGTCATTAATATTAGAGCTGTGGTGTTGACTCTACTATTCATTTAAATTTGTTATCGATATAACTATCATCCTTGGTGTGAATAGAATTTGTGTCCATTTTTCTGTTTGGTTAAAAAAAATAAAAAAAATATTATTGATTGAGCTCACCTTGTACTGAACCCAGAATTTAAATTAATTCAATTTAAATTCAGAATTGAAATAGCCAACATTTGATTACACAAAGATCTCACTATCCAGGTCAACATTTTATCCGTCTCAACAAGCAGAATGTCATACATTTTCTTTTTCCGCCATGTTCCATCACAGGCACTTCATATTGGCACTATCCCTCTCCTGGCTGTCACATGGAGAGAAGTTAATTCAATTAAGAGACGTGAAAGAGTTTTTTATGGTCTAAGCCCAGGGAGCTATTTATCGCATCTAACAAAAGCCAAGGAAGCCTCTGGACTGCATCTCCTATAATAGTAAAAAAACATCCTGACATTAAAACTCAACAAAGCAATCATCTCTCTCCAGAGACACTCTCCTGAGATGCAGAGAGCCAGTAACACGGGCCCTGGCATTTAGAGTCCTCCACCGCTGCTGTGGCGTGAGCAGTGCTTGAGCATTTTTAATTAAATAAACTCAGGCTGGGTTGATATGCTCCGTTTTGAAAAGTCACCTCATTAGTTTCAGCAGGAAGAGGCAGGACTGAGGTAGAGCCTGATTATAAACATTTTACACAGCCTGGAATCAATTGAGATAAGATGGAAGAGCAGACGGTAGCAGTTAGGAGAATTTTTAATGGTTGCCATACTCGCTATTCACATTTGAAGGCCTTAACTGTGTGAGTGCGATGGAGTCAATTTTGAGTAGTAAAAGAACTGACGGACTTCTAGGAATGAATGGTGCCTGACATGTATGGTGCCAGAAGGTTGGATGAAAGAGAAAAATGGTCAAAGGTCACTGAATCTGTGTCATAGTAGAAGGATATGCCCAAAGGAAGTGTAATGAAAAAATAGATACGGGCAATCATAGAACCAGGTCATCGAGCGGCAGGCCAAAAGAATGAGTAACATTACTTCAGACCGCAAAAGCACATTTCTGAGTCAAATATGAGATTACAGACCACCTGAAGCCTCAGTGCAAATAAAATCACTGCGTCAAAGCTTTTGAATAAACAGGTTCAGTGCAGATCATCATGACAATGTCATCTATATTTTTGGTTCGGTGCAGGGTGCACACAGACATGACACAAACTGTGTACCCTAAACTGTGGCAAAGACTACATTTTACAGCTTTTACAGAGGTGTTTTGGTGTGGTACATGTGGCCAAGGGCGATTGTGGGATTTTAGCCTTAGGGGCTTGAGCCCTTCACAAAGACAGAATGCTTCTAGCCTATAGTGTGAGAAATTGTGGGTTCAAAATTGTTTGATATATTTAAAATAATAATAATAAATTAACCATTCCAAAAAAAAAAAATATTTAAACTGTACTTGTTTCACAATTTATGTCCTTTATGTAATTACTGAACTGAACTGAATCATCACTAAGCAGACTTGATCTGAATAATGACACTATTGTCTTTTTAGAGCTGCTTTACAGCTAAACTGGAAGAACTTGAAGAATCTGTTATTGTATTTTCCTGTTTATTACTGAGCTGCTTTGAAATAATCTGTAATGTATAAAGCGCTATACTGTATATTAAAACATGTATATATATTCCAAAAAGTTTGAGAATCAAGTGGAACGGAGCACTGGCTGCTGATGAGTGACAGATGGGGGCAGGATCTGCCCTAGAGAACATCTCTGCCCTTAGCCTGCCACTGAGAGGTGGATAATACAAAATATAATGAACTTTACAATTGTACAGTGACTGCTAGGGGGAGGATTCAGAGTGATATAATCTCAGAAGACCCTTTTTTTTGTATAGATTGTATAGTTGCAGAAAGACAGTGAAGAATCACCTACTGTGTGCATGTCGCACTGTGCTGTTTTTTTAGTATAATTGTATACTGAATTCACAGTCTAAAAATGAAATGAGAACATGAGGCATAGTATAACTACTATTTCTCACAAAATGACATTTCAATAATGTGCTTAACCTTGTCTTTTAATGCCTCAGCCTCTTGTCTAACCTCCAATTTCACATCTCTTAACCTTCAATAGCGACCTAAGCGCTTATCAGAGGACTTACAATAACGCAAGTTGCCTTCGCTACCATTAAGCAATGACATAATATGAAAGTTCACGATATGAGGTTCAGCATTTTAAATAGCCTTCTAAGGATCGGTGTGGTTTAATAGCTGTATGTTAATTTATGTTCTCTCAGAGGGGAAAAAAGACCGTTCAATTGACCAATATATGTTGACATACTAAGCATTATTCAGTGGTCTTACAAAGTTTTAGACACTTAATGCATGGATAGGTATTAAAATGTCAAACCAAATTGCATTAATTTAACAAAGGATAGCACAAGATACAGTATATTCAAGCGAAACAATACGATTTTAAATTATATATTAAAAATACTGTTCAAAATTTAAGACTATTGGGTCCGAAAATAAGTCATTAAAGAAATGACTAAAAATGTAAAGTAAGCTCTGACAAAAGGCCTGGAATCTTGAGCATTTGGAAATGCCTTTTGCTTTGATATACTGTTATTTACAAAAGGAGAATTTGTCTGACAAATGTGGATGGATGGATGGATGGATGGATACTCTTCCCTAAACATATCCGAAAGACATGTTCTCATTCACAATCAAGTCTCCTTGAATTATTTTCTGTTGTTGTAGACTTCTGACTCATCCCTTTACCTTGAGGCCTAGTGGGCAGTAATTATAAAAATAAAGACTGAAACTATGCAGAATTCATTCTGTGATTAATTATTGAGGTCCTGATTTATACCACCAGTGTCTGCGAAGATCACTGACTCAGTCAGCTCAGACAGCCTATCCCAGATGCCAACAGCTGGGGATTCTAATCACTGGCAGAGTGATGAACGACACTTGTGTGTTGGCAAACAGGGCCTTACAGCTGCCAAAAGAGGTGGGGAGACGTGAAGATTACATGAGGGACAGTGTAGGGATAAGAGTGTGTCTTCCTCCTGGATCTACACTGAATAGCTGGTTGTGACAACACATGGTGTCACATTTCAGCACAAAACCCAGATCATCCCAGGGTCATCCACTGACATCCAAATGCTCAAATGAGACTTAAATCTGAGGCCTTTGAATAAAGGAGCTGTAAATTCTTGAGTACAGTGCATGCTGCTAGAGGATTGTAAAAGGATCAAGGCCTACAGAAATCTTGCAAACCTCCTTCCCTTGTCTGAGGAACTCTTGACAGTGGAGATCAATAGAAAAACAGTAAAGTAAAAGAACTAAGGTCAGCCATCACTTCTGAAAACAAAGTCTGACCTCCAGAGGTGGACAAATCAATGGGAGATTCACTGAGTGATGCTTAACCTTATAACAATGTAGTACAATGTGATGTGAACTTTTTTGTTGCGGAACATTTGGCCAGTTCAGTTGAATGGCAATATTTCAAGTAGTTTTTTTTTTAAAATAAGCTATATTAACCTCCTAATTTTTTAGGAATACCAAAGTTAGCAGGTTAATATTATGATTTTAATTTTACTATATAAATATCATCAATGCAATAATGCAATTAAACTATAGAAATAATGAAAAAAGTGTTACACAAACTTTTTAACTGAATTTAAAATCTTTATTACCATGTTTAACATGAATAATAACAAGTAATAGCTTTCAACTAAATTTTACTTAATACAAATTAAATATTTTCCAGATAATATTTGTATAATTTAATTTAGTAAAATGACAACATAAAAGCCAACTATACAATTTAGAAAAAAAGTATTTAAAATAATATCACACACACAAAAAAAAAAACTAATGTAGTATATTTCAGGTGGAAAATCACAATGAACAAAATGTAAATAGATAATGGATAAAATAAATTGAGAAGTATTCCATTAGGGGGAAAAAATGTGTTGCATTGCCATATAATGGCAGCCCAAAACTACTTAGCAATCTCCACCTGTTACTGAAAGGCACTCAACTAGTCCAAAACTGGTTCAAAGAATGAGGAATAAGAACGTGTGCCTGAAAGCTAAGACATGAGCAGTCATGGTGGAAAGATGCATGACTTGCATTAATGAATCAATACATCCTTTCATAAGGCCGAGGTCATTATAATTCTCTGAGTGATTCAAATCACTATGAAGGGAACTACAGGCTTATTTGTATTCCGTTTTTGTGCTGGAGGGGGAAGGAAGGCCAGTCGGCAGTTTGCACAATCAGGTTCCCAGCAGAGTGAAGGCGGTCTGGTCAGGAGAACCTAATTCTCTCTCTCACAACGGCTCAGGGGGATCAGGCATGAGAAGTGTCATTACAGTGACAGAATCCAATGGAATGATTTGAAAAGAGTGCGATTGAGGTTGAGAAGGAAATCTGTGAAATAAATGAGAGTTATTATTTCTGCTGTAGCTGTGTATGGAGAGAAAGACAGAAAGGGGAAAAAGAGATGGAAGGAGGCAGGATGGTTAGTGAAGGCAAGAGGCAACCGCTTTAGCCCCAGGGTGATTGGACCTCTCTTTTCAGACAACTGAAAGCTGTGTCTACGCTTTGGACAATCACAGCATGAGAGAGTTAGTGCACACACACCTACACACATACACACACACAGAGACAAGTCAGGATGATGCCAACAGTACGAATAACGTTACTTCTCAAATCACAGACTTTTACTTTATTACACTTTTACTTTGTATTGATTTTCCTTGCTTTCTTTCTCTTCTTCTGTGGAACACAAGAGAATATATTTTGAAGAATGCCTTATATTTTGTTCACACAATGAAAATCAAATACTGTAATTTTGACAAAAACAGTCAAAATATCTTCTTTTGTGGTCCACAGAAGAAAGTCATGCAGTTTTGGAACAGCATGGGGCAAAGTAAATGATGACAGAATTTTCGTTTTTTTCTTTTCGTTTTATGCAGCCTTGCTATAAACATTCATTGCCTTGGTCTTGATTTTATAAGTGTAATTTCCTCACATGTATTTCTGAAACCCCTCATTTTTTTCCCAATTAAATCTGAAAACCAATTAACTTGCATAACACTGGTGTTTGAGACCATCAAGTGCTTGACTCCTCTCACAATAATCTACACAATAATCATTTCCATCAGTCGAGCCAAATTTACATTCACAGCTCAGACGGTCTGCTCTCAGCAGGAGTAGGAAGCCGGCTACCCCTCCTGCGATGTCCAAAAGAGACGTTCCGCCAGCTGCTGTTTTCCCATTTTCCAAAAGCGCAAAGAAATGTCCCTCCATCATTCATGGGAAACTTTGAAAGTGCCAGTTTGCCCATTGAAGAAGTGCCAAACTTCACATTTGGAAGGCCAAGTTCCTCTGAGATGCCACCAAAACACAGTGGCGGGGTTTTACCCAGCTGTCAGCTGTAGAATGCCATCATATCATCGCTTTATTACAAATGTCAGACTCGCTGCTGGAAAACCCCCCCATTGATTAGAGCCTGGATAATTGGATTGTGGCTCTACCTCAGAAACACTGGCTGGGGGCATTTAGAGGGTGAAGACCATGAAAGGCAATATCAGGATGTGCGTATAGAAGAACCGGATGAGAAGAACAACAATAAAAGGTGAAGACATGTACTTGAAGAAAACTCTGGTTAAGAATATTGCATTCTAAATTAGGCCAAAAATTAAACAAGAAAATGTAATTAATTAACTTAAATGAATAAATTATTATCAAATAATACAGATTTTAATAACTATTTTATAAAAGAAATAGTACAAATATATTTACAGTTTCTGCAGGTATGACTTCAAAAATAATGTGAAGGAATGATGCATTTAATTATGAATGAATGAATGAATGATGCATTTATATAGCGCTTTATTGTGTATTGCTGTATACCCAAAGTGCTTTACAATCGTGTGTGTGTGTGGGGGGGGGGGGTATTGTCTAAGTCACGCATTATTACTGTATTGCTCAAGGAGCTGACAGTAATTTCAGTTTGTGTTTGGCATGCAGTTATAACTTCAGATGCTTGAGGCTTTCTTTGAAAAACCTGCCAAAGCCACAATCCCTCTCTTGTAGTTTGAGGTATTAGTAGTGTTTCAAAACTAAATGTTTTTTTGTAAAAGTCATTTTAAATAGCCTAAGGCAGAGTTTCACAGCTGTAACTGCCAAAAGTGTTATCAACCTACTTGATTTATGGAGTAAATGATTAAAAAAAAAAAGAAAAAAAAAAGTTAAGTAAACTAAATAAATAAAAACTAATTTGCTTCGGTTCCCAATGGCAGAGGATGACCAGCCAAAAAGTAAGCTTACCTTGCTATCCTTCATTAATAATGAAAAGCTTCAATTCAACAGCGATTTAGTATCAAATCCATGAAATTAATAATTGATAGGCTGTTTTTAAAATGTGACTCAGCTAAATTTAGAGAGCCAATGCAAACAAAAACAGTGATGGGGAGATATCTGGGACAACTTTACCTATCCCTGAAAAATTTATAACACCATACATCACCTTTTTAGGTTGTTTTTATTCAATCCATTTACAATTTTCCTATTCTGCTTCAGAATCCCCTCATTATAAGAAATGTTTAAATGTAAAATGTCTGAAATGCATGTTCAGCTACATTTAAATAGCTTCAGATCTCCACTCATCATTATAATCAGTCCCTTTATCTTTCTCTTGAGAGCATATTTCTATTTATAACCTGACCCTGCATTATAGATGTCATTGTCACCATTGTTGATAAAGAAAAGTAAAATCAAACCGATGACATACTGTAAGAAACTAACAGAATATTGTAAAAACATCAGTTTTATCACAAAGGACCAGATTGCATTTTAACAGCAATGTCATGATGCCAGGCAGCTTCGGTACACAGTTTTATAAAAAATATTATATGGAGGTCTTCTGACTGACACACTGTAACGCTTCCAGGAAAGGTGTTTTCACAGCTTCATAGTGTCCATAGTGACAAGATTTTTTAAGCTCACAGTACATACATCAGTCTGTACAAGCCTGTTTCCACCACACGATAAAAAAAATAAAAAGGTAATTGTGCCTTTTTCTCTCAATTCTGAATTCACATCTCACATTTTGGATTTTTTTTTTTTTTTCAGAATTGTGATATATAAACTCAGGTTTGCATGACAAACTCATAATTGCAATAAAAAATCTCATGTGAGATAAAAACCTGTGTGAGATAAAAAAACAATAACAATTGCATTTAAAAAAAAATTGGTTTTGGGGAGAAAAAAACAATGGAATTACAAAATGTAATCCTAGCAATTTCTGAGAAAAAAGGCAGAGATGTATACAAAGTATGCAAACTTTCTTTCAGAGGATACATTTTAATGTAATAGAAAATTTAAACCATTATTAAAAAGGATGTGTAGGGCTGCAGTACTCGAGTCCGATCTCGAGACGTTTTTCTGTCGTCTCGGACTTGTCTTGGACTCGTTGGTATTTGGACTCGGACTTGTCTCGGACTTGGTCATCGGACTCGCCAAATGTTCTAGTTGGTCTCGACCGAGTCCAGCTATATATGCTTTTTTTTTCTCTCTTTCAAAACAAAACCATTAATCTGGCTCGCTTGTTCGGAAAATGGGTAATGTAATTGGTTTAATTTACAATCCATCTAGAACGGGAATTGCCATTGGTCGCCTGGTAAATGCACGGCTGCGTCATATGCCTGGCTCTGAGTGTGTGCGCTGCACAGAGGCATAATTAATTTTTATTTTGGCCACAGAAACAATGTCGGCGAGTTGCATAATACAGTTTGGTTTTACAAAGTTCGTTGGAGTTTTCCCTCTCTTCCACCTGACTTTCCTTTGCTTTTATATAGCTTATAAATGCCCGTGCGCAATTTACTTTCACCGCATATGAGCACATGATTAACCGCTCTCTTGTGATGCTCTCTATGCCATTCACACAGAATGTGCTTTTGTGTTGACAAAGATGTGACGCGGGCAGTGGAATAGGAAAAAATGCAAGAAGATTGGAGTTAAACATCTTTTAATAACTAGAGCGCCGCGTTTTTAGAAAGCCGTTTCATGCACGAGACACTGCAAGAGACGCGAGCGCAACAGTCAAACGCGTCCAGGTTTACACAGAAAAAAACAATGGAAAAGCAGCGTAATCAAATAAAAAACCTGTGGAAAAACTACTACTGTATGTCTGATATTTCATGTTTGCATCAAGGTGACAGGCTGAAAACCACTGTTCATTGTTTTTACAGAGCATTTATAGTTAATAATAGCACTCTAGGTGTTATACCCTCAGTCATTTTGAATTTGAATTACTTAAATAATAATAAAAAATTAAGCATTTTTCTTGTATTATTTCTGAACATATAATATGCATAAGAAAAGTTTGTACAAGATTTAGTTGTAGTTCATGCACCTTTTCTGCAAAGATATTTAGTGATTTGTTTAACATTTACATCATGATGACAACTTCATGTGTGTGGTGCACTTAGAATAGAATTTTCTTTAAAGGTTTAATAAAAAAAAGTTGCTTGAATCATGTTGTAGTTATATTTTCAAGTTGACTAGTTAAAATTGTACAAAATCGAGAATTGGTCAAATATTCTATGAAAATCAATTTATTTCTTAATTTTTTTGCCACATGGTACAGTCTAGAAACAAATAAAAAACCTTCCAATTTTTAATTTCTTTAATTTTTCAATCTTTAATTGTCTGTTCTCTAACTGAATGAAATGATTTTTATTTCTACTATTAAAAATGGCCTCAGCTTAACACCTGTAATAGTCTCTATATCCCCCTATCCCTGGGGGATATATATTGTACCTATATTATATGGCCTAAGGTAAACAGCAAACAAATGCATGCGCGGCCATACAAAGACACACAGAGCTGAAGGTGTTTATATGCTGGTTACATTGTACTATGGTTTCTTTAGGACAGGGGTCTTAAAACTTGGTCCTGGGGGGCTGGTGTCCTGCAGAATTCAGCTCCAACCCTTATTAAACACACCTGAAACAGCTAATCTAAGCATACTAGAAACTTTCAGGCAGGTGTTTTGAGGCAAGTTGGAGCTAAACTCTGCAGGACACCGGCCCTCCAGGACTGAGTTTGGACACCCTGCTTTAGAACAAGTAACAAGAATGGGAACATGTTGATTTATTTTTTAGACTTATGTTGCTTGTTCTTTGTAATATTTTCCATTGGCAGCCCAGAATGTGATTGTTACACTTTAATAAAAAATGCTGAAAATGTGAAGTTGCACTTCAGTTTATGTGACTTTAGTGAAATTGTTAACCTAAAGTAAATAAAATATCCTAATTTGATCCTACAGTGTTGCTGCACATGCTTTTAGATCATTACAAATAATAATGCAAAATTATTATCTTAGAATAGAAGATATGCTGTCTCTCGTGTCCCATAAATTATCAATAGTTAGTATGTGGTTTTGAAGAAGATGCTTTTATTTTCTTTCTCTGTTTTGACTGTCTCATTTGGACTTGGACTTGACTTGGACTCGAATCTCTTTGGACTCGGTCTTGACTCGGACTCGATAGTCCTGATCTTGTCTTGGACTCGACAAAGGTGGACTTGACTACAGCCCTAGTGTATATTGAGTAAAGTATGTAACCAAATATTCAAGTCTAGAAAGGGTCAAAGGTATCAGTTCAAGAATCTGTCAATGCAAACCTATATATCGCTCGACTACTTAATGTGGACGTGCCCGTCACAGTGTCTACAGTGGCTACAGTCCTGGTTTGTGTGTGTTCCTTAAAATTACAGGTTCTGGTGGGTCCACAATGCACATATTAGCATTGGTTTATAGTAATTGGCCTTTGAAATTAATAAATAAAAACAAATCTATACTGCATTAAGCACTTGGATGTTTTTTTAGAAACAAAATATGTGAGGGGCCTGTCAATTCACCAGTCATTCTTCAGTGCCTCTGACCTTTCATACAGACATACTCTCCAGTGAGCCTGATGATGCTTCATATAAAAGGACAAAACAAGATACATCTATGTAAGAGCATAGTGTAATTACTGATGTGAGTTCAAAGAGAAGCTGACAGTCTTAGTTGGCAGATCAGAGAAGCCGCTGATGGTTAAAAACCCACAGCACCCAGGAAACTACACAAACAAAGCACTCAATGTGCACGGACACACACATACATACAAATACAGACAGACTGACAGTGCAAGTAGTTGGGAACAGAGAGTCCAATCTGGCCAGTGGCAAAAACATGAACACAATGAATACAGACCCTTAAAAATAAATTATAAATAAATAATTCTTACTCTCTTTGATTCCTTAGGGCTGGATGAACCTTGACAGTGTAGTCCTAAAGATTAGAAGACAGGAATTTCTCACTCTGCTACTCTGTTTTTTTTTATTTATTTTTTTTTTTATGTGTAAATCACTCACTTTAGCCTTTTTTCCACCAAGACACATTGTAGGGGTGTGTAGCGAAGTCATTATCTGTACGTGTCTATATTATCTGTATCTTTTGCTAAGAAGAAAATTTATATTTATATTAAAAAGAAGGTGGAATATATATATATATATATATATATATATATATATATCTTGCATAATTCATTGCATATATGCTGAAACCAGAACTATATCAATAAACTCATAAGTGTGTCAAAACTAACTAAATAAATAAGAAAATAAATTCTTAGAGGTAATTCCATTTATCAGTTCCATAAAATTATGTCTTGTATAATTAAATTATGCTTTATTTTTTAATTATTCTCTATTTTGTATTAATATATGTAAAAAAAAATTAAGGGAAAAAACTTTCTTATTGAATAAAAAATGTATCACCACCACCAGAACTTCTTAAAACCAGTCTGCGGCTGGCAATTCAATCTACATTTGTTTGCTACTATTGTAGGGCTCTGACTGCACTCCCATTTGTTGTTGCTGCTCATTTGCATAAACTCTGCACAACTTTGCTAACACCTACTATAGGATTCACCAGAAGCTGCAAACTTTTGCAACAGTGCAAGTAGCAGCATGCGTGAATGCTAATCTCCATTAATGTGAATTCTAAGAATGCTGCCTCATTTACATCTATTAATCAAGAGCTATAGGAAACAAACACACTATGAGTTTGAGCTACGCATTAGAGAGTCTATTAAATCTGTCAAATATTTGGATTATTCTTTTTTATTTATTTTTTATCTCTTGGTCTGTTAAAAACTTCCAAGCTAGAACAGATTGTACATGAGAGACAAGCTTTTCTGGATACGTTTCATCTAATCACATAGCAGGAAGCTGACTTTGAGAAGATAAACAGATGTTTAAACAAATGAGGTATACATAACGATGTCCAGAATCATACATTCATAAGAATCGTTTGCGCTCATGCTGAACCATAACACATGTGCACCTGTAATTAGGTTCCCTCACTCAGAATCTTCCAATAAACAAAAGAAAGGATGGCAAGGCACACAAACAGAGAAGAGGAGCGCTTTCTGTGAGCAAGAAGAACCATCAAGAGCAGAGGGTGTAGTTAGCTAATGCAGGTCTCTCCATTAGATAACAGGGGTCAACTACAACATGTCCTACTCTCCCTTTGACCTCTAAGGCTCCATGCGGCTAAAAGGATGACGGTGCCGCTAAATTCATCCACACTCAGATGCGGAGGAGAACAAAAAGCTGAGATGCTTGCCGACCAGCGTTAAGAGTATCACAGACAATTAAATGAGAGGAATGAAAGTCAGAAAAATGTCAGACGTGTTTACATTAACATATCTAAACAGGAGATGTTACCTAATGAGCATGAGCAGCCATGCACTTTTTATGCACTATATTTTTGAATCAAAGCCCTGTATCATTAAATGTGAGATGGTTTGCTCAATAAAAAAAATACAACATGTGACAAATAACAAAAGTCACTTACAAAACAGCTGTCTCTGTAGTGTATATGGCATTTTAGCTCATAAACCTACATCTAACAAACTAACCACCCGCAGTCGAACTTAACTTTCCTCTATTTATACTGCCATTGTCATTCTTCTCAGCACAAACATGCCTCAGTCAGTGCCATTTGCCTAGTCCAATTACTATTGCGCTATTACCGCCTTGCTAAGCAGCCGGTAAACAGACTTTTATTGAAAAGAGGTGTTTGTGCATATTTTCTGTTGATCGTGGTGGCAGTAATTCATCAAAATGATGATCAAATAATGGAGATAAAGACCAAAATGAGACATAAATCCATGCACAGTGTAGTTGAGCTCATTTTAATGGTGCTATTTAGATCCTCCACAAACTGGTACTTAGAGGCAACCTGTATGATGGAGAACCGTGCTACACAAATAGCCCTGATGAGCACCAATTTTTAGGCTTATCTATCCTTTAGTGAATCTTGTGCCAAAACAACGCAGACAGCATATGCAAATAAACAACATACCACCATAATCCCTATTTAGCAATCCCCCCTGTGTAAAGTAGTTTAATTCCTGGTTTGTTTGAAACAATTTAGCAGATCTGTTATTGCTCCTTTGTTAAATATAGTGAAACAGGTTGGCAAAAACCTTGGAACAAATAAGAACAAGCATATAAAACTTTCTTATAAGATAGAGGGAGAAACACAGGAAGATGCCAAAGTTAGATTAAGTGCTAGTTAACTGAACTCTGCGATTGTATGGAGCACAGTGAACCTGCTGATGCATGAATGGCCTTGTACCTGTCCTCCTTTCTTGCAGGATAACAGAAAATGGCCCTGCTCCAAGAGCTAACAGCACCAATTTGTGGAAACCACAGCATCATGGTATTATTAGATCATTCCACTGATCTTAAATCAAATATTAGAGGCTGAGATAATGCTGAGCTCTGAATGCTATGAAAATGTTGGATCCAGACAATTGCATAATGTCAGGCCGAGCGAGCATATAAAGTGGAGGACTGAGGCAAGACTTTATTCTCATGATTAAAAGAGGCACATAATTTAGCCATACTTACCCTTTAAGATCCTTCATAGGTTTAACCAAGCTATTTACATCATAATACGTATTTATAACAGCAAGTAAACAAATGCGGGCTATTCATGTCTTTTGTCTTATGCAAACATTATTTGACTCTCTGGAGGTAATGGCTCAGAGCAGAATGGTGTCCGACTTAATGAACGTCATGAACAATGTCTCCCACCCTCTCCAAGGCATGTTTGCTGAAATGAAGAGTGCATTCAGCAACAGAGTGATCCATCCACGGTGTAACAGAGGGTGCCACTGAAGGTCATTCCTGCCTACTGCCATAAGACTCTGCGATTCTTCCGCTGTGTGCATGAAACATTGACTTGTTTTGACTCCTCTGCCTACAACTGTTTGTCTCAACAACTGTTTTACATTTGCTCTTTTTATAACATTTAGTACCCACCAGTTTATGAGTATGATGTATTTTTGTACATGCTACACTGCAATCACTACTGTATATGTACAGTATTTATCCACCTACCTATATACCTAACTCAATTGATCTACCTAGCCTAATGTACCGACTGAGGTAGCCTACAGTACATATCTATCTACCCATCCACCTATCTAACCACTCACTCGCCAGTTTATCAAACTTATCTATATACCCACCTGCCTATCTATACTATTTATCTACTCACTCACTAGTATATTTTACTTATCTATCTACCCGCCAACCTATCTATACTATCTACTAGCCACCTCTCTAACTAGATACCCTCTAGATACCCACCTACCTGATCTGTCTACCCACTCACCAAACTACAGTAGATGTTAATCTATGCAACCTATCTATCTATCTATCCTCCCTCCCATCGATCAATGTAACCTACAGTACATATCTATCTACCCAACCACCTATCTAACCACTCATCCACCAGTTGATCTAACCTATCTACCCAGCCACCTATCTATACTATCTACTCACTCACCCACCAGTTTATCTTACCTATCTATCTACGCATCCACCAATTTATCTAACTTGTCTAACCTATCTACCCACTCACTGATTTGTCTACCCTACTGTACATATCTATCTACCTACCACTAATCTGTCAACCAATCTACCTATCCACTGATTATTTAATTTAATGTAGATATCCACCCACCAATATATTCATCTATCCCTGTGTCCATCCAGCCACCGAATTTGTCTTGTTCCCTTTTAACTATTGTTTAACTTGAATTGAGGAGGCACACACTGTATTAGATTATTGGCATTTTTTTGTAATTGCTTCTCATATGAGCCTCACATTTAACAGGGATGAGTCCAGAAATGTGCAAGAGTACATTCTGAAAACAGATTTAAATACTCAAATGACGTACCTTCCTGCACTGCTTGGAAAGGGTTGTTTCCATCTACAAACTCCACGGACACAGTGATCTTCTCTGTCTCCAGGATCTCGTTGTTGAGGTTGAGATCTGCCACCGCCAAGCGGAACACCTCATCATCCTTTTTGGCAGACTCATCAAAAATGGCCCCTAAAACAAGAGGATTTGAGGAGTTTTTTCATATGGTTGACAACAGAACACAGAAACAGAAATTCGAAATGAACTTAAGCAGAATGTAAATAGCTCGTTAACACTTTTATCTAATTACTGACCAAAGTAAATTCTCATGGTGAGAGAAGCTCTCAAAATGTTATTTATTTTAATTTTATTTTATGTTATTTATATCTGTTTAGAGAACATATATCCTGTGCTGTAAACTAACAAACACAGCCAAGATGATAGTGCAATGCAAATAAAAGGATTTATAAAAAAATTTAAATACCTTAGGAGCAAAAAATGATAAATGACTATTTACATACTGAACAACAACAACAAAACAGTTAGAAAAGCCTAGCTCAGCACAAACATCATCACTATATACAACATAAAATGAGTTCCAGACAGCAGAGCTGTGCCAAAAAATCAATGCTTTATTATTATTACTCTGTCTGGCTTCATTCAGCACCTTACTTTGTTAATTCAATAAATTAATCCTGGATGAGGTAAAAGAATATATACCAGCTTTTAGGTAAAGAGATATTTGTAGACTGACAATTATTTGAGCTTCAGACAAAGTTTTAAAACATGCATATAAATAAACATGCAATGATCTGTACATACAACATGTGCACGTCAGGTCTCTAAAGCGTTTACAGTGGAAATGTTTCTCTAAACAATTTCATCTATACTTGTTGGTCTCTACAGATCCAGCTGCAACGGAAAACAGTATTTCGGGGGCCGAAAATTGAATCTTGTATATCTATGTACAAGGAAATTGAATCTTGTTGACCTGTATACATGAGAGCAACGTCAAAAATTGTCAACCCTCAGTGGTACGTGAGAAGTAGGCTGAAGCAGAGTATTTTCACAGTACGTGGGGACAAATTGGTGCTCTTTCAATGAGTGGCACACAGGAGATAGTCAATGTGCCCATATCACATTAGAGTCTGTGGTCAGCTGTGAACAGGCCAAGTCAAGACACTACCTGCAGGCCACTGTGAACACTGTCAGGCCTTTAACAAGAAATATCTCAGAAAAACACTCACTTTGTCTCCAATTCTCTGCAAAACATCATAATGGGTCTTTTATCTGAGGACAGAATAGAGTTGCCATAGAAACACAACTCAAGGTGGAAGCTTCTAAAGCCACATATTTCATTCGTAGCGTTGGGGAATGCTGTAGATGGGGGTATTATGCTCAAGTCCATTTGATTTGCTTTGCCAACTAATAAAACCATCTATATTTCACAATTTAGTTAGGTTGGACAGAGAATCTGTTGTAATTGCAAAAACTACTTTCTTAATGAGTAAATTTGCAATAATATTTAATAACATCCTTAAAACTAGATACATTTATTTGAAGGGAAAAACTGAATTGCTTAAGATATTTTTTCTTTAAAGTTTTATGCTGGAAAATATTTTTGGAATTCAAAATACATTCTTTGAAAACAATCCTTCAATATCTTTACTTGTTTCTCAAGTAAACTTACCTTGTTGTAAGGATGTTTACATTTTTTAATGGAAAACAAGACAAAAATATTCATTAAGAAAAGTATTTTTGCTGAGAACTTGCATTTCAATAACAAGCACCTTGTTGTCAAGATTCATTAGGTTTAAAAACAGAAAAGACATACGGCTCGGGATGCTTGAGAATTAAAAATAAAAAATGTAATCTTGAAAGGACACAGATGCTTGTTCAAATTGTGGCAAAGACTTCCTCAAGCACTTAGGTAGCATGATTGAGAACAAAATGTAATTCCACAATAAAGTGCTCAAGAGCCTGTAGCAAGTCCTCATAAGCAACACTGGCCAGATTAATATCCTGCAGCCACTCTCAAGAGGAATAAAGCAACAGGAATCAAATTCTTGCCTGTCTTAATCAGTCCTACTTCATATCCCGTGGGGGCTTCTCTTCTTCGGATGAGTGAGAGAGTGTAAGTGCCCGCAAGTATGAGAGGGTAGTTGCGAATTCTGATTTACAAGCTGCTGGATTGCGGCTCTAAGCAGGCAGAGATGCAGCAGCTCTTGGGCAATTGAGTTGTGAGGCAAAAGACAACTTCATCAAATAAATCAAAGCGCAAAGGCATAGCACTCTGTCTGGCTCAAGCTGACACACCAAGGGCAACTGGACTCATACCCACAGAGTTCTGTTTCACTATATAACAACATCAGGTCACAATAACATGGGTGGTCCTAACCATGCGGTGCAATTTTAACTAGCCATTTCCCAAGAGAAAGACCTTTGAGAAAATATGATAAATAAAAATATAAGTACACTAACTGACTAGCCAACAATTAGCAATTTGCATCAAGCTGCCCCTGATGCAACGTCTTGCCACCCAAGCAACTTATTTATACAGTTATCTACTAGTAACCAGCTTTGGGCAATTAATAGGCATGCAAATAAGCAACTAGTTAATAGTGAGAATTGGTCCCTATACTAAAGTGTTACCAGTGTATCCTCTAGTAAATCTGGACATGCCACTGATCAAGTAATAGTCATTTATTGTTCAACTCACAGGACAATCAAAAGGCAAAAATCTTTGAGATTCAATTGATGTTAATAAAAAAAAAGAAAAAGAAAAAAAAAAGATTATGAGCATGGAACAATGCAGCAATAATTCTGTCACACTGATGACAATAACACACTGATCTTCTCAAACAATTTCAAATTCATTGGAGGAAGAGCTTGGATAATTGGCCTTAAGCGGGTATTACAATGTGTTCTCTCTCAGCGAACTGCCATGACCTGAAGAAAATGAAAGACGACTTCTTTCCTCCTACACTTCAGTCAGAGCAGCTAGAGGCTCTATATTGGTGCACACTGTCACGTCTGTCACAGTTAGACAGTTTGAGAGGACCACAGCTGGGTGAAAAGTCTCTGCAGTTCACCCTGTCTTGCAACCCCTAGTAAGTAGGGTGGCAGTGTAATTGAGCTAAGACACATGTTGCATTTACAAACAAATTGCTGTTTGAAAACTCTCTTTGGTGATTCTTGGGAGGCCTGTAATACCTGGAGAGATGTCTCCGTAACCATTCATCTTATTCAATGGCACTGCTCAAATAGCGTGGGACCCCCTGGAAGCCTGCAATATGAACTTTTTTCTCATGGCACAAGCATTCCAAACACTTTACTAGCGACTATCCGCAGCTGTTCTGTCAAAAGCAGCAGACTGGGAAAAAATATACTCTACAGGCCAAAGGTTTTGTAAGGTTCTTGCTGCTAATATGTTTATTATTTTGTTAAACAAAATAATGTATATATATTTTTTTTTTATTATTTAAATAAATAATATGCACTACAATATACACTGTTACAATATATGCTACTATTCAAAAGTTTGGAGTCAGTGATTTTTTCTTTCTTTTTTTCCCATTTTTTTTTTTTTAGAAATTAATACTTTTATTCAGCAATGATGTGTTAAATGGATAAAAAGTGATAGTAAAGACTTCTTTTTTTGAATAAATGATATTCTTTTTAAATTTTTATTCATCAAAGAATCAAAGAAAAAAGTATCACAGGTTCAAAAAAAATATTAAGCAGCCCAACAGTTTCAACACTCACAATAAATCAGCATATTAGAATGATTTCTGAAGGATTATGTGACACTGGAGACTGGAGTAATGATGCTGAATTTAGTTTTGCCATCACAGGAACAAATAACATTTAAAAATAGAAAACAGTTCTTTTAAATTTCAATATTTGACAATATAATTTTTTTTACTCTTTTAAATAAATGCAGACTTGATGGTTTTTGTATGACCATCAAAAGAGAAAGATCAGAGAGGGCAAATTATAATATACTAACCCGCCAAAGCTTGACCTCTTAGGTCAATCAGATCGATACTCTGTTGTATGCCAGTTAGGATAAAGTACACAAAGATAAAGTACTGGCAATCCCAATCTCCCCTTGTGGCCTTCAGTGATGATGAAGACAGCTCAGCCATTGGCAAACCCTGATGATGATGATGCATTAGGTTGCGATGGCATGAGGATTCCACATCTTAGGTGCAGATTTACGGCCACAGGGGCGCATCTCTAAAAAGAACGGCCGGTTTGCAGTGACACCTCTGAGACAAGGCGGATTAATGAGCTTTGCAGACCACTGAGTGCAGTAATGGCCTGATATAATATGTGATATAAAAACAGCAACACCGAGCACTGTTTATCATACTGGCAGTGGCCCGCCACGCACTGTCAGCCATTAATAACTCTCAATTTTTACTTTGCAGTCGTGTGGACCTCTTGTCGTCTGCCAGCATGCAAACAAACGGTGCTGTTCTGGCTTTTGTTTGAGGATGTATGGTGGTCTACCCTCAAGCCTGTGCCTGCATTTATTGGGCCGTGGGTGAAATTTAATTAAACTGTCATGAACGACTGGCAACCCACTGTGGTTATTTGCTGTTATTTTTAACAAAGCCCATCATCACCATATTAAAACAATGATGACACCCCTGCTGGAAAGACCTGTATAAATATGCTGATTTTGGACGCTGATTCCCACCATGGGATGCTCGTGTGCAGGTGTCCCAACCACTCTGCTTAACTAGCTTAACTAGAGACTGCATTGAGGCAAAGAAATATAAATGATTTACATTCAGTAAATGCAGTCTGTTCTGTCCCTGTTTTCTTAATTTATTTGTCTTGCAGTTTTAAGACCTCAGAAAAACGCTTGTTTACACAATGACCAAAACAACTGTATTTGCGATATGTACATTTGCCTTTGCTGAAAAAAGGCCTGGATCAGATCCGAGCTTAACAATGGCTTGACAGTTCTTCAGTGTGAAAAGCTGATTGGTTTTTGCCAAGCCTCTGAAGCCATATTTGTAACACCCCTAGGCCATGTGAGCGCCTACATCAACTTCGGTGGGGAAAGACTGAAATCTCTGTTGCTCGTTGAAATTGTGCTTCAATAATATATTTCAAATCAAGAACAAAATCTGACAATTGTATAGCAATGATTGTGCTTTCAAAACTCAAATCATGAAAGAAAAAAAAAAAAAAAAACATTTTTTTCAGGAACGTTTTTTTCTTATGTTGAACATAAATGAAGATATTTGGAAGAATGCTGGTAATCAAACAGTTGATGGTCCCCACTGACTTCCATAGTATTTCTTGCCCTACTATGGAAATCAATGGGGACCAACAATTGTTTGGTTCTTCAAAATTCTTCAAAATATCTTCTTTTGCGACATGATGGCGAGTAACATGAGGGTAAGTAAATGATGACAAAATTATCATTTTTGGGTGAACTATTCCGTTAATGTGCACACTAAAAATACATTTTAAATGTTTTTAGCTCTTTTTTGGCCTTGTTTTCACTAAAAAATATTTGAAATCTCTCAAAAGATATCATTTTATTTGGGAATATTTGGGAAGCAAGACCACATAAGTTATTAAGACTTGTTTTCACATACTGTATCTAAATTTTAAGCATATTTTGACATTTTCTTGCTTATTAACTTGTTCTTACTTGATAAAAGGACTATTAATTCTTACAAATCCTAATATGTTATGCACTGCTGCTTCTCATGTAAATTTGTCTTGTTTTAAAGAAGTTTGGTTATTTTAACTGGAAAATAAGACAATTAAAAACTCATTAAAAATAATCTTTTTTTTTTTTTTTTTTTTTGGAATACACACATTAGAGCAAACAATTGGCTCTTTTAAGTTGGTATACTGAGAATTACAATTGGTAGATCTGGCTCATCTCCTACCCTGACTATTTTAAAAGTCCCCTCCCCCCCATGTATTTATCAATGACAGTAACTCTGTTTGAAATGAACAGCTTTAAACCAGCCTAATTTAACTCCTTTAGCTGTAGTCAAGCAAAAATCTGTATTGTCAGGCAAACCAGTTTTCACATAAAGAAACTATATCAAAATGTAAGTTAGATCTTTTAATTCCTATAACGTCTTACTAAGCCTTAAAATTGGCGTGCATATCATCTTGTGCCATACGAAACCCGAAACCACAGTCTAAATCAAGAAGTAAAACCGTTTTCATGCAAAAGAAATCACTATGGGTTAATTGAGTGTAACGGAAATACAAATGAGACTATAGGCACGGTTAATTTGTGTTTGTGAGATTCTTACAATACAGCTGTTACAAGACAAGGAGCTGTGATTGAGTCACGAGTGGTTAAGACTCTTATGTATTCAGCTTTACACCAGGACCCATTCTCATTCAGGCGACTGTATAACAGCCAGGACTTTGGCAGAAAAAAATAAAAATAAAAAATAGAACCCAGTGAAAGCTTTCCCAATTGTCAGCTTGACATGATCTGTGTGTGCAATGAGACACCTGCTGTGCATTACCCTTTTTGAGAGCGATTTGAAAAATATTCCCAAAGACGGCATTTCTTCAGCAAAAGAACGCTGCATGCTTCCCTCCCTCAGGCTCCGACGCACTTTCATTATTACAATGTAAATTAATTTCCCTTCATCATTAATGCACTGAGCTGCCAGCTTCCCCTGCCCCTCAAAAGCAATTTCCATCCTGCATTGCTGTCCTTCACCTTTTCCTTTTGCACACATCTTTGCTTCTGACATTTAATCAAACCTGGCTTAAATGGGGCTGCTGAGTCCTCAGACAGATGGGCACGTGAAGACATGACTCCTGTTAGAGAAGTACCCTTTGACATCATTAAGAGAGTGACAGTCTAACAATGAGTCACGCTGTCCACCAGACGGAAAGGCGCGAAAGTAATGAGAGGAGAGGCCGGGGAAAGTGGGACAGACCAAAAGTTATTTTCACCTGTGCGTACGGCTCCCTGCAGCGTCCTCGTCGTCTGTGTTTGTCACAAAGCGAGAAGCTGAGCTCACATAAAAATATTCCCAAGGGGCTAGAAAGTTCCCGTACCTGAATCAGGAAAGCAAGTTCACGGTTCTGAGGTCCAAAACCTAAGAGTATCTGTAAGTCGAAGTCTTAACCGCCAGTGATTTTACATAGTTTCCCTAAGGAAACTGGTTTCTGACAAGCTTCAAGGCACCATAATGCATGCTTAATGATCTAGAACAAATTCAAGAGAGCTTTAGACATTACCAGCCAAATATTTAATGACTATAATGCTTATCGCTGAGCTGAAATGGAGTCAAGTTTAAAAAAACTATACATTAAAATTTAATTTACTTAACTTTTCCATCAAGTGCAGTAGCATTGTGGGTTTCACATATTTAGAGTAACTTTTGTTGTTTTATAATGGAAATTGATCGTGAGCCTCATTTGGATACTGATTCCCCATTTATTCATTAATATTTTCCCATTGGTCCAAAATGTCAATATTCAGCATTCATCAGAGCTGCAGTGTGACAAGGCTGAATCCAGTTACATATTGATGCTTTTCTGTCTGCCTTAAATGGTGGAATGCTTCTTTAACACATCCCTATCTGTAGCATCGTTGCCACTAAGGATTTTAAGGAGCTGTTTGTTCATTACATTCAAAGGTGCATTAAATATACCATGAGCCTTCATAAGCATTCTAACGGTCTATTAAAATGCAAAGTTTGAATTTTTTTTTTTTTAATTTCAGTCTTTTTATGGACAGTTGAACTTGAAATATGGAACAACACAGATGACCAGACCGGGTCATACTGCACCTTCTGCTCATTTCCGGATGGATTTTCTTTGGCATATTAAGGGTTGCGCTAAATATGACTACTGGGGTCAGAGCCATCATGCCCTCATCAGGAGCACTCTGACATGTTTTTGTGCTTAAGGTGACCCAAGTTTGAACCTCCTTTGTAATCCTGTCCCTCTCGCTTTCCCACATGGTTTCCTGTCTACTCTATTATGTTCTATGGTAGTAAATGCAAAACGCTGCAATGCAAAATATATAGGGGATGAAATAGAGAGAGAGAGTGAGAGAGAGTACAGTAACAAATGTACAAACTGTATTTTTTTCAATACTTCGATTTTTTTGTAATATGTGGCAGCTAAACACTACTAATCAAACGCCATTTTCATTT
This sequence comes from Barbus barbus, assembly GCF_936440315.1. NCBI lineage: Eukaryota > Metazoa > Chordata > Actinopteri > Cypriniformes > Cyprinidae > Barbus > Barbus barbus. The sequence goes on from NC_136756.1 coordinate 15,962,236, forward strand.
TTGCATGCCATGACTGTGTGATACACTGCAAAAAATATTTTCTTACTTAGTATTTTTTATCTTGTTTTCCAGTACAAACATCTAAACATTCCTAACTCACAACACATTTACTTAAAAAGCAAAATGACTTTATACTTAAAACAAGATCTGTCAGTGGGATAAGAAAAATAAATACAATTCAAAGGGAAAACAAGATTATTTTTCTTACCCTATTAGCACATAATATTTCTTGTTTTAAGCATAAACTCACTTCATTTGGATACATTTTTGCATAAATTTGTCTTGATTTTTGTACTGGAAAACAAGAGAAAAATATTAAGTAAGAAAATAATTGTTTGCTGTGTGTGGTTTGCTGCTTTCAAACACAAGCCAGATAAAGGCATTTTGACAGACAACGACGCATTTGGATGCGCCTTGTTGCCTTCCTACCATTAAGAAGGCAGTGTTTTTCAGCATTCAGACACATCCAGTGTGTGAAAATGTACAGGTGGTCTCAGTAATGAGGTAGAAATGTTGCTTTTTAACTGTAGCTCTAAGTACTGACATTCTCAAGTGAATCCCAACATGAGCCCCGATTCCTACCATTGAAGAGACCAATCTATTAAGATACATAAGGTGCATGTGGGTGAATGTTTCTAGGTCTGTGTTAAAATCAACAAGAATTACAGGTTAGAAGACTCTGGCATCCTCTCTAAACCTAAACAACCCTCTCAGTGATTCTCAAACGGAGTTGCTAAGCACAAGCTTTCACTATGCAAGTGCATTTAACTTGTGACATTTTCAAGCAGATAGCCACACTCTCTGAAACTTAGGCAGGTGATGATAAACAAGGATCATGACACTTTAAGTAGGTGTCTGTGCTCAGTTAGGCATCTTTAACAGTTCTTAAGGCTATTTTGAATAAGGCAGCATCACAGACTGGCAATATTCCCTTATTTATAATGCAAATCCATCTCGGCTGAGAGGTAAATTATCTGGAAGCGTTCGCCTGCTTGACACTGATGTAATTCAGTGAAAAATTCTGCATGAGAAGACACAGCCTTGCTCCACTCAGTCTGGGGTGTCAGAGAATGTAGGACGAGGAGGAGGGGGAGGAGGAGGAGAGTGAGATGGGATGGATTAATTTAAAAGCAGGTTGGTCAGCTCCTGACAAGCTTGGCTGAAGATATGCAAGATCTAACACAATGCGCCCAGGCTCATCATCCATCATCACCGAACACATCAGGCAAGAGCAGAAATGGGATCAAACTTAAAAGGTCCACCGAGAGCATCCACCCGCCCAATATGGGATTCTCTCTCTCTCTCTTCTCCCCCTGACCACGTACCTCAGAGCTCAAGGCCCAGTTTACTTCCTTTTCTTGTATAGAGAGTCCATTTACAGCATGGAAGCTTTTCAATGGAGCGAAGTATTCAAAAGCCGTTTGACCTTCCCCTGGTGACCTCCGTGTGAGTATGTGTGTTACTAACCAAGGCGCTACTTGTAAGCTGTAGCCGCGCTTGTCTGCTGCTTCATTTAAAACACAGAGAGTCAGCACAAACGTAATAAACCCGCGTCTCTTGTTTTATTCATCACTGCAGTAGAAGTGGGTGGCCTGGAGGACAAGAGAGTGGGGGAGCAGAGGAGATGAAAAAGCAAGTTCTCCCAGCCAGCAGGCTCTACGCAAGCCTCAAGTTCTCCACTCGCCCACAGTCTAACAGCTTTGCAGCCCCACATATAATATTCAGAGCAATCCACTGGAATTGAGGTCAAATTTATAGTGGACAAACAAGGGGGAGGTGTCAAACAACATTTTGGAGATTAAAATGAATTTTTGCACCTACGTATGAATAAAAACTGCACACTGCATAAAAAAGGTAATTTATTATTTATTATTTTATGTTCCAAAATATTGAAACATATTTAAAACAAGATGTATTTTCTTGAGAAGAAAAAAATAGTATGAGACTTAAATCCTTTATATTATATTATATTATATTATATTATATTATATTATATTATATTATATTATGTCTTAAATCTTGTTTTGCAATATTTTTGCACAATTGTTAATTTATGCCTAATATATACACACAAAAATATATAAATCACAAAAATATAATATATTCATTATTATATAAATATACACTGTAATATTAATTTGCTAAGAGAGGAAGACTTCATATATACTCTACTGATCAAAAAAGCAAAAATTTGTGACCGGTAAGATTTTTTTTTATGTTTTTGTCTCTTATGTCTTTTATGCTCACCAAGGCTGCATTTATTTGATCAAGTATATAGTAAATATTTTGGAATATAATTACAATTTAAAATAACTAATATTTTATGTTTTCTATATAAATATATTTTAAAATGTAGTTTATTCCTGTGATAGGGAAGCCAAATTTTCAGCAGCCATAACTCCATTTTTCAGTGACGCATGATCCTTCAGAAATCATTCTAATATTCTGTTTTTGGTGCTCAAGAAATATCTTGTAATTTTATTAACACTGAAAAGAAAAAGAAGAAGACTGGAAATGTGTATAATTTTAATGGTGTATATATATATTAATTGCATTAAAAATTATTTTGTTCGCATAATATATGTGTGTGTACTGTGTATATTTATTATGTATATATAAATACACATGTATGCATATATTTAAGAAAAATATGCTTTGTTTATATATTAAATATATTTATATATAATATAAATTATATGAAAAGAAATATATACATGTAAATACAGAGTTTATTTTTCCTGTTTTTATTTTATTTATTTATTTATTTTTTGTGGCTCTGATACAATATGTATAAGTATTATAAGTACTGTATGTTTTTGTTGTTTTGCTTCCATGTTTACTTGTGATTATGATTACCTGCCAAGGGACCGCGGATGAAAACTAGCATTGACTAAATTCGGTACAATGCATGAAATGGAAACATGTATGTTAAAATTGTATACGGTCCCTTTTCAAATAAATGTTAATAATAATAATAATAATACATGTAAATATTTTCAAAATATATACTGTATGTGTGTGTATTCATATATACATAATAAATATACACAGCACACACACATATTATGTGAACAAAAACCTTTATTTTGGATTAATCGTTTGACAGCACTAATATATATATATATATATATATATATATATGTGTGTGTGTGTGTGTGTGTGTGTGTGTGTGTGTGTGTGTGTGTTTATGTGGTGTATGAGGACACAAATTTGTATAATGACATGGGTATGACAGAGGTATTACAATATGAAGGTGGTTTATGAGGACACTGTCCCCGTAATTCAAAAGGCTTAACAAACATACTAAATGGTGCTTTTTTTGAAAATCTAAAACTGCACAAAGTCTCCTGTGAGGGCTAAGTTTAGGTGTAGGGTTGGTGTAGGGCAATAGCGCACACAGTTTGTTCAGTATAAAAACCATTACGCCTATGGAGAGTCCCCATAAACCACAAAAAACAACATGTGTGTGTGTGTGTGTTTACATAGTTACTTACTGAAAAACACAACAAAATACTGAAGGACAAAGTGTTTTGAAAAAGTTGATTAAGACTCTCCACCCTCTCAAATTACTACTTAATGGGCTCGACACCCTTCAGAAGCATTTGTTGACACACTGAAGATGCTTACTCTCATAGAAGAGCACTTAATTTGACAATTTACTTAACAGAAAGCTAAATCAGATCAAATGCTCTTGGTTACATCTAAAGTGAGAATGATTTCATGTTACTTAACTGAGGGTGTGATCTTGATGTTCTCAGATTTCCTCAACAAAACATCACTTGAAAAAACGAACAGCTCAACCCATTTCAGATTGCATATTTCACAAGTAATCATTATGTATTAGCAGTTAAAATTGCATGTGAAATTGTAATCTGAAACGTTAATCACTTGTTCGTCCACAGCATGCAATGAATTTGCTACTTCCATTGGATAAGGATCCTCAGACAAACACGTTTGTACCAAAATACAGAGAGAAATTAATTACTTGCCTTATTATGATAAACAAAGTGAAAGGGGAAAAAATGTAACATTTAATTAAAGGACCAAATATAGATGCAGAATTTTTGTTCAGCCTAATGTCTTTGGTATAGGTCAGTATCCTCTTTAAATGTCCTTTTCTCCATCTGTTTATAGGTCTATTTACATACTTTCCTTACACAAAGGCAAAATTCAAGTCGCACTGAACATATACCGTCCTGTTAACAAGGAACGCAAGCATTCAGGTGAGGTTGCTTTAGCAGCCAGCCAAGAGCTGGAAAAAATGATGAAAGGGACAGAGTGCTTAGCATAACAAAAGTCAAGCATTTACATAAGCAAACACTGCTTCTGTACGGGGCTATTTCTGTGTAAACAAGGAACAAAAACATCATTGTGATGAGAAATGACATTGTCAGCTCGAAGAAAAAAGATGAATCCCTGTCAATGCAACATTAGTTTTGAATGAGCCATGCTGAAATAATACTTTTTGGACTGATATAATGAGATCAAAGAATTGACATGAAGTTTGGAAACTTCTGGACTATTTTGATATGCACCAGGTTTTTTTTTTAAAGGAGGGTATAACTTAACAAGTTTGAGAACCACTGCGTAACTGTATAAGCATAAAAAGTGATAAGTATTGCATAATACTTGCAATACTTTACAAGTATTGCAAGTACTATACACAAAATGCTGGTTTTATATTTTTATTAAATAATTTATGGAGCCTACACTACTAAAATACAACATTTTCTGTACTTATTGTCGGGGGAAATCTGTGGAATTGGTTTAGCCTAATTATGGTGAAATGATCAATGGAGCAGAAAGTACTGCACTTGTTTCAGAAAAAAAATAAAATAAATTAGTCAAATGTTTTTAGCAGAAGTGCCGATTTAACATGCTAATTTATTTAGTATCATGACTTTAAATAAGCCATAACAGTTAAGCATGTCTCTTGACCCGTTTATAAATTAAAAATTAAATAATTTTCCTTCCATCACAGCATTTTAATGTTCATTATCTTACAGTACATAATGTTAATCACTCACATAATAAGTTTTAATTGACTGACTGCCAATTGTCAATGTCTATAACCTTTTAAAACACTTTTTTTTTTTTACATATTTACTCAAAACTCTTTTTAAAATGTAACTGTAATAAGGATTTCTGTAGTTACAGACTTCTGTCCAGAAAATGCTCCACATATTAATAATCCAATTTATAAAACAGTGTAAATCACAACTTTAATAGCGTGATGTCTCACACTTGTTCATTATTTAATCCAGTCACAAGTTCACCTTCCGGCAGCTTTTTTTTAAATTGTTATTAGGTGGTACGTGTGTCAACAGATGATGCTGTGAAAATCTCTTGTGTGTGCACCGAATGCCTTCCGAGCAAAATTTGTGCAAACGTATGCAGGCTGGTTATCCCTTTGAAGAAGAACATGTAATCCTTGAATGATTAAAATACCGTCATGAGCTTCAATAACAAAGACGTTAATGGGGGGAGAGGCTTTTGTAAGAGGAGGGATAAGCATGCTCTCATCTTGAGCACTGATGTATCCATACAGTGTGTTGTACTATTGTACTGTTTCCCCCGAGCTGTCAGGAAACCTGAATCTGGGCTTGTCTGAGAAGTCCCAGTTTTCCAACACTATTACAAGATAAAAATGCCATCTGTTTCAAACGTTTGTTTGTTTGTTAGTTGTTGTTCTTCTTCTTTGGCACACACACCATCTAATGAGAAACGAGTTCATTCATTTATCTATGGAATAGTACAGAGAGACAAAATAAACTTTTATGAACAACATCGATTCAAAGAATTAAAACCAAACTTGGCTATACATATATAAACGTGAAGAGCACTGTACAGAACTTTTCAGAGTTTTGTATAAGAAAGAGAGACATTTAGGACAAACCAATTTACTAGAATAAACCAATCTTGGACAAACTGATTTACAGAATAATTCACTTTTTAATCACTACATAGGAGAATGAAGAGGGCTGTATAAACCAATTCACTACAATAAACAGACTTTTCAACATTAAATTTGAGGAGGACAAACTAATTTACTAGAATCAATAGGGCTTTGATCAATTCAATTCTCTAGAATGAACTAGATTTTCCAACACCACATGTGAAAGGGTTATTTCAAACAAACCATAGAACAAATTTTCCAACTCTTCATTTGAAAGAGAGGACCGTTTAGAATGGATCAACTCAGTATCAGTCTGACATTTCAGTTAAAGTGAAAGTGACGTGACGTGGCCAAGTATGGTCACCCATACTCGGAATTTGTGTTCTGCATTTAACCCATCCTAACTGCACATAACACAGCAGTGAACACACACACACACACACACCTGGAGCAGTGAGCAGTCATTTATGCTGCGGCGCCCAGGGAGCAGTTGGGGGTTCGGTGCCTTGCTCAAGGGTCTCACCTCAGTCGTGGTATTGAGGATGGAGAGAGCACTGGACACTCACTCCCACGACCTACAATTCCTGCCGGACCTGAGACTCTCTAACCATTAGGCCACGACTGTTACATATGAGGTAGTTGCATGCGGAACCCAACATTATTCACAAAAAAAAGAGATATAGCATGTGGTTGCTTTGAAAAAGTGTAGCTTGTTAACATAAAAACTGTTAACTAGAAGTTACACTACTGAAAAAGTATTAAAAAGTAAAAAGTAAAGTTATTAAAGTAGTTTAATACACGCAAAATGCAAATTACACAGTATGTTTTTTAACTTGTTGGTTGGTTGGTTTGGTTTCCTCGCTCTTTTTTTGGATTGAACAAGACGTGCAAAAGTGCCCACAAGAGAAAAATTACAGCACACAAACCACAAAACACATATCTTGCAGTTTGAGCTTCAGGTGTCAGACCCTGTGAACATACACAAAAAGCTTAAAGCTCTGACTTTGCCCAAGACACCTGAGGCTGTTTGTGCTGAAGTGAGCTGTCAGGCAGAGTTCATCCTTCCACGGAAATGCCTGAAAGCCGCATGCCAGAAGTGTTCAATAATGAACACAATGTGGGTTGTAGCACCACATTTTATTCTTTATAATCTCTATTTCTATCTCCGCAAAATTTCAGTCAGGCCGCTCGCAGACGGGGTTATTTCTTGATGCGCGTCTAAGAATAAACAAATAAAAACGCGATAATCAAATCGTCAAGCTCCCACCCACCTTTAAACACCCTTTTCCGACTTTCAATAACAAGTTGACGTGTTTTGCAGCGAAGCACATATCTGTAGCGCAATACATCCGAGATATATGGGAAATGTCATGTCGCTCTGAAAAAATGGGGGAGGATAAAAGGAAGTTGGAGAGTTTTGTGCACCTCTGAAAGCAGAACCCACCGGAGCTGGTTTGTTCTCAGCTCAGGTGGGAGTGAATTGCCAAACCTCCGAATAAAAGCTCTATCTGCCATTGACAGGCGTGATAGAATACTGCTGAGTGTCTCACCTCCAAATGGAGTCGGCTCACGCCTTTTATCCGACACTGTTAGCATGGTGAGATTTACACATACGGTGCAGCACTCCTTAAAGATTCTCTATGAAACAGATGGAGCCAGACTGCCCTTGGTCTCTCTTCTTTGAGGTCTCCCAACTCGCTTTAATCATATCCAGCTCAAGATCAAATGGTGCACATGGATCGCAGCAACTAAATCTCACTGTAAAGCACTGGCAGAGCGTCAGGACCAAAGATGATCCTCATTAGAGTAACTAATACTCGGAAATGATTCCTATATGATTCCTATTTGTTAAGTGCAAACATGTTCACCATGTTGCATAAGCCTGCCAAACCACACATGTGATATATATCACGTGTAATGTCAGATTCAGAAAACGCTGATGCCTCCGTCGCTACTACAGGGAATTGCACATGCACTAGAGACAATTGAGAGGGAAGAATGTGGAAGAATCTCGCAACTTAATATTCCGTGTGAGAAATGCACTCTACATCACAGCCACAGAGGGATTTTACGAATCAAGCCCACTTTCCTGCATTCTAAACAGTGCTAAGGATCTGTTAAAGCATCTATCAACATAATATGAGGTTAATGAGGTTCCTGTATTCCAAAGATATTATAAATATCTGCCTCATCATTCAAAGCAAGCCAGCGTGTAGAGTGGCATTCTGATATCCATGCTCGCAACTTTAAATGCGGTTGTGCCGAATACCCAGGGGACCCCCTACTACAGCCTGTGGAGGAATGAGCAAGATTCTCCGACGTTAAAATGTAATGTTATAAAGAAGGCGATTCATTTCATCCCATCATGCCATCATGCTATAGAAACTGTGACCCAGTTTTGGATATTTAAATGGGGATTTGATATGAAGGGGCATATTAATTGGAACAGATGCCTTCTCAATTATTAACATGCTTTAATAAGATTAATGAGAGCTGATAAAAATGTAAAAAATGTAACTTGAATGCAATGTAAGTCGCTTTGGATAAAAGCGTCTGGTAAATGCATAAATGTAAATGTAAATGTAACATCTCGTACAGTAGGCTTGTATGAGCTAAATGTACCCGTTGTACATCTCATTCTATGCTCAAGATGAGGTCTTAATCAAGGTCCAAGCAGATCACATCCTATTAAATGGTAATGCGAGCAGAGGGATGTTTACCATTGAACATTCTATCGACGCTCCTTCTGGCTGCAGACTATCAAGAGCCTACAGCAGTGCGGTATTAAATAAACACCACCACATGGAGCGGGGAACAGAGTGAACTCAGAACACTAAAGTTAAACTTTTTTTTCCAACAAAAATGAAATAAACAGCAATTAACAGCAAAAGTGCCCTACAATAATAATAATAATATTACACAATAGTACACACACTCAGAATTTCATAAATATGATTAACATTCTGCCATACAAATAGCAAATAGACATGGATCCCTTACACTGAACGTCCAATAAATAAATACTAGGAGAAAACAACCTAAATTAAATTTAAATTAACTTTTTACTTATTGATTCATGGCAACTTAAAACATTTACAACTTGTCTGCAATAGCAATAACACTGGACTTTGCAGAGAAATGTAATGCCATTAAACATACTAGTTTGTGCATTAACTTCTGTAGTTATGAGAAACTCAAATAAAAATGAAATAAACTAATAATGTAAAAACCGAAAAAAAAGAAAAAAGGAAAAAAAAGAAAATGACAATGACAATGATTGGACAATAAATTAAAACTAAACAACTGAAAAGACAAAAAAGGAAATTCTAAACTACAAATTTAAACTGCATTTAAATCATTAACAAAAGTGAAAAAATAAAAAATAAATAAGTAGCTGAATGAAAATTCGCCATAAACTGTTCATGTCTTGGGTCATCAAGACATCTTCTTGCTACATTTTCTACAACCAAAAGGTGTTACGATTTTGCGACACTGTTGTCACCATTATCAGAGTGGAGAGCAGAGAGAAGACCGCCATTTGATGTCTGTAAAATGCAGCTTCCCTATTACTCCTAGCAACATATTACATCCAGTATCACCGCCGGGATCATTCACATGGCCTGAGCAGGTAACTACTGTCTTGATGTCTCCACTGACCCTGGAAGACGACTTCATGAAAAAGAAACATTGCAAAGTTTACAATCTTACAAGTAGATAAGAGCCAAAATCCATCATTGTCAAAAAACACAAACTTTGCCCTTCAGCTACATACCAGACGTACTCTTAATAGCAATGCAAAACAACATATGGACATGTCCACAAAATCTAAACCCAGCACAATGCTTCCTCTTGACCTCTGAGCCCAAGCCCGTTGATTCTTCCCCAAATCAAACAGCTTGACCCCTTCCTCTCCCACTGTTTCTCTGTGATTCACGAGCCCCCGCATTTTGGACATAATAGCATTGGCATGTTGTCCGTATATCAGAGCCCTACTCCAGGGCTGAGTGGCAGGGTGGTAAATTTCCTTTATGTTGTCATTACTTACGGTGAAGAGCTTCTCGTATCAGCCTCACCAGCTGTGTATGAGTTACTGCCATAGATCAAACTCCATGACTTCTTCTTGGGGCTGAAATAGCCGGCATAATAACATGTTAAAGCAAGGCGAGACCGCTCAACAAAGAGTACTCCACCTAAGATGCTATTACTTATGTCTTGAGTCTGGATGTCCTTGAGACAGAGTGTTTATCACCTAGCCTTGGGTAGATCCTCATAAAAACATATGGCAGTACACATTAAAGTGTCACTGAAAATGTACCTAAAGTGGTCTGTCTCTAAAGAGGGTCACTAGCAAATCAACAAACATCCAATGAAAGTTACAATATCTTCTTTTGTGTTCCACAGAAGAATGTCATAAAGAACATCATAAAGGTGAGTAAAGGATGACAGAATTTATATTTTTAGGGGTCACTATCCCTTTAAGAACTTGGTATTCAGGAAATGAACCTAAGAAAATTTAAAACGCTGTTCATTTCTAATATTGTAACAAAACCCCTGGTGTGAATCCCCCCTCCCAACACTCAACTTTCCTTCTAGCACCTCTCATACCCCCGTCCATGTCCGATTCCCCACTGTGTGCTCTCTTCATTCTTCCCTCTTACTCCTTCCATTTCCTCTCCTTGTTCTTACAATGAGGACTCTTATCATTTGCAGTTTGGCTCCCACTGAGAGTGTGAAGGTCAGGTAGATATAAACGCCTCACATTTTCCCCATACAACCCTGCAGGAATCAGGTGGGTGTTTCTACCCCATCAGGGGTTATTCTAGGTACGGTCAGACTGAACAAAATGAGCCAAATATGAAAACAAACCCAATTTTAAAATGTGGTGTAGGTAAATGGATATATTTGTGTCTGAAATATAACACATTTTGTGAGTGCATGAGTACATGAATTTTAAATGATCCAAGGAGTGTTGACTGGGCTGCTAAGAAGTAATGAATGCATTTAATGATTGAAAAGGAATAGCAATAGGGGTAGAAAGAAACTAACCAAAAATAATTGATAAAAGTTAATCAACTGAGATTTCAAATATGCTGTGAAACAAAGACGTTTATTTGGAATTATTGGGAGCAAATTGTGGCTTTTTTTACTCAAGTGAATACCCCGGAGATATTTGTAAGGCAATTTCAGTATGAGCAACCGAACGTTGTTACCTAGGGGAAAAAATGCTGTTCAATAGTGGGGCATGTTGTCATATTATATGGGTTACACAGATACAGCAGTTCACTAAGAAATGACAATTCTGTCATCATTTACTCACTTTCGTGTCTTTTCTTCTGTAGAACACAAAATAATATATTTTGAAGAATGTTGGTAACCAACTAGTCTCAGCCTCAGACGTCACGCACACAGAACATTGGCTAGCCGTCAGTCTGAAGGTCTGGCTACGCGAGACTAGTAACCAACCAACACTGACACATTTCTCAAAATTCTTCTTTGTGTTTCACAGAAGAAAGCAAGTCACACAGGTTTGGTTTAAATGATGACAGAAGAGTATTGGTTCCCTTTAAGTTATCACTTCACGTTTAATAGAGCTTGCCATTAAACAGCTATTTTCAGTATAGGCTTTTCATATATACATATTCTTAAGAAATTTTTAACAGTCTTGTATTGAAGACAGTTCAATCTTGCAGTTAAAATGGAGTTAATCTGCAGAGCAAGAATCATTCAAAGTTGTCACATGATTAAAAAGCTAGACCAATCAAACAGCACTACCGAAGGGTACATCTGTGCTTTTTAAGAGAAGAGAATGATGTTTAAACCAGGACGTGATTATGCTGTGATCACATCTCATTTCATGTACACCACATTCCCAAGAAAAGGTCAGAAATGCGGTCTCTCTAATATCTGTTTTGATCTGCTGCATTCTTTGATTCATAGAGAAGAGGAGATTTTGTGAGTAATCCATGATCAAAAGGGATCTGAGCGATTGGTATTACTGGGTAATACAAATATAAGGTGGGATTTAGTCTGTGTATTTGTGTGTTTTCTCACTGCACAGACTCTCTGTGTGACAACCCATGAAAAGCAGAGTTTGAGTATAATAGAGATATTCCACAAATATCAGCGGTTTTGCAGAGATCCGATCTCTCCTGATACCAGTGCTTAATCTTCCCCCTATCTGGACGCTTGTCAATACAAAACAGTTTGCCGACAGCGAGCGCAAACCGCTTTTCAATTATGCAGCAACCTCTGGAGCTTCAGGACCTGCGATACGAGGAGCTAATCCTTAAAACTCTTTAGCCACTTGACCATCGTTTGTTGCTTTAGAAAGACAGAGGCCGGTACGATTGGTCTGTGATAAAAAATTCACTACCCGTTTACTTGAAAAATCTCTTGTCATGCATTATGTAGGACAGTGAGATTTCCACGCCTGGAGCCTCTCACCATGTCGCCAAGGCTGAGAAAAGAGCATCTGCTGCTGGGAAACTGCTGGCTACAACCGCTGGAAAACTCTTCGCCCCAGTGCTCCTCATTAACCTTCAGCAGCTCTTATACACTCTGAGGAGCGAGATCAGACGAACGCTGAGGAAATCTCCCAAAACAGACTGATTGGGTTTTTGAAGAGATATAACAAAATCGGTCATAGACCAAGGTCTAATACAGCATGGGCTTCAGCAGTCAAGACGTTTGTGATAAATAAATAAGCATTTTCAACATCTCGAGCAGGACATGAATATCCTTTTCCTGAGGTTAGAAGAAAAGACCAATGAGATTCAGCGAGGTCACCATCGAGTCACTCAAACGCGTATTTCCATCCGAGGGAGCATATCTCAAGGGCGGGAACATGTTTTCAATGTGGCTGGATTTAAGTCCTCTCAAGAGTGCGACCCAGGTGTCTTCCACCCCCTCCTGTTGGGTCATTTCACAATCCCACACTGTAACCTCTGTCGGAGGGCTCTGTTTGGCCTAACAGCCAAACAAGAAAAATGAAAAACTCTCCACCAAAGAGCATATATGAAAACACCGTCTCTGATGCGGAGGTATTACATGTTTTCTCATTTTTCATTTATGAAAGTCTTGGCTTTCACACCAATGAGATATGAGGTGGGCATGGGGGAGGACAACAGGAAATCATTCCACAGGGAGAAGAAAATATGAGCAGGGACTGTAGGTACAGCCTTTTGTAGTATTATGAGATGTGTTAATCCAAGAGAAGACAAGAACACACATACATATATAATATATCAGGGTTGCGCACCGTTCAGAATTGAATTAAGAATGCCATTTAAATTCTGAATTCCTTCATTTGGATTTGAGGTAAACGGGTTGCAGAATTGAAGCTTGCTTTTAAGAATGCAAATGAATTAACATTCAATTCAATTAACATCAATTTTTACATAGAAAAGCAAAGTTTGTCAATAAAAAGTAGGAATGTTGGATTGACAAAGCATTGTTTTAAAGTTTTTAAAAAACATAGACAAAAGAACACTTAATTTCCCAGAATGCATTATCTGGATGTATTTCTTTTAATTTCATTTCCTCTTCCTGTCATGCCAATTAAACTTCCAGTTCAGTTTCAGACTAATACACAAATATTACACACACACACACACACTCTTAAAAACAAAGGTGCTTCAAAAGGTTCTTAACAGCGATGCCATAGAAGAACCACTTTTAGTGCCACAAAAAAACATTCAGTCAAAGGTTCTGTAAAGAGCCATCTCTTTCTTATCTTTTTATAATCTGGAGAACCTTCTTTCGCCACAAAGAACTTGTGAAACAGAAAGGTTCTTCAGTTGTTAAAGGGTCTTTATGGAACCATTTAGACAAAAAGGTTCTTCTATGGCATCATGAAGCACCTTTATTTTTAAGAGTGCACACGTTGGGTTTCCAAGTTTTATTGGGACATTTCATAGGCGTAATGGTTTTTATACTATACCAACTGTATATCCTATTGCCCTACACCTAAACCTATGCCTTATAGGAAACTGGGCATTTTTAGAGTTTCAAAAAACTTCATTCGGTATGATTTATAAGCTTGTTTGCTCATAGGGACCAAAAAATTGAGGAGACACAAAGGACAAGTATTTCAGATGTTGCCATCTTTGTGGGGACATTATGTGTGTGTGGGTGTATATCTTATCAACAAGATATATATTACAAAGACAAATTCACACTGCAAAATTAAAACATATAAAGCTTGAAACACATGGAAAAATGGAAGATCAAGTGCATCTTGTTTCATTTTTCCATGTTTCAAGCATAATCCTCACTAAATTAATGAAGGCTTTGAAAGAATGTTTAGATGCTGTCCTGGAAAACAAGAAAAGAATATGACTGTTTTTGCACAAGAATATGCAATATAATTTATGTGAAAGACCAGACTCTCACAATATTAAAAGGCAACCATTTTCATGGCTTTAAATTAGAATTCACTGCTCTCTTCTGTGATTGTTCAATCTTGACTAAAGTTTGCCTCTCTGCTTGGATTATGTAACGTATATCAATATGCACGGGTTCTGTATGCATACCTAAAAATAAAACACTGAGCACAATTGCATGCCTCTTTATATCGCAACCTATAAAATACAGTACCTACATAAACATTCTGTCTCTTGCCTTCCAAGGCGAATCGCTCTATATGCGCCGACTTCTTGGGAGGAAGTCAAGAATATCCACTTTGGTTCAGCTACTCGGCTGAAATTGCTTTTTATGATGGTGTGGCAAGCAGTGAATCTTTTTTATATGTTTTCTATAACATATGTAAATGAAGTCAGAGGACAGTTGGATGGCGCTATTCTGTTTTAAAGGAAGTGTGGGGGAAGTCCTCAGCCACGGCACAGCAATTTCACACCTGTCATTTACAACACGGCTACTCTAGAGAACCGTAAGACCCCTGGAGAAACTCTTCAAAGGAACTTCCTGTTCCTCCACTGCTCTACTTGCAGGTAGATTCGACACATGGCACTTTAATTTCACCCTCCAAGTGATTTTCAATCAGTATTGCGATGTGAAATGCGATGAGCAGATCTTCATAACAGCAAGTCTAGGAAACAAACATGCAAAGACCTTTGGAATTACATTTCACCTCATGACTCATGCTCCATTTCCTACTTTTCAACATGAATATTCTAATTAACCCTGAAAACACGTTAAACTTATGATCACTTGACCTTCAGAGGCTCTCCAAGAGAAACTCATTATTCATTCAGCAGTCGGGATTTAAATCAAACCGGATACGACGATCAGTCATGCCAGCCAGACAAGTGCAGCAAAACATGAGAACAATTAAATAACTATGCCCTACAAATTAACATTCCACCATGACAAACCAATAAGCGACTGCTGTAAAGTCAACCGTTTATGATATTGGATTTACTGCAGTGCCACAGATAACTGCCATTTTACAACTGCAGTAAATAAAGAACTAAATGCAAAAATCTACAAGCATAAATGTCATTAACTACAGTCCCGGGCATCCAACAATAAAATCCTTAATTATACATCAACACCGTGATGATATTTTGGTCACGAAAACAAATAAAGGATGATGGCTGCAACAAAGCTAGTTGAGAAAATGTCTTATGAAATGCATTATAATGCATCTGTGCATCCACACCTGAATCATTCGAAATAGGATGGCATTTAAGGAGTTGTGATTTTCATTAATATCAAGGTCGTGCTCCAAAGCGATTCCTTCACAAAAGACCTTCCGAGGTGCTCAAGGACACTATAAGCAGCATATTTTCAGACAAAACTGCATTTGCATTACAAAAGGAGAGGATCTGAGCACCATTCTCTTTATGATGAGTGAAAGAAAGCACAGAGAAATCATTCCCCGTGGCTGGGGCTCGCAGTTGATGCACTGCCACCTACACGCCAACACTCAAACCACATCAGCATTGCTCATGCCTCAACAATGTCCTTGCATTCCTCTGACCAGAATAGAATTCAATACAATTCCACCAAGCTTTCGGCACCTACTCAGGGCGGGAAGGAAAAGCAGAGAGAGAAAAATGTGGGACACGTGTATGCAGACGTGATATTAAGCACTACATATCATTCTTAATTTGCTTTTCACATAATGCAAATCCATTACACATAAATACAAAGTATAGAGTTTTTTAACTAGTTATCTGAACTATGCTATTTCTCACAAAGCAGTTGAGCTTCTCTGGATCAATAGAGTAATCTGCTCTCCTTTTGTTCCTATGCCAAGACTTTAATCAAATGAAGCAGAGCTAGACTGGCACAGCGCTGGTGTAAATCTGCGGTGCTTGTGTAGCTTTGCTGTAGAGCAGCCGTGAGTGACAGAGAGCATGCAAGAGGTCACGTTTCGCCGGCATCTCGGGTGAAGCAAAGTACACGAGGCCGAAAGAGCCAAACCTAAGCTTCACGCAGGCACGTGGGGGCTGAGGTGAGCCCTCTGGGTGACAGCTGTGAGATAATCACCAGAGTTTTCTTTCTCTCTGAATCAGCTCAATGCACATACACACACATCTTATGGTGGAAATCTCTTCTGATGATGCGGCAGTGGTCTTTGCCAAAGCTTGGATGTTTCAGTTTACCATCAGTCTGTGAAGGATAAATTGTGATTTCTACATGTCTTAGGTTTTGAAATGTGACAAGGTTGCAACATAGGCTCATTGGAAATACGTGCTTACATTTCCGCAAAACTCAAAAAACATACTTATACATACGAATCACTGCCGTTTCCAGTTTAAATGAACACAACTTTTATTCCTTTTCACACAAAGTATGATTTACAAGTCCACAGGTTTCGATTAACAAAGCCTAATTTTCGCATAATTACTTGAGGAACATTATGTTATGAATTCAAAACAATTTTAACATGTTGCGAGATTTGAAAACTGAAGCAATTGAAGGTTAGCATCACATATCCAGCTTAATATGCATGAGTTTTCTAATTCAGTAGGTTTCCGGTGTTGCACTCGGGTGATGAAATGTATAAATGCTGTTCTGTTGCAAATAAATGCTGTTCTTCTGAAATTTCTATTCAGCAAAGAATTCTGTAAAAATGGATCACAGTTTCCACAAAATCATTAAGCAGCATAACCTTCAAAAAAGGCTTCTTGAGTGCAAAATCAACATATTAGAAGGATTTCAGAATGATCATGTGGTATTGAAGACTCACTGGAGTAATAGTTGATCAAATTCATCTTGTACCATCAGAGGAATAAATTGCATGCTAAAATATATAAACCACTATTTTATTTTGTATTAATATTTTACAATATTATAATGACTTCTTTCAAAATCAATCAATCAATCAATCAAATCAAACCTTGCAGACCCCAACTTTTGACTGGTAGTGTACTTTCCAACTTTCCAACAAATAGTGAGGTTTTTTGGATTTGAATACTGTGGATTTTACATTGACATTACATTACATTGTAGAAACTTTTTTGTCCTTTCTTGTATTTTTGAAAACAAACAAACAAAAAAAAACTTGTCCATCATGAAAATCAAAAGCACTTTCTCTTTTCTTACAAACAACATTAGAAATTCAACCCTTCATTCCCATACCTGATACATCATTCAGATGAGAAGAAATAGTCTTTGATTGTAAACAAATACGCATTGATGGAAAAGATGAGAATTTCAAGTCAGTTACTTGTAACATGATGTCACTAATCTGTCACTGAGAATGATATGCTTTCATCTGCAACACATTTATTCAATTTTTCCTTATTTACAGCAAATGCAAGATAAAGATCTGGAAAAATAATTAGAGACAACTACGCATTTTACTTTCTCTTAACAGCAAAGAGACCGGTTTTCACAAACTCCAAAACTCACTTCTAACTTTGATTAACTTCATATTATATATTAACTTCATAGGTTTTGACAGGTTGCATCAATTTCACACACCCACTCATTAGGTGTCATAAAGTTGTATATTACTGTATATGCTAATTTTATTGGTAAGCACTACAGAATGAAAAAAAAAGATGTACAAATGCAAGTTTCCATGGCAAGTTCTCTGCACATTTGATGATGAAAAATTTATGTACCCTAAAGAGACACTTCTTATTTACAGATTACTGTGACAGAACAGGCTGTTCTTGTGACAATTGCAAAAAGGACTAAATTGAATTGAGTGCTATTTATTGTAAAAACAAAAAAAAAAAGCAGACATATGTTTCAATGCATTAAATCCCTTGATGAAAAATTAACATGTTAACAGCTAAAAATATCAGTTGGATTTAGTCCTAATTTGAGTTGATGTATATGTGCTAATACTGCAAATATGACAGGAATATCATTACAGACAACATGTACCGTTATTTTTACATAATTAAAACAATCAGTCGTTTCATGCATGGCAAAGACTTAACACAAAAACGCTTTTAAAGGGGTCATACCCATTTTACACAAGTCGATATGATTCTTTAGGGTCTTAATGAAAAGTATATAACATACTTTGGTTAAAATTTCTCAATGGTAGTGTAAAAAACACTTTATTTACCCTGTCAAAATCAGCTCTGTTTTCAGCAAGCTGTTTTTAGTCCATGATGCTTTAAATGCTAATGAGCTCTGCTGACCCCTCTCCTCTCTTCCATGGGTTGACGAGCAGTACTGTTTACTTTAGCCACGAAACTGGCTAAATAGCACATTATTAGGAATGGCAATTTGCAGAGATTCATAAAAAAAACCCTTATACTCACTTCTTCTGTAGATGAAGCTGGATCACGAATGATTCGCACGAACATAGACGCATTTAGGCAGATCGGGATTGGCGCATTCCCTTCAAAACGAAAGTAACGTTTATCCTCTGCATCTTTAGCAGCAGATGTCTGGAGTAAATGACAACTGCTTTATTCTTTATTACATCCAACAACAAAACACCTCAATCGAATCGCTTAATCTGAGACATCTTGTCTTCCCCTGCACTGGAGGCGGACAGCTCTCAGCTCACTCAGGGCAGGTCTAAGGTAAGACGGCCTTGTCAATCAACTATCGTGGGAGTGGTCTGTATAGAACTACATCATTCTGACAGGAATCTCAGAACAACCTGATTTGAGAAAGGGATTTTAAAATAGGGAACTTGAAAAGTGAATTTTGACCCCGATGACCCCTTTAAGAAGTAATAAGTATTTGTGTATTTAGTGCTTATGTACTACAGCCTGTAAATAAATATATTGTCCCCATATAAATGCGTTCGGTTCCTTATAGCGCTCAACATTTTCGACAGTCACTACAAAGAACAAGACCTCAGCCCATCATCCTGTCATGGTCCCTAAAGCAGTCACAATTCAAGGCACAGAATCTAAATCACAGCGAATACCGACTCAACACATGCACTCTACTGTAGATCCAGATCTCTCCGGTGGTTTCTCATGGCAGTCTCATCAGATGACATCTCATTAATCTGTGCTCTGCTTACTGTAGATCGTCACCTCAGTAGGGAAAAAAGATAAACAAACAAGTCCCAGATTACACGTCGTGCGAGGCCGGGCTCAGCCATTAGTGTTCGTCATCCCTCAGATACCACAGGCGATGTCATAATTAAATCAGTCTGTTTGCTTTTTCTCGGTGCTCCATCAGACTGTATTGTTTTCATATTTTTTTGAGATGCGTCTCAGAGCCGAGGCCTGCTAAAGCTGCCCATTTGGCATTTCTGAAATTGATTTGGGGAAGAAAAACAAATGGCTCGACTTGTGTTTACGTTCAAGCTCTCTCCATTTATCAAACCCTGTCTATGTCTTCCTGATTAACTTTATTCTTTGAAGGAAGAAAGAAGCATTTCATCATACTCAGCCCGTCAAGACTGAAATCCTAGAATCGGCTCAAATTAGCTAACCATTACAACTATGATTTATACAGTTATTGATGCAAAAACAGATTTTTTTTTAAGTTGAGCTATTCATCTTACCCTCAAATATAGCATGTTGTTGTGCGTGCTTAAAGAAGTAACAACGCCTGAGAATGTTTTCCGAATTAAGAGACAGGAAACATCACAAATTATATAAAGAATAAAAATACTTTGTAATCAACATGCACACAGCTTTTGTAAACAAAATAATTTTGCTGAAATCAGATGGGAAAAATGAAGTGGTGAGTAGCTGTTCAGTGTTATAGGTTTCATCAGCTGAACGAGTGCAGCTTTTCCAGTACAGACAGTTTCGCTTATTATAATAAGATTGATCTGCACACAATATTAATATTTCGTAATATTACTGTTATAGCTTTTTTTAAGAGACTTCCTATAACAATATACTACATAGGCCTACATTACATATTTATATATATTTGACTCTTTTTTTAGATTTTACTTCAAAAATAACTATTTTTAATATATTTTTTATATTATAGCTTCTCAAAATATACATGGCTTCCCAAGCTTATCTATATCAGAGCAGTGACAGAGTGATTTATTCTCCTGCTGTTCAGAGAGCAGAATGTTTTTTTTTTTAAATATAGATTTAATTTCACTTAATTTTCAAAGGACAGAGCACAAATCAAAGTAATTTATTGTTACTATAATAATACCACCATTAAGCTCAGGTGATTTGCAAAAGCCTCATGGTGTTTCCTTTATGAGAACATAACATCTGAGATAATGAAGACTTGTTACAACCACAAAGGTTAATGACTATTCGACCAGCCGCTCAATCATCTTTGAAGGTAGCTGGAAAAAGACGGTCTACAACTGGGCCTTATTTACTAAGCTGGAATAAGAAAGATGAGCAGTGCAGCCAGGCATACCTGCAAACAGAGCACATGCACAATCATTTTTACTGCTGTTCCATTATAAGATGCACCACATATTGTGCTCTCATTTTATTACTCCTACAGACCAACACACACCTTGTATGAAAATCAAACAGTGTACCCCTAAGCTCAGCATCCACACCGAAATGCACAGCAGCACATCACAGCGAGAGAGATCTCTCGTGACACATTTCCTTCAGAAATCACTGACAAAATCTGACAACATCAAAATCACTGCGTGACAATCTTTTTAATTGAATTTTGATTGCTGTGAAATCTTCACCCTGTGTGGAGACCAGGAGACAAGCACTATGAAGGCTGGTAAAGCAAATTATTTTGAAGCTACTTTAAAACTGCATCTTGCAGAGCTATAAGCTACTCACAATTTAAAGTATCAGTTACAGTTAAGCTACTGCTTTGGAAAATTTGCTAGCTAAGCTACTAATAAAAATTTACTACAGTAACTACACTCAAACAACTTTTTTAAAACCAGTCTTTAAAATATATGGCAGTCTGCAACTAATTTGCAACATAGAGTAATTGGAAAAATTTACAATTTTTTGCAAACCTCCAAGAACGTACCTATACATACAGTCAACTGCAGTTTCCAGAACTAAAATAAACCCTAATGGTAGTAAAACAGTAACAACTTTTTATTATTTTTCACACAAATTATGATTATAGAGGCAGATTATAGATTAATAAAATTATTTTTGCATGGTTCCATGCACCGTATTATGTTATGATGTTAAACCATTTTTACCACAGTGTGTGATCTTTAAAGAAAACAAAAATAAAAACAATTTCTTCTCTTCAGTGTCAGAATTCGATTCATGTTCATGGCAGTACCACGACACATACGTGTGCATTCCTCTCTTTGCAAACAAGCCGCAAACCTATGCGCAGTGTTCTGACAGAATTTTCATTTTTGGGTGAACTATCTCTTTAAGTAGGTGGTACGTTCATTTAAAATGCAATAGAGAATTAAACTTTTAGCATCACTCACGAAACACTTCATTTAGGCATTATATACAACAAACAATATAGATTAAAGTTTATTTGTTTCTGGAAAAAATGAAAGCTCCTTTAGCATCACGGACATAAAGAAATTATTTTATTTACATGCTTCACTTTTTTTTTTTTTACCCAATTAGCCTGGGTTGTAAAACACACTTTCAAACTTGACATGCTGTATGAGAGAGGATGTTTGCCTCTGTACACTCTGAGACACAGAGTAGCAATACACCATGCTGTCTTGCTACATTGCTGCTTCTTAAATAAGGTAGCTTTGTACTGGAAAAGTTGAGCTACTGTCACGCTAATGAAAATGTTTTTAAGGTATTAATGCTGCTACTTTTTATTACCTAATGAATACTGTAGCTGATAAAATTTCAGCTACAGTATTCATTTAACTGAATTTTGATGCATAACTGGAACGACTGAATCTTTTGATCTTAGAACTACTAGAAAATTCCAAGTTTCCATTTCCACTACTAAGGGATTACGAGGCATTAACCATGCAAACTGCTACAGTTTTGACAAAGCTAGCTTCTAATCTTATTAGCATCCTGTGCTTTTACTCTCTACACAGCATGAACTAGTTCATGTTTTTCATGTCTGATTAAAAGATGGATATAAATAAAGTTAAGATCTATCGAAATTTACTATTAAACTACAGTGTCCACAGATCTAAACTTAGCATATGCCATTTTAGCTCAGATGTCAGTTAGATGAAGAGATACATTGAAATGTCATTATATATTAAATGAAAGCCAGATTAGGTCAAATTCTTCTCTCACACATCTCTAGAAAGATCCCCATATTAAAATCATTTTGGAGGTATGAATATTTCATCCACTAACACAGTGTTGAAATGCAATATTGAAGTGCACTGGAATCCCATGTTCTGATTTAGAAAGCTATGTAAAGTAGTTTCTCACTGAGCTTTTTCCAGGATCCAATTATTAGTGGAAAGATGGGTGGCCAGAGAGCACGGCAAAGGGATGGGGAACTACTACGAAGCAGACGGAGAATAAAAAGTGTATTTCAAGGCTTTACATCAGCCAATGGGTTTCCCTGCTTAAAGTCTCAGACAAAAATTCAGCAATCAATGCAAATTAACTTATATTCAAATTCCGATTAGCTAGTGACTCAACGAGTCATCGAGGGAAGAGGTGAAGCAGACGGTGCATTTTGCTATGAGGAAGCAGCTTTATTTGATTCCTCTAAAGCAATTTTAAGGCCTGTGATCTGACTCTCTCAAGGGACTTCAGACCACATCAGTGTCCTCCCAGCTGGACAGAAAAGCACAACTAGCACAATTTGAACTGACCAGAGGAAACAAGGGACAAACTGACTGACGAAAATGCCAACGCTTTGGAAAGGGCAACAACCGCTAACAGCGACAGTCTCCAATCTGTTGTTTTCCCCTTGCGATTCCATATGGAAATTACATTACGCCCACATTCTCCTGCAGGCCATCGACGTGCAACAGTTGTTAGTGCCAACATTTAAGATTTCTGTTTTCAAAATGTACATTATTGCTGATAGAAAACAAGGAGATCGACAAAACCTGGAGAACGCTATCCGTTAGCATCCCCTTTTATTCACAGTGACATTTGCTTGGATGGTGCAGGACCTCTCATAAATATGAGTTCTGAAAAATCTACCATCTTTTATCATGGGACAACAGAACTACCAATCACCTGAGCCATAAATACCATATGACTAATTACTAGATAGAACTGCAGGAAAATGATTAAAGTCCCAACACCTTCAATAATGACTATCTGTGATATATATAACCGCTCTGCCAAAATAAAATAAAACATCTACTACACTATAATAAAATATTAATGATATATATGCAAGTTATTTCTATCAGAATACACTGTTGCCTTTGAATGACTGTAAATGGAGAAAGACATTTCGAACCAGATGGAATAGTTACAGAAGCGGGAGCTAATGAGACCATGCTAACCAGCAAAACTTTGACCCCCAGGTATAAACAGCATGAGTCCTAGCAAGAGAATAGCTTTGAAAATATTTCATGAACAGCTTTTACATAATCATTTGTATGCGTATCCATAATATGAGTGATGGAGATTCATGAAAGAATGCTATAATCTCAATTGAAGCCCAAAATCATATACGCTGTACAATGATAACACAAAACGTTGCATTTTTTGCCTCTGATTGCTATAATTGTAGCATACAGTTCTAATAATATCCCCAGTGTAATCTCAAAGCCCGTTATGATAAACACACTGGATTTTCTCTAAATGCTTATTTCTTTAAGCATGAGCGTCTATGCTGAGCTTCATGTGAAAAGCGATGTCTGATAACAAGAAAAGCAATTTCCGTGTTAGATGACATGAATGTGAGTAGAATGGGGAAACTCTCTAAATGAGAGCTGAGTAGATGGTGGCTCAACATGGTGGCAAATTGCACAGCGGACTGGCTGTGTGACAGACTGACAGTCCACTGCAAGCAGATCAAACAATCCACAAAACACAGCAAATTTCGCTCCAAGAGACACACAATGTGTCATTCCGTCCCCGTTTGCCCATTTTACGTCCCTCTCTCCTAACACTTCCTCTTCAATTAGATTGGTCCACCCAGCTCTCAAATTGCCCTTATAATAGCACCGGTATGGTGGTGCAAGCCAATTACCAGACTATAACACAATGGGGAAAAAAACGGTTTATAGACTTGAGCTCTGTAGGGACATTGTATTTTTCCTTTTTACCAGCACAATTACTTGGAGACATTTTTAGCTTGGGTGAAAAAGTGTGGTGTTGTGAAATGTCTGAGTAGCTAGAATATTCAATATGGACACAAATTAATATTGCAAATGTATTTAGGTCATTATGCTTCATTGCCCATATGGCATTGCCGACGCCACATCATCCAAGCGCTTCACAAGCAACGCATTGCATGTGTGAATTATATAAACACAGCAGCGCTTAGCCATAACACAACTGTTTGTCGGTTGCCAGCCAAGTGTACGGAGAATGTCTAAGGACACTGAATTTTCACATAGATCAAAGATAACAGGACTTACAGAAGCACATAGAAATGAAGGAACATGCACCGAGTTATGAAGGAAACCAGTGGGAAATCAACTTGAGATCAAAACTAGCCAGCCAAAGCGCTGATGGCCTGACTGGGTGGTCACACGGCATTAAACAGTGCAAATGAGAGTGATGCTCAAGGCTCCAGGAGTATGAGAAGAGGATGATGGAGTAGGTCAAAGGGGCCATTTGGAGCTGTGAAACTGGGGTGGGAGCAGAGGTTAAAGAGGAGATCTCCCAGACTACAGAGGGGGTCATTTAGAAATGGCTAAGGCTTATGAAGTAATCAAACCAAGAGCAGCAAAGGAAAGTCAGATGAGCTCAAGCACAGAGCTGAGAGTCAAAGTGTGAGAAAGCTGCTGAAGATAAAGATCCAGAAAGATAATTGCACCTTACAGTTGCTGACAGAAATATAGAGGAAGATACAGAAGAGCAAGGGCTTGTTTAAAGGTAAAGCAGGCATTTTTTTATTTGTTCAATATGCAGAGATAACTATAATTAAGCAACCTGTAGGTTGATTTCCCAGGAAGCGTAAATTCTATTCATGTGGTGCTAAATATGGTTCTGTTTTTAGGAAAAAAACAGCAAGAATTGCTCAAATAATGGCGTGAGTTACTGTTCAAAACTGTAACTCACTGTAAATTACTGTAAAATTTAAAAAACTGTAAAATCACTGTTCAAAACTGTTTTGGGATCAGTTTGAAATCTATTTCAAGTAAATGCTATTATATTTTGAACTTCCTATTCAATTTTCTTTTATTTATTTCTTTTATTTATTGCTTTTTTATTTTCTATCCATTCGAATCATAACAAACTATAGGTTTCCACCAAAATATTAAGCAGTACAATTGTTTTCAACATTCATAATAATAAATGTTTATTGATCATCAAATCAGCTTACTAGAACGATTTCTAAAGGACCGTGTGACACTGAAGACTGGAGTAATGAAAATTCAGATACATCATCACAGGAATAAATTGCATTTGAAAATATATTAAAACAGAAAACTATTATTTTCAAATGTAATGTAATCTTACTGATTTTACCACATTTCTAACCAAATCCAGCAAGATTGGCTTATGGTGTGAGTTTGGTACACTGACCCAAACAACCCAATTAAATATACATTACTGTTCAAAAGTTTGGGATCAAGTTGTCATCTTTTTCAAATAATCTTTCTGTGTCAACTTTTTTTAAGGCTGCTGAAAATTTGACTGAATTACTGATTTATCGTCACAAAAATAAATTACATGTACATTTTAAAATACATCAAAATAGAAAACAGTTATTTTAAATTGTAATATCTTACTGATTTTACCACATTTTAGTTAGTAATCAGTCATTTTTGAGCAGTATAGTGTACAGTGTGAACACTCACATACTGTAGCATTATCACAGTATACTACAATGCATGACTACGTGGGTCGCGCTGGTTATTGTTTTTGCGAGCTTAACATGAAATGCGTTTTGTTTGTACTACCTTTCATAAGTCATCTGATTCAACACTGAAGTAAAGCTTCATCTTTCCTCACACTATAATCATCAAATAAAAATGTGCAGCCATAAGTATGGTGTTATTTTAAAAATATGTGTGGAAAAATGCTTTTACTGTGTAGAAGCTGAAAGGAGAAAAAAAGAAGCACATCTCATTTTGGATGCTTCTGCATTCTTAAAACACTTCTTTTGGAGCAAATCATCAAATCATTCATCACTCCTGCATCGGTAATGCAATCATCGAATACAGTCCAATTCTTGCATAAAGCAAATTTGAATCTGATTGGTTGTTGTCAGCGTTTTAGTGCAGTCTTAAATCGTATCAAGTGTTAAGCACTCACAAATAGCCATCCCTCCAATACACCCTTTTATCCAGCAGATGATGAGGAACCCTGTTTGACAAGTTACAGGAAGCTTAAAGTTGCCAATAAATACATTAAAGCAGATGCAGTTTGGGACCGAGTTTGAGTCTTATGAATCATGTTACCACACATGCTCAATGTCGCCTCAAAGTAAACAACACAACCGACTTTTCCTCCCCTCTCCTACCCTAAAGGGAAGGGTTTATCCTCTTTTCATGGTGCATTAAATCGAAATGGAGGTTGTCTCAAGAGCAACATTACAAAGCAACAAAAATGCAGAATCTCCAGCAAGAGCCTGAGATCAGTGTTTTAGCCCTGCACTTCCCTGGCTGGGATCCGAGCCTTGAAGCTGATGCAGTCTTGCCTATTGGAACAAAGCCCTATTATCCAGCAGTAGTGTCTAGAAGTAACGTCCCACTGACTTCCATTTTCTCAGCATGAATGTACAGTGGTTTCACTGCCTTCGGTACTATAGAAACACACAGGACATCGCTGCAGAACACAACTACACTTTTAAACAACTCCATTCTCTGTTGTTGTTGTTGTTGTCGTGCTACATCCCGATTTTCATTTCCTGTTTGCTTCGGATAAACACACCTGATTTAATACCGGAACGACACAATCACATCCTCATAACTAAATTGCATCTCTCCATCTTATTCAGCCCGCTCTATACGCAGTTACCTAGGAGATTCTATTGTTTCCAATCGTTAAAATGGCATTATGTGCGTGTGCTGTCATTTTGTTACCTTTATTGACCTAAGCAGAGGACTCAAAAATAATGAGGCAAGGGTCTACAGTGGCATAAGTAGGGAATTGACTTTTACGGAGAACAAAGGCAGATGCCTCATTTCAGGGTCAGGAAAAATCTGAGGAATTAGTGAGACTAAACAACAATATCCACACGATTTAGATCAGGCTTTTTCCAAAGAGGATTTAAAGATATACTTTTTAAGATTTACAAGACTTATGCTTAGAACAGAGTTTGAATAAGGCATTTGCAGCACAATTCAAAACTTGTTTTATTTAACATGTACAAATGTATTTATATCTACCATGTGATACCATCAGAACACTATGGAACCCTGATTCCAACTCAAAGAAATGAAAAAGAAATGAATTTATTTCTTGCAAATCAAAGCTGAGATTTTATTGCTTATAATTACCTTTTAACATCTCACAATTCTCGCCATTTCTAATAATTGTGACTTTATATCTCACAACTAAGACTTTATGCCTCACAATTACATCTGTAAATCTCACAATTGTGACTACATAACTCATAATTGAGACTTCACAACCTCACAATCATACTTTTAAATCTCATAGTTGTCACCATTTCTCATAATAGTGACTATTTGAAATGATTTGACATTTGATTCAACCGAGCCTTGATATGGCAATAATTTACATCTCAGAATTGCATTTTTACATCTCAATTGTAACCATTTCTCATAATTGTGCCTTTATTTATAACAATTAGGAGTTGATATCTCACATTTGCATTTTTATATTCACAAATATGATCATTTCCTATAATTAAGACTTTATTTCTCATAACTGGGATTATATATCTCACAGTTGAGACTTCATTCTACATGGATAAATGCGATATAATTATTTTTTTACAGTGAGGCAAAAACAGGTTTCTAACACAGAGAGAAAAAAGGCCAAAAACCATTGTATGCAAATGAGAAGACAGCTTTTTTTAGAGGCATAAGGAGAAGTGCACCATTTTAATCAGGGTGCGCGTGCGAGAGAGAGAGAGATGGTGAAAGATAGAACAAAACAAAGTTTGTCACGAGAAAGCAATAAAATCAAATGTGTGAGAAAAGAAAAAATACATTCTCTGCAGTACAGATGAAGCGTTTTCTTCCTCTGCAACCGGCTACCTGCAAATGACTGCGATTCACAATGAGATGACAGTAAACAAGCATATGGCAGCGCTGTATTTCACACATCCAGCCTTGCTACTGCCCCCTACAGGGAACTGACTGTGTAAGAAATACAACCCCAAAACTTGTGTGCTTTCGAAGCAGATCAGAGCAGAAAGCTATTGAAAGGGGCCAAGCAAGCAGGTGGGAAGAAAGAGAGAAATAGAAAGCTACAGAGAGAGAGAGAGAGAGAGAGAGAGAGAGGAAAGTCAAAGGAGGAGGCCCAAGGCTCACTGTGCAAGAGCGAGCAATGATCAGAGACACAAGTTCTCAAAGGGGACTCGCTCCCTTTAGAGCGGTGCTTGAAAGGTGGCTACACGTACAGTATGCTTGTTTACAGGAAGACTGACGTCTCACTTCATCTGCACAGATTCGAGGAGTTTTATAAATCTTACAACAGATGAAACGTCTTTCTTCGAGTAACAGCATTTGTTAGTCAGGAGCCACCCATACTTTTGTGTTGTTTTTGTGTTCAGCTGACATTATTACAATACAAGCCTCGCATTTGCATGAGGATATTATGGACGATCGAGTAGCATTTAGTGAGGCGAAGCACTCTTTTCAAGCGCTTGCATTGTAATTGCAACACTGTAACAAACCATAACGCCCGCAGCAAGTCTTGATTGACGTGTTCAGCGTAGCGTCGCATTGTAATCGACTGGGAGCCTTTGTGCTAAACAAACAGGAAATCACTCAACGTCTTGGTGTCATGAATTCAATGAGACAAAAGAGGAAAAACACATCCCTCACGTTCTCAAAATTTCATGACAGCGGGTAGATCCTCCCGAAACTTCAAAGTAATGTGGAAGACTGAAACAAACGAGAGCTCACAAAGACAGACGCATTCAAGTAAACTTTCTTCGCATGTGTTCTGCTAACATAACTCCCCATTAGCTCTCATGTTCTGTTTGGAGCTTGAGAAAACTCAATGCTCTAATCTTAAAAAATACACTGAAGATCAGGTTACTTTTCGTAATCTTAAGAAACAGGAAAAGCAAAAAAAATCAGCTGTAAATAAAATTCATTACATATCCTCAAAGTTTAATATCATTATGTTGGGATTTTAAAAACTATATAGGTTTAAAAACATGAATAAACCTAGAATTTTTATTCACACAAATGAAGGCAAGTGAAGTAAGAAATTAATACTTTTATTCAGCAAGATTAGCCTAAATTAAATTGATCAAAAGTGACAGTAAAGACTTTTATAATGCTACAAAAATTTATATTTTAAATAAATGCTGTTTTTAGCACAATTTTAGCATATTAGAATGATTTCTGAAGGATAATCAGAAAATTATTTTAAATGGTAATATTATTTCACAGTATTGCCGTTTTAACTGTATTTTTGATCAAATAAATGAAGCTTCAGTAAGAAAAATAAACGTTGTCCAAAAACATTTAAAAAATGAATATAAATTTAGATTAGATAGATAGATAGATAGATAGATAGATAGATAGATAGATAGATAGATAGATAGATAGATAGATAGATAGATAGATAGATAGATAGATAGATAGATAGATAGATAGATAGATAGATAGATAGATAGATAGATAGATAGATAGATAGATATTTTAGAGAATAAGAATATTATAAAGATGGTTCTTAGAGCATGACAAGATTATTCACACTAGTTCTTTCAGATAAAGCAATTTTGATAGTAAATGCTATTTTTATTTATTTATTTATTTGTATTTGTTTTTTTTACTTAAATTGTTAGTATTGGCCATGATGCATATGACATTATGTGATAATCTTTGGTACAAACTATGAGAGGGAAACTGAAAAAGTCCCAATATCATTCCCCACAATTCATCCAAAAATGCAAATGTTCTTTGCAGGGTTCCAATGAACCACAGTGATTTAGAAGCATAAAAGATCAAGAGTTCCCTAATGGGTCTGGGACAAATTCCAGAGTAAGAAGTGCAAATGTTGCAAGCGGCACCCCTAGAGGACAACCTTTATTTTGTTACACCTTCACTTTGCTTTCAATACAATTACTCCTTTCATCAGCCGAAAGAAACAAAAATAGGGCCATGTTAGCTTAATTACCCATGCCCTTACATGAAATAATGAAACTTCTTGGGTTCAGTGGGAATGAAAGGTGCATTTTTTGTTCTTGTACTTATTTACAATATCAGGCATCTTAAGGAGACACCAATTACAGAAATTATGCTTCTAACTACATCCGAAACTCAGAATGTTTCACAACGTGCCAGTTAATTGGGAACATTTCCACTGAAACGTAAGGATTTACTCTGCTAATGCCACAATAATAACCCCAGCCTAAAACTAATCACCTAATCATCTTCAGAATCCTTCTATATCTAGCGTTTCAACTTTTCATTATCTGTTACAACTCCTGAGCAGGCACAATACAGCCATCCAATCAAGATAAACACATTTCAATGCACGGCTTGTAATTACAAGACCTTTACATGCATTGCTCCTCATTACCTCTATTTTATATTGTAGGACTACATAGAAGGACAGAGAGAGAGCTCTTAAGCATCACTATAAAGGATAGTCTGCAGGCTAGCACATCTCATTATCACCATGTTCTTGGGATGGGGGCCATGGCAGTTTGGTCCAGAAATAGACCAAAGAAATGGCACTACCCATCTGTCCCACCTACAATGCAATGCTCAGGATTATATTCTACAATTTCCTCTGGCTTTAGAGTTTAACATGTAACTAACCATGACTGTGCAGAGGAAAGGGATAATGATTTGATTCTCTGACCAGCTTTGATATTGTTCCCCCCCTCTGTCTATTCTCTTCAGTTGCGCAATAAATGTCATACACGCAACCTACATTACAAAGAAGCTTCAGCCAGACCGAAAACACATACTGTCAGTGGAGAGTGTTGTGATATCCCCTAAGAGCCCCAGACATGCTCTCAATATGTCAAATCTTCCTGAGAATGAGGGTGATCCACACCATTAAAACTGTCGCAGACAAAATCTAGTCCACACTCTACATCTATTGTGAACACAGATGGTAGTGAGTAAATGTCATTCAAATGAAACAGGTACTGCAAGATTTATATCATGGGCTTCCATACAATTAGGCATCTGAAAATGAATCTGGGGGGGGGGGGGGGAATTAATATTACATGGCGAATCTTTGAAGGCAAAAATATATGGCTATAACACAAGATGAAGAATGCAAATATCCTTCAAAAAGCAATCTTAGATGTGCAAAGAGCAGGGGTCTACAACAGGAGGTCTGCAGTTGGTGCGGCAGGGGGTCTGCCAATTATTGTTTGATCTCAAAATAGTTTTTGTGAAATAAATATATATGAAGAGTTCAGATGCAAAAGCCTCTAAGTGCCGTTCTTCTAAAATGAGCGTTTTTATGGGGCTCCTATATTCATGTTCAATTATTTCACTTTAATTGCATAGAAAGGGACCGATACTTTGCCATTATAGTAAAATTACTGAACCTAAACCTAACAAAATGCTCATTTTAGATGAAAATTTCAGATGGCACTTAGAGGCTTTTGCATCTGAACTCTTCATATATATATATATATATATATATATATATATATATATATATATATATATATATATATATATATGATTACATTTTTAAATGTATTATATATTTACTTCTAGGTAATATGGCAATTATTGTCATATTACCCAATTTATTTATAAATAATATTTAAAGAATATAAGTAATAATGGTTCTCTCGATCTACCAAGGTTCTTCAACCTGACAAAATTTGAATACCCCAGCAGTACAAGTTTGGGGAGAGCATCGCAGCCACTGAGGGGCGAGATAGGAACCTTGATCAAAATTCCCCAAGGACTAGTGACCAAAGCAAACCAAACGTCTGTACTAATGTTGTGATAATTACCTAATCATCAATCTCTAGTTTGGACCCAACTTCAAAGCTGGCCTATGCCGTCTCCTGACACTTCTTAGTCGGTACTAAAGGACGCATTTGGAGGTGCACCCGCATTCTGCTGGACACTCTGGGCTTTCCACACACATAAATCACTGTGACTTTCTCAATGGGCTCCTAAAGGAGCTGCAGCATTGCGATGCAGCGCACGGCGCCCGAGATACTTCTCTTGGTGTGCACATCATTAGAAGGCTCCTCTGCAATCAGGTAAAGCGCGTGTGATAAAATGCCTTCATCAGTCCTCTCTCCGTAATGCCGTTTTCGCATTCAAATGACGTCACGTTTTCACCAAGCTATTGCAGAGAAAAGATTAGGAGGGCATTACTAATGACAGGCAAAACGGTCTATTCAAGACATGTCTAGAGTCCCTCTAAAAACACGCAGAAGCATTGTACGGTGTATAAGAGAAGGCATGCACGAATATTCACCTGCTTCTCTATCTATAATATCCAGAATGTCTTGAATATCCACCTGTTTGCTATGGTAGATATGCACTAGATTAAGTAAAAATCGTTTTTTCATGAAATTATTACAACATGCATCGATCAGATGGTTAAGATACGTAGCTACTACATGGTATAGAAAATGTTAAATAAAAAGGTAAAAACTGGCAGCTGTGTTTGTCAGATTATGCTAATAATAGTCTACCAGATAAATAAAAATACAGTTACGCGTATTACCATATAGGCATGTTACATGTTTTTAGTGAACGGGTTACATGTCTTAACTGCAAGTATATATATCATTTAACAAAATATTTTTACCTATAGGCGTACTTAAACTCTTTAAATGTTTGTTACGAGTGGTTACAGGTGGTACAATATAAGGTCACGTGATGACTTAAAGATCATTGCAACTGGCCTTTCCATCAACTGCGACCAATCAACAAAGCATAGTGCTACTCATACAAACACAAATAACACATAACATCAACTAAATAGCATTGAATACAAAAAGAAACTAACTTTTGTAAAAAAACGAACCACACTCCACAAATTATAAGACAATTCATACTTTTTACTCAACAGCTGTAATGTAAAACGACGTACTGCCTTGTTTATACAGCCTATATATTTTATATAATATATATATATTTTTTTCCCCGACATACCGGTACACCCAAACCCATAATGTTAGCCACATAATTTCACAGACATTTGCCATTTTCACTCTTGAGAATCATATGCAGCCTAAATGGATCATTTGGAGATGTTTTATTCATGCCTGCATAACGCGTGACTTATTTAACCAACTTTCAGCCATGCACACGCCACCTAGCCAGAAACACATTCGCTACAATATTTATTTGTTTAGTGCATCAAGCCTTAATTAAATTAAACACGCGCACGCTCCCACGCCAAATTGACTTCTGCCAAATCCCCAGCACCCGGCCTCCACCTTCACGCAGTGGCCCCTCGGAGGAACCCTCTCTTTTACAGCTCTGATTTAAGACCTCTCTTGGACCCTATCCGATCTCGCGTGCAGTGCCAATCCTTGTACCCATCGCTAAAACATGCACGCGCACGTGCGCACTCGCTCAGCCCTTTTACAAAGAGTATTACCAACATTCTTGATCTCTGCAAATCCAAGTTTGTGTTTTTTAAACGATGTCATAACGTGGCGCGCATACAATGCGGCGTTGCGAGGAACCGCTTGCAGTCAAACCACCTGTTCTCACCCACCGTATAGACTAGATAATGGACGCATTGATGAGGACAGATGGAGATCTTCATCTCTCTAACCCGATTTTACAGTCGCAACCTTATTTAAAGGCATCTATGCATCCGCTAAATGCGCGTTAACTCGATAAATGCGCGTTAATTGGACCGCAACATAACGAATTGCACGACAATGCACAGATCTTCTCAGCGTGAAAACGAGAATACTGAGGAATCACAGTCACTGATGGTGCATCTGAGATCTGAACTTACCAATGTGAATAATTGAATCGGGAAGCACAGGCTCCCATTCCAGACTCCAAAATGTGATCAGAAACAATACTGCCGGAAAAACTTTCATCTCTCCCTCTGTTAAAATCTATCCTCGTTAGGTTCAGAAAGATGCCGAAGCGACGGTAGTTTTAAATCCCTTGCAGAGAGGCTGCTGGTCCTCCTTTCAAACTGTCAGCCGATGCTTCTTTTTTTCTTTTGCCTCGGATGCGCTTCTGTTGGAGGCGAAATATTCAGTAACCCGTTTGGAGAGCGCCCGTCAAAACATCCTGATGCTCAAGATCTCCCAAGCAAATCCGAATCAATATCAGACAAAGTTAAAATGTGCCTCATACACTGTTGGGTTTTCTATTCTCCCGTCTAGGCGAATAAATCGGGGTTCCGTGCGCTAAACACGACGCATCTCAGAGCATCACCCACCGCACGACTGAACAGAACTTCCTTTGCGCTGATGCAGAAAAGCGCCACACTCACAGCCACGAATACAGTTGAAGAAGATTTTTGCACCGAGCCCTTATTCCGATGCAGTACTGCGGAGACTTTTCTGCGACAGAGACCGAGCGGCTCTACATGCGGATTCTCGAGCTGTGATGAGTGGGAGGAGGCCCCCAGGATAGATGCGACTACACGGGCAGCAGCATCAGTACCCGGCGCTGTCCAGAACTGAATTAACAGAGGAAAGGGAGACGTGGAGAGAGAGAGAGTGAGCGCGCGAGCTAGAGAGAGATCCACAGTGGGGTGGGCGGAGGTAGTTTATGATAATCGAGAGGACTCATCTGTGAGACTGTGGCTCCTCCCTTGTCCAGCAACTGCCAATCATTCAGTCTGCAACTACCGGTTTTCTAATAAATAAATAAATAAAACCGTTTTTGGTTTAGTACCTAAGTGATAACGGTATTTTTTTAATTAGATTTCTAGACCTCAATTTCATCCAAGTCCTCTTAAAAGTCTGCAATCAATCTGTAAGCCCCCTTAAAAATCGATTATATAACAGGGCTCCAGACAAAAAAATAAATAAAAATTTGTATATTTTGTAGATTCAGTTATGTCAATTTAATTTTTGTACTAGCTGTATTAAATCTGGTTTAAATATTAAAATTGATAACTGTATTTGTGCTATAAAGAATAGAAAAAAATTGATAAAATGATAAATAGATAAACCAATAAATCAATCAATAAAACATTTAGTTAAAAAAAGAATATTTTAAAAAATATTAGTTTGGGTGGAAAAAGGTAAAATGTTGTTTTATGGTTTCAACATGTCACCTAAACAGACACCTTATATATTAAAGTATACTTATCACAGTAACAGTTCCAGGTCCATTTTGAATCGGACATACTGTAACCCAAAAATATGCAGTTCATTGAGGAATCAGTCAGCAATGGTTCAGAATGATTAACGTATGGAAGCAGTTTTTTTTTTTATTAACTTATTAAAAAGAACCATTTCATTAGCGCTGTTTTCTGTGAATTGCACATAATGGCTTACACTTTGTTTGTTCTTGAGTGAAGGAAACACTGATTCTCTCTAACAAAATGGCATCGTTCCTGACAAGAATGTAAATTGCTGTTACACATCTTTACTTTTGGCTGCAGCTGAGACCATTTTGTGGAGTTCTGATCTTTTCATGTGTTGAAAACAGTGGCTGAAGCTTCACTATGAAATCCTGTCCTTGCCAGTACTTATAACATTTGTTACATTCAACATTTTTAGTCAAGCGAGATTCAAACTTACAACCTCTCAAAGCAAGAGACATTCCTCTGAGCTGCAGCAGCTCACATTTGGATTCATGGTTGGGGCCCCCCAAAGGCTGAAATCCTAGAATCGGCCCTAATGACAGTCACAAACTGGATTTGCACTGCTCATTGAACACAGAAGTATAAAGACTACCCTCCATATCCATCAAACGCTCCCTGCTCCGCTGGGATAATTTGTGTCTGCTTAATAGCAGTGTCATGGGCCGTCTCCACTTCGCAAGATAAAACAAAGTAGTTCAGAGTTCAATATGTACTTGTACTCGCTGCATTCAATCCTCTTGTTTATTTATCCATGACCTTCAGGTGATGTGCCGACTGTTCTACCTCAAAGAGACTTCCATGAGCTTGCAGTCCTGAAGATAAAGCAAAGATCACACTGAGAGTAGACAAACAGTAGATTGTTTTATTAGGTATGGTTTGACATTTTGCTATTCCGTCACATCTTGTAACCTAAAAAACAAATTACAACTTTGTGTAGTTTGACTCCAATGACCTGTTTAACCAGTCGATGGCATTGTTGATTTTGGTCTGACCCAGGGAACTGAAAGGATTATGTGAGACAGGAACACATAGCCGTTGTCTGTACGCTTAGATCAAATCCAGAGAGCGAGAGCAATGGCTCATTAAACATAGAGCTCAGACGTGACAAAATGGGAGGAGCAGAATATCAATGTATCCCAGAAGAACAGGGCAGAGGTCAATAATAGCAAGGCTTCAGTCTAAAACTGCACAACAGATACAAGCAGTCTACCACTTGATATGCCATTTACTTAATTCATACTAAAGCACCAAAGCTGTCCATTAGAGATGCATGTAAAGGCATGTGGGATTCTACTTGATGGGGTTCGATTCACCTTTGACTCCCCGTCCTCTCTTCTTTTAGCTCCAGACATGTATAAATATTGATAAGCCACTTAATGGATGCCACGTAAACTGCATGGGAATAAAATGGTCCGGTGAAGGCTACATCGTCACCCTTACTCAAAACATATGCAGTTCTCTTTCTTCACCCACCACAAAATGTGTCTTCTTTTATGCAAAAAAACCCCCAATTTCCATTCTTTTAGATTTTCCACCTGGGCTCATTTCTGAAACACAGCTCACACAGCCATTCATAGCTCACCAACACAGTGTTTTCTGAAAATGAATTATGTATTAGCAAGCAAACAGAATGGGCACAGGGTTATCTGCGCACAATGTCACGGCCTGAGTTTGACTGAGCAAAGTCGGGGTTGAAAGTCGGATGTGGGGCACTTTAGAAGATGTTATAGAGCTTGTTTTGGCAACTGCAGCTGTCCTGATATCCTCACCAAAATATTTATAGGTCTTCTGGCATCAGAGGGTTCCTTTTTAGATTTGTGCGTAAGAGAAGAGACTTTCCAAAGAGACGTTTCCAAAGTTTCATTAATAATAAAACACCTTTTAACTCTAAAATATTGCAAAGCTCCGGGGGACTTCCGAAATAGATGCAAAACAACAGCCCAGGCGAATAAGGTGGGAATGGTGTAAATTGCGGAGATGATTAAATATGATAGTTACTTTAAACACTTGCTTTGTGGCAATAGCCAATAGAAAAGCAAGTTTTGAAGTTGGTAGATTTACTTTGCCATTCATAATAAGTGCAACAGGCTTTAATATTTGAACTGAAACCCAGACAGAGCTGGCTAGCATGCACTATGAATACTAATTTAGAAACAGATTATTGTAACATTAAGTTGAAACCTTCAAGTTTGATAGACTGCATAAAAATCAGTTTCAAAAGCCACTGTGTCAGAATGAAGAGAGAGCACTTCAACTATATATGTTACAGTCCATGCATTATTTATAGCACCACCTGTGAGCGAAAGTCTGCAAGCCGTCAGGCCGCTTAATAGCTGATCACTGGCTTAAATTTAGGCCAAGAAATAAAACACAATTGCAACTTTGTTTCTGCACACTTGGCTGAAATTCCCTCCCATTACTAAATAGCATTAACTGCTCATAAATGGAGCGAAATAGCTTTGTGATTTGTGGCTGTTATGTGTAATTTGCTGCCTGGGCATAAAAGTTGGTGGATCAATTTTTAGCTATCCGCTCCCTCCAGAAAATGTGATTCCATTGACAAAACCTGCAAGCCAGAGCCTGGTCTTTGCTGGACTACAATGACAAGTGTTTCAAAAAACATCATAAAGTAGCTGTGCTCTATAAATAAGAGCATATTCACTCACAGTGGTAAAGGAGCTGTCCTCTGCACGAGGGGAGGGCAGCTGAAGGAGAGTGCACACGACTCAGGGAGCTGTTCACTTTATGGCGGTGCTGAATTCCAGGAAGTCAGTTTAGATGGTGTAGCATGTTAAAAGTCAGTGCTTTGGCCAAGACCTGCATTTGCTGAATCATATATACATTTTTGAAGTGATAACTGACACTGAAGTGCATAGCTGAAGCTGACTAAGTGTACCTGTCTTGCCTGCAAGAGAAAATTAGTAGATGGCAAAGCAGTACCTCTTGACAAACAGCAGAGGGCTCCCTTCTATTTGAGCTGCCTGACATTTCACTTCTATAAAAGAAGGCTTTGAAGTAACTGAAGATTTGCTGGGGAAAAGGAAAGTAATGAGACTTTCAGGATGCAACGCTTTGATTTGTTGATTTGAAAAAAACAAAACAAGATTGCTCTAAACATATAAGCATATCGTTCAATCAGATATGACTGCCTGGGAATTAGACTTGCCTCACAGGAAGACGGGTCACAATTTTAGATTATAATGTCATTACTAAAATATTGACAGGTCTGCTCATACGGGGACTGTGTTATGTCCATAAAGAGACGGTGTTGCAGTGCTCGATTTTGTGCAGTGCTTGCTTGGGTCAATACGTAGGTGGAGAGGTCTGAATAAAGATGAGTTTCAGGTTATTTACAGTTGCCGCACCAGGACTCAGACACTCTTTAGATCAATCACTCTCTGTCCTCAGAGAACGAGAGAGAAAGACCCCAATCACACAATGCCGCGGTGGCTTCGGCGTCTTGTCTGTTCTTCCCCCACTCCACGCGAGCAGGCACATATCCTCAGGTCAAGAAAATAATCTGCGCGAGCCAATGATAAGTTATGGCCTCTGACACAAGAGCAAAGACGTTTGTTTCAGTGGAAACAACAGCACTGGTTTAGTCTCCTCAAGCGCATAATCAATCTAAGCTCTGATGTTTACTCTTCCCACCATTCATTAAACCAAATTTTTCCTGTCACAAAGTTGGCTTGCATTTTTCAAGGGCACCAAGAAGTGTGTTTAAGTGCTGAGCTAGGACACAACGTGGCCCCTTTGTGACAGACTCGTCTCCCCCATGGGGTTCACCAATCGCCAGGCCAAGGGGGCCAACAGACGCAATTCACCTCCTTGGCACTGCCCTTCAGTGTGGAGTTTGTGTTGTATGATTAATGGAGCACACTGCACATGGACGTCTCCGGTCCGCTGCCTGGAGTTAGGCTCCGACTCTGTGCGGAAGAACCAACTAATCTCGCACGTCTGTTGCAGAAGCCCAGCATAATCGAGCTGGCCAGGCTCTGAAAACCCAAAAGAAACTACACTATCAAACCAGCAACAAGCAAAAGATGTCTATTTCCTTTCATGTCGGAGTTGCGGGAGGGAAAGTCACAACGTCCAATTTTCATTTCACCCGTGAGAATAATTGACTATTCCGCCTGTGAGTGTATACATCCATCAATCCTCCTGTGATCTGGGAGCTGAGGCAGGCATTTTCGCTGAGCTGTTTTCTCCAAATTTGTTCGTGAATTGTGTCTTGTCTCTCACAGTCAAACCATTTCACCCTCCCCTTCAGCAGGGTAACAGAGTACTTGGAGAAATTGGGTCACACATTCACGTATCCCGAATATGCTGCACTTTTTGAGGGATGAAGACGCAAATGCCATGATAATTTATTTTGGCTCTTCAACAAGATGAAGACGGT
The DNA here is from genome assembly GCF_936440315.1 of Barbus barbus. Taxonomy (NCBI): domain Eukaryota; kingdom Metazoa; phylum Chordata; class Actinopteri; order Cypriniformes; family Cyprinidae; genus Barbus; species Barbus barbus. Next base: position 16,002,296 of record NC_136756.1, read on the forward strand.
AAGCAATACAGTGATTCTACGGTAATGGGCCATTGCAGGAGGTGAGGTCTGATGCTGCGTTACCAAAAAGGACTCTAGGGTTGCTGAAGTGAAACTATAGTATCACTGCAGGCCTTAACCCCTCTACCTTTCATTCAGGTGATAAAGGGAGGCTGAATAATTGGTTTTCTGGCTGACTGACCCTGAAAACACAGAAAAAAGTGAGTTGAAATGAAGTGAACTGTCTGGGGGTGGATGGATTGAAATGCTGAGTTATGCATTCACCAAACTCTCGGAAGTTCTCTGCTGCCGTGAGGCTGGAAGAGAGGGTGAGAGAGTTAGTTTTGTTTGCAAGGCTACTGGAAGAAACAAGTTTAAAAGAAGAATCTGAGGAACCTCTCTGGGAAATGATTAGCAGTAGGGACTTAATTGAAGCAGGTGGGCACCAGCATGATGCCATTTACTTTGTAATATCGCTGTGATGCAGATTACAAGTAAACACAAGAGTCCACGGGTCATCACTATCACCAAAATGCACAGGTGCTCTCTGCCGTTAATGTCTCTCTGGAAACTAGTGCAACCACATGGCACCTGAGAGCCACGGTGCTGCACAAATAGCACTGATGAAAATGACGCGAAAAAACAACAACAACACTGTACTATGTTTTCTATGTATGAGAAAATATAGAAAAATTGACTTTCAAATAATCAAATCATAGTTCATAAATGTCAGATATTGACCTCCTGTGCTTGAGCTGTATGAACTGAACAGTGAACGAACACGGTGAACTGAGGGGCTATGCTAGCTGCTTAATTAATTGACCCAGTACACATCCTAAACATATGAGATCAAGCAGATAGATACACAACATAAACATAATATTATATTAATATTAAACAAACTATTGTACAAAACTTTGGGCTCAGTAAGAATTTTTAAACGTTTTTGAAACATGTATTTTATGCTCACCAAATCTGCATTCATCAATAAAATACAGTGCAAACAGTACTATTGAGAAATATTACTACAATTCATAATAACTGCTTTGTATTTTATTATATTTTAAAATTGTATTTATTACTGTTGATGGCAAAGCTGAATTTTCAGCATCCATTCCAGTCTTCAGTGTCACATGATCCTTCAGAATCATTCTCATTTACCGATGTGCTGCCTAATAAATATTTCTTATTATTATCAGTGTTGAAAAAGGTTGTACTGCTTAATATTTTTGTGGAAGACGTGATGCATTTCCAACACCTACAGATGATGCTGTCCTGGAAGCACATGATGAAAAAGAGTTACAACGTCTCATCAATTGCTTCTCACACGCTAGCAGAGATTTTGGACTGGTTATCAACCCTCTCAAAACCAGCATAATGGGACAAGATGTCAGGTATGCCCCTTGTATTTCTATTGAGGATCATACCATTGAGGTGGTGGAGAATTATATCTACCTTGGCTCCATCATCTCCAGTTATCTTTCTCTGGATGCTGAGCTGAACGCAAGGATTGGAAAGGCAATGGCAGCAATGGCCCGTCTGTCAAAGAGGGTCTGGGATCACTCCATGCTGATAACCAACACCAAAATTAAGGTGTATCAAGCATGCTTTATAGCAGCGAAACATGGACTTTACATTCCCATCAAGAACACAGACTCAATGCTTTCCGTCTTCGCAGTCTAAGAAGGATTCTGGGCAACTCCTGGCAGGACCACATCTCTAATAAAAAATATTCTGATGTATGCGGCGATACCTAGTATATTTGCCCTGCTCACTCAGAGGCATCTGCACTGACTCGGTCATGTCATCCACATGAATGCTGGCCGAATTCCCAGAGACTTGCTATTCTCTGAACTTCCCACTGGCTCCAGGCCGGCAGGAAGGCCTATACTTTGCTACAAAGATGTATGCAAACAAGACCTGAAAGCAAGCAACATCAATCCAGAGGACCTGGAAAAAGTAGCCATAGGTAGATGGAAAATAGATGGAAGCGTGCCATTCAATCAGGCATCGAGCACCAGTAGGAAGCAAAGAGAGAACGGAGACGGCAGAGAGCAGACCGGACATCTACACAGACCAGCATGATCTTTACTTGCAGTAATTGCAATAAAGCATGCTCTTCAAGAATTGGACTGTACAGTCACAGCAGGCGATGTAACTCAGCAAATGTATAGAGACCCCATGGCGCAGATTCCATTGTCTTACGAGACAAAAGGATGACAATAATAAAGGTCTTTACTGTTTATTTGTTGGTCAGTTTAATGCTTCTTGCTAAATAAAAGTATTAATTTCTTGTTAATCAAAAAAAAAAAAGCACACACATACTGACACCAAACTTTTGAAAAATAGTGTACATTTGCCCAAAAATAAATGAATGAATGCATGAACCAAGTTAAATGCTAGTCAGAAAGATATGTTCTGCATAGAACACACTAAACACAATGAATAACTAATCCATTAAAAATGTATAGTTTATTACAATGTATTCATTGTAATGTTGTTTCCTAGTACAGTTTTCACACATTTTTGTTAAATATTTGTACATACTGTAAATGTTTGAATATTTGGTTTGATTTTGCACTGTCAACTAAAAGTTATTTTCATTGGCCAAAATTTGCTGTCTCAAATTGCTGTCGCAAAATTGCCTCAATTGATCCATCAACCTGAATCTCCGTAACAACACCACAGTGCCCTGCGGTCTTCAGCTTTGGGTAATATGTAATGCAGCTTTCCAGGTGTTAAGGAGGTTGCCGACTCACTGTGTTGTTGTTGCTGCAGGCACTGGCTTTATGAGTCCTCAATGTGAGCAAAACCAAGAAAGGCATATATTTACAGCACATATAACATGTCGCTGATGGAAGATGCAAATGAATTTTGCGCCATGGGTGGGAAAACAACATATGAATGTATCCTAACATGCACCTCTACGCATAAGTACGCTCATACTTTCCGAGTTATTGAAATCACCGCTCAATGCGCTTCGTCTGTGCCGTTATCTGATATGAGAATGCTTTAGCATCTCAGCCTGACAAGGCCCTGGACCGCAAAATTGATAAACATGAAGTAAATTAATGGGGGTGAATGGGGGAAAAAAAACAGAGGCTACGCATCGGGGAGGGAGTGAAAGTCAGATAGAGTCATTTGACTCTCTTGCTCGCTATGAGAAACCTGCTGATAATCGCTGAGAGCAAATGAGCCCCAAGTCCCCGCTGTCCTCCCATGACGGAACAGTGGCAGCTATGCCGGTGCTCCACGTCTGATTATTTCTTATATCCCTGGTTCATTTCCAATTTAAGAAGCACGCTATCAAAGCGAGTCGATATTACACGCCGTACCTCCATGAAAATCACTGAAGAAGCTGACGATAACAAAAATCTTCGGTTGCTCTTTGCCTCATCCGGCAAGGAAAGGATTAATAACCACATTTATCTGTCATTACCGGCACCCTCCATTTGTTTTGGATGAGTTTGTGCAGAGAGCTGTTGGAACATGGAATGATTGAGGGATTGTAGATCAGCGGAGGTTACTGAGAAAAGGAAAGAAAAAGAGACGTTGTTTGATCAACAAGCCACATGATGTGTCATAGCAGATGATGCTAATAATGATTGAAAAGCTGCTCGCCAACCATGGCAACATACCGTAGAAAGAAACGCCACTGCCTTTACCACCCAGGAGCTGTGTGGGCTGCTCTCACTCGTCTCCCACTGCTTTGTTTCATTCCACAGTTGTTGGAGAGAAAGCAACACCCTGTGGGAAAAGTAAGCTGGCAAGCCTGTCTCTTCTTGCTTCCAAGAATGGCTCAGCATGCCAGCGTTTCTGGGCAGGGTGAGAGTAGAGGGCATCGCTCCGGGCACCATGGGGAGATGGGCATGCCAGTGGGGTGCAGCGGGCAGCAGTCACAGTTGTTGGCCCACTGCGACCTTCCGTGAGTTAGGGGGGCATCAACTCAGCGTGAGCACTCTTATTGGCAGACCACAGGCCCTGAGCGTTTTGGACATAGACAAGTTCAGCGATATCAGAAGTAGCATCTGGTCGTTCCCAACCCGGATGACGTTCTTTCTTCCGTTGAATACAATAGGAGAAATCGCCAGGAAAGAGGTTGCTCTTATCCACACAAAGAACGTGAATGCGGGACGATGTTACGGCATCAGTGACAAACTGACAAGTTTGGATCGATACGGACAGTGAGGGCCAAATTAAACCTTTTTAAAGAGCCTTTCACTTTCATTACATGAAAAAAAATATGACCAGTTTATTGGTTTCAGTACACCCTTTTGAATTTCATAAAAGAAAGTATATAGGTTGAGTAAGGACATTTTCAGACCTGTTGTTTGTTGTTAAAACTGCAATTTCTCTTAGTTCAGTTTGTGTTCATAGTTCATAGATAGACCATATAAAGCTTCCATTCAAAAGATTGGCAAGATGCTTTTTTATAAAGGAAATGAATACTTTTATTCAGCAAGGATGCATTAAACTGCTGAAAAATGGTTACACTGACGACGTACAATGTTACAAAGTTTTCTATTTCAATTTCTGTTCTTTTGGATTTCATGCTTGTCAAAAAAATCCTGAAAAAAATGGTTTACACAATATTAGGCAGCACAACTGTTTTCAACACTAATAATAATAATAATAATAATAATAATAACAACAATAAATGTCTCTTGAGAACCAAATTAGCATATGAAAATTATTTCTGAAGGATCATATGACACTAAAAACTAGAGTAATGGCTTCTGAAAATTAAGCTTAGGAATAAATGACATGCTTAAGAATATTAAAATAGAAAACAGTTTTTTTTTTTTATTATAGCAATATTTCACAATATTACCATTTTTACTGTATTCTTGATCAGCTCCGGTGCGCATAAGAGACTTCTTTCAAAAATATTACAAAAACTTAACAACCCCAATGTTTTGAACAGTAGCGTAGTGTGGGTTTGCACATCACAATATAATGAAAACCTCTTCTTTTAATAAATCTGGGAAAACATGCTTGCCAATACTAAACATATATATACATATATACAGGGCCTGAAGTTAACTTTTTTGACCACCAGCCATTGTGGCAGGTGGATTTAAAAATCCACCTGCCACAGTAACTTTTTACCAGCCAGTTTTTTTTTTGCCTCATAAAGGTGAAAAATAGAAATCACACAAACATTATTTTTTAACTTGTAAGAATACACATTTAAGTGCTGTTAAGTTATTAACGAAATCATTATAAGTAATAATAACTCTTAGACTATATATTTTTTAATCTTTTTATTCATTGATTTGCTGTGTCACAGACATAGTCATATGTCATAATCACACCGGGATAGAAAAACAGGTATACACACACACCGTGCTAACTCAACAGATATAAGTTAGACCTAAATTACCGCAGCTCGTATGTAAACAAATCACACACGGCTGTGTTGATGGCTGATTTAGTCAGTAGACAGTTCCTGGCAACTGTTAATTACAGCCTTCAGGAACCGTTAAGCAGAACTAAATTAATATTACTGGTAAAGTTACCGGGTACCGGACATTTTCTCACTGGTTCCCAACTCCCAACATACACACGCACACACATCTGTGACACACAAACGTAGTCAGAGAAGGGCCTCATCTTCTTGCCAGATCGCGTGATCGTTCCGAAACAGAAGTCGCATCTTCTCAAACTGCGCTGCTTTCATGGACGTCAGTGCCTTGACCGCAGCGGTCTCCTCCGGAAGCGCAGTCTTTGATATTTTGCAACTTATTGTGTGTAGGTGGCTTTTTGATGACTCGTGGTCCTTAATTGCTTCTAATATTAAGTTTTTAGTCCCGATTACAAAAGGATTTGACTTCGCTTTCTCTGAGCCATACATACGGCAGTCACTGCAGTACATTTCATCTGTACTGCGGTCATAAATCAGCCACTCACGAACCTTGCCGTTGTCGCCAATTGTCCACTTTGTATTAAAACATCGTCTTTTACTTTTCTTTGACTCATCCTCATCTTTTTGTTGGTTGTTCGTTTCAGCTGGCCTCTTTACCCCAGTAATGTGCCGCCACATTTTGAGCTAAAATCCAACGAAATGGCAGATTAAAAAAAAAAAAAAAACAGACGCAAAAAAACAATAACTAATGAATCACTCAATTCCGATTGGCTACCCGCCGATGTGGCAGGTGGATTGACAGTTTTACCCGCCAATTGCAAAATTCACCCGCATTTGGCGCGTGGTCGGGTGTTAATTTCAGGCCCTGCATATATATATATATAATACACAAAGTATAGCATTGATGAGCATTGATTAAAAGAAGAGGCATGTTTGCTCCACAGATCAGATATACTTATGGTTGTCAACAGTATATATCGTTTATGACTTCACCTTATTGGAAGGGATGCTGGATGGTTCTTTAGTCATATCTTTTCCAGTTTATATGTTTGTTCTGGTGCTGACCTAAATTTGACTGCAGAGTTCATACACACCTATACAAAAAAAAAAAATAATAATAATTTTTCCCCATCAATGCTCCAAGGTATGAAAACACTAAATTATGACATGAAATATCACAGTCACACCTTACAGAGATGAAGATTGAATGACCAAGACATTCTTTTTAAAGAAATTCAAAAAGAAACTGTGGAGAATCAGCCCTGGCAACAGTGGAAACAAACAATTTTGGAGAAGATTCTTGAGAATTTCTCACGCAGATGTCATACATAACCACATCAAATTTATGAAGACACAGATGAGAAGCGACAGAGAAATACACCTCTGTGCATCAAAGTCAGCCCACCGCCACATCAAGACAATAAACACTTGTCATTCCCAGAGTTCTACGGTACCGGTTTTCCTCCCTGCGGAGCAGTGCAATTACTTTTGCCCAGAAGTTGACTGTCTCCCTCTGCCCTCCTTTTAACTGGAGAAAACTTGTTATGGATGACTAAGAGTAGCAACGATATGTGCTGTGAAACCTGGACAGTTGAAGTGGACTGTGAAGCCTGAACAGAAATCAGAGAGAAAGACTGATTTAGACAGGGACCATGTTAAGTTCACACAGGCTTTTGTGCCTTATAGTCTGATGCAATACACTAAAGGAAACACAATAAGCTGTTTCGAGAAGGATGACATCCATTTTACCTTTTCACCAAGAACAAGGGCAGGCCAGAGAAAAGGCTCACTTTAGACCGCTGCAGGCCATCAAAGCAATAGCATTTTCCTGCCTAGTTTCCAGAGATGATGATTGTAAACAGCAACATTGCTTTACAGTGTACCCTCCTCAAACATTAAAAATAATGTCAAAAATCAAGGAGCAGGTGTACTGATGGAGCAGTGCTGACAAAACAGTTAATGGAAAACTTAAATGTGGAAACCATCCTATTAATAACAAAACCAGGGCTTGTGTGTATCAAAACAATTTCTTTTTTGAATATCAGTCTTTAATGAATGAATATATTACATTCGGTGAAAATCAGAACATCATAATGAAAACCACCAGTGAGAGAAAAGATACAGATAAAGGTTATTTCAAATCTCATTAGGGTTGAAATCTTTTAAAAGTGCCATTGTTATGCAAACCCTGTACATACTGACAGAAATGTAAAGAAAATCTAAATGATGTAAGAGATGATTTCAGCATAGCAACAGCATCTGCAACGAAGACAATTTTATACGCATTGATACAGACAAACAAATAAAAGCCTAAGTTGATAGTCATTTTACAATATTACATAATAAATAAGGCTAAATAAATATCTATTCAATGATAAAGAATTCGGAAGTCAGAAATGTGACGGCACATATAGTCATGTTAATGATTGAGTCACTCGAGATCCATGAGTTCCTGCTCTTGCACGGATTCTACCCATGATCCTGCATATTCAAGTCTGTTTAATTGTCTGTCCTTCAAGCGTCATGGCTCAAACGTGTGGTTTAAAGTCATGTGTCAAAGACACAAGGGAGGCTAGGAAGGAACAAGGACAATTCCTGCCTCTGGGAGCACGCATTTAACATTCACCAGTCACAAACTGGCACCCACACAGAATTTAAACAGTATTGCTGACCGCAGTTATGGAGGGCCGAATTGTCTCAAATTGGCTGACTAACAGGAGTGTGCTCTCCTGAGGTCATTCTGAAATACCGTAAGCAGGCTCCAAAATGAACTGTTTGCCTTTCACTTGATGGATGCATGAATTAAACAGATTTAAACATGGAAAAATACATAGTAAAAATGGTCAATAAGACCATGGTTTTATGGAGTATATTTATTATTTTTTTAAATAAAAACAGTTGTATATTATTTTCATATATATAAAACAATGTGCAAAGTAAAATGTATACATTAAGGGCCAGATTTACTAACAGCTTGCATCAGCGCAAACCGTCTTTTGCCGTTAAAATAGTATTGTCAGGATTTACTAAAGATGCACAGTGAATAATTAGCGCTGAAAAGCTGTGGACACCGATCTTACTGAACAGGCATTTGTAGGAGGGTCCCTTTCAAACACAAAATTTATGGGAGGAGAGTATTAAAATGAATCCTGCAATGTGATTTACAAACATTTGCGCTCGTCAAATTACTGGTATTTGCGCCATTATTTAACGCCCAAAAAAAGCACGTCTTAAACTATTTTGCGCCTGTGTCGTAAGTAGATCACCTGCACCTGATGAGCATCGGCTCTGCTTATTTGTAACTATGCTAATTTGCGCTTCGCTTGGTATATTGCGTTGGTCGATATGTAAATGAGATATTGCTTCTGTTTTCTTTAATTTGCATGTCAGTGAATCACACGCAGAAATTTCCACACCCTTTGACGCTGTTTTGGAATTGCGCTCTTGCGCTAATTTGCCCTGTTTATTAAATCTGGCCCTAAATGTTTATTAGATTAGAATAATTAGATTTATTCCAATTTTGATTTTGGAAGCCCAACCTTGACCAGTTTCCAATAATTTTATTTACTGTACATATCAAAGCCAATTTTACTCATATTTAAATGCGCTAAAGCCTTTCTCTCCTTGAGCCTGATCATGCAGAGAGCTGGAAGTAGGTCTGGGAGGGAGAAGGAGATAGAGAGAGAGGAAGTGATGGTGTTCCCAACAGATTGCTGAAATTGGAGCACTGGACCTCAGGGAGCAGACCTGCTGGATGGATGGGACTGCGTTTCTTCAGGGTTTCCTTCTCCTCCATGCGTCCTTGCTTGAGCTCCTGATCCGCAAAGCCGGGTCATCACTGTCCCAACGTTACACTAAGGTTCTCCCAACGCTGCCAAAATGAGGCCATTCATCGTTTCAACCGCCTGTCTTAAGAGTGTGCACTGTATGAGGCTATGGCAGTTTTAAACTTACTGAAGTTACTGGAATGTTTAATTAAATTTATTTGCTATCTTTTTTTTTTATAAAAATTCAAAGTCTCACCTATGTCAAATGTAATAATGTATTTCTCTGCAAAGAGGGTTCTACTTCTTTGATTAATGAAGGGCATTTCTTTCTTGAAGTTCAGCTGCCTTGAGGTCTGTCTAAGTGTTAACGACTCAAGGCTCTCACAGTCCTTCCACAAGGGCTGTCAAACCTATTTTAGCTTCGATTCAGTGCAAAAAAGCTTTTCTTTTTCTTTGCAGCAAAAGAAAAATGAAAAAAGAGAAAGGGTAGCTTGCAATTAGAAGAGGCTAATGAGTGTTAAACTCCCTAAAAGGGGTCTGATAACACGTGGGTAATTCATACCGGCAGCAAGAGTTTCAATGCCCTCTCTTCGACTGAGGATTGATTTGGCAATATATGCATGGTTCTTCAGTGTCATGTTTCCTGGTGCAAAACATTACTATTTGTGAGACCTACTATTATAAACGTCACTACTGATTGGGCTTAATCTATTAAGCAAGTCTACAGTTGTGAGTCTAGGCTAAGTCTTGGAGTTAAAAAGGTTTTGAACACTTTAATAAAGGTACTACAGGGTCCAAAATTTACTTTTTGGCACAAAAAGTTTTTGATGAATTGAGAAACCAGCCAAAAAAATGTTGGTAGTCGTCTTGATATTGTATTTTTATGATCAGTACAAAATTAGCCTTTTTTTCCCTCAGTCGCAATTTTGTTCACAATATTTTGATTACGGCTTAATGTGAGTAACATTATCAAATACATCACATATACCATTCAAATGTTTGGGGACAGTATGTTTTTTTTTAAAGAGACTTTTTTCAGCAAGGATGCATTCAGTTGATTTATTCAAATGTGACAGAACACACATTTATAGTATTGCAAAGGTTTTCTATTTCAAATAAATGTTTTTCTTCCAAATTTTCAATTCATGAAAATAATGAACAAAAACATACCATGGTTTCCACCAAAAATATTAGACAGCACAACAGTTTTCAACCTTGAAAATAAGAATAAATGTTACTAGAGCAGCAAATCAGCATATTAGAATTTTATTTTTTTTTGACAATGAAACCTGAGTAATGGCTGCTGAAAATTCAGTTTTGCCATCACAAGAATAAATTACTTTTTAAAATATATTAAAGTTATTGTAAATTATAATATTTTAAAATATTACTATGTATCATACTCTTAAATTACACAAAAAGCCTTGGCAAGCTTAAGCAAACAGAAACATTGAAAAAATATTCCTGACCCCAAACATTTGAACGGTAATTTGTCACCAAATGGAGATCTGGAGAAACAAGAATCTTTTGGTTTTAATAGACCATTCTTATGTCCGAAATTTAATTGATTGCTTACAGCAGCAACGGTCAGATTATCATTCTTACAACTGAAACAACTGAGTTCCTAATACATTTACTGGATGAATACTTAAATCAACTTGCCAAAACCAATTTTTTTTACTTGAATTTGAGTCTTGGCAAGTGTTAATGTTGGACCCTGTATTTCTTTTAATGATATAATGGAATGCAAAATGTCGACATCCTCTCCAGCATTTCAGCACAACTGTACAATGTAATAGTGTAGCGAGTGAATCTCTCACCTCAATGGACCATCAATCTAAAGTACTTATCGGAGCAGCATATACTATTTCTTCAAAAGGCTTAAGTAGTGCAGACGACGGATTGGTTTTGACACTTAATATAGATGATTACTTTAACTCCACGAAGGATAAGAAGAGTCTTGGTGTGCGGTTAAAGTTCGGTTGAGGTTTGAGAGGAAATATAGCCTTGACTGTATCGGAGTACATGTGGGTCTGAAGGTACTCGCAGTCACTGAGGAAATCGTATCCATCTGAGGCATGTGTCAGTGTTCGGTGTATGTGTGTGTTTTCAACCATCCTGCTGAGCGAGAGCCTGCAGTTCGGCTGTATGGAGCGAGTGCTGTAGGAAGACGTTCTTTCGGCTGTACATGTGTAAAGACAGAGGCCCACGGGGCGGTTGACCCAGACGGCCGGTAAAGGAGGACTGAAGCCTGGGAATAGGGCATCGCTCGCTCCGTGGCCCCCGTTCGCTGTCCGAGGACAGGCTGCGTGAGGGACTGGCCTTGCTGGGGAGGCTCACGCTGCTGCCGGCCACGGCGCGAGGAATCTGAGACGGCCCCAGGTGCTCCGTCTTGCGGGGCCCGGATACCTCAGACACGGACTGCCCACCTTCAGCTCTCCGTAGCAGCTCCCTCAAGCCTACTCCGCCATTGCTGCAAGCCCTCTCTTCACAAGGCCGATTGTGCTGGTCCGCAACGGACGTTCGTGCTGGCCTTCGCTCCCTTGTGAGGCTGCTGCTGGGAATGTTGCTGTTTTGGCCTGTGGGTCGACTTGGAAGGATTGCCTGTTGAAACAAAAGATGGGAAATTGAGGGAAAATGAAGCCACTTAATTTGCTGACATTGTGACAAAGATTCCTTGGCGGTCTAGAACCTTTTCTAAATGTTTCCAGACCAACTGGAACTTTGCCTTTTTAGGAAGAGGAGGCCAAAGACACACATTGTGGGGAGGTGGCACAAGAAAAAGTCTGTGATGAGGAGCTTGAGCCACCTGTTCATTTTGCACACAACACTGCCTCCTCCTTACATAACCGGCCCTCTATTACTCACAATGCTTAATGAGTGCAGGGGAAATATTGCACATGAAAAAGAAATTAGCTGCAAACTAAAGAGCGATTGTTTGATTCGTGCTATAACTCGACGTGTAACTCAGACTGAGCTGGCAGCCAGAAAGTAATGCTTGATGCTAATCGGCATTTCACAAAGTGAGGAAACCTAATTAAGTGTGATGTGGCTAATGTGGGAACTTCAGCTGTGACGTGAAATTGAATTTAAAATAGAGGCTGTAATTGAATTCGTACATTATGTGGTGTAAGAATCCGTAAGAATCCGTGCGAGGAGTTGAGAAAAGCACATGCCAATGCAGGTGAGAAGAGAGACATGCATCTCATGTGAGCTAAGCCTATTTTATCATTTACTGTGTGAAATGTGTTTTGTACTACCTTACACTTGCATGTAATGCCAGGATGCAACATTATTTCTTTAAAAAAAGGAGAGAAACAATCCATTCTGCAGTTCTAGTTCAAACAAAGCACAACCAAACTCAATAACTGGTTCAAACTGGTTTTTACAGCAACCATGGAATTATATAACAGGACATTTTCCTTAATGTTAACTAGTAGGTATTATTTCAGTTATAGATCATATGTGATCCTGGACCACAAAACCAGTCACAAGGGTGATTTTTGGAAATGAGATGATGGATTAGTTTTGATATGTTTACAGTAGGAAATTTACAAAATATCTTCATGGAACATGATATTTACTTAATCTCCTAATGATTTTTTGCATAAAAGAAAAATCGATAATTTTGAATTACAATTACATCCATGCTACTTATGACTGGTTTTGTTGTCCAGGGTCACATATTGTCTGTTGATCAATTTCACTTTTGAACTATTCTTTGAACTATGAACAAAATTGGGCCTTTTTATTTTTTGGCCATAATATGGATGTTTTATATTACTTTATATTTTTAAAATAATGAAATAAATAGTTCATTAACATTGTGCTTTTTTATTTTTTCCTTGGCACTGATGTTGTAATGTTTTTTTTATAACTTATCACTACTTATCATTTCAATTTATTAATATAAATAAACAAATAATTATTGCGATTACATCTTTATCTCACTACTTGCTTTTTTATTTTATTTATAGTTTAGATTTTTTCTATTATTGAACAGCACTTGAGATTTACTAATACATGACTATTTTGGAGTTCTGTTTATTCACTTATTCTAATATTCAGATCTACATATTTGCACCAAAAAAAAACAACAACAAACACACACCTTTTCACATAACCTGTCATTTTAAGCATTCATCCGCTGGGCCTCTCTTTACAGATACCATGCTAAGCGGGTGTTTGGGGACCGCAGCTCAGATTTACAATGTCTGTGTCCTCTCAAGTACACGCTCTGCGGCATTCACAGTACAAATGCAGGTGCTAGCAGACATAAATGCATCAGATGTTGACAGAGAGAGGGAGAAGTTTGGTACCTGCACTGGAAAAAAGCCAGAAATGTGCACGCACACACACACACACACACACACAACTACATAGTCATCCGGTGGAAAAACAGCAACCAAAGTAAATCAGACTGATTTAACGGTCGTAATCCATTTGGATCTTTATTAGCTTGTGAAGAAGCTGGTCCTGTGCTAATGGCACGCTTCTGTTAAAAGCCCTCCGACTGATTATATGCAGTAGGCTGGAAGTAGCAGGATTCAGCCTACTCATTTTCCACACTTCAGCACACCTACAATCACACACATACACGCTCACGCACGCGTGCGCAACAAGCAACTGTTGCAAAGAGGCACACTGTCTAAGCCGTAGGCAATGGACAGTAATCCTTGTGTATTATGTATAGTACTGGACTGATAACTGAGAGCAGCGTACAAATATCTGGTTATGTATTACATAAAAAAACCCACTCGAGCAAGCACGGCTCACTTTCATATTCTCAGAAAAAATTATATGTTTGGGGAGGGAAAACAATTCTGCGGCACTTCTCGTCAGAGTCTCAACAGCCAAGAATGTATTTCTTTGTTGTTTATTTTTTTCCTCTGGAATCATGTAAAATAAATAGACAATATGATTCTCTTGCTTCACAGTCGCAGAGGTTTTCTCAAATAAACATGACAAAAAAGGAACACAAGAGTTTCAACTTTTTGTGTGGTGACACCGTATTTAGAAGAGCACGCTCATCTATTCATCTTTCCAAATAAAACTTGTGTTAAATATACCGAAACGCACCTTTGTAATAAGACAACAACAAAGCGAGGCTAAACAATTAAGCGCATTTGGGAGCACAGCGTGCTGCTATCTTTTGTCTCTGTCTCCCAGATGCTATGCTCTATATTCAGCCAATGAGGGGCAGAGAAGCAAGTTGTCTGCCCGCACTTCCTGAAACTCCATCCGTCTGAACCTAAGTTAAGATGATGAAGAGTGGCTTTCAGAAAGTGAGAGAGAAAGAGAAAGCGAGAGAGGATGAAGTGTCACAGTCTGAGGGTGCTTAAAGACAAATGGCTGTCCTCCTCGCCAGCGGCTGATTACAAACCTCCCCTGAATACTTTTAATGGGCTCATGGGCTAGCACAACTGCCACTCTGCCTCAGCACCTCATGTCATGCTTTGACATATGAGCTCTGTACGGATGTGCAAAAAAGACATATTTTCATAATTTAAAACAAATGAATTATTAAAGTCAGTGGAGCTGTCTACATGATCTATTTGTGATTTGATGTTGTAGTAAAGAGTGTGGAAGTGAAAAGCAATAGCGTTAATATATTGGTTTCCAGGATGAGTGAATGTACAGATACGCAAGGAAGATTCTTTTTTGAAATTAGACAAACAACATCCATAAATATCCATCTGCAAGTGTACACTAACACTCAAATTTTGAGGTCGGTAACATTTAACTAAAAAAAGAAAAAAGTCTCAGGCTCACTAAGGCTGCATCTACTTTAGTAAAAACAGCATATATTGAAATGTCATTAAATTTTAATTGTGATCTATTTTAATATATCTTAAAATGTTATGTTTTTGATGAATGTGGTTATATTTGTATTGCATTTTCTTTTATTGAATTCTCAGCAGCCATTACTCCAGTATTCAGTGTCACGTGATCCTTCCAAAATAATTCTATTTTGAAACCAGGTGTGCTGTTAAATATTCCAATTTTCAGGATTCTTTGATAAATGTAAATTTCAAAAGCATTTATTTAAAACATAAATTTCCTGTAACATCATAAATGCATTTATGTTTTGAATAAATTTGAAATTTGAATGAATGTATGAATTTAAAAAAAAGAAAAAAAAAGGAAAACCATCTTATTGACCCCAAATTTTTAAAGTGTTTATGGACTAACTATTAAAAACTAATAAAACATTAAAATTCCAGTAAATATTGACTAACTGATACACACTGATACAAAAATTTGATAAATTGATATTTTCTTCTAGATTTATTAAAGATTACATTGTTTGATGTAAACCAAAATATAAATGCTATTAAATTCTTATGTTATTGAGTTTTCTTTTTTTTTTTTAGATTAAATGTAAGAGAACATTAGATAACAGCAAATGCAATGAAAATTCCAGGAAATGAGCTGTACGTATATATTTTCAGCCATTAATCAATATGGTTGTGCTAAACTGCGTATCTCTTACAAACAGACCTACAGCTTATGCATAATAGCACAAATACAGCAGATGATCTGAATTCCGACAGTAACTGCCCTGAAAGTTATTGTTCAAGTTAATAGATTTGTTACATAAGCTTTTTTGAAAGGCCTTTTGACAGCAAATTAAAGCATAAGGCGCTCCCCTCTGAGAAATTTCGAATCCTTGCTCATCCCCTTGCCAAAAAACCCCACAAACAAGAAAATCTAGATAACCTAGTTGAACTCACTAACCGACTAATTCGCTCGGCAGACGATTAGCAGAGCAATCCGTACAGCGCTGCTGCTCTGCGGGGGGATTAAGAGAAAGAAAATGTCAGCTACAGAAAGAGACCACACGTTTATGTGTGCTGAAACAGTGATCGATTGAGTAAGACTGATCGATATTTGAGGCCTGCAAAAGAGACTCCTGAAAAATATAAATACTAAATGGATGGCGGCACAAAGAAGAAGAAAAAAAAACGGAGACAGTGAAGATGTGAAGGAGAAACAAGAAGAGTTGAAAGACAACGTAAGAGCGGGTGCGTGGGGTGGGGTGCTCCTTTCAGCGGGTTCCATGTGAGCCTTGTTTTTAGATGATGAGGCATGATGGAGGCTGGATTTGATGTGTGGAGTAACTGAACACACTTCAAAGGCTTTCCCCCCTATTGAGCCCCTCCAACAGCTGTCAGCTTTAGGGAAGATAAGATTCTTTACAGTCCTTTTCTTGTTCTCTCTGACAGCACAGGACCTGGATAAACAATAATGGGAAATATATATCAAGATGCGGAAGAAAAAAAATCCAAGTGAGAGCGAAAGAGATGGAGGAAGGAGTCAAAAACAATTCATAAAATGAGTTTCTATCAGATAAGGTGGCAGATGTCTTCAAAAGCTGATGAGATTGTTGCAGCTGCCTGGGCGTCATCGTAAAGCCGCAGCTGCCTGTTTAAGGACCGTCAGCTCCATGAAGGAAGTTTGTGTGTGGCTTTCCACTACAACATGTGTCGCACAACTTAAGTGTCATGAGCTGACTTTGAATCAACATGACGAAACACACAAAGCAATGGAAGAAACCTACCAGCACTTTATGCTTCAGTTGGTTCTACTCAAGCAGCCGCTCCGCAGCAAAACATTCACAGAGATTTGCAGTCCCTGAGTGTGATGGACAAAAATAACACTCTTTGTATGGCTTTCTGAGCCGAGTAGTCCATAAGCAACCTGGCACGATGCATAATTTTCACTCCATCTGGGACGATGGTGGCGTGGAGGCTGAACATGATTCACGGTGCCAAAGGTCTGAGAGCCCTCGGGCTGTATTGTTTTCTGTATCTCTTCCACTGGCATCCATTTGCTCCGGTGTCACTCTGTGGAGAGGTGAACTGTCATCCTCTCATGGCTGCTAATGTCGAGCTGGGCTGAGGACTCAAGCTAAAATCGATGTGATGACCTGTTCTGCAGTGGCCCAGTCCCAGACTTTTATGTCAGGTGTGAAAAGTATACGAGGACACATCCTCGAGCCAAATAAGTCACCTGCGCTGACACGGCAGAGGAAGTTGTATCACACTAACAGAACTTAATCCAACATCTGGGCCTAAGTGAGAAGAATCCATAGAGAAAACTGAGAATTTCAATTAAAATGTGCAGCAAAAACAATATTTGCATGACTAAACTGCAAATTAGAGAACAGTTATGGTTCCTCTAATTTGATTGGCAGAACAGTATTTCAAAAGTGCTGATGTTTAGTTCAATAGCATTATTTCCATTCACCGAGAGTGGAAGCGGAGTGGAGTATACCAACTAATTGGGCAATTTGGTCTGAAATGCAAATGATTCAGTAATAACTTCTTGTTTACTGAACTGTATATAAGTTTCACATCCGCACACATCAAACCCAGAGTTTTGCAGCAGAACTGAATTGAGAATGCCTTAAATGATAGCACTCTCATTTTTAGTTCAAATGTCTACTATAAAAAAAAAAAAAATCGTATTTTGTTTATTTCATCATAATTTTTGTGGACAGGGTGGGAAAACACTTTATTTCCTGGAATGCATTAACTGTGATGACTTTCTTTGAATTACAATGGTGCAACTGTTGAGTTCCAGTAGTAAAAAATACCTTTCATTTATTTTCCACAGGGAATTCATTTTTAAATTATTACTTATAACAACAGGTTCTTAATCCATTGGTATATGCTTTTCAACTTATTTCTTAAATAATTGTGTTAAACAGCATTTTTCTGCAAATAAATCTGACCAATCAGAGAATCAGCATGTTTAAATCAATATTTTTATATTAATCCATTCATTTAATTTTTATTTCACACTGCTTCATCAGATTTTCCTCATGAAGCTATTACTTGCACCTTTGAGTTTTTGACAGATTTTCAATTTTCAATTTTTTTCAAATCAAAGTTTGCAGTGTTGCGATTCACCTCATTGCTGGTTGTTTTAGCTCATGGCTTATAATTTTTTAACCCCTATGGGAAAAATAAATGGAAATGTCTGGCCACTGATGCACTATTCAGTCTATCCCTTTTAATGTCATTCCAATTCAACTTCCCATCAAGCCAGTTCAGTTCAAATTCACACTCAAATTCCAAGCCAATCCTCTGATTCAGATTTTTGCAAATAACATTCATATTAAGTATTGAATATCAAAGTGTATTGAGGTACTGGTGTGATGCTGCCTAATTGAAAGTTTCACAACATCATCAGACTTTACTCTTCAAATCTTCTTCCTCAAAGTGGAAGTTTTTCAAGTTTGCCAAAGCAGGCAACTGTAATTATTTTTTAATGAGGCAATTGAAGTCTGAATATTTCATGAAGAAAGATAAATGTTCTCAATACCATCTCTATTTACCAATGTTTTTTGGATGAGTGCTGTGTTTGGATACAGGATTGAATAAAAGCCTCTTGATGGCGAGCATTATTGGAGTGTGGGCTTGTGCTTTTCTCCCCTAAAACACCTGAGAAAACTGTTGTCTGACCCACTACATTTCTCTGAGGCCCTTATCTCTTATCAGTAGTACACGGACTGCTGGAGGGCTTGCCTACTTCACAGCACCTCATTTCTCACACCAGTACATCCTACATCCGCGTCAGATACACACTCATTTGCTCTCTCTCTCTTTTTACGGGCCTTGGGGCCATCACAAAGCCTACACTGACTGAACGAAAATGCATCTTTAAAATCCACCCTAAACTCAGACTCTTTGGGATTGTTTACTCTTCCTGTGGCAGTTCTGAAGGAAGTTCTCCTTCCTGTTCAGCTGCAATGGGGGAACATTTTTAAAAGTTTCCAGATTTCATTTTTGCCGTTTTAGCTGTCATTATGGTATTCAATGAGCTCAAACAACTTTCAGCCAAATTAGTTTAAGAACATTTTATTATTGTCATTAAAAAAAATACCAAAGAGCTGGTATAAAGTTTCCATTGAGCAATATAACATGCAATAGTGCAATATCGACAAAATCTGGAAAAAAAATAAATAAAATTCACTGCCAATAACAACAACAACAACATTCCAAATCATCAAGCTTTTGCATGGTGTCAAAAGCTCTATAATCAGCTCAGTATAGGAAAGCAGAGAAAAGAACACTGTCCATCGCAGCTCTCCTGAGCAAAGTTGTCAAATGTCACTAGCCGTCAGATGACTGTGAGTGAAGGGAAGGCTGGCCCTGTGAACGCCTGTCTAATATCTAACTCACCTTGAGGGCTCTACAGTCAGGGCCCCTGTCGCCGGCTACTCACACACACGTCAGTTCGTCTTAACACACAGCCCTTATTATTTACCACATTTGTATGTACTGCCAGACTATTGAGAGGTGCCGGAGAGTGAAAAAGCAAAATTTGTGAAAAATTGCAAAATGTTTTTAAATATAGACCTCTTACTGAAAAAATATATTAACATTTAATTTAAAACTTCACTGATGATGTGGGTTAGAAAAGGCCAAAAGTTTTAATACAAAGCATGAAATAGAAAATGGTAGAAAATATGGTCACACTTTCTTTTAAGGTCCAATTCTTGCTATTAACAAACCCTTAACTATGACTTTTGACTCAGTAAATTGCTTATTTGCTGTTTATTAAAGGGGTCAGATGATGCTTTTTTAAAGATTATTATTTTGTGTATTTGGTGTAACAGGTGTTGACATGCTTTAATGTTCAAAAAACACATTATTTTTCAAATACTGTACATTATTGTAGGTACTCTATGCCCCACCTCTCTCAAACGCTTCGTTTTCTACAAAGTCCCTCCTGACAAGCGCAGTCTGCTCTGATTGGCCAACTGGCACAGTGCATTGTGATTGGCTGAATACCACAAGCCGCGTCGGAAATGTAACGCCCCTTTCCATAATTGCCACCTTCAGCTTTCAAAATTAAAGGCAGTTAATAATGTCCTTAGTTTTACCATCAGAGATAGAGAGATATATATACACACACATATACAGTTGGGCAAAAAAGTATTTAGTCAGCCACCAACTGTGCAAGTTCTCCCACTTAAAAAGATGAGAGAGGCCTGTAATTTTCATCATAGGTACACTTCAACTATGAGAGACAGAATGGGGGGAAAGAATTCAGGAAATCACATTGTCTGATTTTTTTAAGAATTTATTTTCAAATTATGGTGGAAAATAAAGTATTTGGTCAATAACAAAAGTTCATCTCAATACTTTGTTATATACCCTTTGTTGGCAATGACAGAGGTCAAACGTTTTCTGTAAGTCTTCACAAGGTTTTCACACACTGTTGCTGGTATTTTGGCCCATTCCTCCATGCAGATCTCCTCTAGAGCAGTGATGTTTTGGGGCTGTCGCTGGGCAACACGGACTTTCAACTCCCTCCAAAGATTTTCTATGGGGTTGAGATCTGGAGACTGACTAGGCCACTCCAGGACCTTGAAATGCTTCTTACGAAGCCACTCCTTCGTTGCCCGAGCGGTGCGTTTGGGATCATTGTCATGCTGAAAGACCCAGCCACGTTTCATCTTCAATGCCCTTGCTGATGGAAGGAGGTTTTCACTCAAAATCTCACGATACATGGCCCCATTCATTCTTTCCTATACACGGATCAGTCGTCCTGGTCCCTTTGCAGGAAAACAGCCCCAAAGCATGATGTTTCCACCCCCATGCTTCACAGTAGGTATGGTGTTCTTTGGATGCAACTCAGCATTCTTTCTCCTCCAAACACGACGAGTTGAGTTTTTACCAAAAAGTTCTATTTTGGTTTCATCTGACATTCTCCCAATCCTCTTCTGGATCATCCAAATGCTCTCTAGCAAACTTCAGACGGGCCCGGACATGTACTGGCTTAAGCAGGGGGACACGTCTGGCACTGCAGGATTTGAGTCCCTGGCGGCGTAGTGTGTTACTGATGGTAGCCTTTGCTACTTTGGTCCCAGCTCTCTGCAGGTCATTCACTAGGTCCCCCCGTGTGGTTCTGGGATTTTTGCTCACCGTTCTTGTGATCATTTTGACCCCACGGGGTGAGATCTTGCGTGCAGCCCCAGATCGAAGGAGATTATCAGTGGTCTTGTATGTCTTCCATTTTCTAATAATTGCTCCCACAGCTGATTTCTTCACACCAAGCTGCTTGCCTATTGCAGATTCAGTCTTCCCAGCCTGGTGCAGGTCTACAATTTTGTTTCTGGTGTCCTTCGACAGCTCTTTGGTCTTGGCCATAGTGGAGTTTGGAGTGTGACTGTTTGAGGTTGTGGACAGGTCTCTTTTATACTGATAACGAGTTCAAACAGGTGCCATTAATACAGGTAACGAGTGGAGGACAGAGGAGCCTCTTAAAGAAGTTACAGGTCTGTGAGAGCCAGAAATCTTGCTTGTTTGTAGGTGACCAAATACTTATTTTACCAAGGATTTTACCAGTTAATTCATTAAAAATCCTACAATGTGATTTCCTGGATTCTTTCCCCCCATTCTGTCTCTCATAGTTGAAGTGTAAATTGCAGGCCTCTCTCATCTTTTAAGTGGGAGAACTTGCCCAATTGGTGGCTGACTAAATACTTTTTTCCCCAATAATATATATCTGTGAATGCAAGTGAGATATAATGCAGTTACAGTTGGGTCGGATTGTTTTCTCACCACAAACGAACTGCTCCAGGGTTCGTTTGAAAGCGTGCCGAGACCACTTCTTCAAGGAGGTCTCGGTACGCTTGTTTGGTCCGCTTTTGGTGCGCACCCGAGTGCGATTGCTGCTTTCTCACCTGCCCAAACGAACCGCACCAAGAGGGAAAACGAACTCTAGTGCGATTCAACCGAACTAAATGAGGCAGGTGTGAAGGCACCCCAAGGGTGCTTTCAGACCTGTAGATCGTTTGCTTTGTTCCGAAACAGGGATTAA
The DNA here is from genome assembly GCF_936440315.1 of Barbus barbus. Taxonomy (NCBI): domain Eukaryota; kingdom Metazoa; phylum Chordata; class Actinopteri; order Cypriniformes; family Cyprinidae; genus Barbus; species Barbus barbus. The sequence goes on from NC_136756.1 coordinate 16,024,244, forward strand.
TTTGTTACATTGTTGCATTTTCTTCTTGGTTCGGTTCGCTTTCACACGGCAACAATGCAAAGCGTACCAAACTGTGTTTATGCAAGACACATGTGACTAAAGCTGTCCTCTTATTGGTTAGAGTTCACTTGTTTAAGTTCTTCTGCGTCATTCATCAAGATGGATTGACATGTTTGTTCCGCGGGCTTATTGCGGCTTTATAGCTGTCCTGGCAAACACAAAACGAATGTAGCTGTCATTCCTCTCTAATATATCTATATATAATTATATTTTCACTATATATATATATATATATATATATATATATATATATATATATATATATATATATATATATATATATATATATATATATATATATAGACACATTTGAACAGTCAATGGCAAATACTCAAACTAATAACAAAACACGCTGATTCAGAAGCGCCAGATTGTCATCCCAAAGTCAGAATTACCTATACCATGAAACTGTCGTCCATAAAAAGCGTTGTTGTTCTGTTGTAAGTAATCTTAATGACTCCTAAATGCATAAAATAAAACTTTTTTTTTAAATGTACTGTTATTGTAATTTACGTATTTTAATTAATACTGCTCTGTAAAATATATAAAAACTAATTAACGCATTTTAAAATGTGAAACATCTGAAACTGTAGTAATTTATTATATTGAATCATTCTAAATTTACAAAAAAAATAAATCTAAATGAATCGCTGTCAACAGAAACATTCATACCAAGTGGTTTTTGTTTTGTTTTGTTTTTTTAAATGTGAAAGTGTGTGGGTGGTTTGTCCCATTAAAGACACTCCATGTTAAAAACAAAGACAATTTATTCTTATCAGATTTTCCTGTTCTGCATATAAATTATCTGTATTTGTCAGCAAAACATTGCAACTATGCACCGAGGCATTTGTGAATGTGAAGATTGCAAAGGACTTGTTCATTAATATTTATGCTTTAGCTATTTTCATTAACGTTGCAGTAAATTGTTGTATGAGATTCAGAGGGCTTTATCTAAGAGCTGATATATTCACAGCACGCGGCAGAAGAACCCCAACGCTTATCTAGTGTGGTCCCATCGCATTAAGCTAGAGAGCAGGAAAGACCCTGGCCTATACAGAAGTGGTCCTTGTGGTGTATGAGTGTGTCACGCCTCATCCCGAGCCTCTGATAGATCCAGGAGAGGCAACTCGCACTGCACCTGCCCTACTTTGGTGTGACTAATGAACCTGAGGTGTCCTGAATCTGTCCACTGGCTGGAGGGGGAGGGGAGGAGAGGTGCAGAGCTGGTCTCTCAGCTGGCCACAGCCGCTCACTATAGAGTAGTGATGGATATGCAGTCTCATCTCTGGGCACAGAGCCAGGCCGAGCCTGGACACATGTGAACACACACACACACACACTCATGGTCAGGTAACAGTCAGCAGGATGCTGCATCAATTAGCAGCGCTGAGTGGGGGATGACCACAGATCTAACTATAGGAAGGCAGCACACGGGCGCCCTTCTTGTCATGAGAGTAGTGTTCTTGGAAGCGTGCCGGCAGCTTTATTTCCCATGATGGGGATATGCAAAGTTGATCAAATCATGTTGTATCAAAGCGGGACGTTCTTTTCAAATTTCAAATGATTGCCTTCATTTTGCTCATTCCCTCAGAGACCCTCGGCTGGTTCTCAAGGACAGATTATGGACTGGTCTGATGGGGCCTCTGACTGCCAGCGGGCTTCAAGCTGAGATAAATGCAGAAACAAGCCACTACAGATGTAAAATTGAGACAGATAGACGAACGGCGCTCAAACGTGTCCCGGTGACTGTTGGCAGAATGTGAAATAAATGAAGGAATGAGAAATGTTCCTGACTCCACTGCACCATTAACACCTTCTGAACACCTTGTTTAAGCTTTAATGTCTTATATTGGTCACAGTACACTAAAGTAATTTAAACTGTATTTTGTTTATTTGTAATATTATGCAACTACATCTTTATTTTTCATATCTGCTATGTAATTGCTCATTATTTGGTCATTACAGAGGTCTTCAGACTTAAGTGATGTCAAATGTGATTACAAATGCAAAAAAATAAATGCATTGTTAAAAAACAATAACATATTATTAAAATATATTTTTAAAAATACTATTGGCCATTGTTTAGAATAGGGAGGTACAAATGTAATGCTGAATTGGTTGTAAGGGAAATTTATGCTAACCAACTTCCTTTTGTACATATTTGTACAGTTATGATAACAGAAACTTCCTACATATTTTTAGTGTGAGCAAAAAAAGAAAAACAAAGTTAAAGATTTTACTGATAGCATTATTTTCAAACATTCTACAGATTATATTTATTTTTTGGCTACGAAAATGGTCTGATATTGTGAAAGCCCTAGTAAAAAAAGAATGACTTATTTGTATTTATTGATTTTTTTAAATGTATTATATATATATATATATATATATATATATATATATATATATATATATATATTTTTTTTTTTTTTTTTTTTTTTTTTTTTTTTTTCTTTATATATACATTTTATATATCTCATTCTAAACAATGGCCAATAGTATTTTTTATATATATATATATATATATATATATATATATATATATATATATATAAATATAAAATACTATTGGCCATTGTTTAGAATAATGAGATCCAAATGTAATGCTGAATCTTAAGAGAAATGTATGCCAATCAACTTATTTTAGTACATCTTTGTACAGTTTTGATTACAAAAACACTCTCTCTGCCTTCCTATATTCATATTTTTTGTGTAAATAAAAGAAGAAAGCAAAATAAACAAAGTTAAAGTTCCTCTTCAGGAACTCGAGCTGCGTCCGATGCTTTGAGGAACGCTTTCAGCGTAAACGGCTCTGAATACAAGTGAAATCTGACGAGACATCACGGGCATTGAGGTGACGCAATGACCAGCTGGTACAAAAGCACGTGCAGTGAAACCGGTGTCAGCTTTCTGTCAATAAGCTAGCACTCTGTGTCTCTGTGAGTCATATTTGGTGTTGTCCGTCTAATCATGTCTAAAAGCCAGTATAAGGCTAAGCACGAGGGCGAGAGCAAACAGTACAAGCAGTGTGTCCCATCCCTGCAAACGTTTTGTGTGTGCAGGTGATAAACATAGCTTGTGTGTGGTTTGTTTGAAAGTGAGGAATGCTGCTGACTGCCTACATTGCGAGAGCCTCCCTCTGCGTACGCGTCGCTCCCGAAAGTCCTTCTTCTCAGACGAGGGTGCTTTCGTCAGCGTTCCTCGCTGAGTTAGATAAGGGCGAGGGATTTAATCCAGAGAATATTACCGAACTCTGCAAAACCGCTGATTTGTCGCTCCGCGCCACCAAGGAGACCGCCCGTGCCATCGGGCGGTTTATGGCAGCTCTGGTGGTGGCGGAGAGGCATCTCTGGTTGACCCAGTCAGACATCAAGGACCGCGACAGGGTCTTCCTCCTGGACGCCCCGCTGTTGCCTTCTAGCCTTTTCGGTGACGCTGTTGACTCTGTCATCGACAGGCACCAAGAGGCCAGGAGGCAGGCGGCGTTCCAGCAGTTTCTACCTCGGCGCTCTCTAGCTCAGGGGGCTGCTGGGCGGGAGCAGGCCCTGTCGGGTACTAACTCCTCATTTAGGGAGGCTCAGAAAGAGAGCGTCACCGCCCGAAAACCCCCACGTAAGAATCGGGGCTGGGGCGGTAAGAAGGGCTCTAGGTCGAGGACCTCGCAGCCTAAGCCAGATCTGCGGACAGTTCTTCAGGCGAAGAGGTCTTCAGCCAAGAAGCTCTGAGGCTGGTGGCCCAGGGCTTATGAGAGTAGCCCCCGCTGGGGAAGAGCGGCGATCACCGCAGCACATGGTGCCCGTTTCGCCCCAGTGCCCTCAGGAGGTCGATCTGCTGACTCTGCCACGTACGGTGTTCCAGGGATCTCCAGCGAGCATATGTCTCAGTTTCTTCCGCCCGGAAGCGTAGCTGAGACGCTCGCCACCCCTTCAGGGGTCGTTCCCTGCCGGTGTCCCATTCCAGGGCGCCGAACTAACTGCCCGGTTGGTACAGTGCTGGAGTTCCTGCAGGCTCGACTCTCTACAGGGCTAGCCCACTCCACCTGGAAGGTTTATGTGGCGGCGATTTCGGCCTACCACGCCTCTCTTGGTGGACAGTCGGTGGGTAGACACCCCCTAGTTACACGTTTCCTCTGTGGTGCACTGAGGCTAAGGCCCCCAGTACGGTACCGGATTCCTCCTTGGGACCTGGCTGTGGTATTGAATACTCTCTGTATGCCTCCCTTCGAGCCTATTGAGGACATCTCTGATCGCCATCTCACCCTGAAGACTGTGTTTCTTCTGGCGATTTCTTCTCTGAAGAGAATTGGGGATCTGCAGGCCCTGTCAGTGGCCCCTACTCAGTTGGACTTTGCACCCGGCATGGCCAAAGCCTTTTTGTACCCTCGTGCAGGGTACATCCCCAAAGCTCCTTCCGTCATGCCACAGCCTGTCGTACTGCAGGCCTTCAGTCCTCCTCCCTTTCGGGAGCCTGACCAGCAAAGGCTTAACTGTATGTGTCCAGTGCGAGCATGGTTCCCATAAGAGAGGCTTCCAAGCAGACCCTCAGTCGGTGGATTATGGATGCCATCAACATTGCCTCTGACCTCCCCTCGCCGATGGGAGTCAGGGCTCATTCCACTAGGAGTGTGGCGGCCTCCAAGGCCATCCTCGCAGGTGTCCCAATACAGGACATCTGCAAAGCTGCAGGATGGTCTACGCCCCTGGTTTCTGTCAGGTTCTACGGCTTGGACATGCAGGCCACTCCAGGCTCTTTCGTCCACTCGCCCTAGATGTGCTCTGCAGGGATACACACTGGGCAGGGACTTGGAAGTCTGGCAGCGTGGATATCTCGATCCCCAAAGCGTCTTCGGAGGCAGCTCGAGTTCCTGAAGAGGAGCGTCTTAGGTTACGTATGTAACCCCAGTTCCTCGAGGGAACGAGATGCTGTATCTCGATGCCACACTTCTGGCATCCCTGCCAGCGCTTGCTTCATTCCAGAGGCTGACGCTGGTTTCACCGCACGTGCTTTTGTACCAGCTGGTCATTACGTCACCTCGCCTGTGACGTCTCGCCCATCCATTGGACAGATTTCACTTGTATTCAGAGCTGGTTACGCTGAAGGCGTTCCCCAAAGCGTCTTCAGACGCAGCGTCTCGTTCCCTCGAGGACCTGGGGCTACATATGCAACCTAAGACGATTTCACTGATAGCATTTTTTTTTTATTCTACAGATTAATGCATTTTTTTAGTGTAGAATAATGAAAATCTGATATTGTGACAGCCCTAATATAAAACAAAAACAATTGTGATTTTATTTTTCATATTTGAGAAAAAATACTTATGTGGTCATTAAAGAAGGCTGTGATTAAAAAATGCATAAACCTAAAAATGCAACAATTTGTTTTAACAAACAAACAAACATCAAAATATTTATTTAAAATATTCATGGCCATTGTTTAGCAGTTAGGTCCAAATTGAACCAAGTGAAAGCGAATGTTTGAGAATAAAAAGTGACAAAATCAACATAACTGACTGTTCTGAATAGTTCAGGCAGAAATATTCTTACAAAAAAAGTAGCAATTTAAAACCAATTTAAAGCAAGGCCTACAGTGAAGCTTGTGCTCCAGACCCTTACAGGACATTGTGTAATCCGCCCTTGCCCGTTCTACAGAGTAAATGTTCTGTCATTTTCAACAGTGCGCAGCAGAGGCATTCTGGGGTAAATAAGTTCCTCAGCAGCTCTCAGCAGCTTTGCCCACTTCGACAAACACAGTGTTCTGCGGTGATATATTGTGCAAATGATGTGCTCGAGGACAATGAATAAAATACTGACGCAATTAAACTTCACACATTCATTTACCTTCTTCGTGCGTCTATAATGTGAACTTAATAAGCAACTGCTTATTAAGTGAAGAAAAGTGCAATTTCAGCAAGTGAAGAAATAAATCCAAATCTCCATGTTATTTTTATTTTTTTTGACTTGAAACATAATTAGAGGAAGAGTGTATCTAATACAGTCCAGATGAAAATATGCCCTGAGCAGTTGGAAAACGATGCTGGAAGGAAATGCACAAACATTTAAGTTTCAATGAGCGTTGAGACCTTCTTCTTGTATGCAGTAATTAAAGACAGTGTAGAATGGTGCAGATATAAACCATTCATCATCGTGTATCCCCTAACATAATCTCTCACGAACATACACGCCATTAAATGATGATCAGGAATCTGATTTTCCATCTTCCATACTACTTGTGTATTCTGTGATGCTTCTTAATCTGTTCTTTTCGCATATCTAACATAACTACCATGTTATCTCCAGCATAAACGTATTTGCATTATTTAGATATAGACCCACAATACTTTAATGGCTTTTAAGTACATTAGATTTGTGTTCTATGGGATATATAATGGCTCTGTTTCAAATCCTAGTAAGTAATCTCACTGCCTATATTGAGATTATCATAACTGAAATGGAACCTCAAAAGTGACTGATATGAAACAAACTATATAGCATGTACCTCTGACTCTCTATTGATTTCAATACAGGTGATGTGAGATTAACTAAGATACATTAATATACCTTCAGTGGTAGTCAGTAGTACTAGATTTTTTTAAATAAATGTAAACTTGTATATTTAGCATGAATAGATTATATTGATCAAAATTCACAGTATCACAGTATATGTCTTGTACACATTTATTCCATGGTCTGTCTGAATACTGGATTCTGATTGGCTGGCAGGCATGCATTAAAACCGTTCAATGAACAGGTAGTTCCAAGTCAGTTTAATCACCGTTCCATATTAATGCGCTGCTTTAGCACACAAACACACACACACACACACAGAGATAGGGGGAGAGAGAGAGGTCAAAGATCGCGCTGTTGTAAACTTGTTGTCAACGCTTCCCCGCGATTTTAATTAATAAAATAAGATCTATACAAGATCGCTACATAATTTTCCTCAACAACGAGGTGGTAAAATCATTAAATCACTTTTGAAGTAATTAATCACTTTTAAATTAGTTAATTGTTTGTAGAGACGCGCAGACGCAGGTAACATACACACAACTGTCATCTCTCTCTCTCTCGATTGATTGATAACTAATTGAAATAAATGCTATAATTCATTCAAATAAATGTGATCTTACCGCACTATTTCATCTCTGTGTCTGATTTGAAGTGGGCAGAATGCTAGAGCTAACGAACCGTAACTGACTGTCATTTTTACCCTTACGGACAAATATTGTGCTGCAAAGAGCAATACTAGTTTTAACTTGTCTATAACTTGGCAAATGACCATGGAATAAGCGGGATAATCAACAGCTTGCCGTGCATTAAAGGATTTTAAATGCTTTTGGCTCCTCCGCTTCGTGTCAGGTGGTTCATGGCCTCCACGTCGTGATATATACACGTATATATGTATGTGTGTGTGTGTATATGTGTGTGTGTGTGTATGCATGTATGTATGTGTGTGTGTGTAATATACATATATATATTATCCCAAACCTTTGAGCGGGTGTGTGTGTGTGTGTGTGTTTGTGTGTGTGTGTGTGTGTGTGTGTGTGTGTATATGTGTATATGTGTGTGTGTATATATATATATATATATATATATATATATATATATTTAAATTTTTTAATTTATTTGCAGCACTGAATTTTCAGCATCATTACTCCAGTGTCACATGATCCTTCAGAAATCATTCTAATATGCTGATTTATTATGAGTGTTGAAACTGTTGGGCTGCTTAATATTGTTTTTTGGAACCGGTGATAGTTTTTTCTTTGATTCTTTGATGAATACAAAGTTAAAAAGAACAGCATTTGTTTAAAACAAAAAACTTTAGTAAAAGTATTTACTATCACATCTATTCATATCCCTCCTGAATAAAAGTATTAAATTACTGACCCGAAACTTTTGAATAGCATTGTGTATTGTAACACAAAATGTATTTATATATATTTATATATATATATATATAATTTATATGTATATGTATAAATATATATATACATATATGTATAAATATATATATATATTTATAGATATATAAATATACAGGCAGCATTTTAAAGCATCATGTATATGTATATGCATTTATGTATGTGTGTGTGTACATATACATTCAGATGGTTGTTCTACACAAAGTGTGTCTTAGTTAATTATTGTCTTTTATTTTTAAACAGCAGTTGTTCAGAATATTCAATGTGTGCGTATATGTGTGTATAATATATATATATATATATATATATATATATATATATACACACACACACACACACACATACATATATATACATATGTATATACATATGTATATAGATACACACACACCATATATATAAAATATATATTTATTATGCATGTATGTGTATGTGTATATGTGTGTGTGTATATAATATATATGTACACACACACATACATAAATGCATATACATATACATGATGCTTTAAAATGCTGCCTGTGCTGGAAAATCATTCGATTTAGAATACGTATATACTGCCAGTAAATATCTATTTTTAGCGACAAACAGATTTAGACAGGATTGGGCTAAACCCAAGTAAATAAAAAAAATTCTTACCTAACTTAAAACTATAACTTTTGGCAAAACTGCTTTTTAATTCAATTTTCATGTTCACAGTAAAGAAAAAATATGCAGTTTCAAAAGATATAAATTGACTAAGAAAATGAAATTGTTAACATTGAATGTTCTGAACAACTGCTGTTTAAAAATAAAAGACAATAATTAACTAAGACACACTTTGTGTAGAACAACCATCTGAATTGTTTTAAAAGTTAAATACCTTTATAGTTGAGTTCTCTGCACATTCTCTACAATATAATCTAAGGCAACTCAAAGGTAACTAGGCCAAGCACAAAGCAAAAGCAGAAAACGCTCAAGGTGTTATCCACAGCTGCAAATCTTTTTCTCCAGCCCAAAGTTTTCAGAGCGCCTACAGATAAAGCCTACTGCAATGGCCTAGACAGGCCAGTAAAAGCAGAGTTATCACAGAGACACACAATTCGGCCACAATTATAGTCCGCTTCAAGCCCTGGACTGCCCCAGTCTCTCTCTCTCTCTCTCTCTCTCTCTCTCTCTCATGCATATGAGATTCAGCCACAAAGCTTTTCTTTGCTCTAGTCTCACTGCAGTCTGTGGTCCAGAAAATAATAGAGTGCTAATTAATTTCTAAATCCAGCCTATTCTCAGAGATGAACAAACCTAAAATCTCGCTTTTGATGAATGTGCCGATTGCAATGGTTTTCAATTACAATCCTCAAAAAAAATCCATCATCAACGCATTGTCGTCAGTTAATCGGCACGCAAGTACTGTACGACAACTTTGTTCCACATTTCTGATTTGAACTAATGAGTTCTTGATTTCCTAAGCTATAAATAACAGTCATTAATTGAATATTTAATAGGAAACAACAAGAAATTTGAAGTTTTCCTTTTTCATTCCAACATTTCAATGTTATGGTGAAAATAACCAGAAATAGTCTACTTTAGACAACAAGTTTGTGAGGAAACAAACAAACAAACTGGTTTCTGAGAACATGCAAAAGTACACAGATATCAAGATTTGTGAAAAATATTATATTAAATAAATATAATGTTAAAATAATATTTAGAAACATTTAAAATAACAACAAAAATTATATTTGATTATTAAAAATATATATATTTGATTATTAGATTTATATATGATTTCTGAAGGATCATGTGACACTGAAGACTGGGGTAATGGCTGCTGAAAATTCAGCTTTGTATCACAGGAATAAACTACAAATATTAAAAATGTTTTATTCTAATAATATATTTCAAAATATTTTACTGTATTTTAGATCAAATACAGCCTTAGTAAACAAAAACTTTCGATTCAAGCCAAACTTTTGATATTTTACTATATCAAAGTCTAAGGTATGCAGGCAGAGGGGTTACAGATTTTGAAACAGAACATGTTACAAGACACTGCGGTCTCCCCTAAATTTTTTCAAAGCACATCTGGGCATATGAATAGACTTTAGGTTACACAAATAATCCACCATCAAGGGGCACTCTGTCTTGAACTGCAACCGATGGAGTTTCAATACACTTTGACATGTACAGTATAGGCTTTTAGGCTAAAAAATAAATAAATAAATGAACAAAAATACACACAGATGCACAGAGAGAAAACCGGCATGTCCGTATCAGCAGTGCTTCATACATGACTGCTCTCGTAAGATACTGGCAAGCATTAAGAGCAGTATGGAGCAAGCAGCAGGTTGTGTTCTATAAATGGCAAGACTAGATTATGGTTGAAGGCAGGAACCAAGCACCCGCCATAATCCTTTAAACCTGACATGTAAATGTACAGTTCCTTCCCAAGCTAATCAAAATTCATACGGGACACAGAAGTATTGCGATAGTAACAAGCAGCAGCTCTCTGCATACAATCTAACCTGCGAAGGGATCACGACGGAGCTTGGCTGCCAAGCTAGAGCAGAGCTGAGGGAAGCGGTTTGGAGATATCACAGCATGGTTAGGCTACAGATGGCTGCGTGAGGTTTTAATAGGATCCATATGGAGACAGGTATCCAGCACAGCCGTTTGTTTAAAAATCGGAGATGCACACTACAACTCTGGGCAAGAATACACTTGGGGACTAGCAAGGGAAAGAGAGAGATGGCGGGGATGGAAAAGCTTGTTTTTTTTCTTTAGGCAGTGTTAATATGGCCTAGGAAATTAGAAAGATGCAAGGGGATTAAAAATAAAAACATAGCTGTGAGATTTTGACCATAACCTCACTGATAAATAAATGAGCTACACGAGGGACCTACAAGGTGGTCTTGGCAATTTAAAAATAATGATAAAACAGTGCAGAAAATGCTGAACTCATAAAAATAAAAAAAAGCAGCATTATAAAGTTTTGCGCAAGGATTGCACAAGGACAGAGACTAATAACTCAATGTACCTGGTTTGTTCCACGTGCATGTGATTGCACAAGCAATTTCAGGGATCATCAGTGAGAAATTATCCCACTTCATAAGTCTTGTGAAGTTAAAGGCATAGTTCGGCTAAATATTACAATTCTATCACCCTTATGTTGCTCCTGTTATTTTTCCCAGGTAAATATTAGCGTAGTTTTATTTTCGGGAGATCTTTTCTATTAAGCTCACTTTTTAACCAAAAGAGATGTTAAGAGATGATAAGCTTTACATATGACAAATGTCCCTGACAAAAAGGCTCATTTCCCACTGCCCATCTCACTAGACTGTTATGGACTTAATCTAAAACAACCAACATGAAATCGATTACATCTATAGCCATCCTTTGAATGATTTATGCAGGGATTTAATTTCCTTCCCTTACACAGAAACACTTTGTACTAAAAAAAATAAATCCAGTTTTACAACAGCAACCACAGCGGCCCTTGACGCTTCAATTGAGAGTTATTAAAAGTAATTTCCCTGGTAAAAGACAATATCTACAATGGTGCGTAGAGTATAGAAACCCATCTGTCACTTGCTTAGTTTAAATTTAATGATAATATCCACTTTAATTCCTCCAACAGCAGCTGCCCAATAAACATAGAAGTGCTGGTGGAAAAGATGAATTATTTTTATTATAAATGATTTTTTCTAGTACCAATCAAGTGTTTGGACTCACCTTGCTATTCTTTATTATTACCATTTCACATATTTTAAAATAATCAAAAAAGAAAAAACACACACACAGAATATTGGCCTTTATAAGAAGTAAAATAGAAAATTCTAGTGTTTATACTCTATCATTACTGGAGTCTGTTTCATAAAACAAGTTTACCTAATAAGCCAGCCTTACTTCAGTTAGTCTGACTTATTTTGAACCAAATCAACTGACAATATGTCAGACTAACTAAAATAATCCTTGCCTATTTGGTAAACTTGTTTTATGAAACAGGCCTCTGGTGACATCATAATACTGCTATTCAGCAGTACGCATCTGACACTAATATTTCAGAATACATGATCGCACAGAAAAAGAAGCTATTATCTAAGCTGACTGACACATGATATTTGATATAATGGCATCTGATACCATTAGACTCAACAAACAGGCATTCATATTTTACTTCTGTCCAAACTCTTTTAAATATTCATTATGCAAGACTGCGAGTCACTTTTCTCCCTTTAAGTCAGCTATTATATCAATGCCACAACCATATTTGTCATGCTTTCACTTGGGTTGACAAACTCTGTCAGTCATTTTCACTGGGGCAAATCTCGGAAATGCCATGCAAAACAACTGCTCGAGATCACAGCTTATCTCTTTGCTTCTCAACCCTTTCTACCCAATACTTAATACCAAATACCAAGTTTTGGATATCATGAGCGTAACTCCATTACACGTGCCCTTGAGCTTTGACAGCGGGAGTATCGTAAGTGTCCAAAAGATCGTAAAGTATTTTAAGGAGCACTAATTTCACCAGTTTGGTATTTTACCTGTGAGAGGGTGACATGCAGTGGATCAATACAGGCAAAACCTTGGCATCTTTCCATAAAAGACTTCCTGAATTTATGGAACAGGTCCTACATACCTTCAAGCAAACTTTACAATACATCTTTCCATCCAGTGACACTTCATATCTCACCAAAACAACACTGACAGCAGATTTATGCCCTTTACTGGTACCACAAAGCACATTACGCCATTAGCTCGATTGTATAACAGGGAAAAAATTCATATTTTCTCCGACTACCATTAACAGCTAAAACCACACATTAGAGAAATGCAAAAGCAAAGCCGACAGGTCTGACTTTTTCCTGCACCTACTGTGCACCCACTACGAGATGCAGACATAGCAGGCAGAAATAAATATAGGTGTGATTTGCGGCTTATTGACATTTTTTCCTGTAACAGCATTGGAGGTTTGCTCTATAAATATGTATATGCAAGTCTTCCTCTATTTCACCCGTATCCCACACAAATCTGGGGTTTAAATGACTGTCCGACGTCTCCTTCGTTGTATATTCGCAGCCGTCGTTTTTCTATCCGTCATGTTTTACCGCAACGTTCACTGCAGGTTTGTGATTTGCATTTTTTGTGACAATCTCAACAAAAGCATCGGCGCCGTTATGGCAAAAGCAGTTCCCACAAAAACGCCACCTGATTTGGGGAGGAAAGACAGATGATTTTGCAAGCGTGGATTAAAATAAAGCAAGCAATCAACATGTCCCCAACAGAGACGATTAGGATAGAGCTGATAAGATTAGCACACAAAAATCACCGTAATTTCATATACGACTCCACGGCAATTAAGACATTTGCGTGTGATTATTTGTTGATGCAATTTAAAAGCTCCACGGTTTCCCTCAATTAGCCAAGGTGAGGACTGGTGGATGAAGCTGCCTGCCTTTGATTAGAGACAGAGCCGCTCTACACAGAAATACACCCTACCTGCATTGTGCTGCCGGCGCGGGCTGCTTCTGTTTACTGCACCCATGGGAAGAGAAAGGGGAGAGGGGAGAACAAAACAACATAGAGACAGATGAACATGATGTGTACAAATGACAGAAAGGAAATTCAGTGAAGTGAAGAGAATATCAAAAGCTTTACATGCTAACACAAAACAATGGCTTGTGGCGGTTTGTAGATACGATGCATTAGAGCTTTCGTAGGTATAAACAGAAGATGAAAACATTATTTGGATAAAAATTAGACCGTGATGGCGAGCAGCGGGAGAGGGATGAGAGCAAAAAGGCTGGAATGGATATAATTCGGTCACGCTGTCTCACAGTGCATTTCATTTAAACACTGAACAAAATGTCAGGTACAAGAGGTCAACAAAAACAAGCTTGAGCAATTTTCAACAACCATGCAGTAATTCCCGATAAGATATCTGCAACACTAAAAGGTATTGAGTTTTGGAATTGAATTATGATAATATGAATTGGCAAATATTTTAAAAGGAGGCTCCAACAGCACTAATCTGCACTAAACAAAGGCAAATGCAATTTACCAATTTTCGTAGACCTCAATTACATGCTACAGAGAGCAAATGATATTTAAATATATGAGAGAGAGCGAAGAGGCAGAGAGAAATAAAATGGATCTTTCCTACATTTGTTCATCCTGTTATCTAGATTGTTTTACAGGTTAATAAAATAGTAATGAGCAAAGCAGGAGTTTGGGAACGTGTATGAAAACGTGTTTCAGGAGTCTGACAATGAGATGGAGAGGATGGGAAATGAGGCAGGAGATGCTAGAGAGGCCGTGGGTGGGTGACTATGTCACATTGTGGCGTGGATGGAGAAAGAGAGAAACTTGAGGGAAAATATCACTGCTAAGAATAACAAGGGAACTTGAAACAACTGCAAAAATGGTAATCTGCCCCGAGCTTTAATAAAAGAAAGCAGAGGTGAGGCTGGTCCATAAATTATTTCCCGTCCTATCGCATGAAATCCAGATGAAGACGGTGTGAACCCTGCTACTCCAGTAAATTAATATATTCATTGATTTCTGGAGTCTGTAGGCAACGGTAAGGCCCTTATTGCAGCAATGCAGGGCAGGACTGAGTGTCCTTCCTTAAGCAATAATATATGCTGAACTCAACATGCATGCAGAAGAACTAATTGAGGGTATAACTGATTCAGGGCTACAACAATTAAAGCGATAAAGTCGGTAATAAACAATGACAATTACTGCCGGTGCAGTTCACCGTCAATTGGTTGAGTATTTGTGCTGTGTGGTGAACTACTATATAGTAGCATTTCTATTAGACATAAAAGCTAACATTGTATTATTAAATTCTTATAATACCATCACTCACAGTGCACATCCTAGCAGAAAGTAAGTGATCAAAGAAATCCAAAAATGAACTTTCTGTCATCATTTACTCACTCTTATGTAGCTCTAAACCTTTATGGCTTTTTTCTTTGGAACATAAAAGCAGATAAATGAAAGAATATCCCATTTGGTAAAGTCATTGGCAGTACACTATGACTCACTTTAATGTTTAAAAGGCCCGAGTGTGTCAGCAAAAAGTACATGCGGTTTACTGATAATTTACCAAGTGCTCCAGTCGGTTTCAATTCAATATATTTCACAGCACTAATCCTCAAAGGCCAATTTGGTGAAAAACAATCAAATATTGAAGCACTTTTATGGTAAAATCATGTCCTCCATGGCTGCCCTACGACATCCAGCACCATTAAAACAACAGAATATCCCAATGGATAGTAAATAAATTTTATTTTTGTGAAGAAAGGTAGTATGGAATGACATGAGGGTGAGTTATTGATGACAAAATGTTAATTCTGGAATGAACTATCCTTTGAAATGTCTCTGTCATCCTTAAATTGCAAGTACTCGGAGTGCAATTATCAAAACAATATTCATTCCCAGACATCAAATTTAGGTTTTTAAGCCATCATAATTGAAGCCTTAAATCAAGTCGTACAATTAAACCCACCAGTGGTTGAGGTTTGATAACTTCAGTTACCAGTAAGAGGTATTCTGCTTTCAAACTATGAATTTTCTTCTCAATGTGATCAAAATAGTTGTTAGCTGCTGCCATAAATAGATCCACAAATCAGCACACAATGGAGAGACTGCAAATCAGCCGTGTCATATTCATATTGCAAAGGCTTGGACACATAACCAGGTTCACTCATAAATATTCTGAAGGGGATTCGTGCAAAATCAAATCTGTTTCCTGGGCAGCCAGAGCTGAGGAATGTGACTTTTCTGCCTCTGACAGCCGATTCTAGTCATGGTTGGAGAGCAACTTCGATAAAAATAAATGTGTGTTTCTGATCCCCATTACCGCTGAATGTCACCGTTTATATAATTATTTATTAACTTCTTTATTGTGGTGCAACGTTCCAGCCTCACCCAGCCATCTGTCCACAGCGAGGTGTTGCGTGTGCATTTCATTATAGCGGCCCTGAAGGGGGCCGAATAGGCTGGACCTGTGTTCACGTTCTGCTAATGGCGGAGAACACCCTGAGGGCAGTCTCCAGTCGGCACTGTCCACAGGGACTCAGACCTTCTGTCAGGGCTTAGGATCAGAGTTTTTACCTTGACAAAGTTATCATGGACATGTTTATACAGGCCAGAGGAGCAAAAAACAACAACCAAAGAGCTCTGTGCTTTAAAAAAAAGCAGAAAGGACAGGAAAGGTGGCCTCTTTTCCACAGGAATCTAATGAGAACAAATCTGAGAATAAGAATGACACATGTAAAACAAGTTACGCTATTCAGACTTGTCTTGATGCTCTCTTACCTCCAGATACATCTTACATTTTTAACAGTTTGGAGCTCCAACTACTTCCTGCTGGTGAATGTTCTCACGCCACAGCAGCTCCCACACACTCGCACTCCACCTGATGCTTCTTCGACAGAAAGCCCAGACGGAGAGCCATTCTAATGACTGGCATGTGTTGCTATCTCTCTATTAACCTTAGAAGAACTCTTAATCTATATATCCCTTTTGTGTTACACCTAATCTATTCTCTTTTTGGCTGACTTTCAAGCGCACGTCTCTTGCTCCCACACTATCAATTCCCCCATCGCTCTCTTTTTCACACGATTCCTCTGTGACTGAGTTCTCTTGAGCTGAGAATCAAGAAGTGGTTCTTATTCAGTACAACTTTATATTAAATAAAATATAAGAAGTGAAACATTTTGGCATGAATAAATGACTCAAATCATTTGTTTGTTTGTTTTTTAGTTAAATCAGCTTTACAGTTACTGAATTAACATCTGACTCAACAACTGAAACAATTTATTACTACTCTTACCCCCTGGTTTCATAGACAAGGCTTAAGTCTAGTCCTAGACTAAAATGTAAGTCTGAGCGGTTTCAAATGAAAGAAACTTGCACTAACTGATCTTAAAATATATCAGTGACTTTGTTTTTTTCTCAAGATGCACACCAGTAATGTTTTTTCTAAGGCACGTTTATAAAAATTACTTAAATGTCCAAATTGTACTATGGCCTAATCCTGTTTTAGGCTAAACCCGTCTATGAAACCGGGCCTTTACGTTCAACTCTACTGAATTCAGCATCCAGGAAAATGTAAATCTCATGTTGTACTTAATGTGAAAAAGACAGATAGGAGACTCAAACATAAAAAAAAAAATAAAAAAATAAAAAAAAATTACAAATCTGTTATTTAATCACCTCTATGATGTTCCAAACCTTTTTCTGTGGAAACCAAAATTAGATAATCCTAAATCACTATTCACTGTATATTTTTTTCCATATAATAAAATTGAAAGGTGAGCAGTCATTCTGCCTAACAACTCATTTTAAGCTCCATAGAAGAGAGAAATTCATACAGGTTTAAAATATCTTGAGGGTAAATAAAATGAAAAAAAAAAATTATGGGTGTACTATTCTTTTAAATCAGTGTAATTATTGACTGGTTGTTCATATAATAACGACTCTTAAGGATACAAAGTACATTTAATTATCAAATTAGCACCAGAATTTTGTTGTAATAAATGGTACTTAAAGTAGTATTGTTTGGTTTAGTACAGTGTATAATATAATGACGTGAAAATGTGAGCACACTTTTAAGCGCTCTTAAAAGGCTAACTTGAGTACCCAGAATAGTGCTATATAAAATGTAACTAATTATTATTATTATTATTAAAAACATATTGATACATTATTTGGACAGTAATAATGACCAAAAGTCATAATTTAACAAATAACAATGGAAGTTGTTTTCAATTAAAAAAATGTCTACAGAAAATCAAGAGTCTTCAGCTGAAAAAATTTTACTCCCCTACATTTAGTAGCTATGTAGTATTAGTGATGAAAGTAGAGGGTGTACTAACTTTTTCACACAATACATGGGCTTTTTTTTTTTTTTTTTTTTTTTTTACATTTAAGCTCTACAAACCATTGGGGAAAAAATTTACATATCAGGCAGAATTTATTCAATTATATTTCCTTTCATCTACTAACATTAATGAAAAGCTTTAAAAATATATTTTTCACAGCACTGTATAATGAAATCAAACTTACAGTATAGCAGTATATTACAACTGTCATGGAATCTGAACTACAACCAGAACAATTACATTTCTTACAATTCCCATTCCTAGTCTCCTCCTCCCTGCTGAATTCCCATTTCTCTACTGTTCTCCCTGCAGGTGAGTAGAGTCTGGATACAGCCGTGAGGCAGCATCAACAGGATGTGACTAGCAACAAAGCCTCTCTGAGCCTGTGCATCCTTCTGAAGGATGAGATCTCATTAGTCTGTACGAAAACCTGTAGAGAACGAGAGGTGGGACCTCAGACCACCTGACTACATCCTGGCCTCTGTCCAGCTCACTTATCTCAATCTCACCCTGTGCATAATGCCACAGAGCGGCACTTAATTACGAGCCAAAGGGTGTTTATCACTGAAAGGAAACTACTACGCATCAGTCTAAACGCAATGCACTTCAGATGCCGGTCCGGGCAATGGCCAATGCAGGCAAAAGCATGCTGAACTCGTAAATAAAAGAAATGAACAAACAGGGGAGGGGTTCTGGCAAAAACATAAAAGACCAAACTGGTAAGGGACAGTGTTTTGCTAATTAAACACTAACGCCAGAACAAAAGCATGAAACGACTCGTTCCATGGCCTGCGGATCTCACACAGCCCGCGTTCGCTGGAGCAGCATCAGCCGTATCCCAGGAGTTCCTATTCCTGTTAACAAATAGGTCAATATTGCCTGGTAATGCAGAACAGATACTCTCTTCTCGTGCCATTTTTTTGGCTCTGTACGACAGACACAATTGTACACATCAATAGAAACAGACAAAGAGGATCAAAGCGTCAGAGGCTCACTGCTTCTCTGCAGAAAGCTTCTCCACCTGAATAAATACAGAGTTTTCATCTTCCCATTCCGGTTGCCCTGGGCACACCGAGTACTGGGTACTGTTCTTTCCACCGTCTGGGTGGATTATAATGCTGCACACACAGTCCACGTACGCTCTGCGTGCTTCCTCAACTGTTACTTTAAAGCTTTCCCATTTAATAAGTTATGGATATCAAACACGCAGACACAATAGGTTGGATTTGAAGTGCTGGCGCTGGCTGAGGATGGAGATGAGTAATCCGTGATGGACAGTTAGAGAGCTCTAACTAAAAAACACAAAGAGATAATATGCAAACAAAGTGTCGGTTGTACAGATGGTGTTTCAAAGGAATTTTCAAGTGGCATTTGTGAGCGTGGCCATCCAAAAGGGACTGTTGGTGTACTTCCAAGAGTAGAGAATCCAGCCGTGCGCAGTGATAACCTGTGTTGAATTTTTTGGAAGAAAAGGAACAAAGATAAACAGACAAGGAGATAAAACTAAGGGAGAAAGCGGCTGGTTGCAGATTCACGGAAAGGAGGACCAGTAGCTCAAACCCTGGGTGGCAGAACAGCATGCCATGCTTCGGTGGAAACACACAAACAACCACAACACAGTGAGAAAACTCACATGGTCTCTTGCAAGAGGCGCTGACTCGAGCGTGGCCCTGAAAACAAAGCATATATCTTTGAAAACATGCACAGGGACAACAGGAAACCTCTATCTGGGATCATTAATTCAACTCACCTACTAACCGTGTCTCATTAATGCACTGGCACTGAGTTTATCTACTCCTCACCAGGTCACTAAATACACTGAAGATGCTTTACAACGCTGACAAAAATCAGAGGCCGATAAGGCGGTAAAAGTTGACGGGTCAAGGTAGAACCATCATGAGGGATGACATGCACTATACGGAAGTCAAATCACCCAGGCCGTTTCCGAGAGATGAGGGTAGGCCCAGGCTGCAGGGTTCCTACGGCTCGAGTTACAGCACACTGTATGAGGCCTCAGCCATCACCGTCCCCGTTGCTGACCGCTGGCACTACTTCAGGCAGAGTTATGGATAAGAGCTGCAGGGTGGAAGTGGAAGATATTTCACGCAGCTAAGCATGGATTGAA
Source organism: Barbus barbus (assembly GCF_936440315.1). NCBI lineage: Eukaryota > Metazoa > Chordata > Actinopteri > Cypriniformes > Cyprinidae > Barbus > Barbus barbus. The sequence goes on from NC_136756.1 coordinate 16,044,225, forward strand.
AGGGCCTTCACAAAAAAGACGAAAAGAGGGAAAAATAAAAGTAACAGGCGTGAGCACTGCATCAAAACGTGAAATGAAAGAATGTTAAAAAAAAAAAAGTTTGAGCAATTAAGGGTTTCTTCATTCAGTGTCTAAAAAGGGATGTAGATTAGGGTTAATATAGTTATGAGGGTGTTATTTATCACTGATATACTATAGTTTTTGTTCATATTTTGAATTAATTTTATATTTTCATTTTAATTTTAGCTAAAGTTTAAGTCATTTTGTTGTGCTTGCCATTTTTATTAGTTTTTGCTGTTTCTTTTTTTAAATATGTCTATACAGTTTATTTAGTTTTACTTGTTTTAGCATTTTATTTCAGGCAACATTAAACTTAAATGGTTTAATTTAAGAATAACAGACCTGAGTCACAAGCTGGTGTTTTGATGCAAATCCATTTGATTTTATTCTTTTGGGTATATTTAAATTACAATGTCCATATTGTTTACATAAGAATGAAATTCTTTCACAGTTATTGCTGTAAAATGTAGTTTAAAACGTAAAATATAAAATACTAATGTAAACTATTATTATTATTATTACATACACTAATTTTTACAGTAATAAAATTATATACAATAATAATTTCAAATATTATTTTGCAAATTAACAGGTCAGGACCCAAATTATGCAGTTCAGTTGTTCTTTATTTGTTAGAATAATTCCATTTTTGTAATATTTCAATAATTTAGCATTTTTTAACGATTCATTAAACAGACTGGCTCAGAAGAGTCAGTGTTGCTCCAATTATCAGACAATTTCCTTATAATTTAATTTACACAGCAGTCAGGCGAAATTATTAATTGTATTAATTGTTTTAGAGCCTTATTTTGTTCTATAATCAATCACACTAAATTAAAATGTTAAAATTGACAGCCCTAATTTAAAAAAAAAAAAAACAAGAACTATAAATGGCAAACAAAATCTCGTTGAACACCTTGTTCACATATAAAAGAAGGGAAACAATTACCGCTCCGCAACAATTACCGCTCTCCCAATGAAGTTGGGAGTTTAGCATAACAGGTCCCCTACACAGAGTGATCAGATGGGCCACAGCATGACTCTGCATGAGACTGGGCGACCCCCCCCCCTCGTGCAAATTAATCTAAATAAATAAATAAGCACCAAAATGAATTGGAAAAAATAAAGAGGTGCCTGAAAAGATTTTTGGTGCTTGTGAAACAGGCTTGAAATGCAAAAACCTCTCAGCAGGTTTGGCTGGAGAGAAGAAAAACAGCAGTGGGAGATGTCCAGTATGTTCCATTAACAGGTGTCCTCCAGCTATACAGACCTGACCACTGATCAATCTCCCTCACTGGTATAGATCCAACTGTTTGGGCAAGCAGCAAAAACGACTTATTCTGGCTGGAAGTGGTTTCCATTTGGCTAAATATTCAAGCATTTTAATAAGAACTGTCACTTCTATAAAAAAGATTTATGACTGGAAGGGAAATAACACAAAACAGAAGCTAATCCATAAAACTTCATATCTCCGCTATGGAAGGGAGGAATGCCAGAGTAAATGAGCTCTTAAATGCTTTTTCATTTAAATGACTGAACGGCAGTGTGGAGGGCAGAGCTTAATATTAACAGGCTTAGACTGGCATAATAAAGCAAAATAAACAGACACAACGGCGCAGTCAGGCTTCGTACAAAAGGAAAAAGAACTTATACAAATATAAATATATATTTATACACACACACACACACACACACACATACACACACATACATACATACATAGTATATATGGAAAATTATACATTAATGGTGTTGGGTAGCAGTATGGAGCCTGTAAAGGGACATTATGTTGGGGAAAAAATTTGTGGTGGGTGGAAAAAATTTGGGGTAGGAGGAAATTTTTTTATTTTTTTTTAGTTCCCTCGAGACATTTTTGCACTCTCGCACAAAACCTGTTGAGTTCGGACAAGCACTTCCTGTTTATTTTACACCATGCAGTGGTTCATACAGCTCCGTACGTTCATAATGTAGCAGTTCATAGAGTTTTATTTTGAACTTGGACTCAACTATAAAGAAATACAGTCAGTGCTTATAGTTCAAGGCACGATTTTGGGACATTCTAAAATATCTTTTTTAGAGCGAATGCAAATATCTTTGCAAAAGTTTCTCGAGGGACACACAATTTTTCCGCGAGAACACAAAAAGTTAAAAAAAATTTAAAAAATGTCCCTCCCACCCCAAATTTTTTCCACCACCACGTCCCTTTAGGGGCGCCATACAGCAGAGAAGCACTGAAGAAAGTCATAAGAGTTTGGAATTAAAATAAAAGTATGGGAATAAAAAAAGACAAGTAACATTGAAAGTCTCTGAGAAAATACAAGTACATCTAGAGAAAAAGTTTTTTTTCCTTTAAAATGTTATTTAAATTAAATGTATATTTTATTTTATTTAAAATGTGCATATTTTAGTGTCACGATTTTAGAGTCATGTGTGGGCAACAGTGCTCCATTTATACATGAATGCATGGAAGATGTGCTTCACCTGAGCATTATACATCACTCATACTACACATTTCTCATTCTCTTTGGACAGGTGAGCATGTTGGCTCCTGTCCATCTAGCCATGTCTCTTTGTCCTGACAGGAGCCCCTCAGCACGAACCAGCGGAGACGGAGAAGACTGAGAAGTCGGTGGCTGTGAGAACCGTGTGGGATCGTTGTCCGGTGCTTCCGAAAGAGGCCAGTCTGACACCCCTGGTGCACTGTGACTCAGAGGGCACCAAAGCCTCTCTTCTTCTCTCTTTCAACTAATTAGCTCAGCTGGAGAGAGAAGCAGGGTGCTCCAGAAAAAAAAGAGAGAAAGAACGAGGGTAAAAAAAGGAAACAGATGACCTCCTCCAGTTGAAGCAGCCTTCGAAATAGCTGACCCACTTGTAGACACACTTTCGGATATTTGCGTGTCCTCAATGCAGTAACCCATATAGCAGTGTAGTCTACATAGGGCAGGGTGGAAATGCAGAACTCATCTCTGGCTGAGCGGAGGGGAAAGAATGATGGTGTGCATCGCGCTCAGAAAGCCTGAGGGTCTCGTGCTCGTGCATGTGCAGTTCCTCTCCACTCTCATCCATTGCCGGCACATCTGAGGTAGACAGGAAGAAGATTCTCCCACATCCTCCCACGCGACCATTTCTACGCTGGCTGTTTTTGGCACCGCAGCAAAAAAAACACGCCGGCTTACTGTGAAAATGTCGCTTATCTAATGCCACAGCTCCATAATGAGCACTCTTTCTAATATTTCGGCTTTTTTACAGCACTTTTCATCAATGCCGAGGTCTGATGGAGCGGCGACGCATTAGAGCCGCGATAGCCGTGGAATGGATTGTCAAGCAATTTGAAAAAGCCATCCGAATTCACATCACATACGCATATTAGCAGTAATACAAAGCACAAAGTCTGCAGAGATGTTAAATGCCAGAGGGAAAATGGACCATGTCTCCACGGGAGTCCAACTGAAAGCTATTTCAGAGTAAAGGGACTAAAGGCATACTGATGCGGGCACTGTGAGGGCATGGAATATATGACATCATATCGTTCATCTTAACCATCAGTGAGAGATAATATGCTCATCACAAATGCTGAAAATCCACAAACAGATTTATAACTAGAAGGACATCTCTCAAAAATGCGCAAATAGCTTTTAATCAAACTATCAAACATAATTTGGTCTTCATTTGAGTAAGTGTTGCAAACGAAAGAGAGAAGACGATTTAAAGGCTGGGTTTGTCTCTGATGCTTTAATATCTGTTGCATTAATCTCTGTTAATGAGTCATTTAAAGTTTGAAGCACTTGAACACAGTTTGCTGACTCACTGCAATATAGCATCATCATTTGTTGTGTGTGAGCCATTAAAAAGCCGTCTGTGGGAACGAGAAAGCAACTAGCTTGACTAAAATTTATAATAAAAACAAATAAAAAGGACAATGACAATTATTGAACGGGTGGGAGAAAAGGAGGGCAGTCAAACTATCGAAAGGGCAGCGGACAAGAGGGTTAGCAAAAGTGTTGTTGAAATCAGAAACCACAATTTCGCTATATAGATTCCCATTCAAACTGAAAATCAACTTTCAGTGCCCTTTACCATTAAAAATCAGTGAAATGAAAAAGACAGATGTGGGGACCTGTATTCAATTAGAAAAACCAGACACAGCTCAATGACCTCAGAACATTAGCAGCATCGTCAGGAGCCTTCGTACGGTGCTTTAATGGGTACTCACCTCTGAGAGTAAGAAATCTGTCTGAGTGCTTTTGTCAGCTTTTTGGCAAAGAGATTTCAGAGCAGCGCGGGTGGATTCCTGTTAAAAAGATGTATGTATCAGAAAAGGGTGGCATAGCATTAACACAAGTTTTATGACATAAAACAGTTTTCTGGAATACTTGATTCTGACTTGTCAATCTCAACATCTTGTGGTCATGTAATCATCATATAGCCATATAATGATGTATATTAATATATTGGCTAAACTGTATGGACAAAGTGCCACTTAAAAATAAAAACGAGGGAACAATTTTTAAACAACTTTTAAACAAGTAACATTTAAAAGCATAACAAGAGAATACACTGATAATTTATTTCTAAACACGACATAAATAAGGATTTATTATAACAAAACAAATAATTAAAAATAATAATTATTACATTCTAAAACTGTGTGTTTATCAGTCAATTTGAAAAGCAAATATTTATTTTGATTTTTGAATTAACATTGACAATTGATTTTATTTATAAAAGGCATTCCATAAAACTGTATGTGTCGATGAAATACACACACACACATACATATATAGGGTCTTGATAATGACTGTACATTCATATCGGCTATGATCAAAAAAAATGTTGAGTCTTGACTTGGAATATAAAGCAGCCTTAATACCCCTCTCGAAAGCTGCAGAACGGCAGACTAATAAAACAAGAAATATGGTGCAGCAAAATTTAGGGCAGCCATACTTCATTAATGACATTCAATAAAGACAGTAAAAATTGACAAAGACGAGCCTAGCCAGCAGGCTGCCAGTTTCACCAGTGAGTATTATTTTACGAGCTTTTGTCATGATTTATTAAGCCATTGTGGCCGCAGGTTCTTTTCCCACTAAAAATAGAGCGGAGGTCTCTGGGCGAAAGAATCTGCAAAGCGATGATGTCACTCTTCTGCTGATTCCAATGTCGTCAGCAGGATTCCACATTATGCATACGTGTTTACATGTGTTCAGTATGAATGCTTTACTGGAAATAAAACAACCACTGCAGTTCTCGGGTCGAAACCCACATCACACAGAGTTTCAGTCATTGGGCTCTTATGGAGCAGAGAAACTGCAGTGAGCACTGTGGTATTTACCAACAGACGGTTTTCTCAGAGAAAAATACTGACCTTCAGAGACGTGCTTAACACTATTGGGAGCACATTTCTGAATTCAGTTCTCGGAGAGAAGACAGATAAGGACAACATCAATTCAACCCTCTACAGACTGAGCGAAAGTCAAACTTGCAATCTTTTCATTGAACACATAGACAGCGATCAGCAAGAATGGAGAACGTTTAAACTAGTAATGCTGTGCTGCTGCTGAAGAATAAAAGTGCATTCATTCACACAATCTGATGCTGCACCAAAGTGTCCTGAAGTCATTAGTTTTCATTGAGAGTTGGCGATTTCTAGAGCTTGAATGTTGACTACAAATGTGAGTCATCGTAAGCACTGATAGGTTTTAGCAAAGACTTTGGGACATGGAATATAATGTACAGGTCATATGAAATGCGGTTATGATGCTTTGAATGGTGAGTGGTGCTTTCAAAAATGTTGAAAAAGCATGTAAATACACGAAAAAGAGCAAGCAGGACGACATTCAAAATCTCATACAGTAAAGTGCATTTTTAGGTGAATCTTATCCACTAATTCCTCTTGTCCAATCTGAAGACACTAAATGTTAAAGGGGTCAAATGATGTGATTCCTTGTTTTCCTTTTCTTTAGTGTGTTATGTAGCTGTTTGTGCATGTACAGGTCCTTCTCAAAAAATTAGCATATTGTGATAAAGTTCATTATTTTCTGTAATGTACTGATAAACAACAGACTTTCATATATTTTAGATTCATTACAACACAACTGAAGTAGTTCAAGCCTTTTATTGTTTTAATATTGATGATTTTGGCATACAACTCATGAAAACCCAAAATTCCTATCTCAAAAAATTTGCATATCATGAAAAGGTTCTCTAAACGAGCTATTAACCTAATCATCTGAATCAACTAATTAACTCTAAACACCTGCAAAAGATTCCTGAGGCTTTTAAAAACTCCCAGCCTGGTTCATTACTCAAAACCGCAATCATGGGTAAGACTGCCGACCTGACTGCTGTCCAGAAGGCCATCATTGACACCCTCAAGCAAGAGGGTAAGACACAGAAAGAAATTTCTGAACGAATAGGCTGTTCCCAGAGTGCTGTATCAAGGCACCTCAGTGGGAAGTCTGTGGGAAGGAAAAAGTGTGGCAGAAAACGCAGCACAACGAGAAGAGGTGACCGGACCCTGAGGAAGATTGTGGAGAAGGACCGTGGTCCAAAGTACTTTTTTCGGATGAAAGCAAATTTTGCATGTCATTCGGAAATCAAGGTGCCAGAGTCTGGAGGAAGACTGGGGAGAGGGAAATGCCAAAATGCCTGAAGTCCAGTGTCAAGTACCCACAGTCAGTGATGGTCTGGGGTGCCATGTCAGCTGCTGGTGTTGGTCCACTGTGTTTTATCAAGGGCAGGGTCAATGCAGCTAGCTATCAGGAGATTTCGGAGCACTTCATGCTTCCATCTGCTGAAAAGCTTTATGGAGATGAAGATTTCATTTTTCAGCACGACCTGGCACCTGCTCACAGTGCCAAAACCACTGGTAAATGGTTTACTGACCATGGTATTACTGTGCTCAATTGGCCTGCCAACTCTCCTGACCTGAACCCCATAGAGAATCTGTGGGATATTGTGAAGAGAAAGTTGAGAGACGCAAGACCCAACACTCTGGATGAGCTTAAGGCCGCTATCGAAGCATCCTGGGCCTCCATAACACCTCAGCAGTGCCACAGGCTGATTGCCTCCATGCCACGCCGCATTGAAGCAGTCATTTCTGCAAAAGGATTCCCGACCAAGTATTGAGTGCATAAATGAACATAATTATTTGAAGGTTGACTTTTTTTGTATTAAAAACACTTTTCTTTTATTGGTCGGATGAAATATGCTAATTTGAGATAGGAATTTTGGGTTTTCATGAGCTGTATGCCAAAATCATCAATATTAAAACAATAAAAGGCTTGAACTACTTCAGTTGTGTTGTAATGAATCTAAAATATATGAAAGTCTAATGTTTATCAGTACATTACAGAAAATAATGAACTTTATCACAATATGCTAATTTTTTGAGAAGGACCTGTATATGCACAGAAGGCGTGGTTTCAGTAACCGCAGTAATGTTGATGCAGCCATGTCAGGGAGACGCTGTGTTTCCGTGTGTACGCAAAAGCACTTTATTTGGCCTTCCGAAAGTAGATGCAATTAGGAATCATAGGTTAAGATTATTTACAACAGAACAGCACAACCCAAATGCTCGAATCTGTGCAACGCATTTTATGGACGACGGTTTTGTGAACCTAGGAGAGTACAAGGCTGGCTGTGCACAAATGCTATTTCTAAAAAAAAAAAAAAAAAAAAAAAAAAAAAAAAGGGGCAAAATTGTCAATTCCAACTTTGCTATGACAATCTGGCGCTTCTGAATCAGTGACTGTAAGTATATTTTGTTATTAGTTTAAGTATTTGCTATTGACTGTTCAAATATGGACTTATGCACAGTGTAAAGTGATGCGTTGCATGTGTGTGTGTGTGTGTGTGTGTGTGTGTGAAAGAGAGAGAAAGAGAGAGAGACAGGGTCACATCACAGTGGAGTCAGCTGTCTTAACCATGGCATGTGTACTGCAAATACATACGAGCATCATCACTGTGTCTGTCATGTGACTCTGTTCCCCTCTCGGGCTTGAACTGATGGTAAAACTAACGACATTATTAACTGTCTTTATATTTACAGAGCTGAATGGTAAGGTGCTTTACATTTCTGACGCGTACTTGTGGTGTTCGGCCAATAACCATGCACTTGGTCATCTGGCCAATCAGAGCAGACTGTGCTTGTCAGAAGGAGGGGCTTTGTAGAACAGAGTTTACATTTTGGGGGAATTTTAGCCACTCATTCCTTTTGTCCAATCAGAATACACTAAATGTTAAAGATTTGCAGCACCAAAGTTTCCAGAAGTCATTCATTTTCAATGTGAGTTGGCGATTTACCAAATTTGACTTTTTTGAGATGCATGACTACAAATGGGAGTCATCAAAATTGTGGCATTTGGAATACGGAATATGGTATATGACGCTTATAAACGAGTGTTATGATACATTTATGATGCTTTTGCAAACTTTTTAAAAGCATCAGTGATCATTCAATGGAAACAAATAAAAAAAGCAAGCAGGAAGATATTTAAAATGTCATACGGGAAAATAAAATTACACAATTTACATTTTTCAGTGAATCTTAACCACTCATTCCTCTCGTCCAATAAGAAGTCACTAATGCTAGACGAGATATAAAAATTAGTCATGAATTGTTTGAAATATGCGCTTTGTTTGTCCTTTTGCTTTTACAGCCTCTTTACTGCCCTCTATTGTTTTTATTCGTCCTACCCCCTCCTCCTTGCCTATCACGCCATCTCATTCCATCCCTCGTTTCAAGACCACTACTCTATAAATCTGAGATGGACCTGTCATATTTCTCCTTCACTCGTCTCTGCCGGGACTGGGAACATTATGTGTCTCACAGTGCATATAAAGCACGCGACAAACTGTTTACTGCACGTTAAGTGAGTCTATCAAATATCGTCCCAGTTCAAAGGAAACTGCCAAGCGGCATCTCCATAACTTCCTATCACGAGCCTTGGGAGAGGGAAAGGACATGAAACCAACAGGATGTTAACTCGAACTGTCAAATAAATGCATGAAATTAGGGTATCCCAATGACAATGGAGCAAAGGAACCTGTTTTTGCAATCATAAGGCTTTCTGAAGGTGGTTATGAAACTTGCGGTTATGAAATGTTACGTTGAGTTCGTCGAGTTTTCTCACCAACTCAGCCTGAAGTCGTACAATGAGCTCGTCTTTCTCCTTCAGCTGCAGGATCTGGTTCTCTTCTCTCCCAGGATCCTGCACACAAAGCACACACAAACACATTTGAAAAAAAAAAAAAGAAGAAAAAAAAAAAAAAAAAGTCAGTCTGCGTTATTCAAGCCATCGCCCCCAGTTTGAATCTGCAGCCTAGTGTGTGGGCATAAAACTGCCGCGGCTGAGAGGTGGAGGTGTGCTTTCTGTGCCGTGGTTTCATTCTCCTCCATAAACTTCACCTGAACTAGCAGGCACTTTCCCACGACCTTGTGCTGTCAGCATCCATTATGTGAGGCTGGGGGAGGGGAGGGCGGGACTGAAGCTTCAAGGGCAGCAGTGGAGGACCGTAAGGTCCAGGAGCAGAATACGGCCTCCACGAACGACCGAAAAGAACCGCCACCCCAAAAACGACATCCCTCCTTTAAAAGAAGCGCCCCGTGGAGATTAAACAGCCCTGGCATGAGGTAGCCGGACACAACATGCATGAGACGGGAGCCCTTCGTGAGAGATCAGGGAAGGGCATTATGAGCTTCAATGTCACGTACTTGGAGACATCATTGTTCAAAGCTCTCTGGCTTTGGCTTGAATGCGCTCCTTTTGTTGACATTACATAAACATCTGAAGGGAGCTGTTGTCAATCTTTGATGCTTCACTCTAAAAGGAAGCTAATTTCTGCCTGGAGACGATGATGAAATACACAGCGACTAAACTAGAATCAGACAGTACCTACACTTTATGAGCTGCTATAAACCCATCAGCAAGGCTCAAGTAGCTCTTCATCGCTACTAAACCGAACTCAAATACTAGATTTCTTTTAGCTGTATAACAATGGCCATTAATTATCATTAATATGATTACAATACCATTAAAATGGCCAATATTGCAATGAGTCACTTTTGAACTAAAAACAATCATTACTGTGGGTGACAAACACACTCACCAAGTTTGCTACCATTCAAAGGTTTCAAATCGTTATGAAAATCTTTTTGTAATTTATGCTTTTTAAGAAAGAAGATATTCCTAAAGAATTTTACAAGAATTGCACCTCTCAAATATTTTCTTAAAAACATGGCTGTACCTGCTGAAGATTCTCTAATCAATTAAATGAAAATGACTCAAAGGCTGTCTTTTTGCGCTGCCTGTAGATGATCGTAATAACTATAATAAACACATACTTTTCATTGCAACTGACTTGACAGGAATTCAGCACTTTTTTAATGTGTCAAACATTTCCAAATCAAAATTCTTCAAGTTTTGTCTTCAGCACAATCTTAAGAAAACAAGATAATATTCTTAAGAAATGTTTTGGGAACACAAATTTCCTTAACTTCATTCCTAAGTTAAAAATAGGAAGAAATAAAATTTATTCGTAAAGAGATGGTTCACCCAAAAATGACAATTCTGTCATCATTTGCCCATCCTCAAGTTGTTCCAAACCTGTAAAAGTTTTTCTTCTTCTGCTGGGCACAAAATATATTTTGAAGAAGCTAAACAGCTGACGGTAGTCCCTGAATTTCACTGTTTTTTTTCATGCCATGTAAGTCTATGGCTACTGTCAACTGCTTGATTACCAACATTCCTCAAAACATTTTTTTTTCTGTACTTAGCAGCACTTCTGTCCTTTCATTCATGTTTCATTTTTGGGTGAACGATCACTTCAGGAATGCTTCGTGAATCTAGCCTCTGGCCTTCAAATGATCTTCCTTGCTACAAAGCAGAACTTCAGTATTCTAACAGTCAGAGATTCAGGTGAGGTTTCATACCATTCTTTCTCCCAGCAGAACTTTTCTAACTGTTTACTATTATATCTTTATATCTGTTGCCCAATATACTTTTTTCTTCTTATTTGCCAGTTTCAGATTTTTTTTCTTTGAAACTCTGCCTAAAGGCCAGTAGCATCTAAGAGCCTTGTATTCGCTGTTACAACTGAAGCTGGTGTTTGGTGTGCACTGTTCAATGAAGCATCCAACTGAGCACCAGGGAGGGGTTTGTTTTCCAAACTAGAGACTCTGATGTACTTGTCCTCTTCTTGTTGTGAAGAAGGCCCATTCACTTCTATCTTTATTCTGGTTAGATACAGTCTGTTTTCTTCTGTTGAGACAGCAGTGCATGAAATCTACCGATAGTTTTGTTTAGGCATTTTAAAACCAACATCTGACTTGCAAGAGTATACTTTTGAGATAGTGTGTACTTGCAGGAAAGATACTGTGCAATTTCCACACTTCATTAGGCAGCACAAACATTTGCAACAGTGTCTCAAATACCAAAATGTGCTTTAGACTGTATTTATGATGATTAAATGCTTCATTGGCTGAACAGAAGCATTGGTTTCTTTCAGCAACACAAAAATGTCTTTAGGATGGCAAACATTTGAACCGTACTCTATGAATATACACTTCCAATTAAAAGTTTAGGGTTGATAAGCTCTTTTTATGTTTTTGAAAGTCAGTTCACCCAGCCTATGCTCACCCAGCCTAGGTTTATCAAAAATACAGCAAATACTGTGAAATATTTAAATACAGGTCTTCCATTTTTTTATATTAAAATACATTATTAAATTAATATTATTTAAATAAAACTTACTGACATCAAACGTTGTAGCGTACATAAAGTATTTAAAAATTAATTATTAATTATTCATAATTAAAAAAAGGTCATGTCCTGAGCAATGTATGCAGCAAACAGGCAGAATGTAACCTCCTACAAATCCCTGCATGTGGGGAATATTTAATTATATCTTAATTATAGAGGTTTAACAAGAGGCACTTTATTTGTGCAGTGCAATGGAGGACCTCTAGAGAGGCGTTTGGTCAGTTGCATATGCACACACGGATATACAACACACAGGACAGAGAGCTGGGTCTCTACCCCGTGCTGTAAAGCTGCATTTGAGTGGCTCCTCCATCTGTCTGTCCTAGATTAAATACTTGAGGCAAGAAGAGGATGAAGGACCTAATAAATGAGAATGTCCTACTAATCACAGAGCCCTGATCATAAAAGGCAATGCTTAACATTGCAGCAATCGATGCAGTCAAATAAATAACGCTTTGTCACCAAGAATGCGGTGAGCATTCTGTTTATCAGTCTCTTTTAATGCCACAAATATCCTAGTGGTGGGTCAGGGTGATATATATTGAATATTCGCTCTCCTAAAGACCACATCATTAGGTTAGTTTTGCAATCCTTTCCAGAGAGAGATATTTCAATAGTGTCTAACTTAAACTTCAGTGGCAGAACCATGTTAGAGCTTCTAATCTACGTTGAAATAATTTATGTGAATCAATTTAATTCAATTAAAATTAAATGCTTTAGTAAAAAAATATTGTTGTCCATCTGACAATCCATTTTCCAGGGGATGCCTTATATATTTTTATTGGTTCTAAATAAATTATTAAATATCATTGTTTCTCAATTTAATTTACTGAAGAAGGTGAGAGAAAATGCCTTAATTATGTTCAATTATTATTATTATTCTGTATTTTACCTTACTCTGAATCTCATTGGCTACCATGGCTGTGTGGTTAAAAATATAATTCAACCAGATGGAAAAAATAAATCAAGATATTTCAAGGTAATATACACACACTAACATTTAAATGTGTGGTCAGTAAGAAGGAAATTAATTATTTTATTCAGCAAGGACTCATTAAATTAGTATGAAAAAAGAATGACAATATTAAGCAGAACTGATTTCAACATTAATAATAATAATAATAATAATAATAGGAAATCTTCGTTGAGCATTGAAATCATTCTAATATGATGATTTCATCAGCATGTTAGAATGATTTTTGAAAGATCATGACACTGAAGTCTTGAGTAATGGCTGCTGAAAATTCAGCTTTACCATCACAGCAATAAATTATATGTTAAAATCTATTAAAATAGATAAGACTTATCTTAATTGTAATAATTTTTCACAATATTACCATTTGTACTGTATAAGTTCAACTAAATGGAGCCTTAGTGAGGTTTCTTTCAAAAAATTTTTTTAAAACTCTTACTGACCCCCAAACTTTTGAACGGTAGTGTATGCCATTATAGATTTATGTCAACAAAAGGCTGAATAAAAAGACAAAAAAAATACAAGAGATATTTTTTGCCATATCGCTGAGCCCTACCTGGCAGTTTCATTACCAAGAATGGTACAAGATTAGAGAAGTGCAGAGTATTTCACTGATGTACTTTGAAGGTAAGCATAAAAGGGAGTAAATGTGATAGATGTCCTCAGTTATTCCTGTATAAGAAGGTTTGTAATGTTATAAACTTCAAACAGGACACCCTCAGAGTGGCGGGCGCAACTACACCCGCTTAACAAGGAGTTATTAATGCGCAGTTGACAGGGACACCAGGACGAATGACTTTGGAACCCCAGTCCAAGCTCATTTCCCGGGGTGCAGAGCAAGAGGCTCCATTATTCCTCTAACCTCTCTCAACCTGCTCTCGCCGCAGGAGAACGCTTTCCGCTGGCTCTAATTATTAAGAAGTTGGGGATAACAAATGTTTGGTGAGAGAAGTTTTCTGTTAAAAGTAGGACGTGAAGTGACACGGTTCCGTCTCAGGTGGGTTCTGGGGCTTTATTTTTAAAATCGGGAATATTTTCCTTTTTTTAACGGAATGAATCAGGACAAGTCCCACCCCTCTCCTGTCTGTTGAACACAATGTCAGAATGCATGGGGTCCTATTCTAAGCATCTCCTTCTCCCGCTGCGTGGCGCTAGGCTACGGATGAGCCGGAATGTCACGTGATTTGCTGCTGCAACAGTCGCTTCTGTTAGCACTCCATGTAGGTCAGTAAGGAGGACAGAGAAAGACGCAGACCTCGTTTCCACGTCGCAGAATTTGAGCCGAAAAAAAAAAAAGTCCTGATGAAAAACGAAATCCTCTTCTACCAAGCAAAACCCCTCATACGAAATCATAAACCTTTCCCGATGACAGTACAAGCTAGATTAGGGTACAGAACCAAATAATCTCATCAAGATAGTGGGAAAATTTTATTGACGGTGGAGAAAAATGTAACTCAAACCCTACCAGAGAGAGAAGCCTGAATGAAAAGAGCAGAGTGAGTTTAGGAGAGGCACAATGGAGTTAGAAAATTAGCTACATAAAAATGGAGAGACCTCTGTCTCAATGCAGTCATTTAGCGCCGTCGTTATGTTTGATCTACAGGCTTTGAAATCTTCAGGGAGGGGAAAAAAATGAAAGCGAGCTTTTTAAAATCAAAGTGAGACCCGACAATGATACCTTAGCAGCAAAGAAAGTGTTCATCCACGATATTAATAGAAAAGAAACACATTTTGACAACACTGAATGTGGACAATTACCTTAAAGGGGAGTGATTTCTCACTGCAGGGGCTTATGGGTAGAGAGTGAAGGCTGCTGGCAGGACTGATCTCAGTGCTCTGAAAGGCAAAGATCAGACATCTTAATATTTAATGAGCACATGAAAAGAAAATAACTATTTAAAAAAGACTGTAAATAATATTCTGCTCATCTCACTCTGAACTAGTTGCCTCTGAGGTTCCTGTGCTTGGCAGTATTATAAAGTGTGTTTTTAACCACTGACCCACACACAGTTGAAGACTACGAGAACCTCTTCACCAAAAGCTTTCAAAATATAATTTCCACTTACTGTTTCACCAACTTAAAAACATGTACAGGTACATCTCAAAAATATCGTGAAAAAGTAAATTTTTTTCAAAAAGTGAAACTTTCATATATATTTTAGATTCATTACATGTAAAGTAAAATATTTCAAAAGTTTTTGTTTTAATTTTGATTAGAGCTTACAGCTCATGAAAATCAAAATTCAGTATCTCAAAATATTAGAATATTTACATTTGAGTGTCAATTAATGACCATCCCTACAGTATAAATTCAGGGTATCTCTTGTTCTTTGAAACCACAATAATGGGGAAGACTGCTGACTTGGCAATGATCCAGAAGAAGAACATCGATGCCCTCCACAAAGAGGTTAAGTCACAGAGGGTCATTACTGAAAGGTGTGGCTGTTTACAGAGTGCTGTATCAAAGCATATTAAATGCAAATTTGACTGGAAGGAAGAATTTGGGTAGGAAAAGGTACACAAGCAACAGGGATGACCGCAAGCTTGGGCATACTGTCAAGCAAAGCTGATTCAAACACTTGTGAGAGCTTCACAAGGAGTAGACTGAAGCTGGAGTCAGTGCATCAAGAGTCATCACGCTCAGACGTCTTCAGGAAAAGGGCTGCCAAGCCACTTCTGAACAAGAGACAATGTCAGAAGCATCTTACCTGGGCTGTGGAGAAAAAGAACTGGACTGTTGCTCAGTGGTCCAAAGTCCTCTTTTCAGATGAAAGTAAATTTTGCATTGCATTTGGAAATCAAGGTCCCAGAGTCTAGGGGAAGAGTGGAGAGGCACAGAATCCATGTTGCTTGAAGTCCAGTGTGAAGTTTCCACAGTCAGTGATGATTTGGGCTGCCATGTCATCTGCTGGTGTTGGTCCACTGTGTTTTCTGAAGTCCACAGTCAACGCAGCCATCTACCAGGAAATTTTAGAGCACTTCATGCTTCCTTGTGCTGACAAGCTTTATGGAGAGAATCTATGGGGTATTGTCAAGAGGAAGATGAGAGACACCAGACCCAACGATGCAGATGACCTGAAGGACGCTATCAAAGCAACCTGGGCTTCCATTACACCTGAGCGGTGCCACAGGCTGATTGCCTCCATGCCACGCCGCATTGATGCAGTAATTCATGCAAAAGGAGCCCCTACCAAGTATTGAGTGCATAGAAATGAACATACTTTTCAGAAGCCAGACATTTCTGTTTAAAATATCTTTTTTTTTTATTATTGATCTTATGTAATATTCTAATTTTCTGAGACACTGAATTTTGGGTTTTCATTATCTGTAAGCCATAATCATCAAAATTTCAAGAAATAAAGGCTTGAAATATTTCACTCTGTTGTGTAATGAATCTATATAATATACAGGTTTCACTTTCTGAAATGAGTGACAAAAAAATATTGAACTTTTTCATGATATTGTAATTTTTTTAGATGTACCTGTATGTAGAAATTAATTTGAATCAAGCTCAATAAATGCTTCAGAAGAAAGGCATAAATTAAGCAACACTTATTACTCTAACGAAACACACTGGGAAATGAGCTCATGTTTTACATATTATGTAATTATACCATCCAAACAAAAACAAAAGGCTGCACTGCTAAAGAGAACGATAAGAAAAAATATTTTCTTAAAATTTTGGTAAAAATAAAAAACAAAACAAAACCAAAAGAAAACAAAAATGAACATAAATAGGTGCTATTATGCCCCATTTACAAGATATAAGTTTCAGGTGTGCCCAGAATGTGTCTGAAGCTTCAGTTTAAAATACACAACAGAAGCAAAAATGTTGTTTTCATGCGTCTCTTTAAATGCAAACGACCCTTTCAGAAAAGGTCTGTGCTTTCACAGCTTGTGCCTCGGTTACTACAGCAACAATAAACAAAACATTGGTTTGGTTTTGACCATCATCTCTGTTGCACTCGTGCTCGCATGACGTTGTAGTTCTTCGTCAGCAAGAAAAGTTTATTCTTTGTATGAATTTAAAAAGTTTTGTCAGTTTGAACTTTTGATATCTGATTTTCTGACTGCACGCACAAAAAGCACGCTCACAGAAAGCTGGCTCTTTCATGTCAACTCTCAAATACACACAAGGTTGTGTCAAAAACACACAAAGTTCACACACAGTCAGTTATGTCTGCAAACATAAACAGATGCATGTGTATGAGTATAAGAATTGTGAAACGGTGTCTCTTGGACTTGACGACAATACACTACTAACGCATTTCAACCAGGTTTGTACCAGTTCTCTGTGACGTGCATCTGCATTTCAAATCTTTCGTTTTTAAAGCAGCAATAAAAATAAAACAAAAACATAAAGCAATAAAATAAAATAAAAAAATAAAGGCAGCGGCTATTTGCATTATTGGACAATAAAGCCCTCCCTACACCTACCCTAACCCTACCCGATACTTTTATTTTCAACTTTTTGATTATTTCCTTCATTTGTGCTGAAAATAAATGCATTTCTGATGCAACATGAGATTTGAAAAGGGAAAAAAAAAAAGTTTGGCAAAAGGCGGACTCGAACTCGGGTCGATCTTGTCAAAAAGCATGTGCCTTACCTTATCTACGCCACTGAAACTGATGCTATATGAGTCTCTTTTTTTTAGTGTTGACTAACCCAATCACACGTAAATGGGCAGAGTTAGTGTAAATAGCCTTGGCCAACAAGGCAGGCTATTTGTGGGTGTGTACCCACCTGGAATACCAGGAAAATGAGGTGACTATAATCAAGTAGTTTCAACGGGTCTATAAATTTCAAACAAGGTACAATATCACAATCATTACAATGTCATTTTGGTAAATGTTTCACAGCAAACGTGAATGAATTTTAAGTAGCATTTCAGACTGCATAATTATTAAAGGATTCAAGACTGATCCAGCAAGTGCTGCTTTGATTAATGTGTGTTCTACGCCTGCCGTACAACGAGAGGACAAGAAAATTGTAATGAAAAGTGCAAACATATTGAGGTTAGGGGTGTGCGATATGACGATTTTTGATCGTGGACGATAAAAATGTCTCCACGATCTGCTTTTGAAGAAATATCGTAGTATCGCGCTACCGCGCACATTGTCAAATACAGTTCTGGCGCCGCCGTCTCTATGTACTGTACAACACGACATACAGCAGTAGAGTTACTCAGACAGGACACTGCACTTATTCGCTATCGCAAAAGTACATTATTTGCATACAAGCCTTGCTGGTTAAATGTTTAATTCGCGCGCTGGTCTGACGTGCGCTTGTTCTGAGCGCATACACCTGAAGCACGCGCACTAAAACGCCTGTCTAACAGCGCCTGATTACTCAACTAAGTTATATTTTGCGCTAGTACTGTCAAAACACACAAGGTTTACATACAGACTGAGTTGGTTATCTCTAAAATGAAAGTAAATAGTTAAGAGAGAAACGGATGCGTGCCTGTACTGTATATTAGATGCGTGCAGCTCTTAAAGGGACAGGACACTAAACATGCTGTCGACTGCCATTAAAGGGATAGTTCACCCTAAAATTGAATTTCTGTCATTATTTACTCAGTGGAAAACCAAACAGTTGCTGGTCTACATTGACTTTGATAGTAGGAAAGAAAAATCCTATGGAAGTCACTGAGGACCAGCAACTGTTTGGTTTTCCACCTTCTTCAAAATGGCATTTATAAATGTTCAGCAGAAGAAAGAAACTCATTCCGGTTTAAAACAACTTTTGAGTAAATGATGATATAAAAATACAACATTATGACAGAATTGACAGACAGATGACAGAATATTAATTTGTGGGGGAACTATTCATTTAACGTTAACAAAACAACAAAACACAGAGAAAAATCACTCACTATTCTTGACTGAAAAACTTTAATACAGTTGCTTTAGGAATCAGTCTATCTAGTGTTTTATTTTTATATTTGTTCATTCAATTTCATTGAATGCTCTGCTAAATACACCTATTGTACCTGGAAATAAAGCACTGTTTGTTTTATTTGTATATTATGTGTATTTGTAATGTGTATCTTTGTTCTTATTTTTTAATAAGAAAAATAAAATAATGACAAAGATTTTTTATCTTCACCCACTTTGGCCTAAATATCTGCCATGCATCTTTGTCTTTCTAGTTTGGCTGTAATGCTCAGACAACTTGTAAAACCAAAATAGTAAAACTAACAAAGAATCGGGATAAAAATCGTGAATCGTGATATTTCTATAAAAAATCGTGATATGATATTTTTCCCATATCGCCCACCCCTAATTGAGGTAATCAAAGGTATGAAAGCAAGAGACAAACGTTTCACTAATGCAGATTATTCCCAGTGCTTTCAAACAAAAACTGCTAAACGACAAAACGGAGAAAAGTCAAAAATGCAAAACAGTAATTTAAGAATTTACCATATTCAATATTAAAACCTAAATCTCTGCTCAGAATACAAAGTAATTATCAGAATGGTTATATATGACATGGCTACATCTGAACTGTTTTAGCTGGTGGGAAATGCAATAGTTATGTAAATGAAACAGGCAGGACGCACACACAAAAAATAAAATAATAAAAAAATGAAACAAAAAGCCAGTTTAATCCATGAAGGATGCGGTGCCAGGTTCTGAATGCCAACAGGCACTACAGTACATAATGTTCAAAGATATAAGAGCTATTCAATTCAACCCTAGGTAACATTAAAAAAAAAAAACTATGTCTGAGAGATTAGACGCACTTGATTCAGGCTCTGAAACCAGTCTATAGCTTTCCTATTATAGTAAGTAAGTGCGAGCAGACAATCGATGCCCCCTTCACATATACATTTGGCTCAATCAAAACCTCTCTGAACATTTTGAACCGACATTCTCACTGCGCTGCCCTAAATTAGTCTGGAACGAGGTATCAAAAGACTGAAAGCACAAAAGACATGAAGAATTAAAGAACAGGCTGTGCGTAAAATCCCTGGTCAAGCAAATAAAACCCACCGCAGAACTGCACAAGTCATTGTGATTCTTCTTACCCTGTAGTTTACAAATGCTGAAGGAAGATGGCTAATTTACATGTTAATGAGAAGAGTCAGTAAAGAGGCCAAAGAACTTCCTCTTCAATATTCATGTTCCTCTGTTGTGCGCTGTTCTCTGGACCTTCACTGAGGAAAGTGATTGTTGTGAAGGAATGTAAAACAGAGTTCATGCAGCTACTGCTTTGAGAAATGTGGAATGGAAATAAGTGTGTTCTGGTCAGTAAATCAAGTTGGCTTAGCATTATTAGCTGTACGAGATAAAACCAAGATTTTTAAAATTATTATTACTGTAGTTACTTCAAAGAGGATTCAAATAAAATTCCACATTACTAACACAACAGACACTCCATTCATTTTCTGAAAAAGTAGGAACGCAATATTAAAGTTCTATACAATTTCATCTCAATAAGTTAAAATTAAATTCCATGAGAGAATTCAGGCATTACAACATGTAAAATTAATATTCATTTTGAGATTTGCAAAAAATTACTCTTAAGAGTGTCATATTAGTGATTTTAAAATAAAAAAAATATTAAAATGTAAAAATTAAATAGGTGTGAACTGCATAGGCAATCTAAATGCAAAAAAAAGGAAAATGCACAATTAATTATAAACTATAAACCAATGTCATCAAATATAAATAGAATATACATCTGTAACAAATATGGCATAAATAAATGGCAGCGGCTATTTGCACTAAGTGTAAATAGCAATAGATGCTATTTACACTCGGTGTAAATAGAAATTAGATGCTATTTACACCAAGTGCAAATAGCATATTTTTGTAGTGACAGATGCTATTTACACTAAGTGCAAATAGCGATGGATTCTATTTACACTATGTTAAAATAGCAAGATTTTCTGCTATTTATACTACTTATTGCAAATAGTGGCAATTATCTGCACCTCAGTATTGTAGTACATTATAAAACAGTACGCAATAACGTACTGAGTGTAAATTATAATTTTAATTCAAATTTATTAAATGGATGCCACCTTATTGGGACAATAAAGCCCTCCCTACACCTACCCTAACCCTACCCGATACTTTATTTTCAACTTTTTGATTATTTCCTTAAATTTTTATTGAAAATAAATGCCTTTCTGATGCGATATGAGATTTGAAAAGGGAGAAAAAAAAATGTTTGGCAAAAGGTGGGCTCGAACTCGGGTCGCTCGCGTCAAAAAGCATGCGCCTTACCATCTACGCCACTGAAACTGATATTGAACTAGCTTCTTTTTTTAATGTTGACTAACCCAATGACACGTTAGTGGGCGGAGTTAGTGTAAATAGCCTTTGCCAACAAGATGGGCTATTTGCACTTACTGTAAATAGACACTCCGTAAATAAATCTCTACGAAAAACTTACAATGCATACAAAAATGTAAAGTGCATGCAAAAAGTATCGGATACTTTAGTCAAAAAAAAGTCTGCTAACAAATAATGTACCTGTACTGTAGTTGTCTTGCTGTAACAATTTACTGGCTGAACAAATCAGCACTCTGACATGCTTTTCTTTCTCTCACAGCCTTGTTTTCATTCATGTCACATTAATTATAGTTTCTACTCTAAGCTAGGTACATTTTGACTGAATATGTCTCTTCTGAGTGTGAGATTCTCCTGGTGTTCACCCTGAATGATGAGGCATGAAACTGGCAGGGCACAGAGAGCTCTTCTACCTGTTCTAATGCACCTGTGATGAAGGCCATAGCAGCTTCATGAATCAACTATCAGGGTGGAACATTACCTCCTGCAGGGTCCTGCGTAGCCGCAGCAGAAGAGTCTTTACCGCTGTGCAGTCCTGCTGCATCAGCCTGAATGGCAGCGCTTCCAGCCCGGGCAAAAGTTCATCATCACGAGACAGACAGAGGGACATCGGGCGCTGCTCCCTGGAAGGAACAAAAGAAAACGATTTCTGTGAGCAAGAAACAGTCTGAGATTTAGGGTTTGACAGAAAGTGGATTTCCAACATATATTGGCAAATTAATGTGCATTCAATGCAATTTAACAGTATTTTATGCAATAACCATATCAATTTCAATCCTGTTCTCCACTGATTGTGATTTAAACTAGAATGAAATGTAAACAACCTAATTTTTGTCTATTGTTTGCATTGTGCAGATTTCTGCGCAAATGAACAGATCAATCATTCATGCAGAGAATGGGATCAAATTAAACTTGATTAGAAGCACTTCTTGAAAACGACAGAAAGACAAAGGTTCAGAGTGGAGAAAAGACCCTCAAGAGAGGCTCGAGAGGAACAGTCATACCCTCTTCATCAGGCCTTTGATTGGGTCCAAGTGGATACTAATCTATATATAAACTCAGACAATTAGTCCGTTAAGAGGTTACAAAACATTACTTTTTCCAGTCTACTGAGATCGAATGACACAGCATCAATATCAAGGGAATTATATGAAGAGGGAAAAATCATCTATTCCAAGGATGACGTACACAAAATCAAAAGACTTAACACCCAAAGGTAAGGCAATAATTTTTTTGAGATAAAATCTCTTTCGTTCTTCATTTTTGAAAGAACAAAAGCCAGATGTATATCAATGGCGTATATCAAAGATATCTTCAAAGGAAGCACAGGGTATTTGGACCGATAGAAATCTCTTATTTGAGAGTTCCACAAAAAACATGAAGAGAGACCTCTTGCTAATTACGAATCTGATTCTGCTCAACAGAGGGATCGCATTGCAGCTCCAGACTTTATACGTTTCTGGGTTTCAGATCGAATTTAATTCAAGTTGCTTCAGATATAATTAAGTATTTATGCTTTTTAGTGAAGTGAAGTGAAGTGAAGTGTATGTTTCAGCCAAGTATGGTGACCCATACTCGGAATTCGTGCTCTGCATTTAACCCATCCAACGTGCACACACACAGCAGTGAACACACACACACCGTGAACACACACCCGGAGCAGTGGGCAGCCATTTTATGCTGCAGCGCCCGGGGAGCAGTTGGGGGTTCGGTGCCTTGCTCAAGGGCACCTCAGTTGTGGTATTGAGGGTGGTGAGAGCGCTGGACATTCACTCCCCCCACCTACAATTCCTGCCGGCCGGAGACTCGAACCCGCAACCTTCGGATTACAAGTCCGACTCTCTAACCATTAGGCCACGACTTCCCAAAAGTAACCGATAACAAAAGATCAAAAGGAACCTCAGAGTTCTGGATTAGAATTAAGCATCGATTCCTGGGAACCCCTCCAACGAGAGAGTCGCAGAGTCCGTAAACACAGTCAGTCTTCCAAACAAACGTCTGACACTTTTGTTGTCGTTCTTCATTACCACACGGTTTAATTCAGGGCTTTTGTGGTGAGTGTCCTTGGAGCTACAAGAAGAAGTTTACAAGCTTTCCATCTCACACTTGTCAATTAATCTCACCTTCTGAAACATCCTCTCTGAAAAATGGGAATGTTTTCTTGTTTCTCAATCCATAGCATCGACCGGTAAAAACATACTATCCATTCTGAAGGATATATCAATTGTTTCTGTTTTTGCGAATTTACAAAAGATTTCATAAACGGCTTGGGTTGCTAAATACCTGAGAAAGCATAGACAGAATCCTGACTTATTCATGATCCTCGCGCTGAGACACGGTATAGGAGAAGGCGTTCTTATTCAACATACTCATTAAAATATTAGAGCCTGTATAACTCAGTGTCTGCACAAAAACCCAGCAACAAAAGCATGGTTCTTCATTTTTTCCTGTGAGAACTGACTACGGCACCTAACAGATTCCTCTAATATTGTTTTTTACTGTGACACAGAGTCAACTGATGTATTTGTCAAAGCATGGCATGGAAAATCGATCATTGAACACATGAATTATAAAAGCAGAAGTATGGAACCACAATGTTTATTACTTAAAAAAGGAAATCAGAGTGAGCACTGCAGAAGTGATTGTATATTGTGCCTTAACAATTCTAGATTTCCTTTAGCCCTGATGCCTGAGGCGTTTAACACCATTCTGAAATGTTTTCAGAAAAAAAACAGAACTCAATTTTGCCACTTTCAAGCAATTTCCAAACACATTAAAAACATAGACCTGGTGTTAAATGGCACCTCCTATAAACACAACTGTCAGTGTTATTATTCTGTCTGCAAGGGGACGTTATTTACTTGAAAGAAGCTCTGTGCATCAGGTAATTATCTAGATTCAATCATTAATTAAAATTTTACATGTCAGGGCCTCTATGATTCGGTTTAACAAGCAATGTGATTCTTACAATAACTAGAGAAATTTAAAGTTGTGAGGTGAATCTCACTGTGACAACACTTTGCTTATAAACATGCTAACAAAAATGAAGCCTTCCAATCCTATATGAATATGCAAGGCAGGAGTATAGCTGCCATACTTAGGCCTAATCCCATTTCTACCCCTGAGCCCTTCCCCTTTCCCCTTGATTCTCTTTTGGTTGGAGGGGTAGGGGTAAGGGGAAGGGGAAGGGCCAGATAGCCCTTCAAACAAAGATTTTTCAGGACCACACTTCAAACGAAGGGGTATGAATGAATCATCTCAGTGTAAACCGGCTACAGCGCCAACACGGCTGCCCGAGTGAACAAAAAGACACATAAATGTAAGCATTTTTTGGCATTAATAAAGATTTTAAAAGTAATAATTTGTTTTATGTTACATTCAATCGTGAGTTCATATTTACAGTCATGTTATTCAAATAAATGTTTGCAGAAGTTTTTTTTTTTAATTAAAAAAAAAAAAAAAAAACACCATAGACATAATTAGAAATCCTAAACCCTTAAACCCTTTTCTCAAATATTGCAAAATCGAGAGAGAGAGAGAGAGAGAGAGAGAGAGAGAGAGAAAATGAAAGTTGTGTGTATGCGCGTCTTTACAGAGAGCGAGTTTACTTCAAAAACAGTGATTTTATCCTCTCGTTGCTGGAAAATATTATGTAGCGATTCAGTATTTAAACTGTTATTAATAAAAGTCGTGGGGCAGCGTTGACAAGTTTCTTTGCTCCTGGATGTGAGAGCTGCGTGATCTCCGATATATATGTGTGTGTGTGTGTGTGTGTGTGTGTATCCGTAAGCAGCGCATTAATATAGAACGGTAAGGCTCTAATGCACACCAGTATAGGTGTGTGTATTATAGGAGCTAATAGTGGTATCCCAATTCTTAGGGGAATATTTTCAGGGAAGGGGAAGGGGTATAAAATAGAATTGGGATTGGGCCTTAGTGTTATGATTTCTTCCATTCATCTATTTATGAGATGGCCATCATGTTAATTTATAATAATAAAGCCCATGTAGCCTCTAAAATGCTGCCTACGTAGGCAGCTCACTAAGTTTTGGAACAAAGCCTGTATATTATTTATGCTATAAAATGATCCATTTACATTTAGTTGAAGTGATGCTGTTATTAATCAGGTCTTGGGATGCACTTTGCTCTGAGACGCACCTAAAAGCTGCTGACCTCAGGGTGTTTTCATTATGCTTCAGTTGCAGCTTTGTCTCAACATTTACACTACCAGTAACACCTACATATTTCACTTTAATTATTCAGTCACCTGCATCACCCCACTACATAATATCCATTATCACCTCAATTCTGGCCATAATCTGATTATTCCAAAGCAAACACTGTCAACCAAGTCTGATCTTTTATGCATATGACCTCTGCTTAGCAGGTTGACAACCCCCCTCTGCGTGAGCTCTCATTTAGAGGCTGTATGTTATTGAAAGTAGTTGAGGGGCAGAGCACAGGAGTTCTGTACTGGCATCTGTCAGATGGGAAAGACTCTGTGTTTATTGTAAGGGGAGAGATCCAAAAACTTGTGCCCTTTTTCTGCTGGCAAACAAGATACAGAAATGGACTGCTGAAACATCGAGAGAGCCCACAAGATGCAGTCATCTTTGATTGTGAGCATGAGAGAGAGAAAAAAAAAAAAGTGGTATTAAATGAATTTAAATGATCTTCCCTACCAGCCAGAGACAAGTTTTCACACTAGGTGTGGGCGGTATGACCAAAATCTTTTATCACAGTATGAGTCATTTTATATCATTGTAACAGTATCATTCACAATATAGTTATTTTTTATTAGAAATACCCCAAAATTCTCATATACTACCTTTGATTTGTGGTTCAGTAAGATTTTTTTTTCTTATGTTTTTGAAAGAAGGCTTGCACCAAGGCTATATTTACAGTAAAAAATAATATTGTTATTATATTACATATTATTACAATTTAATTTATTTTACAAGTTGTTATTTTTTATGTAATTTATGGAAACATTATTATTATTACCAATGCTAACAACATTTGAACAGCTACATTTATTTGTGCAAATATTTCTGTGAAAATCATTTTCTGGATAATTTGAAAAGAACAGAATTATTTTTTTCAGTCAGTCACTTTTGATCAATTTAAGCATCCTTGTTGAATAAAAGTATTTAAAAAACCTTACCCAATATGCTTTTTGCGTCTTTTTTTTTTATAACAAAAATAATAAGTAAAAACATTGTGTTCTCTATATTGGTATAAGCCCTTAAAAAAAAAAAAAAAAGAAAAACATTCACAGACCACCCATTTCTTCATACCATTGGCCATTTTGTTTATCCAAGCAAAACATTTTGACAAACACAACAGGCTGCAACAAATTGGTCAAGTCCTATGAATGCAAGGATTTCTGGCAGCAATACTAGAAGTCAACAGTTTTCACACTGCCATCAACCATCTCCCTCAAACTCTAATTTTTGAGCTTTGACTCATTTTCATTACGACGACTAGCTTCAGGCTGGGATCAGCAACCTCGACGATGACATCATCTCTGTTTGTTTATTCTGAACTTTTAAACCCCAAACATCTGAAAAGCTTAAATGTGTTGATTCTGCTCATTACGTGCTGTCCCTTGTGGCTTAATTGTGGCTTATTTATTTCTAGCAGGGAATTAAGCGATGATGTCAGAACGGACGCGGTAGTGGTTGCAGGCGGTTTGTTGACATTAAAGCAATGTTTCTGGTTGATCAAATATTTATGCCTTTAGAAGATTCATTTGTTGAAAGTCTTACATGAATGAGCTTCATCTAAAATTGACAAATTCAATGGGAATTTAACGTAAAATCTTTGTTTCTCCCCTCAAAAATATTAACAGCTCGAGCGTTAAGAAATTTTCGCTTTCTAGAAGGTAACGATTCTTACTGCAGAGGAAAATTACTGTACAGACAACATGTCATAAAGGTCTCAAAAAAACCCTTCTGCCATTTATGACTAAGAACCACTTGTGTTTCAACATTTCAGTTTGTGGATGCACATCAGGCGAAGACGCAGCCGCCTCACAAAGACTGTGTCCAATCAGTGATGTCACAAGCTTCCTTGCTACATGTGACAATGGATTCTGCCGCTGTGACTCAGCCAGACCCCAGGAGACTTTCCCACGAGCCAGATCACGCTCACACACACAGATTGTGGAGAAATCCACATGACGCCACAACTGAGAGTGTGATCAAAGGTTAGGAATAATCACACCCCCAACTCCACGCTTCAGGAAAAAACCCACATCTGACTGGACCTCAGTAATTAGTTATGCTCAAACTAAAAGTCTAGCGCTCCTTTAGTCACACCCGAGTTTCCTTGAAAGTCCCATCTCGCTCTCTTTCTTTGAATCACCTTGACAGACTTAGGTAAGGAGACTGGGGAAAGTAGCACAAGGCCAGACATGCTGCCTTCTGTTGTGGAGGACCACAGCTTGTGGAGAGCTGAGGAGTCTGCCCCCTGCTGAAGCAAACCTGCTCCTGAAGGACATGAGGAAGAGAGAGAGAGAGAGAGAACCCAGCTGCTCGTGAGCTTTGCATCTCAGCATTTCACTGCTTTCTCTGTCTCTGGGCTAAAGGTGCACTCAGTAAGTTGTTGTTTACATTTTGCAGGCTCTTCATCTCGGCGCACTTTTATGTTTGTGCTTTATAAAACACCTTGAGCTCTGTAAGAACTCTATATAAATGTAAACACTATCAATATTTATTTTAACATCACACTACTAACATAACATTTTTGCTGTTGTTTGAATTATTATTTATTGTCATC
Source organism: Barbus barbus (assembly GCF_936440315.1). Lineage (NCBI taxonomy): Eukaryota > Metazoa > Chordata > Actinopteri > Cypriniformes > Cyprinidae > Barbus > Barbus barbus. Next base: position 16,072,101 of record NC_136756.1, read on the forward strand.
ATTATTGACATGAAATATTGTTAATATTATTTTAGTAGTAGCTGTTTTTTTTTGTTACTGTTAAATAGTAATATCATTATTAATGACAATAATTACGATTACATTATTTTGAGGTTTTCCAGAGCTCCAGAGATTGTGCTTTACAAATAACGTGTAATAATAATAATAATAATAATAATAATAAGAAAAGTTGATGTAATTATTCATTATAATTTAATACTTTGACACTAATTATTAATTAGAATTTAATTATTTAATAATTATAAATTATAATTATATTTAACCATATAAATAAATTATTTAGAATAACAAATCATAAGGTAAATTGTAATAGTAGCAGTGGAAGTGTGTTAATAAAGAGCTGTTCAGTTTAGTCTTAAACCCGGTAGACAATTAGGATGTTCTCTAATTCCTGAATTCCCTCAGGGATTGTTAATGGGTTTTAAGAAATGTGGTTTTAATTTACGAATAAAATATCTATGCGACTAGATATGTGACTTGAAGAGATGCTCAGATTTAGTTCTACAACATGAATTACCCATTACAAATGGTTGTTTAAATGTTCAGTGAACCAAACTTGCATCCTTATGGCAAGTAATCCTTATTTTACATATTAATCAAAAATAGCTATTCTAACTCATTATGAATTGTTGGGAAATTAAGACTAACGCACTTTCTGGTTTGACCTACAGATCAACATCATGGCAGTCCAGCTCTACAGTATAGCAAACATGGCTGTTCATGGAAGTCACCAGGGAGGGCCTATTTGTAGGTTACAACAAAATTTCTAAGTCTTACTGAAGTCGTCATATTTATATTTAAAAAAAAAAAAAAAAAAAAGTTATTCATTTCTTTACGTGAAACAGGAAAAAATTGAGTGCACCTCTGAAAAAAAGACGACCAAAATATGATTTAGAGAATGCGTACAAGGAAACTGAATGGGTCTTATGAACAATTAGATTTTTTTCCTCCTAGACTACGTTGCTGATAGCAGGGCTCGCAAAATCACTAGCCCGACGTCCCGGAGCAATTGTGTTTTCCAGTCGGGCTACCAAAATGTATCACTGCCATGCCCGACGGGCTACCTTAAATACAGGGCTCCCACGCAGTGTTCTCTCTAAGCGTGCTTCTTCCGCCGTGGCCGCACAGAAGAAATAATGTGCCTCGCGCACACAAAAATTAGTTGGGAAGCCTTGATTGAATGCCGCCAGTAAAAGGGAAAGAATAGCAATACTCGGGCAAACCGCTATAGAGCTGATGTCACAACAGAGTTAGAACCGGTGAATGCGGTTTACAGGTTTCATAGAAAGAGAACGATGCACCAAATGAGTCGCTGTAGAAACTGAATACTTCAATAGTTGCGGTGCGCTCAACACGAGAGACAACGCAAACGCAATGACATGTGAAATAAAACATCCTCATGTATTAAAGAAGAGTGGCTTGATTAAGTGCTGGAAATAATGGAGGATGGGCAAAGAACGGTAACAAAACTCTGAAACATGTACAGTCACACACAAGAGTATTGTACGAACTGTACTGTTTAGACAGCTATAGAAGAATTCATATGTTTCCGTTTTCTTATATTTAACTTACAGATCTCAGCTTAAGTTTTGCTTCAGTTTCTATTCTATTCTATCAGTTTAAATAGTTTGTTTTGATAATATATTTTGTTAGGGCTATATTATAAACCTGATAAATAATTGACCTTGTTTTTGAGTCTTTGCCTTTGAGTCTCTTGCTCATCAAGGCTGTATTCATTTCAAAAATACAGAAAAAAAAGAATTATAGTGAAATATTGCAATTTATAATATTGTTTCCTATTTTAATACCTATACTTTAAAATAGCATTTATTCCTGTGATCAAAGCTGTATTTTCAGCATCATTACTCCAGTCTTCAGTGTCCCATGATCCTTCAGAAATCATTATAATATGCTGATTTATTATCAGTGTTGAAACTGTTGTCCTGCTTCATATTTATTTGGAACCTGTGTTACTTTTTTCTTTGATTCTTTGATTAATAAAAAGTTTAAAATAACAGCATTTATTCAAAATAGAAGTCTTTACTATCTAGTTTATCCATTTAACACATCCTTGCTGAATAAAGTTAATTAACTTTCTTTAAACTTTTTTGAAGTATCTTTAAAAAAGAAAGAAAATTTCTGACCCCAAAATTTGGAATAGTTTATATTGTAACAAAATCTCTATTTTGACTAAACACTGTTATTTAACTTTTTTTTTTTTTTTTTTTATATAAAATCACAGGTCCCAAAAAATACAGTATAAAAAAAATTCAATAAAAAAGCAGTACAACTGTTTCCAACATTGATTAAAAACCTGCGTATTAGAATGATTTCTAAAGGATCATGTGACACTGAAAATACAGATTTGCTTCACAGGAATTAATTACATTTTAAAGTATATTAAAATAGAAAACATTTATTTTAAATTGCAATAATATTTCACAATATTGTTTTGTGAAAAAATATTCAGTATTTTTTTATCAAATAGATACAGCCTTGATGAGCATAAGAAACTTCTTTAAAAAAAACTTTACTGATCCAAACTTTTGAACTGCAGTGTATTATACAGTAAAAATGTTTTCTCAGGTAACCTAAAATGTACATCATTTAGTTACATCAAGGGTTAAATCAAATATAAATAGCAAATACCACATTAAAGTTAAAATGTACACTTTTTGTGTGTGTGCTGTACAGGTCTAAAGAATGCTTTTGCTCAGGTGCCCAAAATATCCGCCCAATAGAGAAAAGTTTTGCTCAGCACGAAAAACAATTTAGAGGGAGCATTGCTCCCACGGGTCCTTAAATTTGATACAACTAAATTGAAGAGTTTTTAAGGCCTTAGACCGTTTTAAATGTTAAATGGTATTAGAAAAAATTTCAAATTTCCTTAAATAGATTAAGAATTCTGCAGATACCTTGTAAATAGTAAAATACAACTTTTTCCTTGATATTAGTTGATATTTGTGTATTGAAAATGTTTTTGATTGAGATTTATGTTCTTTATTTTATTTGGGCTAGTTAAATTAATTTCCGGGCTACCAAAATCTGAAGAGTACCTGCCCGAAGGGCTACCAGAGATTTTGAAATATTGCGAGCCCTGTGATAGTACAACTAAATCAGATCAAAACACAAAGACTTTGGTCATTTTGTTCCTCACAAAATGGGGGGGGGGGGGGAGATGATACGGTTGAGGATTTCAGTTTCCTTTCATTTAAACTGTGACTCTCTCTGTATGAAAGCTGTATAAGAGAAAAGCAATCATAAACCTTTACACTGTCTTTGGCAGTCTTTTTTCCATCTCTTCCTATAGCTTCATCTTTCTGCCTCCCTTCACAGAGCAAACTTCCTTCTGCCTCTCTTCAGAGCTGTAAAATGGGCTAGCGCTGCGTCGCTGAGCGAGAAAAACATAACACAAGCTGCTGTGCATCAGTCTCGCTGACGGCTGATGCATTTTCCACACCAACAGCCCAGATTTCGCCTTGGGATAATATATCTTGTCACTTAGTCAGGGTGTAGGATTATAGCCCATCAAACAGTGCATCCTCAATTCTAGCTAAGCTGACTCACAGCAAAAAACAGGCCTCCCAGCCACTGTCCATTAAAGACATCTATACTAGCTGACACCTCCCCACCATAATGACACTATACCGCAATCCCAAGCATCTTTCAAAGCCGTTTCTCTCCCGTCTTCCAAATCATGAATTTGACAAACATGAGAAAAAGCCAACTACTTTACTTCTTTTGAGTTTCATTGTTTTCAATGCTGGGTGAATTATGGGTTGCCAAAAGCAACAAAAAGGATAGTTCACCCAAAAATGAAAGTTTGCGATTATTTATTCATCCTCGTGTTCTTCCAAAGTAGTATGCTGCCTTTACGGAACGCATTCTTTTTCCATACAACAATAGTTCATGGTGATTATGGTAGGCAGAGCTTTAGTAAATAAAAGAAAAATCCATGACTGGTGAGCTATATTCTTCAGAAGCTTTGTGTAAGAAACGGATTGAAATTTAACTCATTCACACGTTCAAAAGCGTGTCATACCCAAATGTGATGCATCTAAATACACTACTGTTGAAAAAGTTGAGCTGGGAAGATTGTGTTTTCAAAAAAGAACACATATGCTTATTATTGAATAAAAACAGTGTAATACTGTTAATTTATGCAATTCAATACTGTTATTATTGCAATTTAAAATAACAGTTTTCTACAGTAAAATATTTTTCAAATGTAATTTACCATTACATTTACTTCAGTCTTTAGTAGGGATGGGTATCGTTAAGGTTTTAACGGTATTACTACTCTTACCGATACTGCTTATCGATCCGGTACTTTAACGGTATTCTTATCGGTACTTTTTGTTTTACTTTGTTTCTTTGTTCATATTCTTACTGTATCTTATCTTATGTATATAAAACACTAAAAATGCCTGCACTTCATCAATTTGTAAATGCACCAGTGTGCAGGTATTTTTAGTGTTTTATATACATAAGATAAGATACAGTAAGAATATGAACAAAGAAACAAAGTAAAACAAACTGACAAATACAATAAAACAAACACACAAACGAAATGAAATAAACAGTGCTTTCATTTTTCCATGAAGGTCTACTAATATTAATGTTCAGCAATAGCAATAGTTACAAAAGTAATCAAATGAGCACTGCATAGTTTTCACTGTATGTACTGATAGATTTATGTTTATTAAAGCTATAACGTTGTTCAGATTAAGAGCTGTGGGTGATTTTCTCTTTGCATTTTGTTCTTTGATTAACATTGATGGCTCACGCTCCAGTCTGACACTTTAAGACAGTATACTGACACGCATCGGATTTTCTCCCAACTTTTCTCGTCCACTTAAAACATAAAAGTGAAGACTCTCATAACCGGCCATTTTGACACATTGTGTGTGTATTTTTTGGCATATTTTTGTGTGTTATTTCGACGCGCCCGAAGCTCAAAGTGTACTTTGCTTGTCCGTTTTGGAGCACGCCGCCGCGCAGGCACACACGCGCACACACATTTCAGCCTGGGGAACAGCAGATTGTACTTTCAACGTTTTACTATCAAATATGTCCTGCAATGTAGCAACAGTAAAGACGGCATTTTATAACAATCACTGATTGAGCTGATTCAGATGTTAAGTTTTGGTTCGGAGGAACGAATCCGCGCCGCTATGAAGGGAAGGGTGTTGTGCTAGAAGAAACGCGGCTATAATCCTTGGAAGCCAAAATCGAAAAAAAATAAATAAATACTTAGCTTAATATAACAGCCACAGGCCTAAAGTGTGAGCAGATGTTTGAATAGTTGGTTCTCTCTTCTATCATAATTAAACAGGACTTTCATGTTGCGTGTGCTGAAGCTCATCCGCGTGAGCGCGATCTGGCTTCTGAATTGCGCATAGCAAAAATGCATCATAGACAAATGTTTGAATATTATTGCACATAAAAACAGCTGGCGACATATTATATATTATATATTATATATATATATATATATATATATATATATATATATATATATATATATATATATATATATATATATATATATATATATATATATATATATATATATAGAGAGAGAGAGATAGAGATAGAGATAGAGAGAGAGAGAGAGAGAGAGAGAAACAATAAATGTGTGTGTGTTTTCTTAATTTCTCCAATAACGACAGAAGTACCGATAACGTCAGAGCTTATCGATACTCCGGTCTTTCATAATTTAGCCCCGAGACCGATTTAATACCGAGTTTCGGTACCCATCCCTAGTCTTTAGTGTCACATGATCCTTCAGAAATTATTCTAATATTCTGAGATGGTAGTCAAGATAGACTTCGATACCGATACCTTGAGTTCGATAACTGTTCCTGAACGATACTTTCTTCGATACCAATTTTATGAAATCAGTTTTAACAAGATTACATTATCTCAAAAAAATATTTTTGTTTTTCAGCTTGTTGACATGTATACAGACTCATCTCCTGAGCCACTGTACAAAGGAACAAAATATAGCCAATACAGTAAATCAGTGCAAATAATTTTAATAAAGCTCATAGTTTTCAGTTTACACTAGTTTATTGTTATTAAATGCTGTGTTGTAGTATGTCTAATTATTTGAATCCATAAAAACTACTTAGTTTATTCAAATTTATTCATTAGCCTCATGAAATGTTTTATTTTTCCTCAGAAATTCTGTGTTCTGTATCTGGTTTTCAAATTAAGGCATAAAACATTAATTTCATTTCTCTATTAAATTATTGAAAATCAAACTATTTATTTTGGCAAACTAAATTTTACTATTAAAATTAAAACATGGAAGAAATGTTGTGTGATCAGTGTTGGGGAAGCTACTCTGAAACTGTAGTTTGACAAGCTACAAGCTACTCGTAAGTTAAAGTAGTTAAACTACAGTCAAGCTACCCTATTGGAAAAGTAGTTAGCTACACTACAAGTTACTATCAAAAAGTAGCTAGCTACATTGAAACTACTTTTGATTTTTTTGAACAACGTATATTATAAATAACTGAATAAGTGTCTGAGGAATGTTTTAAGTAAAATATTTAGTGTTTAAAACAATGCAATACAATTATGATTTCAAAGAGTATTGTTTTATTACACACAACACTCAAATATCTCAGACTGTTACAAAAAGTGTAACCTTTACTTGTCGTTTCTTTGAGAGACATGAACTTGGACAAATAAGGCCATGGGTAATTAACGTTAGTTGTTTCTCCATCCTCCAAATCTGCCGCCACATCTTGCTCCATCATGGATAATATGGGTGTGTCAACCCACTTCTGTACGTCAGTGACCCGTTAGCCGCAAGATGCGTGATTAAACAACAGGTGGCGGTAATGGCAAAAAATTAGTTTGTAATCTAACAAGAAGAATATCCTTGCATCGCGCTGATTCGCGCAGGCTCGACAAAACGCAATGTAGCTTTTGCTCGCGCTACACCGCTACTTGCTGCAAAAAGTAGTTAGCTACTGGAAAAGCTACACTGTTTAAAAAGCAACTGAGCTACTGCCAAGCTACTGAAAAATGTAGTTAAGTTAGTAGCGTCGCTACTTGTAGTTAACTACTCCCCAACACTGTGTGTGATCATTACTTAAAAAAGGTTTTAATAATTTTAATAGTAGCCTAGTAGTAGCAGTATGTACTCTCTGCTGAACAATAGTAATATATTTCTGCCGCAGTGTCTTCCAAGTTAAACCGAACTTTTATTTTGACGGGTTCCAGGAATACCTTTACAGTTCTGTGAGTATTTGATATGACGCTAGTTTTACTCAAATCAAAAGGTAAAATGCTCATGAAGTGACTCTGAGAGCAGGTCTGGAGATGTTGTTCGTGTGTTTATGTCCTCATTTAGTGAGACGGCAGACGCTGAAATGACCGCGAGCTTCATTCTGTGCATAGTAAACAAAACCACGCGATATAGAGAGCAGACTGCTCCGTACACTTTCGAAACGCTCTTGCGGATGTCAAACACTGATCAATCTGCGCCACGTCGCTTCTAGTCAAACACACCTAGTGCTGCAGGCTTATTGGCTCACTGACATTAATGAGATTAACCCCTTAGGTATCGAAATTTGGTACCGAACGACAAGACGTTTTCCGATACTCGGTGGTATTGAGGCAATTCGGTCGGTGCCTAAAAAGTATCGAACTTGATACCCAGCCCTAAAGATATGTCTTACTGACTGACTCTGTACTGTATGTGGAATGAGACTTGAGAGACGCAGTGGAGGGAACATTTCCCAGTAAAATAAATAACCTAAATTTCTGTATATTTCTTACACAAAGCTATCATTCAGCTTCAGACTCAAAGTATTGTATACAAGTCATATAGACTACTTCTGTCATTGGTTTATGGTGATTTTCTGTCCTTTTGGTTTAAAGGGGTCAACGGATGCCCATTTTCCACAAGTTGATATGATTCTTTAGGGTCTCAATGTTTCTCAATGGTAGTGAAAAACAACACCCTTTTTACCCTGTCAAAATCAGCTCTTTTCAAAGCAAGCTGTTTTCTTGCATGCCGCTTTAAATGCAAATGAGCTCTGCTAACCCTGCCTCTCTCTTCCAAGCCGCTCTCTGAGAGACAGTAAACTTTAGCTGCATTCATCGTGCAACTTGATAACTAGCACATTATTAGGAAAGGCGATTTGCAAAGATTCATAAAAAACACTGTATACTCACTTCTTCTTGAGGTGAAGCTGGATCACGAATGATTTGCGCGAACATAGACGTACAGTATGTAGGTAGATCAGAGGCACATTCCCTTCAAAAACAAACATAACCAACTGCGTCTTCAGCGGCTCAGATGTTGGTAGTAAATGACAACTGCTATGTTCATTATTACATCCAACAACAAAACACTTAAATCGCTTAGGAGTCACTCTTGTCTACATCTGCTCCGGCGTCGAAACAATGGCGGACTGATGACAGCTCACTCAGGGAAGGTCTAATGTAAGACACCAGACCGGTCTGTGCTGAAACGTTACTGTCAATCAAACAATCGTGGGAACGGCTTGATTTGAGAAAGGGGTAATGATTTTTAGTAGATTTTAAAAAACACTGGGTGGATTTTTATCATTATAGGGTGGATGTGTACACACACTGCCAACTAACATTTATGTTCAAACAACATGTAAAAGTGCATTTCGCATCCGACGACCCCTTTAAAAACACTATGTTGTTCATTAACAAAAAAAAAGCTACAAGATACTTAACATAAGATAATGCTTTTGTTTTTCACCAAAAAATTAACAGCATGCTTAAAATTGCATAGGCCTAAGTAAATAAAGAGATTTTTTTTTTTTTGTGAGCTATCCCTTTAAATGCTCTTTAAACACTGTTAATAAAATATTAACATGCCAGAAAAATTTACTAATAAAATTAGCTAGTCCAGCATGAATAGCAATAGCTTAGCTGACGATGAAAAAGCCTAAACCTTGTCAATAACAGGGTCAGACAATCATAGCACAAAGTGGGAGATCTTTAACATGATGAGAACAGAACGGTCCTGGGGTGCCAGAAATTTATAAAATAAAATATAGAACTTCCTCAAATGTAGCAATAATCCAAAAAAGTAGCTTGCAGGACTACTCGGTAAGAAATCTCATTCAAAACTGTGTCAAAGCTATCAAGACAAGGTCATTCAATCACCACCTGCTGACAAGGCGAAAATACGCTTTCTAGAAGCAGCACAGCTTTTATGAGGCATTCGCTAGCTCAAATATACTATAAAATGTCATATAACAGTGTAGGTTTGGAAAAGTACTTCTCATAACCTTTCAGCAATATAAGGTAATATCTGGAACAGTGGTGTTGCATTTAAAAGTTAAACCTTCTACTTATACAGAAAACAAATACATGACTTATTACAAGTAGTTGACATGTAGTAGATCAGGTACATTCTGTAATAATTTCAAAATAAACCCGTTCTATTTTAAGGGCATGCTCTAAAAACTGTACAAATAATTATAAGGTCAGGAAATGCATTCAATTTTCTAGGCTAATTTCCATGCTAATATAATTTGCTCAGTGTCCACATGGGATTCATCCGGCTCTGAAATGACTCAGACGAATGAAACTGCCAATCAGAGTAGACAGACTTTGAGAAAACCTTATCAAATAATACAAAATGACGGGGCAGTCAATACCCATGTCAATACATCAGAGAAAGTTTGATATTTTAGGGAACAAGATGCAAAGCAGTGGATGAAGTAGGACTCGCTTCCACTGTGAACACTATTGTATAAATTATTTTATTCTCACGTCAACATTGTCATGACTGTATTTCTTGGCATGCTATTTCATCAAAATGCTTCAAATCTGGCTGAAGCTGTTCTTCTGTTTAACATAGTAGAACAATCCCTTAAATGAGAACTGATGCTCCAAAATAAATTCTCAGAATAGCCCAATATACTTATACCACACATACAGAAAGAATGCAAATCTCTGTAAACAAAAACTTTTCCATCAATATATCATCCATCTTTATTTACATGATTTATGATGATGGATCATTTGACATGCTTGCTGCTTTTTTGTACGTGTCAAAGATCTGTTACTAAATGTTTGTTTCTTTTCAAACTTTCAGCCAAAAGTTCCAGTTTTATGCATTAAATGTTATTATAAATGTTATTAAAATGTTTATAAACATGTAATAGCTTTTCCTTGCATGTATTTGTAATATATGTCATAAACTGAAGCACAGATGACTTGAAAGACATTCGTCTGTGGAACACAAAAGATGATATTAGGTGTATGGACCAAAAAAAATAAAACAGAAGACGTTTTCACATGATCCTTCAGAAATCATTCTAATATGCTGATCTTGTGCTCAAGAAACATTATAATTCTTGTTATCAATAATGAGATCAATTATGCTGCTTAATATTTTTGTGGAAGCAGTGATACTTTTTTGATGAATATAAAGTTAAAAAATGTAATATATATTTTGTAACATTTTAAACTCCTTTACACTGTCACTTTTGATGAATGTACTGCATCCTTGCTGAATAGAAGTACTAATTTCTTAAAAAAAAAAAATATATATATATATATATTTTTTTTTTTTTTTTCTAACATGCATTTTCTTGTAGTGCCAGTGAAAATATTGGCAGGCAAGTAACAATCTGAACTACAAGTCTGATTGGACCAGCAGAAAAAAAAATCTTATTGTTGAGCTCTCTAAATCAGTTCATGTTCATGAAACAATTGGACGATCATTTTGTGGTTTGTAACAAGGTAAAAACCATTACTGAATAATAAAAGTGGGCATGTAACATTATCCCCCCTGTCGAACCATTCATGTTCACAGTGCATCTGTGAAATTAAGAGTAGAAACTGCAGTAAGGAAAAGATACCTGATGGGGGGCTCCTTGGGATCTCTTCCAGGGGCCCGGTTGGTGGAGGCTTCCAGGGGTGAAGGCAGCAGGTTGAGACATGATGCTAGGGATTGACTGGAATCCTCTCGTGAGGCTGTAATAGCAAATTAAAAAAGAAAACAAAAAAAGCTTCTGGGTGAAAATAAGCTTCAACTTTATTTACCTGAAATAAGGGATTTATTTATATTTTTAGGACTTTTTTGTACAACAAACAAAATTTTGTACTTTGTTGGGTCGCCACTTGTCCAATGTGTAATCTGGGTCCTGAAGCAAAACCAGCTGAGAACCACTGATCTAGGGGAAGTTCATGCCAAAACAACTTCATGCATAGGTACTGCAATATTTCCTTCTCTTGCAAAAAAAACTGCTTTAGTAAATATCAGCAATGACATTCGCTGTGTTTATCTGTCTAGAGGCTTTGCCTGTGGTGTATGTTAACGTGTAGCGTCACATGTGCTGATGTAACTCCTCCCGAAATATCAGAACATTTGGAAAATGAAGATGACGACATGACTAATTCATAACTGTATGCGTGCATAACTTTATGGTGTAATATTTTACAAGGTATTAAAATCGGAAGACATGCCCAAGTCTTCTTCAGCTAAAGCTAGGGGGGGGGGATAAGGTCTCATCTTTTTTTTAATCTACAGGAAAAATCATTTCTTCAAGCGATGCAGCTATTATAAGAATGTGTAATGTGTATAAGAATGTGTAATTACTATAATAAGACATTCAGAGATTTAACAGCATGAATATGAAGGAGAGTTAAATGCCATAATACATGTTTGAGAGTATGAAGCAAAAAGGAGAGAGCAACTGGAGTCTGGTAAAAACATACCATGGTGAGGTCGCTGGTCATCCGAGAGGTCAAGATCCAGCATCAGGTCATCTTCATCCAACTCAGATGAGCCAAGGTTATTCAAAACATCCTGAAAAAGGGAGAGAAAAAAAATATCATGCAAGGGTCAAAATAAAAAAAAAAATTGCGTATAGTTCATTTTTACATTGAATGCCATAATTCACCAACAAATGGTGTTATGTAGTTGCACATAATTAAAGAATTTATACTTAAAGAAAATATAGTAAATATACATTATTGGTATGTAACATTTCCAGTTCTTACTGCAAAAAAACTACACATTTTTATAAATTTAGATTTATAAATCAAAACTTAATTATATGAATACATTATTTTAATATTTTTAAAGTACATACATACATACATTACATACATACAGTAAAAATGGTAAAATTATATGACCAGGCCAATAGGAAGAAAAAAAAAAAAAAAGTTGTTACTGTTGAGACCTTGTATCCATACAAGATTGTGTATCCATACCATTTTAGTAGTTATGACATATTTAGAATCCATTTTAATGTCTCTACTTTACAGTTAGAGTGACTAATGACTTTTTTAAATTAAGCTCAAACCTCCAGCTGCGTGTCATGGACTCCTTGTTAAAGCAAGATGACAAAAGATGATTTAAAGACGCCTCCACAGCAACCTTTCCACACATCTAACTAAACTAAAAATTCCACTGTGCACTCAAGAGGCAGAAAACCTGTATATAGCTCAAATCAAAGTGGGCTTCTGGGTGATGCCTATCAAAGTGTCACACTGCCATCTTGTGCCCAGCATGTAAAAAACACCTTAAGATTGAAAGCTAAAGGTAAGAAGAATAACACTAAAACAGGGTTGTTTATTCTCACACACAAACTGGACTCAGCAAAGCTCTGTATGGAGTACTTCAAGCTAATCTTATTTAAAACTGCATGTAAAAGACAAAAAGGCAAAAGAGCAGCTATTATGTCCTATTAAAGTGGAAAAGAGCAGCTCTGTGGCTAATTAAGCAGGATAGAGCAATGTATTGGATAGTGCATCAGAACAGATAAGTGCCTTAACTTTGACTTTGCTAGAAATTAAAGGGTCGCTGGGCACCTAATTAAGACTCTCAGGATATGAAACGGCCTGGCCTTTACCTCTGTGAAATATTACGATGCCAAATGGCAAAATGAACATAATGCATCACTACTGTTGTAATCTCTGTAAGAACGTAATATTGATGAAGTGAACGACCTTATTCAGTGACCCGTTCAGACAGCTTATTTAGATATAAAGAGGAACAGTGTCATGGTTCATAAATGTCCTTGTGAACATAAACAGCCGAACACAGGTTATTTATGTGCATATGCATGCAAACTGTCTCAATCAACAAGGTTACTAATCACAGATATTGACAACAGAAGCACAAAGGACAAAAACTGCCAGTGCTCGATAAAAATATCTGCGTGAAAGAAAAAAAAAAAAAAAAAAAAGTGATATGAAAAGATAAGTCTTTTTTTTTTTCCTCAAGCGTTTATTTCAGTGGGATTGAGGTGGTGACAGAGAGCTGACATTTGGTGTGACTCACTCTCCATCTCCCGATGTTCAGATTGATTTTTCTGATCTTTTCATGTCAGTGTCAGGAGAAAACATGCTTTACTTATTAACGAAATATCCTGCGGCCCTTGACAAAAAGGCCAAAACAGTTCAATGGCAATGTAAACAGCTTTTCCTCCTTTCGTATTTCAGAAAATCACTTTAAAAAAAAAATATCCCCGTGAGAAAATAAACTCTGAAACACTATTTGAAGAGGCAATCTTACAGGTTTCACTTTAGCAGGTTATGCAAGGATACACCCTAAGAACCAGTAATCTGTGCTGCCACTAGAAATTCTTATGAAGAGTCAGAAAACACAAATATATCCTAAGGATTAGGAAATGACCCAAGATGAACTTGGGGCGCCCGCACTTACGATCCACTACAAGACGTGTGAAATGTTAAAAAATGAGACATGATTCAAACGGTCGTGGTACGGTCATGAACGTATGTCGATGACTGACACGGAAGAGAAGAAATTGTTAAATAGTCATTTTTGTTTTTTTGCACAGAAGTAGTATTTTCATAGCTTCATAAAATTAAGGTTGAACCACTGATGTAACATGGACTATTTTAGATGTCCTTACTAACTTTCTGGGCCTTAAATGTTGTAGTTGCATTGCCGTCTATGGAAGGTCAGAAAGCTCTTGGATTTCAACAAAAGTATCTTTTTTTTTTTCGAAGATGAATGAAGGTCTTACAGGTTTGGAAGGACATGAGGTTGAGCAGTTAATGACAGAATTTACATTTCTGTGTGAACTATCCCTTTAAGTAAGTAGTGATTATTTTTAGTTGGTGCCGATCATTGGTGTTATATCAATAACTTTGCAGAGACAACCCCAATTAAACAAATATCATCAATTTCAAGTCTAGGCCACAATGTATTGAGCAAAATAAGGCTTGATTCAATGAGGCACCTTTCTCATAAGTGAAACTAAGGCCCTTCAGGCACATTCAGCAAACCAGCACTGGCTGCTGCCAAATGTTTCATTCATTAGCAAGACCAAAGTCTCCTGCTCTACAATATAAAGGTTGATTGCTAGCTAAAAACAATTAGGCCGTATCAAACAAGAACCATCTTGATGCAAATGAAGCGGCAAAAGGCAAAGCCAAATTACCGAACAACACTTATGTGATTTACAAGCGTGTTGGCCAAAGATTACAGAAATGGGAAACTACTGTAGTTCCTCAAATGTTAATGTTTGAAGAACACAGAGAGCAGTAACTGGCATGCTTCCCTTGAGAGCAGTGAGCATAACCACAATTTCTCACTATGACAATGGAATACTTCCCTTTTCCTGTCTGTCTTTGTGTTTACACAAAAAGTTATGCGAGTCATCCCCATAAAAAAGTATGTTAATGAGCATTCACATTCTTTGGTGATTACAGCGTTGGCTTAGAAAAATCTACAAAAGAGACTTTAAAATGGAACACAAACACAAATTTATGTTTTTTTTAAGAGGGCTTAAAATAAAAATGAGTAGGTAGCAACTGGCTTTCAAAATGGAACATTCAGAAAACAAATGATTTTCTTTTAAATAAATAAATAAATATCACTGTTATTCATGCTTAGGTTCATTTTGAAAATGACTCGCGCTTCAGTGAGCGAGTCAGTTATTAGAACAATTCGTACAAACAACTTGTGAGTTTGGGACATGTTTGAGACCGATTTATTAAGAGCCGACTCATTCATTCGCAAATCAGACAACACATAACAATGTTCATTGTTCCGTGCAGCTTGCACAACGCAAAATGCTGCCCTTTCTCTGAACTTGACGGCACCGTGGAAGAGGATTTTCCTTCAACAAATCCGTTTCATCTGTCAATTAAAATGTAGGCTCACATATCCATTTATCTTTATCTGACATAGCGTCGATAATACAAGAATCTGGATCCTCAAAGTCACCCAAAACATACAACACGCTTCCTAAGATTTCCGATTTCTGTTGACAAACCTGATCAGACACGCTGCCTTCAGGATGTAGCCTCATCCAAGAACAACTGCCAAACAGGATAATGTAAATGGAAAGGCCAGGTCAGTCCAGCCAGAGTAAAGGTAACCCTCACTCACAAATTTTGCACGGCACATGACTTGATGACAAATTAGCAGTGGCACTTTAGCAAGCATTAAAGAACAATAACACAGGATGTGGTGTTTTTCTCCGCTACGCTGGAAAACAAGAGCAATTACTTTGGCCTCAAGCTGTGCAGGTGCAGGCTACATTATTCACAAACAAAACAAAGCCTTTATAACTTTGTAGGAACTAGCCAAAAGTATGAGCCATTGTTTTACATTACTAATTAAAAGAATGTTTTCCTGTAAGGGGTTTGTCTAAAAAACTCACTCAAGCTTAATTCTTTATCTATCACTAATGACCGGCAGCAAAATAGTATAAAAATAGTAACCATTCAAAAATTTGGGGTCAGAAAAGTTTTTTTTTTTTTTTTTTTGAAGGAAATTAGTTTTATTCAGCAAGAGCACATTAAATGATACAAAAGTGACATTTATTTATAATGTTCCAAAAGAATTCTATTTCAAATAAATGCTGCTCTTTTGAACTTTTTATTCAAATAATCTTGTATTATGGTTTCCACAATATATTAAGCAGCACAACTGCTTTGATAATATAAGGAACATTTCTTCATGTCCAAATTCATATATTAGAATGCTTTCTGAAAGATCATGTGATGCTGAAGTCTGGAGTAACGGCTATTGAAAATTCAGCTTTGCCATCACAGGAATAAATTGCACTTAAAATATCTGTTCTTTTTAAATATTGTAATAATATTTCACAATATTGCTGTTTTTCTGTAGTTTTAATCAAATAAATGCAGTTTTGGTGTGCATAAGAGACTTCTTTCAAAGCCATTATAAAATCTTACCAACCCCAAACATTTGAGTAATAATGTACATTTATTTTCAAGAAGCAATGGTGTAAATTTTCAAGAAGCAAGCTCCTAGTCAATATGGGTTAGTATGGTTGACTAACCTGTTACGCATCTAATAACTACTTATGAGGTCAACTAATTAATATTTTCAGCACTGGTGTATTTAAATAGAGACACAAGTTTTAAATATTTCAGTTTTAGCATGCTAAAAGTGTACAGTAAAGTCCCTTTCAAGGAAAGTCTGTTCACTCAGCAGCGATATTTCGGGCAGCTATTTCAGGCATCCAAGGCCAAGTCATATGTACTTGAATGGGGAAATCTGGAAATCTCAAAAAATGCTTGCCACATCGCATATTTCAAATCAACAATCTGTCAGAAAACTGAAAATAAATGTTTTTGTGTTCAAATAATATGAGAAAAAGCTCATATTTTAAGATGGCCCATCCAATGCGCACAACGTGCTATCAGTCCAGACGACGGGTCTCAGGACAATGACCGTTTCTATCGCAAGCAGAGTTTTCTAATAGCAGCTGGAGAGCCAGACTTTAACTGGCTCTCTTATTTAGAAGGCGGGACTTAATCTACCATAATAATGCAAGTTGCGTTTTCTCCCATTCATAGTAATTTGAGTGCACCGCCTTTGTATACCTGAAGTCTTTGGTAGTACTTTAGCATGCTAACAGTTAGCACTGTACATATATTTGTTCTCACTGAAAACACCACTACAAGAATTAAAGAACTGCTTGTGCTCCACCACACCACCTTGAACAAACTTCAACACAATCACGGTTGGACTTCAAATGGCCTACTGTGAGCAGTGCTCCTGTTATTACCCATAATCCACAGGTTTATTGTGAGGTCTTGTGAAAAGATTAAAGGACAATATTTGTTTTGGAGTCTGCTTTTAATAAACAGATGGTGGCTTTAATAAATACTTGCAGTACAAAAAGGCTGTTTTATGTTGTGAATAGATATTTCACAGTCATGGTATTTCTAACGAAACTGAACTTGTGAATGAGGAATCCATGAGACCTAATAATAAGTTTACAATGAAGCATCACAAAAGACTGCTTCTCGCACCGAAGCTCAGGACAGTGTGCTCAAGGTAGATTCACAGCAGTGCCACATTTTTACATTTCGTAATTATTGATCTAACTGCACTCCACAGCATATTCAATGACTTGGAAATGTTCTTATATCTTTCACATGCTTTGGGCTTTTCAATTACATTTCAGAGTTCAGCGTACAACTAATTGTGTATTTATACTACAATCAGTTTAAACCTCTTGAATACAAATAGCTCTTTATTTATTTGACTTTATTCTGTGGAACATGAAAGCATGATTTAAAAAAGAAAAAATCTTGCCCACCCTTTTCAATATGATGAATGTTAATGAGAACTTCATTACTACACACATGCATTTAACAGTATACAATATATTACAAGAATTCTGAAGTCATACAATAGTTATGTGTGTTCATCTCCTTTTGTGCCTTTTTGAAGCTTGAAAGCTTCAGTCCTCTTTCACTGTAAATGCATCAAAACAAGCAACCAGCACATGATTCAAAAATATTTGTTTGTGTCACTGTTATTGTATTATAATTTAGACACTATTACAGTTTTTATTCGCATTTTAAATTAGTTTTTACATTTAAATTATTTTCTCTATAATAACTCTAGATGGTGTTCCATAGAAATAGAAAGTCATACAGGTTTGGAGTGAAATGAGGATGAGCAAATAACGACTGAAATTTCAACCATCGCTTTAAAGATTAAAATTTGGGTTTAAAAAAAAAATAATAGGCACTCTACATATCTAGGCACTGGAATCTTATACAGATGGAAAGTGACCCATGGATACTGGCCCTGCTGACCTGCTGGGTAAAATGGTGTGAGAGGATTTTTCTGTTTAATTAAGCCCTGCGATTATATCGCTGGGAGGGAATTTAATCCCTCAGAAAGACGCACTGAGATCTTACGTCAATGGTTTTACAAGATAGTTATGCATTTAAATCAAATAGACCAATTCATCTGATTTTTGAAAATGTGAGCTTGAGCAATGGAAGGGCATTATGCTTACCAGGCTGCCCAGTTTGGAAGATGAGGAACTGGTTCTCTGCTTGGATAAAGTGTTGCCCTCCATGCAGTGAGGATCCCTGAGGTTGAGGTAAAGTCTGGGTCCTCCTGCACCCTCCGAGGCAGACCGCAAACGTCTCTCCAAGCGCATCACCTCGTGGTACGGGCTCACGCTGCTGCACATGGACACTGTGAAGGATACAAACATAAATAGATTAGGGAATCATATCCCTCAAAGCAAAGAGCTTAAGAGTTATTCAGTATATCTCTTCGTTATTTCATTTTTACCCACACGCACACAAACAGTCAGTCAATCAAGTTTGCGATCGGTAAGATTTTAAGAAGATGCTTTAAGAAGTATATGCTCATCAAGGCTGCATTTATTGATCTCAATCACAAAAGCAGTAATATTGTGAAATTTAAATACACTTTAAAATCTAATTTACTTCTGTGATGCAGCAGTAATAATTCTTATACGCTTTTTATCATCAATGTTGAGGTGCTGTGTGGTTTGTGTGTGTAAATGTCAAAAAGTTAGGACACCCTATTGAATTTAATGGTTTTCTGTATTAGGAGATGATTGTAAATTATCGGGTCCTTGGAAAGTCATAAAATTTGGAAATAAAGCCTCACATGACATCACACCGTGTCATTATTTATTCAACAAAAATAAAGCCAAGATGGACAAGCAAAGTTAAGGTTTCGATTATTCAGTTGCCTATAGCTCCACTTTTAGCAGTAATAATCTGAAGTAATCATATTCTGTATGACGTTTATCAGTCCCTCACATAGTTCTGGTGGAACTTTGGCCCACTCTTTACAATGTTACTCTAGTTAATTGAGGTTTGTGGGAATTTGTTTATGCACAGAGTCAGGAGTATGATGTCTGGATTTTGACTGGACTGTTGCAACACCTTGATTCTTTTCCCTCTTTTTTTAATCAATAATACATAAATGTACACTGTGGCAGAATTAGCAAGAAGGCTACTTTGCATCTGCAGTCCCTGGACTGATGGTAAAACATAAATACATGCTTCAAAATACATATAAAAATTACACAAATCCTAAAAAATTAACATCCGTTTAAAAATTATACTATACCTAGTACCAACAGATCAATAGCAGCTCACTCAAACATATACATAATCCAACAGTCAAACAAAATAACCAAAGTATCACCAATCCATAATATCAATATGCAGGCAAAGACAATTTAAGCATACAGACAAGTAACAGTAGCAGTGATCATTCAATCAGTACTCAAACAAACAACATGTATATAGCCTAAAATGCTCAACTAGTGAAACAGAAAAGACAGGAAGGCAATAGAATTTAAAATTCTTTTCAGCAGTTCTGTTGTAGATTTGCTGGTGTGCTTGGGATCATTGTTGTGTTGCATGACCCAATTTTGGCCCAACTTTAGCTGTAGGACAGATGGCCTCACATTTGCTTCTAGAATACTTTGGTATACAGAAGAGTCTATGGTCGACTCGATGACTGTGAGCAAAGTCTTTTTAAGACAAGTCATGTCACTCAGACGCCCAGGTCCTGTGGCTACAAAACAAGCCTAAAATCATGTGTGTGAGAATTTTTGGTATGAGGTGTTTGCGCTTATATGCTCTAAGTTTTCACCAAATGTGGTGCTGTGCATTATGGCCAAACAGCTCCACTTTGATCTCATCTGTTCAAAGGTCATTGTTCTAGAAGATTTATGGTTTGTTCAGATGCAACTTTGCAAACCTAAACCGTGCTGCCATGCTTTTTTAGGTAAAAGCAGCTTTCTTCTGGCAAGCCTTCCAAACATACCATACTTGTCCCATATTTTTCTAATTGTACCGTCATGAATTTTATCATTTAACATGTTAACTGGGTTGTCAGCCATTTCTCTGAGCGTTACGTGGTCTGATCTTGGGATGAATTTGCTGGGACATCCTCTCCTGGGAGGATTGGTGTCTGTTTTGAATGTCTTCCACTTGAGAACAATCTTCCTCACTGTGGAATGATGGACTTCAATTGGCCGTATTACTCTTCCCAGATTGATGGCAGCAATAATTGCTTCTCTAAGGTCATATACATGTCATACTTTTTCAAGATTATTTGATGAATAAAAAAAAAAAGTTAAAAAGGACAGCATTTATTTAAAAATGGAAACCTTTTCTAAAAAAATAAGTCTTTATTCTCACACTTTTATCCATTTAACATATCCTTGCTGAATAAAAGTATTAATTTCTTTCAAAATAATAAAAAATACTGACCCCAAACTTTTCAATGGTAGTTCAAAAGATTTATATTTTAAAAATGCAGCCTTGAAGAGCCTAACAAACTTCTTTTTAAAAAAAAAAACATTAAGGCTTGGTTCCACAGACAGGGCTTAGACTAAACCAGGATTAAGCCATAGTTCAATTAGGACATTACAGTCATTTTTATAAACGTGCCTTAGAAAAAAACATTACTGGTGTGTGTGTGTGTGTGTGTGTGTGTGTATCTAAAGACAAATAAAAATGCACTGATGTGTTTTAAGATCAGTCAGAGCAAGTTTCTTTCAGCTGAAACGGCTCAGACTTACATTTTAGTCTAGGACTAGTCTTAAACCTTGTTTGTGAAACCGGGGGTAAAAATCTTGTCTTATCCCAAACTTTTGAACTGCATTGTGTGTCTGTGTGCATGTATGCATTTAATTATATACATCTCTATCTATCCATCTCAGGGGCCATATAAGCCATAATTCATTCTGGTGCCCTCACACACTTACATTCTCCTTTCACATTCATATATTTTACACACACATTTATACATTTTGCAAGAAAGGGAAAGTCTTAGATTGCCCATGTCAACCTCCAGATGTAAATCCGATTGAACATGAATTTCACCAGCTGAAGAGGAGAGTAAAAGCAGAAACTCTCTAAAACAAGCAACAATTGGAATTGGCTGCATTAAAGGCTGGGAAAAGCATTTCAAAGCATGAGACCAAGAGTCTGGTGAGGTCTATGGTCACAAACTCACTGCTGTGATTGTGCGCAAGGGATCTGCAACTAAATAATAGCTTTTAATATTTTATATCTGCCTTATGTTCGTCTCATATTCATCTTTTAATCATATTTGCAAATGTCTTGACTCCACAGCCAACAGAGCAATTCCAATGTTCCAATACTTATGGAGGGCACAGTGTGTAAAGATTCATTAATTATATATTCAGTACAGTACGATCATCATAAATGATTTAATCCTAGATCCTAATGACAAAAATACTCACAAGCACTGCAAAGAAAATATACTGATATTCAGTGAAAGCCCAAAACCTACACAGATACAAAAAAAAAAAAAAAAGCCAAAACATTCACAAGAAAATAAAAACATGCTACAAGTAAACTGGCTCAAATTTCCAGCATATCCAAATTGAACAAAAAGGATTTCTGGAAAACTTGTTTTGCCGAAATAATCTGCTAAAAAAACAACAATAATCTGCTAAACCAACTTGATAAACAACAGACTTGGCTGTATCCAGACACATTTCCTCCCATCTAAAGATAAGAGAGTATGACTAAAATCATCTTAATAATCTTAAAAAGAGCTTAATCATTTACATTAATATTAATGAATGACCCAAAGCCTATAATTGTAAATGAAACCAGTGAGTGAAGAGTTCACTGCAACACTGCAACAGGATCTGTAGTAAAGCCAATATCAGGTCACAACTAGAGGAAATTCAATACAGCAGAGCTGGTTAGTTTCCCATAAACCTCTAAGCCACAGGCATTCGGGAGTGAAAGCACTCATAAGGTAAAAGTATAATTTACAGAAGGGAAATCACATGTTATGAGAAAACTACAGCAAAACTGGAGCACAAAGCATTGTTTCCAAAGGGAGGGGGGATGTTTTGTGTTTTTTTTTTAAATAAAGTTCCGTTTTTGCTTGCATGTATAAAAATACTAGTTTAAGCTTTCAGCAGTTCCAGAGCTGTGAAGATCAGTTTCACATTCAGTTTAAGGCTACATGTTATGAAGAGCTTTTAGGTTATTAAATGAGGGACTCAAAGCCAATTCTAAAACCACAAATATGATAATTAACTATGTGATAGATTAATTCAACACAAATAATGTGGCATTAATAGTATCTGACGTTTGACAATCCCTCCAGCAGTAACTGACTTCTCAATTAGCACATTATTTGTCTCGCTGGAATAATACATGCTGATTAGTCAATCACAGCATTTTGCATTTTAATATTTTGTATACTGACCCACTACCACCGTCTGTTGTTGCCACGAAAAGCTTCTACATATAGCTGTGCTATATGTATATTATGTCTCTCTGAGGTCCCTTCTCTTATAATAAATACATTTTCAGTCACATCAATATTTCAGGCGTATTTTTTTTTTCTTTCTTTTTTTATCTATTTTGGCAAGTAGCTGTGTAATAAGCAGAAAAATGCTCCATCGTTTTTTTTTCCCAAAAATGTTTTGAAACTTCAGCACCCATGGCCTCATGTGATATTAAAGTGTCTTGGTGGAAGCAGAAAGTTATCTATGAAGCTCTGAAGTCATAAGAGCTAGAGATAAAATCTCAGTGAAAGATTAGTGAAACTGGTTTAAAGATCAAAGATTAACATGTTTCTGTCATGGAGCAAGTATGTGAATAATTTCCCACAAAACTTGGTCGTCTGAAAACAGAAACATAACATCCTCTATATAAACATACAAAACAGCAACGGAGTTCACTGACATTACCTGTGTGCGGCTTTCTTAGGTGACTTGGTCTGGTCTCCAGTTTGTTCAGACCTGATGATCTTCCTGCCTGCTGGATGAGCACAGTGTTCCTGGACCGCCTCTCACAGGCGTTTGGATTGGAGCTGCTGTCCTCACTCAGTTCTGGAGCTTGCTCATTCTCACTGGCCTCTGACTGATCAGGGTTAGTGTTAGGGTTCAGCTCTTTCACTGTTTGCAGCGTTACAGGTTCCGTATGGGCAGTGGTGCTCTCGCACTGTGTGTTGGCTGTGTGGCTGGTATCTGGCAGTAAGTGCTTTTCCGTGCTGGCCTGGGTTGGGGTGAAGGACACCTGTGAGGTAGAAACAGCTTGGCTGAAGTTTTCGGGTGGAGCAGCTGGACTGGGGGCTGGCAAAGCATCCACTTCCGAGACAGAGTCTTCGGTAACATGAACAAAATCGGATGGTGTTATTGCCGTGGTGCGGTCTTCTGAGATCATGGGTGACTGTAGAGAACTCTCAGCCAGTTCTCCAGGCCAGGAACCTGGGGTACCAGTTTTAGGAGGATCTTCCGCAGCATCCTGACCTTTACCCTGGTCTGGGACATTGGACAAGTTCTTAGGAAACCGTTGGTGAGCTGATAAGGACTTGGGCAGCAGCTGCTTCTTATGTTTGGAAGACCTCTTGCTGCTCACATCATCAAGGAACCCTGAATCATCTCCTTCGTTGGTCCCTGAGCTGATGCAATTTATAAACACGCTACGATTGGTGGACACTTTCTCAAGGTCTTCCGTCTGAGATCGGATGATCTTTTTCTTGTGTCCACCAAATCCAAATGAATGCCGTGTCTTTGAGATGGCTTCGGATCCCTGGCTGCTATTGTCCAGGCTGAGCTGTGTTGGGTCGCTGTTCCTCTTGCTGTGGAAGCTGAAGGACGGTGTGCGGAAGAGGCTGCGGCGTTTGCTCGTGCTGCTGGAACTGGAATTGGTGCTGGAGGGAGAGGAAGTGTGGACGCCATTGCCGACACCACCAGATGAGGGCGAGGAGGGAAGCGAGTCCTGCCTCTTTCGCACGCTACGTCTAAAGATGGGAAGCCTGGAGACCAGGTTGGAGCGGCGTGACCCTGATTCGCCCATTTAAGTCGAGCACCAGATCAGACGCTCTGCAAACAGGTAAAAGGACAAACTCAGAATTAGCATGACAGCCTAAACAAAGGGACACAATCAAGATTGTAAATGAACAAGGCAAATAGTTGCGGTAATTTTGCCAACATGTCTCGCATCTGACAAGAAATTCTGTTGTTTAAAAACAAAAATAAACTCTTGAGGAACCAATTTGTTAATAGTTTGAGAAATAGGCAGAGGGAAAGTTGGCAAGACGCATAGGAGCCTTCATTAGTTTACTGTCTTTGTATAACCAGTTTGCCACTACACAATATTGATGTCAGATAGACGGTGTACTGCATGTAATATGAGCATTACCTGGTCTATACTGAAGAAAATGTGATTCCCATTGAGCACAGGCTTACTAAATTACTGCTGGTTACATTGTTTCCTTCCTTTTTATTCTTGATAACAATTTCTTTAAGAATACTACATAATTTAAAATAAATCTGTGAAAAATACTATGATTGATACCAGAATCAAGTTTATATCTAAACTGTAAGTCTGTTTAGTTAACAGATTTTTTTAAAGTTCAAATTACTTTTTATAATTAAAAGAAATATTACACTTTTCTTAAAATTTTTATGCACATCTGTGTTAATATATATATATATATATATATATATATATATATATATATATATATATATATATATATATATATATATATATATAAAAATATAACACACATATACACATACATACATATATATACACATGCATATATAATGTGATCCCAAGTAGGATCCGAGATAAGTAAAAAACTATTACAAATATAAAAACACTACGTTCATTTGATTTTGACATTTGCACAATTCCAAATATTTTTAAAATATGTGTCAAAAATAGATAAGAAAGAAAAATGTGAATTAAAATACTGTATCATTTTACTAATTAATTGTCTGGTAAAAAAAATTTGAAAGACTTGAAAAATTCCACATTCTCATGTCTAATAGGCAAAAATTTAATTGTTCACCATTGACACGATACAGATTCACAAGAGAAAAATCCAGGAGAGCTGTATTTCTGTTTGCTGAGCACAATTAATTACAGCATATTAAGCATACTGTGCTGACCTTCTGCCAATACATACTGCACTTAAATCACAGCAAATCAGTAAAAGGTAATATGAAGGTGTTCCCTCTGACAAATTTACAAAACAAGCACACACCCCATAACATTGTTGTGACAGTAGAAGAAACACCCTTGCCAGCATTAACTTAGCTTGCTTGACCTGGCATGTTTTAATAGGTAATGGCAAACTACAGCACACTTAATTATTTTAAGATCATAATAATCATGACAATGCCAATGTAATAAACAACAGACAAACTCATGAAACTTTTATGCCAAGTAAAAATGATGGCACGCAAGCTATAATAATAATAATAATAAGGGTTTTGTAGGAACCAGTTAGGCTACATTACATTTGAAATAACGAACATTCAGAGGCATTATACGCCAGCAAAAATAAGGTTATAAATCATTTGACGGTCATAAAATCTAAGGAGAAACTATGCCAAGTAAAAACATCCATTAAGTGTGATAACCTATGAATCAAAGCAAAAAGGCCCATAACCTACAATCTGATGGGATCTGCCTCTCTAAACAGCATTTTTGGTCATCATAAGAGCGTAGCAGCTACATCATATTTGGGAATCGTAGCACTGCCACAGAGCCCAAAAATTATATTTAGGTATTTCGCTACGTTTTGAGACACCGCAATTGCGCAATACTTACGTATTGTGATATATATCCATCATATCATCTGCACGGCGTCAGGAAACACGGAATACGCAATAAAACAGCGAGATAAAGCAGCCGCCTGCTGCAAGCGCAATACAGCTCCGCACACAAACATTACCTTGAGATGAAACCTGTGTTTACAACCCGCTGAGATCCCCTTCGCTGTCAGTTTGAGCGTGAAGCCGCAATGCTCGTGGCATCACATCCGGCGAGTTTCACGTCAAAGCGCTAAATTCTCATGTCAGAATCCCTGATAGCTCGCGCTAAATCCACCTCAAGTGACGTGGAATGTGCTCGCACTTTGCTTCCGCGTTTCCGCCTCTGCGCATGACGCATGTTACCTGCGTGAGCGTCATTTAAAGACGGCACACAGGTGCAGTGGCGCTGGGATAAAGAGTGTAATTATACAATTATCAGTAAATTCCATGTAGGCTACATGAAAAAATACTTTCAAAGATAGCTTTTCGCATATTTGCACAGTTTTTGTAAAAGAAGCTTTTCCTCTTTGTTTGTTTGTTTTATTATTATTATTATTACAGTTTTTCTCGATTGCAAACACACAGTTCATGAAACAATTAACCACTTTCTCACAACTATAAACACAATCTCAAAATTACACACCAACTTGTGCAAACTTCAAACTTCCAGGTCAAAATCAAATAGTTTAGTCAAAAAACAAGCTCCCTTTTGTCAGACTCAAACTTTGGCCTCAGGTGACACACAAACCTGTCAAATACTCAGAATACTTTCCTGTCTAGAGAACACTAGTGAGATCAAAACACTGTTACAAACACCTCCTTTTGGGAAACAGGAATAATTTTGCTAGTCTATGACTGTTACAGTATACAGCATAAATAGAGCGGTGCAGATACAGTAAAATTCAGCAATAAACTTTAAGAAACGTTTCCTTTCATTACACTATTGTAAAGAGATCTTACAGTAGATAAAAAGCACTAGAAGAGAAAAGTTCAAAGACCAAACAACTGAATATATAGTAAGCTCACACTGGAATGCTGTCAGTTGCTGTAAATAAATAAATAAATTAATTTGTTCATTCATTCAGCATCCTCTGCCAATTTGCATTACAGTATTGTAGTATGTGTATTGGTTCTAGAAGTTTCTTTTTTTTTTTTTTTTTTCGGCCTGTCAGTAACACAGATAACACATGACAGTACGTATGTGTAGCTATGCTATCATCATTCACAGCCTTTTTTTTTTTTTTTTTTTTTTTTTTTTTTTTATATATATTTATTTATTTATTATTTTTTTTTAAATTAATTAATTAATTAAATTTTATATACCCTTTTATTTAACCATACTATGACCGACAAGACCAGGGGACAGAGAAAACAAGAGAGAGAAAAAAAAAAAAATAATAATAATAATAAACAAAAATAATAATAATTATAATGATAATAATAAAAATAATAATAATAATAATAAAAAAAAAAGGAATTAGAAAACAAAACAAACAAAAAAAAAAAATTGTGGATAAAGTCAACAGAGAAGGGGGAGAGAGAGAGAAAAAAAAAGAGAATGGGGGATAGAGAGAGAGAGGAAAAAAAAAAAAAAAACAGACAATTTGCTTCGATACCTGCTGACAAAAAGAGAAAACAACAGAAGACACAACAGAAGACACAACATCAGAGAAACTGCAGCAACAACCAACATCTGTATGAATCACAATAAATTCTAAATGTTAAATGTTATTGAGCAACACGCATAACTAATATTACAAAATAAGTTTTGAAGCAACAGCAGATCAGAACAATGTGTGTCTGTGAGCACCCGTTTTTACACCAATGTGAATGCTTGAGTGTACACCTGTGTGTGTGAGCGCGCTTGTGTTCATAAGGTTCCTCCATGTAAATGTTTAATAGTGTGTGTGTGGGGAACAACAGCCCCATCCCGCAAGGCATGAAGCAGGCATGGAAGAGACCCAGGCCCCAAACATCCGGAGGCCCCCCAGGGCACGGGACCCCCAGGGGAACCACCGCAGGGACAACTGCGGCCCCCACCCAGAAAAGGGCAGAGGAGAGCCCGAAGGTGGGACATCCGACAGCCACAGTATAGACACCCCAGGGTGCCGTGGCGGCAAGCCCGCAGGCTCCGCCGGCAGCCGACCACACCAGGGCAGACCGAGCCCTGGGCCCGGAGATCCAAGGGCCCCCCACCCCCCAACCGGGGCCCAGCAAGGCCAGTAGGGCCAGGCCCCGCCAAGCGACCGCCGAGAGTGGGCCAGCGCTCACCCGAGCATCCTGCCCCGGCGCGAGAAACCACCAACGCACCGGCGGCATCCTCCACCGGCAGGGCATGGTGGTGGGGTGGGGGTCGACTGAGATGATGAGTGAGGTGGAGTCTAAGGCCCGACCTGACACATAGACGTAGACGAACAAGCACACATATACACAAGCATACGTTCCCACCCTCATGCACGCAACGAATATTCTCACCTCTAGAAGTTTCTTAGTCTTCTGACAAAAGACTTCTCTGCCTCCCCTAGACAGTCGTCTCTCAGTTCTGCAAAAATAGAGTACATGTAAAGACTACTTGGCTACAAATCAATTGAACAGTAATGAGTTTACTCTAAGGGTGTACAACATGTGCTACAGTATTTACTGTATGTAGAATAATGAAATTTCTCTCATCTGAAGTACTGCAGCTGTGTACTGTAATTATACCATATGTGTAAGTAGTATTGAAACCCTGTAGACCAACTTCTCTCATGGTCAGTCCATGGAGAAGAACATGGTCAACCATAGTGCTTTGTATTTCATCAGGAACAAATGACCTTTGACCTCATCCCCTTCATTTTTCTTTTCTCCTCCTATTCCTCTTTGTCTCCCACCACCAGGATTCCTTTTCCAAAACACATAATCACTTGTGCTCTTGATCATATCATCCTGAGATTCTGACCTGTGTGTCATCAGTTTTGCTACTGAATGTTCACACATGGATAAATGTGTGCTGTTTGAGTTCATTTTTTGATTCTTGTGTTAATTATATCGTGTGTTTGTGTGTTGTGGTTAAACCTGTGCAAAATGATGGCGTTTTTGTGTAGAGTTTTGCAGAAAACACTGAGCAAACTGGAACACGTGTGCAAACAGGTGAAATTTGTTAAAAGTTTTGTGAACCGTGTCTTTGTTTTGAGAACTGTATGAATGGTTTGGAAAACTGGGCCAAATGAATCAGTTATAGTGTGTTAGTAATCGAGAAAAACTGTATTATACTCTGGTATCATCATAAAGTAGGCTGTTTATTGAGATTTTTTTAATGAAACAAAAAAACATGTATTTTGGTGTTATATTAATATGCATATATAATCATTTTTAGGCCTATTTTATTTTTAAGGACACTGCAGAAACATTTTTGATGTAGGCTATTTATGATGTTGATGTGTAACATTATCGCAGAGTAAATGTCGATCAGTTGTTTAGAAGGAAAATGGGCACTTTGAAAAAATCTAGACTTTTAATTAAATAGGCTACTTAAATATATTTTTAATTAGGCTATATACAAATCTAGACTTTTAATTATATTACAGACTCCAGTTTTCATTGT
Organism: Barbus barbus; assembly: GCF_936440315.1. Lineage (NCBI taxonomy): Eukaryota > Metazoa > Chordata > Actinopteri > Cypriniformes > Cyprinidae > Barbus > Barbus barbus. The sequence goes on from NC_136756.1 coordinate 16,101,567, forward strand.
CAATTTACTTTACTTTACTTTGTCTATACAGAGGTTCTGGACAGAAATTCATATGTGACACTGGCATAAAACATAGCCTGCAATAAACAATATACATAGCCTACACTTACACAGCTCTAAAACGCATGAAACACACATTACCCTAATAAAAAGCATGTGAAACAAGGCACAATATGTGTATGCATATGCCTATACACACCCACAAAATATACCTCAATTAAGATTTGGCAGCAGCTATTTGAACTAAGTGCAAATGGCATATTTTCTTAGCAAGAGATACTATTTACACAGTGCAAATAGCAGTATTTTTTAACGATATGCTATTTACACTAAGTGCAAATAGCTATAGGTTCTATTTACACTATGTTATAATAGCAAGCTTTTCTGCTATATAGGCTACTACTTATTGCAAATAGTGGCAATTATCTGCAACTCAGTATTGTATAAAACAGTATGCAAAAATAACCTATTGAGTGTAAATCATAGTTTTAATTCAAATTATTAAATGGATGCCACCTTATTGGGACAATAAAGCCCTCCCTACACCTACCCTAACCTTACCCGATACTTTATTTCCAACTTTTTGATTATTTCCTTAATTTTTATTGAAAATAAATGTCTTTCCGATGCGATATGAGATTTGAAAAGGGAGGGGAAAAAAACGTGCCTTACCATCTACACCACTGAGACTGACGTGGAAGGAGAGTCTTTTTTCAGTGTTGACTGTCCCAATCACACGTTGGTAGGCGAAGTTAGTGTAAATAGCCTTTAAATAGATACTCCGTTAAGATTTTGGTTTAAAACAGTCACGGCCAATGGAATAAATGACCTTTTATATATGTTCATTTTAGCCAGTGGTGTACGCAGCCTGTGACCCAAAGAGAGGGCCTCAAAGCAGGAATGGAGGGGATGAGTCTGGTCAGCGTACACTGCAATTGCCTTTCTCTCCATAAATTGTGAAAACAGCTCTTGCATTCTACTCTGTCTCTGGCCGATGATTTTATTTGCTTCGTTAATTAGCCTACTCGTGTTAGTTTATTTTTCTGTCACGTGATTACTTTCCGTAAGAAAGCAGTAAATATTATAGCCTAACTAATTTATTTTTAAATAAAATTAAAATGGTCCGCCAAACACCTACTGTAGGCCTAATATCTAACTCATTAGCTGATGAAGCCAGGAAATACTAAAGTGCATGAGTTAAATCACTCCTGTAAAATGTTCCATTTGGTTTGAATGTATAGCAGTTTACCAATCCCATAACATTGCTAGGCTAAAATTCCATAGCCTCCTGCAATTCTTTTGAATTCCACGTGGTGTCCCTGTTGCGTTTTACAATGCATATTTCTAGAAAAGTAAACAAGTTACGTTTCAGAAGCAGTTATAATGTTCATGGCATTTGAGACATCGCTGGTTATATTCATTTATGAGTCTAAAAGTAATACTTCAGCCAGAAATGAAAGTTATCATTTGTAGGCAGAATGACATGCCCAGTTACCATTCAGCGTCATTGTATGGAAATAAAACCAGGTATGGAATAATAATCTGAATTCAATTCGTGCAAAAGCAGCTAGGCGAATCATTGTTTGTTCTGTGTAAACTGTGAATATGCGCGTAAGCGTGACGTAGCTAATGATTGCAAAGGCTTGTGCTCAGAAAACTGATTTTTTTTATTTTTTTTGCATGAATATGTTTGTCATAAACAACGTAGGAAGTGTACAAAACTGAGACAGCTTTTTATAAATACAGACAGAAATAAAGTATCCAACATACCAAGAAATACCATTAAAAATCTGCTCAGATTTTTAATGAATTCATATTAAACTGTCCTGAATGGCGTATCTGTATAATGAGTATTTTTGAATGTAATCTAAAAAGTGTCTTCAAACTACGTCACTACCTGTGTCACTCAGCAGCACTAATAAACCCGATCTGAATCAACTCAGGTTGTGTGTGTCTGAGGGCTGATTCATTCAATTCCACACACACACACACACACACACAAAAGTGCATTATAACTAACTCTTCTCTCTTTGTATCCATTTTGTCATCATATCAAAGAAATCTAATAATGTTCTTGTTTTGTAAATATTTAATGCATTTCTGACAGAATTTCATGCTATTTAAAGGTCAGCGTGTTTGGGGTGAATTAAGGAAATTAATTTGTCATCTATATTACCCAGAAAAGGTTGGCTCTCAGAAACAATAAAAAACAAATATGTCAAATATTCTTAAATGACAAAACAGGCAAGTGCAGGATTGATGTAGGCCTACCTACATTTGGTCAGGTATAGTGTATTTTACATTATCAGAAAAATATAACATTTAGAGATTTTGCTTAGATTTACATAGTTACGCTGAAATATGTTTGTGACTAAAAACAAAAATATGAGGAACAGTTAATTATATAGGCTACTTGATGTCAAATTTCTTTTTATAAGAAAAAAATCATTAGAATGTACTGTTTTTTTTTGTTTGTTTTTTTATCTGGTTTCACTGAATGGGAACTGAAGCTTTCCAGCTTTCTAAAACATGCAAAAGCATGATAAAATGATCTATAGTGCTCCAGTATATGCTTTGCTTCAAGTCTCCAGAAGCAATACGGCAGGAACAGACTGAGACTTACCATTTGCATCCTTGAATCTATACTTATCATGATATATATACTTTTAATCATATTTCTCATGAATACAAGAGCACATGACAAGATTTTAAGTTAATAACTTAAATTTCTAAATTGTTCTTTAACTTACAGTGAATACAAAACATAGGACTCATCATAATTTTATGGTAGTTTTATATCCTTTTTGATGCCTTAAATTTTCAGTCCCCTTTCATTGCAATTGCATGGAAAAGAGGAACTTTCCTGGAGAAAGATTTCTCCTTATGAGTTCCAAAGATGAAAGAAAGTATGGTTTTGGCGTGATATGAGTAAATAATGACAGAATTTTCATTATTGGGTATCATTCTCTATTGCCCTGAAAGAGGTTTTCTTTTTTGTTTTTTGTTTTAGAATCAGTTTCATTCTACTCATCTTCATGACCTCATCTTCATAATCACCATCTTCTGTGGGAGACTTCATTTTCTGCCTTTCATTTTTTGTTTAGGGACTGAGACTACATTTCCATTATCATCCATTATCTGACCTTATTGAAAGGCTCTTCTCTGAAACATTTTAATGCTTATAATTACCTTTTCAAGATCTGGCTTTGAATGTCTTTCTGTTGTTTCTTTGACTAGTTCGTGCTGTTTCTTTCCATGAAAATGGTTTTATCAGTGTAGCTTTAAAATGTCATGGCTATGCGGACAGCTTGAGGCAGTTGCTATGAAACAGACGATAGTGGCACTGCAGCAGAGCTTTGTAAGTGAGCTGTGACAGAGGCAAGAATGATGTGGCGCTCATGAAAGTGAGCACTGCACTTACCCCTGATGGAGTTGGACAAAGCTACAAAGTAAGGGTCTTTATTCCTCTCCCATATGCACCCTTTGATGGACTTGAAAAAAGTATTTATAAAGTCTAGATAAATTGGCAGCCAGTGTAGCCATATCTCTTTATGACAACTATTCCACCTCCCCAGGCACACAAGAAAAATAATATTTCACCTCTGAGGCTATCAAGTTTCCGTCAGACATAAGAGTAATATCGATTGTGATCAGGCTCCAAAAGAAACACTGAATGAGAAAATGAAAAGAAAAAAAAAAAAATCAGTCATCTGACAGATTTGTGATGTCAAGCAAAGCATCATTCGTTGGACACCTTGACACTTGCTCTCTATTTCTGAGTTTAAGACTGAGTATATTCATGAAAGTAAAATGTCATTTGAGTCAGATAGTACACAGAGTTGCTGTGAGTCACAGAAAAGGATCTGACGTTGCTTAAATGTGTGATGGCAAAATTCTATGGGTGTCATTGTTTTCAATTCTGTCATCAATTATTTATCCTTTCTAAACCTGTATGACTTTCTTTCTCCTGTGGAATGAAGTATATTTCAATCAGTTGTTTTTGCTCACACATTTAAAGTCAGTTTAGTCGAAAACAACACTGGAAACCCACTGACTTTCACTTCCCTTTAAGCTATGTACAAAACAGATGGAATATGAGTAATTTGATGTTAATTATGAAATTAATGCTAACACATATATGCCAAAAACACATAATGTAGCTTTGCATGACCATTTTCACCCTCTCGGTGCATTTTCATTTTAATTCTTATGATTTGCATGCCACAAACAGCTCAAATCTGCCTGAAATCATCAGAGACCTCATTAAAAATAAACCTCATTGTGGGTTCACATATTCAGATCTACCTGTTCAGTTTGACGTCAGTAAGACATGAGATCATTCTCACAAAAGAGAAGGAAAATAGATTGTTTTTATATAACTCCTCTACTAGTTAGTCATATAATAAACCATTAATAATGATGCATAGTATCTAACTCTTCTTTCTGAATTCAGTTTGTGTAATATGCACATACAGTATAATATACACATATAATAACCACTGCAGCCCCTTAAACATTTACAGTTCCTTCTTGCTGTGATGTAAGACCCTTTGATTTCCTGTCCATTAGTGTCATGTTTCCATCATCCAGTCCCCGCAGATCAGGCACTATGCTGTGAACGGTATATCACTAACACGGTCCCTTAATGGATTGTGAACTGTAAGGTAAAAGCAGAACGCGGTTTTCACTCTGTTAAACACTGAGCTATTTTTTCCTTTTATATAGAGTCATGGGTCAGACACATGCCACTTCTCTGCACTATAAATAAACAAGGAATATATATGAGTTAAAAACATTTAAAATAAATGTTGTTGAACAAAACATTCGATTCACAAATTTGAATATGTACACTAATTAAGTACAGTATTTACAATTCCCTAAACATGTATAACATACAGCCTAGTTTTAAGTGTATTATAGCTGATCTATCACCCCAGAGACTTCTTTATCTTGATGATTGGTTTCTATAAAGAAAACTTCATTTTGTCTTTCTTTTTGTTTAGTTTGAATTTTCTTAATAAGGAACTTAATCCTTCTGTCCTCCTGCTGCTGGAAGAAAGAAGCTGCTACTTTCCTCCGAAGGCGTCGAGCGTAGACCTCCAGCGGCAGCAGGGTATAGCTGAACAGATAGAGGAACACCAGCACTGTCACTACACTTGGGTTCAGCTTACTGGATTGGGCCTCACACACATTTGGCTCAGAGTGAATGAGGGATGTGTACGTTCTGTTGAAGTTGAACAATTCTACCTGACAGTCTGAGCTAAAGATCTGACAAATGGCCACTTCTGTTCCAACCTAAGATGATTAGAAAGATAGAGGGGAAGAGAAGAGAGAATTGTTATTTTCACAATGGTGAACAGTAACTGGCCTATTTACTTTATCTGAATGTTTTCATTTTTGGAAACCTATACACTCTTAACAATAAAGGTTCCAAAAGGGGGTTTTCACAGCGATGCCACTTTTGCTTCCCCAAAGAACCTTGTAGTGAACAGTTCTTTAAAGAACCATTTTTTAGCGCGAAGAACATTTGAATAATCTAAAGAACCTTTTGTGGAATGAAAAGGTTCCATTGATAGTAAAGGTTCTTTGTGGAACCGTTGATACCAATGAAGAACCTTTATTTTTAAGACTTAAAGAGATTGTTCACCCAAAAATGACTATTCTGTCATCATTTACTCAAGTTGTTCCAAACCTGTAAGAATTACTTTCTTCTGTTGAACACAAAAGATGATATTTTGAAGAATGTTGGTAACCAAACAGTTTACTGTAGACACTGACTTCCATAGTATCTATGAAGTCTGTTTGACTTTGACTTCCAGTTTACTTTGACTTTTTATTATTTACTTACTGTACATTAGTATACATTTTAAAACAATGCTTATTCTACATTTACATTTATGTATTTAGCAAATGCTTTTATCCAAAGCAAATTACAAATGAGGAACAATAGCAATTGGTTAAAAAGATTCATTTCTTGAAGTTACTTGTCATCAAGATTAAGGAGAAAACATGGTGGAGTGGATTACCTTGAAGTTGACATTGATGCTGATGTTGGTGGATGGCATGTTTGAAATCCAAGGCCCACCTGTTTTCACTAAGTAATACAAGAAATGGTCCAGCACTATTAAAAAGATTGTCATTAGCAGATACACAGTGATCACCATTGCTGGAGCCAGACATTTGAAAAGTTCCTTTTTAGTTATTCTGAAACTGGTGGAGTTTACTCCATTTTTCAAATCCTTTGCTTCAACCACAATCCCTTTTTCAGCTCCTTTCCTCCTGAGCCCACCTGTGATATACGTGTTGTCAAATCTTACAGACGTCAGATAAGACCGCAGGTACATGACAGATTCGCTGAACAAATACAAAACAAAAACAGCAGCAAAAATCCTGCTGAATAGCAGTTTTAGGTCCTGTACTTGGCTTTTAACTTCAGAGAAATCCTCCTGCACTTGCCGACTCAACACATGCAACAGTCCCTTCACTTCTGAAACATTAATATGTGTGGTGTGATCAAAATCCCGCAGCCTTTGGACTAAACTTCCATCCACGCTCTCCTCGGCTCTTCTGACGATATTGTCTTTAATGGTGTTGATGAGGTCTGAGCTGCTTAGGAGGCTTTGAGAGAGTTTTTCTGATGCACATTTCACAACATGTGTGAGAGTTGCAATGTTGGCGGCCATGTTGGGTAGGACATACAGCACTACAATCATCACGGATGCGGACAAGAGCAGTTTACGGCCCTGTCGGGTGAACAGTGTCGGGAAGATTAGCGTGAAGGCACATCGGAATGGATGGATGAGAGATGACAGGATAAACACAGCTGTGGCATAGATACCAACTGCAACCAACGCTGTCTGGATGTCATATCTTAAAAGGTCTATGAGCCAGTGGAAAAGTAGTGAAGCAGTTACAGCAGCCAATGAGAGACAGACAACAAATAGGGCAAGCAGGTGACTTGCACTCTGAGGAGTCGGAGAGGAGTAACACAACCACAGCGCCTCCATACTGCTCCTCACTGAGGGTCTAACACACACAAACACATAAATAGAGAAGACAGGATAAATTAGTAAGAGAGTTCCAAAACAGATGAAAGGGAAATGTTTATCTCTATAGGAGAACTGAATGAGTCTTATTGGCTTATGTCGCTTACAGCAGTTTTAATAGAAAATAAACCATTAAAGCCAATTAAATCATTTCTATAAACTAAAGGGAAATAATTATATCATTTACTCACCTTCATATCTTTCGAAACCCATTTAACTTTATTTCTTTAGTGGAACAGAAAGGAAGTATTTACTGTTAAAATTCCAGACTGCTTTTTTCTTGCAATGAAAGTAAATGACTGACATTCAAGATTTTCAATAACATAGCCTACCAAGTACATGAACAAGAAAATCAAAACAAGAAAATCAAACAGATTTCAAAAGACATGAGGATGTGTAAACAATTTTGTGCGGGGATATCCTATTGAAGATGTTCATGAAATATCAGCTGCCAAACGACAAACCATTAGCAAGTTTCATTATGACACATTTGATTACTAAACCCACTGAACTTTATTTCACAGCATGTGTTATATTACATGGTAATGTATATATTTCTATAGTAACAGCAATAGCAAAAAAAAAATATGATACCACAATGTTACCGCTAAACCAATACAGCCTACCTCCACTTTGTCCACTTCCATTTGCTTCTTGCTCAGTTTAGGTGCTAATCAATAAATGTCTCTATTTGGAGGCATACGTCTTTTATAATTGCAAAAATATTGACATACCTGAGGGACAAAGTAGAGAGATGGTAGTTTCTTAAAGGCATCATTACTGTTTGTTAAATGAAGGCTTGAATAAGATAATGGATTTATCTCAATATCAAAAGGTCGGTCCTCATCATAGCGAGACTGGCCAGCTTCATATTGAGCTGGGCACTGAATACACACATGCTTATATAGCCTACACTAAATCCTATGACTCTGAGCTGGATTCTGAACACACATGCACACTGACTCATTCAGTTGCTCAGATTCACATGAAACACAAACACCGGTCACACTGCACATCCTCTAACATAGTCACTTACACAACACCGCATGATGTGGCAGAAAAAACAAAACTGTTCAACTCTTGAACCTTAAAAGGAAGATATACAAAAACATTTGTTTAAAAGGGAAGTCTGTAAATGCTCGTCTTGCTGATTTCAAGTGGTTTTCATAAAACATGTACTGTTTTGGTCTTCTGTGCTCTTATGTTAGCATTTCACATAAGCCCATACAGTATTTTCTCCTGTTCTGCACCTGCAGTTGTCATATTTTCTTTCTATGGATTTATTAATATGGATTTAAGTGTTGAGTCGGTCACTGTGCCCATTTAGTGGTTCGCCAATAACTCTATATAATTTTGATGGATCAATGCTTTAATTGGGACATATGGATAATGAACACAACATCACAACAACAGAAAATAGAAATGTTACATAATTAATGCATAAATACAACAAATTTACAACATTATTACAAATGACATTAAAACAACAAATTTACCATCTAAAAAACAGATGCAGATGATACTTTATTAAAACATGTTGAGATTTGCATAAAAGATTTTGAACATCTTGAATTTAACAGTTTAAATCTACATGCATAAACATTTCATATTTTTTAAACATTTTTAAATTTCCTGCCCCAAATTGGTGAAGTTGCATCAAGGCACAAGAGGGCAGTGCCAAGCAGGAAGTGAGGTCATGATAGTCTTGATCCATCAACCGTGGGAATCCCAGTTAAGCAATTTTCCATTTCTTTTAAGTCTTGTATCTACAGTATATACAGAATCTGGCCTGAATGTGCGTCCGTATTCGTCTCTGTAGTTGTTCTCTAACCTGTCATATTCATAGTTGCTATGGTATGTGTAGCCACAGTTGCTGTGGAAGCATTTAAAGGTCTTGCCCAATCAGGGTATATGTGTAGGTTGAACATATGAAGACCCCATGTGTTCATGGCCAGAGACACACAAAGAATTCCCAGGATGTTCATCACAAACCCCGTTTTCACCTGTGAAAATCACACACACATCTTATTTGGAAACTGAAAACAACGTGTGTGCTGTGAGGTAATGTGTTTTTGTAGTTGTTTTCTCACCATATCTTTGACCATCAGGTGTCCGGAGGCAAAGGCGATTGAGTTGGGAGGTGTGGACACAGGAAGCATGAAAGCGTAAGAGCAACCAGTTGTTGCTGGGATCATGAAATACAGTGGATTGATGTTCACACGGATGGCCTAAAAATAAAGTATTTGGTGGATATAATGTCACAATGTAATGCTACATATGATTTTGTTTTCAGTTTATAAACTATGCAAACATAAAATCACATATATTGGGACATTTAAGGCACACTTGTATGAATATAATCACATTAGATAAAACATCAAATTAGGGGCCATCTTTAAATAAATGATGATGGAAGCTTTTAAAGCAATTTTTCCCATTTTAAGAAATAAAAAAACAACAAAATTTTGACAGTAAAAAAGTGACAGTATAAACATTCACAAATATTCAAATTAATTTAAATATAATAGACTACAAAGCACATTTCAAATTGTAATAATATTTTAATATTTACAACTAGCAATATAACTGTTCACTGTATCATGTAAATTCTGTCTATCTATCTATCTATATACACACACGTACACACATATACATACATACTGTACACACATACACTAACACACAAATTTTATGCGGTACATTTGTCCATACCAGTTCAGCAATGACAGGGAGGAAGATAATGATGGTGGCTGTGTTACTGGCGAATTCAGTGAAGCAGGCGATGAAGGCTGTGATGAGGATGACTGCGACAGCAGGAGGGACCTGGGCTAGAGGTTGCAGGTGATTTCCTATCCATACTGCTAACCCTGACTCCTATTGGCAAAAAAGAAAAAAAAAAAAAAAAAGGTCATAGGGTTTACACAATGCCTTCCAGTGAATTATCAACAGGTTGACTGAATCAGAATCTTTTAGGTATTAATTACAATTTGAATTTTCAGCAAGTTCCAGCTTGTACTTCAGTCCAAAAAGTGAAAAGCAGATACTAAGGTACCTCACAGCCTTTGGCCATTGCAAATCCACCACCCAGCAGCAAAACAATATTCCAAGGCACGCTCTCTTGAGCTTTTCTCCATGACAACAGGGGCACATATGGTGTATTTGAGGCTGGAGAGATAAAGATAGAAATAAAAAAGTATTATGACCTCAAGCTGACTGACCATCTCAAGTGCAAATTATATGTGAATGAAAGATTTAATATAATAATTGAATAGTAGGACGTAAACAGATATTCAGTTTGGAGGGGGTCAAGGTTTATTTAAAAAAAAATATTATATGGTTCACCATTAACCTGAATGATCCTGTGCAAATACACAAATATATAAAAGTTTCATAAACATATATAAAACCACACCAAGTTTAAAGCAGTTACAATCTACAGCTCACTCAACATTCATGTTGTTGCACAAAACATCTACAGGAAATACTGTGCATTTGACATCTGAATTTGATTACATCTTTTGAACTGCACAAGGAAAGAAAATTGATTTGGAACTGGCAGAGAACAAAATGCATCTGACAGGAGATGAAAGGTAGATCTTTAATTTGATTGCTCTGATACTACGACCCCCCTACAAAAGAATTGTGACCAGCACCTGTCACTTGTGCAGCATTGGACTGATCACTACCTCATCCAGCATTGACTGCAAACTACCTCTTCGGATAGTCTGATAAAAAAAAGACTGTTCTCTTGTCACTTTGACAGACTGATAAGCTCTTCTTGCACTACACATATCTGCACAGTTTTGTTTAAGGGCATAAGGGCAAGGCACATCTGCCATGTGCCTTGCCCTTATGCCACTTTATGTATCTCTTTTTTTATTTCTCTACAATGTCCTCAGACTGATTAGCTCCTCTTGCACTATATATATACACTCTATACATATAGACATATCTGCACAGTTTTGTTTTATTTAACTGGTTTGCACTCTATCTATTCTGCCTTATGCCACTTTATCTCTCTCTTTCTTTATTTTTCTACAATGTCCTCATTTGTATATCTGTATAGTTGTATGTACATATGTTTAAACTTTACTTATCTGTATTTGAACTGTACTTAACTGTACTTATCTGTATTTGTATTTCAATTATCTGTATGTATGTGCCGTAGATGTGGAAGAATTGACAAAGCAGACTTGACTTGACTTGCTACTAAAAATGCTAAATGTCGACTCTGCAATGTCCGATGCTGCCACTTTTCACAACCTTCATTATAAAATACCACCCGTGATAAACAGAAGGATTTATATTTTACAAGTACAAATTAGTCAGCATATATAGCCCTTAACACACAGAAAATATTAATTTCACAAAATTCATGTTTTACATGTGGTCTAGAATTAATAACTTGATGTGCACCGTTAAAAATATCAAATATGTATGAAGAAAGTATTCACAACATAACACTGAAAAAAAAATGGTTTCACAAAATGGGATTTATCAATCAATATTCCCTTCATTATTATTACTGCAATGAATCAAGTTCAGCACAAAAATCTATATTTGCCAAACATAAATGTACTGAGCAAAAAATACAATGCTACAAATCACTTTACCAATTCATTCTTCTGATGCCAAATGAACATAAAGTCACGTAGAAGACATCTCAGCAAAGCTGGTGACAATAATAGTGTTACAGTTTTTTTCTGATGCTCAACTGATCTAAACAATGCCATGAAGAACCTTTTTCCACTATAAAGTACCTTTAGTGAAAAGAAAATGTTCTATAGATGTTTAAGGCTCTTCATGGAACTTTAGATGCCAATAAAGAACCATTATTAAGAGTGTAGTATTATCACTATTTTACAGAACTTCTAATAAGTAAAACAGAAATTTTACAAGTTTACGACCAGTGGCTAAATATTTTTAATCAGAAAGGCTTTTTTGCAGAGTAGATTATGAAAAATTGGCAAACAGATTTCCAAATATAGACAAAAGAAATGTACTCAGTGTAAAAGAAACAGTAATAGGTGAAGAGATTTGTTAGAGATTATTATAATCTCTCTGCATACAGTTCTCTGCTGGATCTCTCTTAGACACACTAATCTGAATCATTAACATTCCTCGTCTTATTCAACATGAACCACACTCACATGTACTCTAGAAACCTCTTTGAATGCCAGAATGAACTGCGTTACTGGAACGTTACTGTGGTAACGAATGCAGTGACAATGTTTGTCCTGCCAAAAACTCACAACGCATTCAGTGTCCCAATTTACAAATCTGTTATCCCAGTTTACCAAAATCAAGCCTAATAAAAGCCTATTATGTCTTAAGGCCCTGATTTATTATAAAAACATTCATAATATTGACTGATTGTTGAGTTTCTTCTATTTAAATTTTATAATTCCATAGCTCTCAGCTGTTGTAATACCAAACAGAAAATCAATAAACCACCCACTGACCTCTTGAATCAAACCACCAGCGGAGAGATGGACGCTGGGATGGAAAGAAAAACAGGATGGAGATGATGATGACTCCAGTTACTGCGTCAGAAACGTAGCTGAAAGGAGATAAACACAGAAACATGTGAAGCGCTGCTAGTGTTCAGTGTTGGTTTTTCAATCTCCAATTAGCAACACTGGGAGCAAAGTGAAGTTATTCAGTGCGACCTTCAGATGGTGGATAGAAAAGCTGTTCTGCGGTTTTAAATTTTTGAGCTGAGAATTCATAAGTATAGAGTCCAAGACCACTGATGCTATTATGAATACTTACTGTATGAACCATAGCTCTCTATTGGCTGCATCCAAATATGCATACTTCCTGGACCTTGCTATACTGTATATAATAGGCAAAAAACAGTATGCTATGTCTGAATTCACAGTGTTCATAAAGCATACCCTGATTTGCTACTTTCTTTGAGATTCTGATGTGTGCATTTGATGGACACTTTACTATCCCATGAGGCCATGTGAGAGGATTTGTGAACAGAACATTTTTAACAGCCGCAATGTTATTTTGGACACAGCCATGGTTGAATTGTTGGTTGTTATTTGGTTGACTAGTTATCAGATGCTTTTAATGAATTTACCATTGAAATAATTGTCACTTAATTTCTGAATTGTTTAATTGTTTAATTAAGTCAAGTCACCAAATTACAAAAAAGGCAGTTTTCCATTGTGAACTCCTGTCTCAGTCGTCCATTGGTGGGACAATCTAAATATTTTAGGGGCCAAAGAATGAGTGAGAATTAGCAGTCTGAAAGAAAGATGAATTTGGGACCATTTTTGGAAAGACAGCAATCAAAACAAAATGTTTACTGAAAATTACAGATGGACAAACATAAAGGGAATGATCACCAAACATTCACTGTCGACTGTAAAAAGACATTACAGAAAACGTATGTATCATCTAATGCAGTGCTTCTCAAAGTCCGGACTCCGGTCCGGATCCGGACCCGGACCCGGAGGGAATTCAATCCGGAAACGCTTCTATTTCATATTTCAAGAACACTAATTACATTTCCTACTTTGATAAACGCACGTTAAACTTGTAAATCATTTGTTTATTTATTCTTATTTTTTTATGTCTTTTGGAGAAGGTCCGAAATTGCAGGCGAGATATTGAAACTTTTCCTTCATGACATTTGTTGTCATCATGACATCCAGTGAGCGTATGACGTTTGACATAATCGGGCGACATTTCACCGCTAATATTTTTATTTTTTTGTTTTGTTTTGCTATCACTTATATTATGGCAATTTGTCTTATAGCAGTGCCCAATGTATACATTTATTTGTAGCGGCTTGTCACAATATCAAAACTGACCGCTACAAATAGATTTTCCAAAAGGCTTATACTTCGTTGAATAAACTGAGCACTGCGCGTTTCAAAAATAAAATGCTTGTGGGTGTTTTTATATGAATGTATCTTTTAAAAGAACCGTCCGTTTTCTTCAGAAAAGCTTTGATGCCAATTTTCATTTGGTCTTTCCTGTAATGGCTGATAAAGTAGCGCTTATTTGATTACAGTCGTTACCGGGGAAACAGCTATATATCACGCTCCAACAGCGCCTCCTGCTGGCAGAGAATCAACTTGCATTTGCTAGTCTGTGGGAAACACTGGTGTCTGTCAGCAAACATAAACAAAAAAACATGCTTCAGAACTGTTTTGAGAAGGTGCTTAAGTTTTGAGCCATGTATTATTACTATGCATTAGGCTACTACTACTACTACTATTACTATCTTGTGCCCTGCAATAACCATTTACGCAAACTCTCTTTTGATATAAAGGGAAAAAAAGAGAAAATCGGCCCAAAAAATCAGCATCATATAGCGGCCATAGGCTGCCCTGATTTCTAAATATCGGCATTGGCCAGAGAAAAAACATTATAGGTCGACTTCTACTGCTGACACTTAAATTAATTGTTTTGCCACTTTTGCACTTGTTATTAAAGTATTTTGAATGCAAAGGGAACCTTTTTTTTAATGAGTGTTTATTTGTTATGTATGTTTATTAAAAACACGTTTTGTAATAACCAATTGTTCCGGACCTTTGACACTGATGAAAATTCAGATTTGGACCTTTGAATGTAGACTTTGAGAACCCCTGATCTAATGTATCATCAACAATTGTCTTATAGCTGTAAGCTGTTGCTGTAAGAACTTTAAAATAGAAAATTTACTCATTCACCATTAAACAATAAACAACTGCAAATAAGATATGTTGTGTGAATGAAAATGTCAAAACAATTGTGCAGACAAGGCATTAATGCAAGCAGCAATCCTGATTTCTCATCTCAGCACATTAATATGAACCACTGAATCAATGTAATTGCCATAACCCTGCTAAGTGCTAACCTATTCATCATGTCATGTTCAGAAACAATGTGCTTTCAAACATAGGCCTCTCATCTACAGGTATTGAATCACCATCATCTACCCAATACACACATTATTCTGTTCTCTCTCTGTTTCTATTTGTCTTTAAGTTGTGGGTTTATCTTGGTGTCTTGGGTGACTCGAGGTGAACTGTAATCCTGCAGCTAGAGAAAGGTCAACTCTGTGGAGGGAGCAGATCAACTAGTCCATATTTTTGAACCTCTCTGTCTAAGTGCATTAGTGTGATGGACCACAAAAAAACAAATGAGAGGAGGAGGTCTTTATTTCTGGATGCAATTATTTACAAATGCACAGACTGTGCAAGTGGAAACCTGTTTAAACTTGAACATAGTATGTATATTTTAGAAAAACTAATTTTACTTTAGTTTTTAGTTAAATGAATGACATTAATATATTTCAATCTAATTTTCAAAAAGTACCTCCTAATTGCATACATTTTTCAATATGAAGAATAAATCAAATCCTGATGTCAGGTTTATTGTAGCACAAATAAAAAGTGTTTGACCTTTAAATATAGTGTCATTGTGTTTGTCTGAAATGTTTTCGATATTAAATTATGACAACCAGCATTCAAACATTGTCTTCATTGTTGTGACAGAAGACAAATTATACTGATTATTAGTTAAGCGAATAATGATGTTGTTAAAATAATGTTTTACATAGTTGTTTGTTTAAAAAGAAAATTTGACCAACATTGTATCTTTAATGGTCAACCTAATCTTAATTTATGAATCAACACCCTATAATGTGCTATAAACCTAAACATAAAGATTAGACTTTAACAAAATGATCTGTCAGAATATGACACTTTTGATATTTTATTCATCTTACATGAATCTTCACGTGAAAATATGACACTTGAAATAACACCATGATTTTTCAATACCTATTTGTCACGGTGTGTCTTACCCTTTGGTGAAGAAAACCGACCATCCTGTTACAAACTTTGGATCTCGCGTAAACAGAAGGATAGCAAAAATAATGAAGAACAAAGCGATAGATCCTTCTGCAAATCTAGGAGCAAAAACATATTTTAACTCATGTCCGAAACAGAGGGAAACAGAAAGTGTTTATGATATGTCGAAATGCTCTGTGACTTACTTTATTGGGCCAAGTTTCTTGTAGTCTTCATCAATAACAGCTTTTGCTTTTGCTTCTGCAGCTGCCCGTTCATCATGTTTGTTAATACAAAGCCTGAGCAAAACAGTTGCACATTTGTGATAGCTAATATAGAACAAGGGTTTTCAAAATGGGGTCTAAGAGAAAAGTTGTGAAAGCTGTGCAAAAATTTAAATAAATTAATTTAAACTAAATAGAATAATAGAAACTAAATACTGAAACTGGGATTATATATACACACAAGCATACAGTTAGGTCCATATATATTTGGACACAGGCACAATTTTTATTATTTTAGCTGCTGACCAAAACATATTTAAGTTAAAGTTATATAATGAATATGGGTGCACGCTCTGAGCTTTCATTTGAGCGTATTCATATCACAACTGGAGGAATGGTTATGGAATTACACTTCTTTAATATGTACAAACCCCCCCCCCCCCCCCCTCTCTTTTTAAGGGACAATGAGTAATTGGACAATTGACTCTAAGGCTGTTTCATGGACAGGCGTGGGCTATTCCTTCATTATTTCTGCATCAATTAAGCAGGTAAAAGTTCAGGAGTTGATTCTAATTGTGTCATATTTGGAAGCTGATGCTCTGAATCCACATCATGCGGTCAAAGGAGCTCTCCATGCAAGTAAAAGAGACAATTTTTAGGCTTCAAAATCAAAACAAATCCATCAGAGAGATAGCAGGAACATTAGAAGTTGCCAAATCAACAGTTTGGTACATTCTGAGAAAAAATGAATGCAACATAAAAAGGCCTGGACGTCCACGGAGGACAACTTTGGTGGATGATCGTAGGATCCGCTCCTACCCTCACAACATCCAGCCAAAAGAAGAACACTCTCCAGGAGGTAGGTGGGTCACTGTCAAAGTCTACAATCAAGAGAAGACTTCACAACAGCAAATACAGAGGGTTCACCACAAGTTTCAAACAAGGCCAGATTAGACTTTGCCAAAAACATCTAAAAAGCCAGACCACTTCTGGCAAAGCAGATGGCTGAAATTAAGATTAACCTGTACTAGAATGACAGGAAGAAAAAGTATGGCGAAGGCTTGGGACAGCTCATAATCCAAAGCATACAACATCATCTGTGAAACATGGTGGAGCAGTGTGATGGCATAAACGTGTGGCACTGGGTTACTGGTGTTTATTGATGACGTGACAGAAGACAGAAGCAGAAGGATGAATTCTGAAGTGAATAGGAATATACTCTCTGCCCAGATCCAGCCAAATGCAGCAAAGTTGATTGGATGGCACTTCATAGTACAAGTGGACACTGACCCAAAACATACACCAAAAGCAACCAAGGTGTTTTTGGTTGTAATTCCTAAGCATTTTATGTTAGATTTTCCAACCCCTAGTCTGCACTTCAATTTCATCTTTTAATTCTATTCTGGTGGCATACAGGGCCGAAATTATGAAAATTGTGTCAGTTTCCAAATATATAGAGACTTAACTGTATATAGCTGCCTTTTCAATTTTTAGATGTAGAGACCCAAGAGGATGATCATACTTTTGGTTTTATGGGATAGAAATGATAGAAAACCCCTGATATAGCACACGTCATTTTCTGTATATGCATTTAGACAGTGCATATTTACCGTGTATTGAGTCCACCATAGAGGAAAGCAATCCAGATCCAGCCAAGAATAAGGAAAAGAAGCATCAGCGGGAAGGCAAAGACAAACCATGAGCCGAAGTTTATGAGGTCACATTCAGGGAAGTAGCTACAGACACAAACATGCAAGACATTGAGAGTAGTTTTTATTGTTTTTGCTCCGTCAACAAAAACAGTTAAAGATTGCAAGTATTCAAGAGACATGCAGGTGTTTTGTTCCTAAAGGACAACAAATCAAACTGAATTCAAACAAATTTTAGTAAATAACTCACTCATAAAAGTGCTAACTTGTTGCCACCTACTGGCATACCAATGTAACCAGTAGAAATTGTTACTTAAAATAATCACTAATGTATTAGTGATTATATATATATATATATATATATATATATATATATATATATATATATAATGTATATAAATTTTGCTTCGCTTATATCCTTATCATCATAACTTTAAGATAAGACTGTCCAGAGAACATGAAAACATAAGAGTTTTAATTAGATATTCATAGTCATTTCCTCTTCATAAAGAATGAGTAATAATTGAGTGTCAGCTGTTTTGTATCTGTTAAGTGGCTGCCTTGATCTATCTTTTCCTCACAGAACCAGATTAATCATTTAATTTCTTTTATTAAAATACACTTTTTAATTCATTTCTAATATATTTTTAATTTAAAGGGCCAAAACATAATTAAAAACTTTACTGGTGATCATATCAACTGTAATGCATATTTTGCTTAAGTTCAGCTCTGCTTTTGTCTCTCCTTTTTTGTCTAGTCATTATGAGACAAGATTAAACATCAGTGATGAATTATGGTAAATGATTGGAGCCTGTATCTGAATGAGTTACTGATGGTGGAAACACATTCAGATTATATTTAACGGCACCTGAAGTATGCAAGAAACTAAAATAAATGTACAGTAGACTGCCTGAATAACTCAGTGAGTAAGTTTCCATTTGAGATGTCTGGCTTTTTCACAGAGAATCAACCTCTAAAATGTTAAATGTTGAACCACAATACTGCATTGTTTCGATTTCAACAAAACAGTACATACCTTTGATATCTCAATATGAATTATATGTGTAAGTTAAATTTAAGGACAATCAGTTCAGTCTGATGTCTTCAGGAGGGTTCATGTTTAACTCCACCCCTAAACATAATGTCACAGGGACATAAGCAGATCGTATGAAAATGTATGAATGAGATTGTACAAATTCAAACTAATTAGCCACTAATTCGCCAAAACATAAAATAGTTACAAACTGCAATGAGATTGTGTTGGCGTATCCAGCCAATGAGTTAAATCGAGATAAATATCTATAATATAATAAGGTTAATTGCTTTTGTGTATATCTCTGTCTTTATATGTATAATTTGATTCAAGAAGTTTTTGGCTTACAATGAATCATTTACATGCAAGTCATGAACAAACAAGCTCAAGCTGCAATAAACTACATCCATTAAATGTGTTCTTCAGGCTTTTCACACAGCAGATACTATTCAGACCCATATGCTCAATCTTTTTGCCGATGCCAACACAGTTAGACACTCGGTAACATTTTATGCAGATAGAGTAGGCCCTAAATCTGGATTTTATTCCTTCAAACCTATTTGAATATATATATAATTATTTTAAAAGAAAAGTTATGGCATAATGAGGAAGAACAAGAAGATGCTGTATTATTTCTTAAGTTACTAATCAAATAAGTAAAATTGTTACACTGATCATGTGAACTGCTTTGTACAAAAGGTCAGACTAAAGCACACAAGATGTTCTTTGGACCATTCTAAAATCATAATAGCTAACATGGATTCATTAGGGTTTGCATGAACTTTTGAAGACCATGCCAGCATTTTGTATCCAATTAGAAAATTGCTATATATAAGCACTTTCACTTGACCCATCTAGGGCTCGGTCCCAAATGGCACACTTCACGTGTACTTGAAATCTTGCTGACTTACTTTCAGAAGGGTGCTCATGAATGCCCCCTTTGCATTACAGCATTAGGTCATAAAGTGTGGAAAAGGGTTTAAGGTGCGATTTGGGCCTATAGATTCTTCCTTGATCGTTGTAGACTTGATCTTAAAATGATTTTTCATTATTAATTCAATGTAATTGAATGTTTAGAATTTTGCTAAAACACCATAAATATGTACGTAAAAATTCTCAATTTGTTCTACAAAGCTGATAATGTCAAATTGCATGCAATGTCTTTGCTTCATGTTTATTATTAATTACTAAAAGTCAATAATTTTGGACATTTAAAACATTTGACTTGCCTGGGTAGAATCTGTTTTAACGTAGCTGGGATTTGGGGCATCTCAAACTCTGTGGCACTCAAACTTGGAAATCAAACTTCTATTTTGGCTAGTTGGTGGTGACCTAATTTCTAAACAGCTTTTTTAAAAGCCTGTGCTATCCAAAATTCTTGTTAGCATGCATTAGTTGAAACAGGGACATTGTGACATATCTCACAAACACAATCAGTTGACCTGCCAGATGATTGTTCAACACTGTTTTCCCCTAAGTGCAGGATTGTCTGCCACATAGTAAAGCATATATGTAAAGGTAGACTACAACAATTCATACACTAGAGTAAAAATGAGCAATGAATAGACCTTTGTACTACACCTTTCAGTAGCACAAGACAAATTAATCCATTTAGTGGTAATGAGAAATGAAATGTTGTTCATGTTAATTAAAGTTAATTAACTTTAAATGTGTGAATTGAAGCCTGATCTGAATACAAACTCTCACTTGCCCGCTTTTGACATGATTTTGACATGATATAATGCTAACTCTGCCTGTACAGTAGTGTACTCTCTTTTAAAAGACATGAATTTCCATGACTTTTCTGTTTATGCTTTATTACTGAATGAGGATTTTTTTTTAAATAATATAATAGACATTTCACGGTCAATCTTGCTAATTAAATATTTTAGAGCTAAGCATAAGTGGAAAATGGTATATTTATTATAGATAATATCAATGACTGTTTTTCTGTCTTCACAAAACATCCCACATCTCTTCCATAATTCACTGTGCCTTACTTACATGTCTAGCTTGTACTCTTCAGAGCAATTTGGAACTTTGTATTGCAGCACTTTTCATGTTCAAGTCACTTACATTGCATTTCTCAGAAGGAAGTTACTTTAGATAAAAGCATCTTGTAAAAGAATGTAGTTGAATAAAAGAATGAATGCAAAAAAAAAAAAAATCACCAGTATGGTAATTTACAATGGTAACCATGTAAAAATGGTATACCTCTTGAGCTGACCCACCAGGATCAGATTAGGGGCGGTGCCAGTGAGCGTTGCAGTTCCTCCGATGCTTGCAGCATAAGGTATAGAAATCAGAAATCCTTTCCACACCTTCATATGGTATTCAGCCTCTCTTCTGACTTCTTCCAGATTCTTTTGCTCTGATCTGTCTGTCCAATCTGGTCTGTGAGGTTACAGAGAGGGATAGAATCTCTTTATAATTCAGACTTAATTGTTTAAGACTATGAAAAGATGATCTTTTCATAAGAACATTCATAAGGTTGTCCACGTGGCATTTGGCTCATAAAATATAGCTATCCCACAATGGAGTTCAGCTTATTACTAATAGTATTATGCTACATTTCCGCTGCAATAAATGCAAATTTTAATGGTAATTTTATATCAAATCTTCAAGCTGCTTGATCTTTGCTTGTTCAAAGAAAAAAATGAATGAATTATTCTCACTTACGTGTTCTCTGTCAGCACCTGTTTTTCACAAGGAAGCACATGCATCTTCACCTGAGAATCACCTGCAATGAAATGTTTACTTTTTTAATTACAAATACCTCTCTAATATGAAACGAATTTCAGAATAAAAACAAGCTTCTGGCTGAATTTTTAAAAAGAAAAGAAGCATTCTCACTCTTTTTGTACATTAAGGAATTCTTAACAGACTACAAAAGCGCTTTGTTGAAAAAATTGGTTACACTTTACTTGAAGGGGTGTGCATAAGACTGACATGACACCTTCATAATCATGACATGACACATGTCATGAATATGAAGGTTTTTTATGCATGTTTATGTCAACTGTCATTAAGTGTCATTCGCTCAGTTATGTCATTTTTAATGCAAAGATGAAATTGACATTGAGATGTCTTTGTTATGGGCTAGGGTTAGGGGTAAGGGTAGGGGTAGGGTTAGGTTAGGGTTAGGTCAAATTTTGAGCATATGAGTTATTATAATGACATAACTGAGCGAATGACACTTAATGACAGCTGTCATAAACATGCATAAAACCTCCTTCATATTCATGACATGTGTCATGTCATGATTATGAAGGTGTCATGTCAGTCTTATGCACATCCCTTCAAGTAAAGTGTTACCAAAAAATTCAGCTCAAAGTTCTCCGTTCAGGTTGTATATTATATTTTCATGTGTGCAGGTTGATTTCACACACAAGCAAATCCTCAAACCAAATAAATCATTGATAGTATGCTGTCATGATTGCATGTGTGGAGACTTATGTTTAAAGATATTAGTTGGTGGCAGTGTGTGTTTTCCCCTTTAAGAGATCAGAGTTTTTGTCTAGTGGGTTGTTGGGAAAATAAAGTTAGTCAGTTCACGGCTTCAGCATCCAGCTCGCCTGTCTTCTCCACTCATTTAATTGCACGAACACCCAAACATTCAAAATAAAAATGTTAAAAATAAGGACTTTCATTTCCTAATTAGCTTGTAACACACAATATGAATTTTTCCCCACCCACCCTCTGGATCACTCTTGTCCTTGCAGTTCTCTTTTAGAGTTTCCAGATTCCCAAAAAGGCTTTCCAGTATGGCATTAGCAATGGGCAGCATCATGGCTGTTGTGGCTGTATTACTCAACCACATTGACAGGAAAGAGGAAGTGATCATCATGCCTAAAATCAGCCTGGAGAGGAAAAAAAGACAAGTAGAGCCAAACCTATTCCACAACATTCCTACAATAACTAGTCCAATAAAATATGACCATATACATGTAGTACACACTCTATTGTACATCGTAAAGCAGAGAACAATGAAATCAGTCCTGAATCTGTGTCAAATTAATTTTAAACGTTTAGAAAAAAACATTCAGTAAAAAAAACTAGAGAATTAAAAAAAATAATAAAAATTATTAGAGTAAATAACCATATTTAAAAGTCGTGGCCTAATGGTTAGAGAGTCGGACTCGTAATCGAAAGGTTGTGAGTTCGAGCCCCCGGCCGGCAGGAATTGTAGGTGGGGGGAGTGAATGTCCAGCGCTCTCTCCACCCTCAATACCACGACTGAGGTGCCCTTGAGCAAGGCACCGAACCCCCAACTGCTCCCCGGGCGCTGCAGCATGGCTGCCCACTGCTCCGGGTGTGTGTTCACGGTGTGTGTGTGTGTGTGTGTGTGTGTGCATTTGTTCACTACTCACTGCTGTGTGTGTGCACTTGGATGGGTTAAACGCAGAGCACCAATTTCGAGTATGGGTCACCATACTTGACAATACGTCACGACTTTACTTTTTTACTTTACTTTATTTTTTGTTGCACTTTTTGCACCGGCACATACCTTCGTGTTTACAATAGGTCACGTGTGCACATCTCAGCTAAAATTATCCATGTGTTTACCTTCAGCAATTTCTAAAACTTAGTACTAGAGATCTCCCAATTTCAACGCAGATTCTTTCTTACCAGGCAGGTTTCACTCCGACGATCTTCAGCACCTTAAGGGCTATTCGGCGATGGAGACCCCACTCCTCTATAGCAGATGCCATCACTAAACCACTCAGGAACAGGAAGTTAGTTTCAAGGAAGTACTGTGGACAGACCTTCTTAGAAGGCAGGATTCCCATGGTGGGGAAAAGGCACACGGGAAGCATGGCAGTCACCGCCAGCGGGAGCGCTTCGGTACACCAGTACACCGCCATCAGCAGCACCACATACAAACATTTGCCCTCCTGAAAAAGAAACAGGATGTGTAGATGTAGGGAAGAATCTTAAATATGACAAATCAAGTCGGAAGTCGTGGGGGAAGTTTGGGGAAGTCGTGGCCTAATGGTTAGAGAGTCGGACTTGTAATCCAAAGGTTGCGGGTTCGAGTCTCGGGCCGGCAGGGATTGTAGGTGGGGTTGAGTGAATGTCCAGCGCTCTCTCCACCCTCAATACCACGACTGAGGTGCCCTTGAGCAAGGCACCGAACCCCCAACTGCTCCCCGGGCGCTGCAGCATAAATGGCTGCCCACTGCTCCGGGTGTGTGTTCACGGTGTGTGTGTGTGTGTGTTCACTGCTGTGTGTGTGCACTTGGATGGGTTAAATGCAGAGCACGAATTCCGAGTATGGGTCACCATACTTGGCAGTATGTCACTTCACTTCACTAATTATTTCATTTTACAAGTCCTCCATTGTTTTACTGACATGTCATATCAATTTTCTGAAATCTCTGGAAGGCACTATAAAATATTGCATTTGTAAATAAATGAAGCTGGCCTTTTTTCACAAATCTTCTGAGCCATTTTCCAGTTACTTTGAACTAACTCATTCTTACTTCATTATTAACCTGATCATCCTTAAATGGCTTGATCCTTAAATGTATGAGAGTGCATTATTAATAATCAGATTAACTATGAATATATTAAAGAATTATGACAGACAGAAAGTTTTTTCTTCTTTTTGGACAATACCTGTTTATCATTCAAAACCTCGCAAGCAAATTTTCTGCTTCAAAAGTGCCTCTATGCTGTCTTTCTTACAGATAAATGTCACATTTTGCCAAAAGCAAAGCCATTTAAGCATGCCTGTCTTTAAAAGGGGCTTCTGGATTTTGAGTAATCTCAGTATTTTTTTTTTTTATTATTATTATTATTTTGCAATGTATGTCAATAGGCACCAAAACTATTTGGTTACCAACAATCTGTAGAATATCTTATTCTTTGTTCCTTAGAAATAAGTAGTATAGTTTTGGAACGACATAAATTTAAGTAAATGATGACAGAAATGTAATTTTAGGGTGAACTGTCCCTTTAAGAAACAAGTACTTATGCTCTTATTACTAAAAAAAACAATGGTATTCTGGAATAGGTCAATATCTGCATACATTTACATTATTTTAATCAACTGGGTGGCACAATTAGACTGCTTTAACGCATATTTAACCATCCTGTGGATTCAAAAGGCCAAAGCAGCAGGTGGCAAAGTTTAACAACAGCGTTTTACCTTTGGTGGCACAACGAAGAGCAGCGGGAGCAGCAGTAACGGAACGAGCATCAGGATGAGCTGTTTGCGCGCGCTCCAGAGCTTCCTGAAAAACTTTGTAGGGTCCATAGCGGCATAAAACCTCTTTCCTTCCCTTTGTCTTTGCACTGGGACAAGCCGCGACTCTGGCGCTTGGTCTCCAACTTTATTACTTTTGCTTTATTATTTTTTAGCACAGCAGGAGAAGATCAACTATTGGCTTACTCGTTAACTCCCTTAAAGACCCCTCGACTTTAGCCTTCAACGTGAGGTCTACAGCGCCAGCAAAGACGAACAGCAAAGTGTTCTGCTTCACACAGACTACACAGAATGAGTAAGCATTAAAAGTATACTCTGTTAATTAAAGAAGTGTTAGCAAAGCGATAATAACGTGTGGTTCAATGGTTAGTATGTCCCTCGTGCAGATGATATTATTGACTTCACGTGTCTTGAGTGCAGAGTCATTATTATAGTGATATCAGTATAATTATGATATTTGTATTTGGTTTCCACTTAGTTATAATATCAGGCTCTACACTGAGGAGAGAAAAAAAAAAACATTTTAAGGTAAAAGGTAAGGTTGCCAGCTGTGGTTGCCATGAATTTTAAATAAGTGCTCACAGCTTTTCAAACACTATGAGATGGCGTTTTAGTGGATGTATTTCATTCAACATTACTACACAGGCTGTACAACAATAAAATGAGTAGCCTACATACTAACCTACTTAATCTGTTTTGGACCATATAATATACTGACAATAACTCCCATAACAATGCATGTGCTTTAAAACTGCCACGTGATGAATCAAAGTTCATCATAAGTGGTCTAAACTGAATTACATTTGTATATTGTATAAGCAGTGTAATTACAAAAAAGCACACAAAGCTAAAAGAATGCAGTAAACGTTAACTGAACAACCTGTATAAAACATAAATACAAGGTGATATAACTTAGTAAAGTATGAGAAAATAAACAGGGACTTCTGGGAACTATTTGTCTATTTTGTTTTCTTGTTTTGGAGCACATTAAGTGCAGCTGGAATTTAGTAATTTATTTTTCTTCTTGCTAGCAAAACAAACAACATTTTTTGATTGCTTAAGGCTTTAATTTTTGTGACTTCTTTTGATTAATGATAAAAGCCATGATGCTGTCCGAGCCTGCAGAGAGGAAGAAGTTTAGACAAATATCACCATACCTCATTCATTTTCATCAGTGAATGAAACATGTACAGATCTTAATTTAATACTCGTTCCATGGAAACACGCTGACCCAAACCTCTGGTACCAGGGCTCGCGCGTCATTCTGATAATGGGTACCAGAATACACACATTTTTAAATTTAGTTCACTTATAGTCTTTGCATGGAAAAATGGCTTTAGCTATGCACCCACTGTATCCTGCCAACAGCAGAACATGAACAAATAAACTGTCTGACCCTGTAATTTATCAAAATGCTTATTTCGGTTGACGCAGCTCCTGTTTGCAGCAGTTTTGCATAAAGAAGATTCAGACTTTTTATATCTACTCCTGTACAGCTCAGCTATTCTATGCTTAATGCTGCTTAAAGCTCTGTAGCAGGTGTTTCAAACTCGAATGGGTAACAATTAACTAAAATAACTGATTACTGATTTTCTCTGTTGCTACATAGATTATTGACTAGAAGTATTTATTAGCTAAAAAGGTTGTCCTTCCCTGGGAATATATCTGGTGGAATGTGAATATTTTCTTTTAAACCCTCTGTAGTTAACTGATAGAAAAATGCCTCAGCTTTTGTAGTGTTGCCAATATAAGTATAGTATACTTTCTGTTCAGCAGGGAATCCACAAAATAGTTATCACAATAAGCTGGATACATTATTTTACATGGAAAAATAATTAACATAACAAATAATAACAAACCTTGCCCTCCCGTATTCTTAACCCAATATCAATCTCTCAAACTGCCCAACAATTGCAGAATGAGTTCTCAAGCATTTTGATATCTACTGAGCCTCAAGGCTTTGTCTGTCTATTTTTTTAATTGTATTGTATATAGTTTCTTGGTATATAATTACTAAATGAATAATAAATGTTGTTTGGACTTACGAGAAATGTTTCTTTCCAGATAGCAAAATCGTATTGCTTTAATCTAATATTGCATCTCTCATCCTTTGGCAGCAAAACAGAAGCAACGACAAACACACAGCTAAATGACAGACAGTGCAAAGCATTACAAAACATCATATAAGGTGCACATATGAGTACATTCATTGCTTACACAACTAGTGAGTGTACTGTGTTTAGACCTGAATGGACTGAAGCTGACAGTAAATTGATATTGAGTGCAAAAGAAAAAGAAACAGCTCTTATAAGCAAATGTGCTCCAAGAAAGACCTTGGATGTGGAAAGGATGTGCTGAATTTCTGATTATAGACCCCCATTTTACCATCATAATCTTCTCTTATTAGAGTACAAAGACCCCTCTAGCCAGTGTCATTTGTTTGATTAAGAATATAAAACCTACTACTGATTGAATCTGCTGGGAAAGAAAGTCCTAGAAACCCACTGCAGAGAAAAACAGATGAGAAGAGGAGAAATATGATTTCATTTCATGTTCACTTTGCTTTCTTCTAAAAATAGTGACATTTTCTTTAAATGTCATTATGTCACTGTCACGGCTCTCATCATATTTACACAGATCAACATCTATTTTGCTCTAAAGGGCAGTATTTTCTTTACTGTATAGACATTATATATAAACTGTAAACTGTACTTAAAAATACAGTGTGTGCAGAATTATTAGGGAAGCTGATATTCTGGACATATGTTTTTTCCAAGAACATTTTACCAATTCCAAACCACATACAAGCTCCCAAAACTTACTGCCAGATTCTGGAAGATAAATTCTTCAAACAGTGGTACAAGAGGATGTGATGCTGGTTCTTCAAGAGTCACTCACAACTTATGTCCATAAAGCCTATACAAAATCAGTCTTCGTGTATTTCACAACACTTCCGCATGTTATTCTTATTAAGTGAGGGCCATTTTAAAGAATGTTTTGCTCAAGCATAGTCTCTGAGAACCTGACACATTCCACTTCTGGAAACTCCAGGATTGCAGTTCTGGAAAATAATGGCTCTGGAGACTAAATGGTTCCTGATGGTTTCTCACCTAATTCTTCACATTAATTCTTAATTCTTTTGCAGTTAACGTGTCTTTTCTTCTCCACCTGTTTTTTCTGACCATGCTGACCCAATGAGCATTTCGCTGCCCAATAGTCATGCCTTAACTTTGCTAATTCTATTATTGCATTAGTATTGCATCGTTACTTTTATTCTCTTTTTTGGCTCATTTTATCTGTAAAAGAAAACCTGCCTAATGATTCTGCACACCTGAAATAAGGAGTTTTTGACTTTCAGCCTTCATGGACAATTATATATCACTTATAAATGATTAAATACAAAATCAGTAGTAGTTATTAAGATTGATGTGGTTTGGAATTGGTCAAATGTTCTTGGAAAAAAAATATATTACCAAGATATCAACTTGCCTAATAATTCTGCACACACTGTACATTAAAAAAAAAAAAAAAACCTACAATTGAAATAAAATCTCATAAAAAAATATATATATATTATTGTATATCAATGATAATAAAATAACACTGGTCTATAAAATGAATGCTTAGAGTCTGGTACTCAATGACAAATGCTCATTTGCCCCATGTACTGCTTACACCCTCTAGTGGACATATGATCAACGCTGTCTGATCTCCCATCAGTGATATGTGCTCATTAAAATAAAACTGCTCAAGAAATTTGACCCAAATGGCTAAAGTGTAAGGTTGCATTAGGATGAGGACAAACATGAAAATTATTGCACATTTCATTGTTGGATAGTTCGTAACAATCATTGAAATAAAGCACATGCACTGCAGCTTAAACTACTTAAATGTCTTTTAAGTAGTTAAAAGTACTTAAAAGCTTTACTTCCGGCTTTGCTACTGTTCGGACGCTCTTGCTTATTGCTCTCCGCTTTGCTCCCTATTTTTGCATTTTTCTCATATCTCTCCAAGATTTTAACTTTAACTTCAGCAGATCAGCACAGTGCTCAGACAACACATTTTTTTGGGGGAAACTTAAGACTTTCTCCCAGCAGTTTACATTCCAGAGACGGAAAAACACAGCTGTCTACATTTAAACAGACTAGAGAAAATGCCTCTCGTGGAATCTACTTGCTGCATGAACTGCCACAAACTTCTACAAAGGATTGCGGTTCTTGAAACAAAGTTGCTTACTGGACTTCCAAAACAGGCGGAACACACAGCAGACGGTCATCACGGACCCCCTCAGCATACAGCTGGTGAGTCCTCTGAATCTCAAAAGTTTATACAAAGTGTAGAGGAAAAAGCCGAAACAGATCGACAGACAAATCGATGGCACAAACAGGGAGCGAGACCCAAAGGCAATCGAGACATCAGATTATCACGAGTATCTCGTATTGCTGCTGTAGCATCCTCTACCCCAGATACGGCTATGACAAGACTTGTAAACACTGGCATTCTACCACCCCCTATACATCTTGAGAACAGATTTGAAGCATTAATGAATGTGGGTGAGAAATCTGCAAATGTGACTAAACACGGATCGAATCAGCCAGCAGCTAACATCGCTACTAACAGGCGCTCAAGGTCGAGCAGACAGCGGCTTTCAGCTCAGAGCGCAGTCGAGCCCAGGACTCTGATAGTGGGTGATGCTATTATCAGAAACATCAGTAGCAGGACTACAACTACCTACTGCCTTCCTCAAGCAAATGTCTCTGATGTGAACAAAGAACTTCGGAACATTCTGATGAAGCACAAGACTGCAAATCGAGTCATCATCCATGTGGGGAAGAATGATATTCGGAAGGAGCAGTCAGAACTCCTTAAGAAGGATTTCAGTGAACTCTTTGAAACGCTTCAAAGTCTTGAAGTTCAGTCGTTCATCAGTGGACCACTCCCAGCAAGGGGAACTAACATGTTCTCACGGTTGCTTGGGCTGAATACATGGCTACAAAGAACCTGCAGTATAAAAGGAGTCAACTTCATCGACAACTTCAACCTTTTCTGGGGCCACAGACAACTGTTTAAACTAGATGGCCTCCACCCAAACAGACTCGGTGCAAGAGTGCTTAAGGACAATATCTATTTCTCCCTCCGTCATCCTTCAGCGGTGTGTGCCAATCTACTCGGCCTGAATGGCACACACACACCTGGACAGAATATGAGTGACCACAGGACTTCATGTCAGCTTTTGAGTCAACATGTGGTTGACACATCCCACAAGGATACTGATAACACCACGCAGCCACAACAAGCACTGCTCATGGACATCCCAGCTGAGCCCTGCCCACAGAGCTCATCACATGCAGACTGTGACGTACTACAACAGCTCCAAGACTCAGCACCCAAGGACGACCTTCTGGAAAACAGCCAGGGAAGCCAGAACGACATCTCACAGCCAGCGGAAACACCAGAGCCAGAGCCCTGCTCACCAGATACACTATCACTCTCCCCAGAATCTCCACTTCTAAGCTTCTCACAGAAAATGGAGGAACTGGTGTATGCTGGGACCAAACTCTCCCACTCTTTCGCTTCAAGCCCCCAGATATCAACTAAAAAACGGCGAGCCCCACAACCACCAAAGACTGCAGGCCCAGCTCACCCTCCTCCTCCTGCGAGAGCTCTCCGGCCGCTGCCACAACGTCAGGGCCCAAACCCCTCTCCATCTGGTGTAGGTGAACCAAAAACAACTGATAACAGCTCTCAGTGATATGTGTCGGGTCCCCGCTATATTAGCAGCAACATTCACAAATGTTTACAGAACAAGCGGGAACCCAGTGTGCCTGTAGCCTCCTCTATTTCTGTTTTATTAAGCAATAGAAAGTCTAAGGCCTTCTCAAGCCGTACGGCTGACCCATCTAACCTGCGGCCTATAATGCATCAATCTAAGATTGCTGTAGAGACAAAATGTAATTCCATCAAGTTAGCATTTTTAAACATTCGCTCACTTAAAAATAAATCATTTCTGATCAACGATTTAATAACCACAAACAACCTGGATTTTATGTTTTTAAATGAAACATGGTTAGAAGACAGCTGCAGTGCAACAGTCCTTCATGAAACAGCCCCTCCTAACTTTAATTTTATAAGTGTCTGCAGGACTGTTAGGAGAGGTGGAGGTGTAGCTGCTCTGTTTAAAGATGTTTATCAGTGCAAGCAAATGTCATTTGGTCAGTATTCATCTTTTGAATACCTAGGTATTGTGCTGAAAGGTGCTCCACGCACCCTGTTTATCATTATTTACAGGCCTCCAAAATATTCTCCAGCCTTTGTTGATGATTTCACTGAACTGTTATCAATGATTTCCTCAGAGTTTGACTGTTTTGCTATTGCAGGGGATTTTAATATTCACATAGATAATGCAGAAATCAAAACTACAAAAGAAATTATAACTGTTTTAAACACTTTTGACCTGAGTCAGCATGTGCACGGACCAACACACAATCGTGGACACACCCTAGATCTACTCATCAGTAGAGGTCTAAACATCTCATCCATTGTAATCAAGGATGTAGCACTATCTGATCACTTCTGTATTTTCTTTGATATATTGATCTCGGTCACCACTGAATCTAGATCTGTCTCTATCAGAAAGAGATGCATTAACGAGAACACTAGTGCGCTATTTATGGAGGCAATATCATTAACACCAAGCATTTCTAACATTTCTAATGTGAATCTTCTCCTGGAGTCATTTAACTCAAAAATTAAGAATGTTATTGATGATATTGCCCCGATAAAGGTCAGCAAGAAGACGGGGAAACAGAAATCAATTTGGAGAAAATCAACAGCAGTTCAGAGCATGAAAAGACAATGCAGAAAAGCTGAGCGGATGTGGCGGAAGACGAAACTCGAAATTCACTATAGCATCTATAAAGACAGCCTTCATGCTTTCAATGTGGAACTAGCCACAGCTAGACAGACTTTCTTTTCAAACCTTATAAACAGTAACTTAAACAACACCCGCACTCTTTTTGCGACTGTTGAGAGACTGACAAACCCCCCAAGTCAGATTCCCAGTGAAATGCTCTCCGACAGCAAATGCAATGAGTTTGCTTCCTTCTTTTCTGAGAAGATCAATAATATCAGAAAGGAGATTGGCACATCCTCAAGTTATGCAGAGGTCACACAGATTCAACCGCAATTTCAAAAAGAAGTGACTATGTGTGTTTTTAAAGAAATTGATAACAAAATTTTGGAAGAAATAGTACAGCACCTTAAATCTTCAACCTGCTATCTTGACACACTTCCCACATCCTTTTTCAAAAATGTGCTTAACTGTTTAGAAGCTGATCTCTTAGAAGTGGTGAACGCCTCACTTCTTTCTGGGACTTTTCCAAACTCCCTTAAAACTGCAGTTGTTAAGCCCCTTCTGAAAAAGCGCAATCTTGATAACACCATGTTGAGCAACTATAGACCCATATCAAATCTTCCTTTCATAGGTAAGATTATTGAAAAGGTAGTTTTTAATCAGCTGAACAACTACTTACAGTCAAATGGATACCTGGACAATTTTCAATCTGGTTTCCGAGCACATCACAGCACAGAGACAGCACTCATTAAGATAATAAATGATATTCGCCTCAATTCTGATTCTGGCAAAATATCAGTGCTGGTACTACTAGATCTTAGTGCTGCGTTTGACACTGTCGATCATAACATACTTTTAGAGAGACTGGAAAACTGGGTCGGGCTTTCTGGGATGGCACTCAAATGGTTCAGGTCATACTTAGAAGGGAGAGGTTATTATGTGAGTATAGGAGAGCATAAGTCTAAGTGGACGGCCATGACATGTGGAGTCCCACAAGGCTCAATTCTTGCACCGCTCTTGTTTAGCCTGTATATGCTCCCACTAAGTCAGATAATGAGGAAGAACCAAATTGCCTATCACAGCTATGCTGATGATACCCAGATTTACCTAGCCTTATCTCCAAATGACTACAGCCCCATTGACTCCCTCTGCCAATGCATTGATGAAATTAACAGTTGGATGTGCCAGAACTTTCTTCAGTTAAACAAGGAGAAAACTGAAATCATTGCATTTGGAAACAAAGATGAAGTTCTCAAGGTGAATGCATATCTTGACTCTAGGGGTCAAACAACGAAAAATCAAGTCAGAAATCTTGGGGTGATTCTGGAGACAGACCTTAGTTTCAGTAGTCATGTCAAAGCAATAACTAAATCAGCATACTATCATCTCAAAAATATTGCAAGAATTAGATGTTTTGTCTCCAATCAAGACTTGGAGAAACTTGTTCATGCCTTTATCACCAGCAGGGTGGATTACTGTAATGGTCTCCTCACCGGCCTTCCCAAGAAGACCATTAGACAACTGCAGCTCATCCAGAACGCTGCTGCCAGAATTCTGACTAGAACCAGAAAATCTGAGCATATCACACCAGTCCTCAGGTCCTTACACTGGCTTCCAGTTACATTTAGGATTGATTTTAAAGTACTTTTACTCGTTTATAAGTCACTCAATGGCCTAGGACCTAAATATATTGCTGATATGCTCACTGAATATAAACCAAACAGACCACTCAGATCATTAGGATCGAGTCAGTTAGAAATACCAAGGGTTCACACAAAACAAGGGGAGTCTGCTTTTAGCTATTATGCGGCCCACAGTTGGAACCAGCTTCCAGAAGAGATCAGATGTGCTAAAACATTAGCCACATTTAAATCAAGACTCAAAACTCACCTGTTTAACTGTGCATTTGAATGAGCACTGTGCTGTATGTCCGAACTGACTGCAATGAATTTTATGTATAATCATTTTCTTTAAATTTATTTTAAATCATTTTCTATATCATTTTAAAATTCCTTGTTTTTATTATTCTTATTTCCATGTTTTTATTGATTTTAATGTCTATTTCACTTTCTTTTATGTAAAGCACTTTGAATTACCACTGTGTATGAAATGTGCTATATAAATAAACTTGCCTTGCCTTGCCTTTTAAAGAAAAGGCTTTTTGTTTGAGAACAATGTCTCAAGCGGCTTTAATTCACAAAGAACATTTAGCAAAGTCTCTCTGGATCTGTATTTTTGCAGGTTTTTGTGTGGGCACAGCAGGGCAAGGGTCATGGAACTAACTAATAATGCGTAGAGACTGTTAAATACGCCCACGTGTATTTGAGACTTTATGCAAAAACCTTTGTAAAGTCAGTGTTACAGGGTTTGAAAACTGTGGCACTGTTTTAACACACACTGCAACACCTTTCATCATTTTATTTATTGACAAACACACAAGTGTCCATTTTGCCAAACTATTTATTATTTAAGGAAGCATTTTTAATAAGGGGGAAATTCTTGTGATATTAAATATTTGCTGTTTTATTACACAGAGTAAATATGATTAAAATGATGCAGACATTGCAGGTAAATGGTCACAGCTAATCTTCTTGTGAAATGATGTGACAGCTGTCAGAGTGCATTAATATTGTGAAATTGTGTTATGGGTAATGTGAGAAGAATCCATCTTCTATGAAATGGTGCCTTTAGCTGCAAAAAGTCTGCACAGTAATTCTCAATAGCTTACACAGTGCAAGAGTGTATGAAAACATGAAGCAATTAGTCTCGCTTGATGAAGCTATTCAGCTTCAAAAACACTCAATGATATAACAAAAATAAGCCACAGGAATAGGTCATACAAAAATGAAAGCTCACTTAAAATGCACTCTTCTTCGGGCCATTGAAAATGTAGATGAGTTTGTTTCTTCATCTGAACAGTGTGACGAGCGTCCCGATTACTCATCAGCGTTGCCCTGGAGACAAAGGAGAAACACCTGCTCCTGCTCATCACGGCTGGATCGCTCACACCTGAAGCTCGTCAGCCCGCGGCCAGATAAGCCGTGCGTGGCTAGGAGTCAGGGAGAGAGACATCTCCCTACACGCTGAGAACTAATGTGCCGTACTCTTCTCATCTTTTTGCAGACCCCAGCGAGTGAGCGATCCTGCCCTGCCACAAGCACCGCACAGCTGCACCACCCTGGGAAGAAAGCGCACCAAGAAGAGCACCACAGCACCTCAGCCACCTTTTTTTGCACCCGACACCCCTCTGCATTAATAAATCCACCCTCCGGGGTATTTATTTTGAGCCACCCTTGTTGCGTGTTTCTTCCACCCTGCCACAGTGGTGGAGAATGCGGGCAGATTAAGGAAGTACACCAACAAGTGATCCCAACCGATTGTCTCACGATTCTTTTTTTTCCTCCCTCTCTGTTTGTACTTTCAGAAAGAGCGGCACTCCTCCCCAAGGATGGAAGATCTGCTCCGCCAGCTTACAGAGGTTAGCCTGCGTCAGCAGCAAATCGTGGAACATCTTGCTGCCCGCCAGAGCCAGGTTGACGAGAACATCGCTGCCCTTCGCACGGCCGCCCGCCAGCGCGTTCCGTTACCAGATCCGCGGATACAGGCCGCGCAGATGCTGCCGAAAATGACCGCGCACGATGATGTTGAAGCCTACCTGCAGATGTTCGAGAACACTGCCACCGCTGAGGGTTGGTCTCCGGATGACTGGACTCGCGCGTTAGCCCCACTCCTCACCGGCGAGCCCCAGCGAGTTTTCTTTAGTCTACCAACATCTACCGCGGAGAAATACGAGGATGTCAAGAGGGAAATCCTGGCCCGAGTGGGGCTGTCACCCATCTGCGCGGCCCAGCAGTTCAACGACTGGACCTACCAACCCCAGCGACCGGCGCGTGTCCAGGCAGCAGAGCTCACCAGGCTCGCACAGCACTGGCTGATGGTTGGTTCTCCCACGGCAGCCCAGGTAACGGAGCGCATCACCGTCGATCGCCTCCTCCGTGCCCTACCGCGCATGTATCGACAAGCTGTTGGCATGAGGGATCCCACAACCATCCTCGAGGTAGTTGAGGCGATCGAGCTGGCTGAGGCGGCCCAACGGCGTGAAGCTGGGGAGCGAGTGCCGCCTTTTCCCCGGAGGGTGGCTCCGGAGCAACGCGCGCTGGAGGGCACCTCGCGACACGTGGACAGGAAGGCGGTCCCCGAGCCCCAGGATGTATCCATGCCATCAGCGCCTCCTTCGCCCAAGACTCGGACTTGGATGGCAGGCTGTGTCCTTCATCAGACTCCGCCCAAAGGAGCCCCGACGGCCGAGGTAAAAATTAATGGGCGGGCCTTCACAGCGGTGCTCGATACGGGCAGCGCCGTCAGTCTCGTCAGGGCGGGGGTCCTCCCTCCCCGCTACGAGATAAAAGGAAGACTTCCTATCACCTGTGTGCATGGAGATACCCGGGAAGTCCCAGTACGACGGGTATCTGTCGCCACGTCCGTTGGCTCCTGGCCCCTAGAGGTGGGCCTCGTAAAGGATTTACCCGTACCGGTACTACTGGGACGAGACTGGCCGGGACTGGATGCCCTCTTGGGCACCGCCACACAGCCTGCCAGCCCAAGCGGGGGCCGCCCTGGACGGCAGCCAACGAAGAGGCCCAGCCGCCGCCCCGTTCTCCTAGCCTCCGACAGTGGGAGAGATGGTGAGTCCCCTTCCCAAAATCCTAACCTTTTCTATGATGTCTACCAACAGGTTGTGGGAGGGGGCTCCTTTGGCCGAGCCCAGCGAGAGGACGACAGGCTAAAACATTGTTGGAGACAGGTGTGCGTCTTAGAGGGGAAGGACGTCCGGCCAAAGCCCCATCCTCTCCCCCACTTTGTCGTGGAGAACGGCCTGCTCTACTGTGTCGCCCAGCGGAGGGGGGAGGAAAAAAAACTACTGGTGGTTCCAAGACCGAAGGCGGAGACCGTCCTACACTTGGCACACGCCCATCCGCTGGCGGGACACCTCGGCGCGGCCAATACTACTCAGCGCATCCGTGACCGGTTCCACTGGCCTGGCCTGGAGGCTGATGTGAAACGCTTCTGTCAGGCCTGCCCAACGTGCCAGAAGACATCGCCCAGGCCACCTCCCCCCTCGCCGCTCATCCCGCTACCCATCATAGAGGTACCCTTCGAGCGTATCGGGATGGATTTAGTGGGGCCGTTGCCAAAATCAGCCCGGGGGCATGAGCACATCTTAGTCGTCGTTGATTATGCCACCCGGTATCCCGAAGCCATACCCCTCCGGAAAGCCACAGCCAAAAACATCGCCCACGAGCTGTTCCTTCTGTTTAGCCGGGTCGGCATCCCGATGGAGGTCCTGACCGATCAGGGAACACCGTTCATGTCCCGGCTAATGGCTGACCTCTGCCGGCTGCTCCGGGTAAAGCACCTGCGGACCACCGTATACCATCCTCAGACCGACGGACTCGTCGAGAGATTCAATCAAACTCTCAAGCAGATGCTGCGGAGGGTGGCAGCCGAAGACCGACGAGATTGGGACCTAATGTTGCCCTATGTCCTTTTTGGTATACGGGAGGTTCCGCAGGCATCAACGGGCTTTACTCCGTTTGAGCTCCTTTTCGGAAGACAGCCTCGGGGGCTACTCGACGTTGCAAAGGAGGCTTGGGAACACCAACAACCCACCCCACACCGGTCCCTCGTCGAGCATGTCACCGAAATGAGGCAGCGGATCGATCGAGTCATGCCGTTAGTCCGGGAACACCTGGCCAAAGCCCAGCAAGCCCAACAACGCCACTACGATCGCGCAGCTCAGCCTCGGGAGTTCCAGACGGGCGACCAAGTCATGGTCTTGGTCCCCACCTCTGCCTGCAAATTCCTGGCCACGTGGCAGGGGCCGTACACGGTGGTAGAGAAGGTGGGACCGGTTACTTACCGCGTGCGCCAGCCTGGGAGACGGAGGCCCCAACAGCTCTATCATGTCAACTTGTTGAAGAAGTGGGTGGGGACCAGAGAGCAAACCGCGGCTTTCGCTACCACGGAGCCCGTCTTGGTGGACATCAATCCTGAACTGTCGGCGGCGCAGAAGGCTGAGCTGCAGCACCTGATCGGTCAGTTCTCAGATGTGTTCTCGCCTGTCCCCGGGAAGACCCAAATTGTTCAGCATGACATCAAAACGCCGCCAGGGGTCGTTATAAAGCAACGGCCCTACCATATCCCTGAGGCTCGTCGGCAGGCTGTAGAGGAGGAAATTCAGCAGATGCTGAAGTTAGGGGTGATTGAACCATCCCGTAGCCCATGGTCCAGCCCCATCGTCCTGGTCCCGAAACCGGATGGCACCCTCCGCTTCTGCAATGACTTTCGACGCCTCAACGAAGTTTCAGATTTTGACGGCTACCCAATGCCCCGAGTGGACGAACTCCTGGAGCGATTGGGAAGGGCCCGGTTCATCTCCACGCTCGACCTCACGAAAGGATACTGGCAGGTACCTCTATCGGACAATGCAAAACCCAAGACAGCTTTCTCCACACCCAGCGGACACTGGCAATACCGGACCCTTCCCTTTGGCCTTCACGGGGCACCGGCCACGTTCCAACGCCTGATGGATGTTATACTCCGCCCCCACCAACAATACGCGGCCGCGTACCTGGATGACATCGTCGTTCACTCGGAGCGTTGGGAGGACCACCTAGACCGTCTGCGGAGGGTGCTGGTGGAGCTCCGACGGGCTGGACTCACCGCCAACCCTCGCAAGTGTCATCTAGCGCCCTTTGAGGCCAAGTACCTGGGCTTCCGAGTCGGACGGGGCCTCATCAAGCCGCAGGAAACGAAGGTGGAGGCTGTCCGCGCTGCCCCGACGCCGTCCTCGAAGTCTCAGGTACGAGCGTTCCTAGGGTTGGCGGGTTACTATCGCTGCTTCATCCCTGACTTTTCCTCCTTAGCCGCCCCTCTGACAGACCTTACCAGGAAGGGGCAGCCCGAACGCATCACCTGGAGTCCAGAGGCGGAGGAGGCGTTCCAGAGGATCAAGCATGCCCTAACGGCGGAGCCGGTCTTGCGGGCCCCAGACTTCGGCTGCCCCTTCCTGTTGCAGACGGATGCCTCTGAGACAGGGTTGGGAGCCGTCCTGTCCCAAGTACAGGAAGGTGAGGAACACCCTGTCTTGTTTATCAGCAGGAAGCTGACCAAGGCCGAGAGGAACTACGCCACCGTCGAGAAGGAGGCTCTGGCGATAAAATGGGCAGTCCTGGAGCTGCGCTACTACCTGCTGGGCCGTAAGTTCACCCTGTTCACAGACCACGCGCCCCTCCAGTGGATGGCCAGGGCTAAAGACACCAACGCCAGGGTGACTCGGTGGTTCCTCGCGCTCCAGGACTTCTGCTTCGACGTCCGTCACCGAGCCGGAACCTCCAATGCCAACGCCGATGGGCTCTCTCGGTTCTGGTCAGCCTACGCAGGTCTGTCAGGGGTCACTCCCCACCCACCCCCTATTTCCCCCTTGTTTGCTCCATATGTTTCCACCAGGACCAGGACAACGCTTAGGGGGGGGGAGTGTGACGAGCGTCCCGATTACTCATCAGCGTTGCCCTGGAGACAAAGGAGAAACACCTGCTCCTGCTCATCACGGCTGGATCGCTCACACCTGAAGCTCGTCAGCCCGCGGCCAGATAAGCCGTGCGTGGCTAGGAGTCAGGGAGAGAGACATCTCCCTACACGCTGAGAACTAATGTGCCGTACTCTTCTCATCTTTTTGCAGACCCCAGCGAGTGAGCGATCCTGCCCTGCCACAAGCACCGCACAGCTGCACCACCCTGGGAAGAAAGCGCACCAAGAAGAGCACCACAGCACCTCAGCCACCTTTTTTTGCACCCGACACCCCTCTGCATTAATAAATCCACCCTCCGGGGTATTTATTTTGAGCCACCCTTGTTGCGTGTTTCTTCCACCCTGCCACAACAGATTTGGAGAAATTTTGCATTACACTCTTGCTCACAAATGGATCCTCTACAGTGAATGGGTGCCGTCAGAAAGCGGGTGATAAAAACATTGCAATATTTGTGTAGAACTGTTTTGGCCTGTTTTCACTTGTAAATGGTGCTTAATCTGTGCATAGTTCTATCCTGATTAGGACAAGATTACTTTTTCATTGAAGAAAGCAGTAGAAGGCTAGTATTTTGGCCAAAAGCAACGGTTTAAAGTTAAAAACATCTTAATGATGGAATTGTTTATTACCAACACTTGTTTTCCACTTCTGAATGTTAACTGATGGAATAGTTATGGATTACTTATGGATAATTATGATGTTTTAATCAGCTTTTGAAACTCTCCAAATGACGGCACCCAAGTGATGTAATGCTAAATTTCTCCAAATCTGTTCCGATAAAGAAACAAACTCATCTACATTTTGGAAAGCCTGAGGTTGAGGAAATGTTCAGCAAATTTAAATTTTTGGGTAAACTGTCTCTTTAAATCTGAAACTTAATTGTATATCCACAGTATAGCAGTTACAAAAACAAGCTTGGAGAGTGAATAGGCTATATTGTTATACAGTATGGCACTGTGTGCATAAGTAAATCCCCCAAGGAGTCCTATCCATGAACTATTCCATGTCCCCAGGAGACAAAAGCAGTACTGTGCACTCTATGAGTCAGAGAGAGAGGTGCAAGTCAGAGAGATTTCATTAAGACACGAGTGGACTCCAGATCAAAGGTTATATTCATCCCCACAGCTGCATGTACTGACAGGTATGCAGTGATGAACAGTAATTTACATGGCTGAGAATTACAGTATATGCCTGTTTTGCTTTTAATGTCAAGGTGATTTTTGACAGCCCTGTAGTCTCCTGTCAGCCTTCTACCATTCAATAGTAAAATATTATAAGAAACTGAAACTAAAGGTTTTGAAATGATTAAAAACATTATTATTAAAGGAAGCACATGGAAACTCTGTGAAACAAAGAGCATCTAGGCATTGTTGATGTGAAGATGCTGTTTATTGCTTGGTGAGAAAGTATACTTTTGGTCTTTTTAATTGATTTTCCTCACCTATTTAGTGGATTTGCAATGATCTAATATAAAAAAGTTATTAATTATTAGGGTGTGCAACAAATGCTATCAATGTTTAAATACTTATGTTTTCTTGTCACAGTAATGACTGTATTTTGCATTGCATGAGAATTTGGGTGTAAATTTGCATAATTGTCCTGAAAACAATGTCCTAAAAGTTATTTTCCCCTAAAATGTTTTCACCTATTTTTGGGGTAAAATGTGACCTGGACCCCTCTTTAGTTGGGCTGCATCCAAGGGGATGAGCACTGAGATTAATTGTAGTTTGAATCTAAATTTGTATTCCGCAGGCAATGTAGTGAACTTCCTCTAATGAAAGTTCACTACATAGCCTGTGGAATACAAACTGTGTTTAAACATCATCATTATTCTTTAACCCTGACCCTGCTGTACTCTTGGACCTCCTCTTAGTTACATGTTCCTTTTACATATTCAAGTGTTCCTGAGGCTGGTATGTCCTTGATTTATCCAGTGAAAAGGTACAGATAATCAAAATGTCCAAAAAATTAATTAATTTCTCATGCCAAAGCTCAATTCATTCTGACTGAATCACTGTATATTGGTTTGATGGTCTGGTTCATTTATTTACTTCAATTTAACATGCTTTATCTCTCTTATCAGCAATATAGTACTGTTAGATTAACTGATAAATTTAGCTCTTGTTTTTTCCCTGGGTTTCCTGAGAAGGCACCTAACGGAGTCAAATGTATTGATAAATGTTTGTCTGCTGGAGTGTGAACCAAGCACGATGTGAAACAGTCTGGTCTATAACTTTTCATGAAGTCACTGAAGCAGGTGATGAGGTGTGAAAAAAAATCAATCAATATCCTGTGGGAATGCACTCATCACACGGGCCCACACTAAAATTCTTTTCACATATGCACACCCACAGCAATATACGCTCCATCTCAGTTATTCACTTCATATAAATTTATGTAGTTTTTTCTTGTGGCATTTCATGCATTGTGGCATGTTTCTCTCCTCAAGGTTTCACAATTATAAGTTACCCTGGATACTGCATGGAATGAGAGAACAGATATTTTTCTGTCTCAAGAGCAGAAAATGACTACAGTTCTGTATCAGTTCTATAATGTCTTTATCACAGCGAGCCTGTGCAAAATCGTCTCAGGTTACATATGTAACC
The DNA here is from genome assembly GCF_936440315.1 of Barbus barbus. Lineage (NCBI taxonomy): Eukaryota > Metazoa > Chordata > Actinopteri > Cypriniformes > Cyprinidae > Barbus > Barbus barbus. The sequence continues at coordinate 16,143,566 of NC_136756.1, forward strand.
CTGGTTCCCTGAAGGGAACGAGACGCTGCGTCGAAAACGCTAGACCTCGCTCTGAATACATGTGTAATCTGTCCAATGGAAGGGCGAGACGTCACGGTCGGGTGACGTAATTGACCAGGAAGCATAAAAGCACGTGCGGTGGAACCAGCATCAGCTTCTAGGAATGAAACAAACGCCGGCAGGGATGCTAGAAGTATGGCCTAGAGACGCAGTGTCTCGTTCCCTTCAGGGAACCAGGGTTACATACGTAACCTGAGACGTTCCCATCCAGGAACTCGAGCTGCGTCGAAAACGCTAGGGGAACGAGATGCCCACGCCACTAGACTTCCAAGTACCTGCCCTGTGTGTATCCCTCAGGAGCACAGCGAGGGCGAGAGAAAAAGGGCCACGAGTGGCTAAAGTGGTCGGGCCTGCGTCCCAAAGGCCAACTTCTGAGAAGTGAGCCTTGATCCCCAAGAAGGGGAAGAGCAGAGGACTCGAGGCTATGGAATAGCATCCTAATCCACCACATAGCATAAGCTCTCTGGCCGGAGGCCTCAGCCTCTGGAGGAAACATGTACTAGGGGGTGACTACCCATTGAGAAGCCACAGAAAAGGGCGCGGTAGGTCGATAAAGCCACCACGTAAACCTTCAGGGTGGAGTGGGTTACCCCTGCAGAGAAATGGGTCTGCAGGAACTCCAGCACTGTACCAATCGGGCAGTTAACTGGGACGAGGTGGTGGTCTCCGCACTGTGAAGTGACAAGTTTCCTCGTAGAGGGAGCTCTGGATTGGACGATGGTCTCAGCAACCTCGGTTGAGAGACCGGAAGCTATGAGCTGTGCCTGAGAACAGTGCTACCAGTAGTAGACTAACCTCGTCCCGGCGCACTCTCGCCAGAACTCCTGGGAGCAGAGCGATCGGGGGCAAGGCGTACAGATGAAGCCTCGGACAATCTGTACCATAGCATCCAGTCCCAGTGGAGCTGGATGACCCCGGGCCTCGGCCCCTGCCTCGACAGGATGTCTGCTCCCATATTGAGATACCAAGGGATGTAGACGGCTCTCAGCGAGTGAAGTCTGCCCTGGGACCACACAAGGATCTGGTGCGCCAGCTTGTACACGCTTGGGCCGCGAACGCAGACCTCCCTGGTGGTTGATGTAAGAGACCACCGCTGTGTTGTCGGTGCGCACCAACACATGGTGATCTCTTAGGTCTGGGAGAAAGTGTTTGAGTGCTTGAAGCACGGCCAGCATCTCCAGGCAGGTGATGTGCCATGTGAGATGGCGACCACTCCACAGACCGTGGGCAGGGTGGCCACTCATGACTGCTCCCCAACCGGTGAGGGATGCGTCCGTCGCTAGCATTATGCAGTGACCAGGAGCTCCCAGCACCGGGCCCTGAGACGAGAACCAAGAACGTCTCCACATGTCTAAGGCACGTAGGCATTGCCGCGTGACCTTGAATGTGAAGTGGGTTTCCCCTCTGGGAGAACCCCTTGGTTCTGAGCCACCACTGTAGGGGTCTCATGTACAGCAGGCCAATAGATATCACGTTGGACTCAGCTGCAGTCAGACCCAGCAGTTTTTGAAACTGCTTGACAGTGAGTGACTGGCCTTCTCTCACTCTCTTGACTGACGTGAGGATCGACTCAAACCGAGCAGGGGACATGCGTGCCTGCATCGTGGTCGGATCTTACACCACGCCTAGATAAGTGGTTCTCTGTACTGGAGAAAGCACACTTTTCTTGGCGTTCAGTCTCAACCCCAGCTCTTTCAAGTGTGTGAGAATGACATCTCGATGTCAAATTGCCAGCTGCTCCGATTGAGCTAGAATCAACCAATCGTTAATGTAAACGTAATACAAGTAATATTAATATGTAATTTAAAGAAATAGTTTAATTTAGCTCAAAGGGAATAATTTATGATTTTATAGGGATTTGAACAGAATCAGTGTTACGGCTATTCACTGAACGAGCTGTATAACAAACTCTGCACTGGATATTAAAATTCAAATATAGTGAAACCACTATTAAACAGCACAGTAACAAAATCGGCAGATTAAGACATTAACTTGTGAGCAGAAAACACAAGATACTTCTCTTTTCAATATAAATCAGATTTTATTTATATAAACCTAAGACAAACTAATCTAACACATGAACACAAGCATTCACATATTCACACGTTGCAGAAAGAGAGAAAGTAAGGAAAGGATGAGTTTAAGAGAATGGAAATGTGAAATCCCAAGTTTACAGCAATATATTCAATTGCATAGACCTGAACAACCATCAATCACTTATTTAACCCTCGCTTTGAGTTTCTCAATGAGGCTAAGATTTATAATAACTGCACCTGATTCAGTTAAAATCTGGAGGTACTTGCTTTGCCTGTGTAAAGGGGTTGTGTCGTCGTTGCAGACAGGGGGTTCCCGAAGTGTCTGATTGGTTGAGAGTTCAGTAGTCTTTGAAGTGAGGTCTTGGGCGTTGGCTGAGGATGCGGAGTTGGTCTGGTCGAAGTTTGAAGCGAGTGCAGTCGGTGCTGGACTTTGTAGCAAACTTACATTAGAACACGAAACTCCACGGAAAGAAAAGAACCTAAAGTAAAAGAATAAAAATAAAAGGATGTGACGAGACTAAGTTGTTTTCTTTCCATTGCGGTAGCAGCTGGCATGTGGGCCAGAGCACGCGGTGGCAAAAGTGAAGCGAGAGAGTAACTACGAGAGCATTTTTACAAAGAAGAAAGAGTGACAAGAGAGAGAGAGAGCCAAGAGAGGCCAAGATGGTGTCCTGAGCTTTTAAACTCTGTTAAACTCTCCACCAAATCATAAATCAATTTGTTATCTGTTCAGTCAGAGGTCCGAACTTTACAGGCTCTTGCAAAGTATACTTTTAACATCGATTTCTATAACAAGACTATGATACATTTGACAAAGAATTGATTGGAAGAAACATTTAAAGCATGAATTTTCAAACTCATACATATCAAACATGCATTTGAATCCTTCAGCTATTAAATAATGATTAAAAAGATGTACATATTATTTGATTAAAACATGATATGTGGGTTACATAAAAATGTCCTTTTAGGATGATTTTATGGGCATATTAAAAAGAAAGTCGTTGTGTAGTTCTAAGGAGAACAAAGACATGTTCTTTAGACAAAGGAATTTTGGTTTGTTTTGTCTTGTATGGGAGAAGACCCGCCCAAGAGAGTCTGTAGCTCAAGATTTTCTATCACAGGTTTACATGTGACGGCCATCAGTCTTGATTACTTTCAACAAATTTGACAGTCTCCTTCTTGAATTGGAATTATTAATAAGTATTCTTTTGTCTCAACGTTGCAAGCTGTTTTGTGAAAGAGGCTTGCTAGTTAGTTTGCTTCAAACTAGCTGGTGGTCGGATCTGGACAGATTTATGACATCCTGTTTCTTGGAGCCTCTCTGAATTCCAGCTCCTCAGGTTTCAATGTTCTGAACGCCTCTTCACTTTGTCTGATTCAGTCTCTGATATCTTACATTGATGTAAAAGTGCGGAGTGAGTTGATCTGAGATACTTACCTGTTTGAGTATCTTGAACTTCAGTCTGCTGACTGAGCGGTTCAAATGATGTAGATCTAAAATGGAACGCAACCCTCCATCCTTCTTGGGAACTATGAAGTATCGGCTGTAGAACGCGGACTCTCTTTCGTGAGGAGGGACCACCTCGATGGCCTCCTTCCTCAAGAGAGTGTCTATTTCCTGTTCCATGACCGGAGCCTGCTCGGGGTCCACCAACATGGGAATCACCCCGTTGAAAGGCAGCGGCGAAGCGCCGAACTAAATACGATAGCCTCTCTCTACAATACGCAGGACCCGCTGAGACACATTGGCAGTAGTTTACACGCTGCCAGATGGTCTACTAAGGGAACCAGTCTCTCGAGACTGGCCTCTGGTGTACCTAGAGCTGCTAGCTCGGTGCCCTGAAGGCTGAGGACCGGCAGGAGAAGCCGAACCAGGAGCTCTAGAGATCCCCGCAGGGGTGGCGAGCTTCTGAGCTCCGCTACACTTCGGGGCGGAAGTAACTGAGAGAAGCGCTCGCTGGAGCCAGCTGCGCCCCGGAACTCTGGCAGGGTTGGCAGACTGGTCTCCCGAGGGCACTGGGGGGAGACGGACACCATATAATGAGGTGTAGCCCGCTATTCCCCAGAGGGGCCTGCCCTCGTGAGCCCTGGTCCACGCTTGTCAGGGCTTCTTGGCCGAGGACCTCTTAGACTAAAGTACGGTCCGCAGATCTGGCTTAGTCCTAGAGGTCCCTGACCCAGACTGCTCCCGCCCAGCAGCCCCCAGAGCTAGAGATCGGTGAGGGAGGAACCGCTGGAACACCGCCGCTTGTATACGGGCCTCCTGGTACGTCGCCGAACAGGCCAGAAGGCGCAAGCGGGGCGTCTCAGTTCATGTCAAATAGGGTAAACCACAGAGGCCAGCGATTCTACAGAGCTCAGAAATAGCAGATATGAGCTTCTATCCCTCATCTAGCTCTTTAAGCAGGTAGATCGGCTTGGTACGCCTGTAACACCGCCATGGTTAGCCGCGTACCCCTTGCCCACCAACGCCTCGGCAACGCGCGCTGCAACAGCGAGCTCTCACTCAAAGGGGGAAGAACCGTACCGCTGGCTTCCACCCCCGAGCGAGAGCGCTAGATCTGGGGAATGCAGGGGGAGATAGGGCGAACCTGTCCAACAGATCCATGTTGCGATCCCCGCGATCTCACTCGCCGCCGTGCCTCAGCAGCGGCAAGACTGCGAGATCGTACAGCGGGGAGAAGCACAATCAGCCCCATTACTTAGAGCTGACGGCACGAATATAATGATGTTGTCATTCATAATATGATTGTGCAAACACTGCAGCTTTACAAAGCTCATCGACGTCCTTCGGAAGACAGGCGGAGCGTCGGGCCCTTTCTCTGGGGGGGGAAGAACCGCAGGGCGGGCTTCCCATCCCAGAAAGCGGACGCTGGATCTGATGGGAAAGGAAGAAGATAGGGGCTCGCCCGTCTTCATTCCCTCCACCTGATCCATGTGCGATTCCCACGAGCGCAGCCACTGCTCCGCCTTTTTTTCTTTTTCTTCGGCAGAAGCGGTACCGGCACCGCAAAGAACGCTAGTGAAAGCTCACTCCTCAAAGAGAGCCTTCCGAGAGCAAGCAGACGCAGTGACAAATGCTCACAAAGCGTTTTCTCTCTCGAGAACTGACTCTGCGTGCTCTGCTCTCAAGCAGACCACACACGAACTGTGTATCCCCAGCAGTGATGTAACGTTTGCAGGGAGGAACATACAGCCTGTAATGCGATCTGCTCTCGCCCAAGTGCTTGCACACATTGTGGAGCTTATTTCAAGTGATTGTGTAGGGACAAACAACACTAAATAAGACTCACAACACAGATCGACAGACACACACACAGAGTAGCGGTTGCTGAATGACAAAAAGCTGATGCCGGTTCCACCACACGTGCTTTTATGCTTCCTGGTCAATTACGTCACCCGCCCGTGACGTCTCGCCCTTCCATTGGACAGATTACACATGTATTCAGAGCGCGGTCATGCTGAAGACGTTCCCCTAGCGTTTTCGACGCAGCTCGAGTTCCTGGAAGAGAACAAGTGATTACAAATCACTTCCATGAAAGAACTCAATCAAAATTATTTACTTTGTTATTAACACAAACCATCTGGTGAATAATTTATTAAATTACAAAAAAGAAAATGGTTTTAATGTAAAATGAATATAATGTTTCCCAGTCCCCCCCAACGCCCCGATTTGTAACAGATTTAGAGAAATTTTGCATTACATCACTTGCCTCACCAATGGATCCTCTGCGGTGAATGGGTGCCTCCAGAAGAGTCCAAACTGCTGATAAAAACATCACAGTAATCCATAATCAACACGACTTCAGTCAATAAATTTACATATTCTGATGCAAAAGCTGTTTGTTATAAACAAGTCCATCATTAAGGCATTTTAACTTTAAACCGTGCTTGATTTCTCTCCTAATTCAGACTAGATGACTTTTCACTGGAGAAGGCAATATGATAAACTCGTATTAGCCAGATCGAAGCAGCAGTTTGAAGTTAAGAACATTTCAATGATAGATTTATTTATTACAAACATGGCAATGGCAATTTTATTTAAGTAGCCCTATTTACTGCAACCAGAGTTGACCAATGTGCTTTACAATAGAATAACTAAAAACAGCAATAACACAATGAAAAATAAAAAGAGGAAGGAGAAAAAAATACATCATAACATGCAACAAAAACATAGGACAAGGATAAAGAGTGCTTCAACTAGAATTAAAAGTCTTATCAAGCAAATAGGTTTTTAATTTTAGACTTAAAAATAGCCACAGATGAAGCCATTCGAATGAAAAGTGGTTATTAAAAACATGCAGAGGATGCATTGGTGTTCTTCTGATGACTGAAAAAATGGATGGCCTGAGGGTGAGTATTCAACAAACTGAATTTTTTAGGTGAACAATTCCAATTTTCAGAATATGAATTAAGCTTTTATTTCTGTGTAAACATGCACTATACTGGTGTGTTTGACTTTGCTCGGGCATACACACTGTTGTTTAAATTGCATTTAAAAAGAATTTCAGTCTTTAAAATCGTTTTTTTGAGACTCTGTTTCCTTTACCAATTATCAGTGCAGTATTTTTAAATATAGCTCGTTTTACTACTTAAACATGCTCTAGATGGAAGTATTTGACCCTTGCAAGGTATTTCGTACATGAACACCGCATTTTTAATATGCCAACCAACACAATGATATATAAACATGACTCATCTATGCACCATAGTGTATAAGCATTAGAAGGTTAATATAAATGGCAATAATAAAAACCTAAGCGTAACTTAGCTTTGGAAAAATATATTAAATAAATTACTTATTAATTTGGATCAAAAATGCACACACCTGCCTGTTGCCATGCACTATGAATGTGTGTGTCTGTGTGTGTACGTACCCACATTTTTCATTTAAAATCTTGAGCAAACACACAAAGAGCAGGCGGTGGCTGCATCTGCTGACGTACAGACAGTGGCTGTGAGAGAGAGTCCGTTTGCTCCGAGCCTCTGTATCACACAGCATCTTTACAGAAGCATCTACAACAAGCAGAAGAGCAGCAGAGGATTTTTTAAGCCAACATCTGTAGAACTGCAACATTTGTTAACTACACCTGCAGCTTTTTGTTAATTATTCCATTATCTGAATCAGTTTTTTTTTTACTCTTTATAATTTTTTCTACTTAAATTTTTTGTTTCCTCTGTAATTCCCATCCCTAATCTGCTATCTGTTCTTCCCCATCTATTTATCTTTAAAAAAAATCCTGATGAACGACTCATACCTGCAGTTTCTTAAAGGGCAGAAACTTGCAAACAGCACGTCTTTGCCTCCTAATGGCAGCACTGTTGATCCTCCAGCAGGGGCGCTGTGCGAGCAAGTTCAGATCCAGGCGGAGGTTTTTCTCACCTTGGGTATTGTGAGTCTTCTGGAGAACGTCCTCGTCATCTTGGCCGTGGTCAAAAACAAGAACCTTCACTCTCCGATGTATTTTTTCCTGTGCAGCCTGGCTGCCGCGGACATGTTGGTGAGTGTTTCGAACTCTTTGGAGACCATTGTCATTGCCGTACTAAGCAGTCGTCTTTTGGTGGCCAGTGACCATTTTGTGCGTTTAATGGACAATGTGTTTGATTCAATGATCTGCATTTCTCTCGTGGCATCAATCTGCAACCTCTTGGCGATTGCCATCGACCGCTACGTCACGATTTTCTACGCCTTACGCTACCACAGCATAGTGACCGTACGCAGAGCGCTGGTGGCCATCGCTGCGATCTGGTTGGTGTGCGTGGTTTGTGGGATCGTCTTCATAGTGTACTCTGAGAGCAAGACCGTGATTGTTTGTCTGATCACAATGTTCTTTGCCATGCTGGTGCTCATGGCCACTCTCTACGTACACATGTTTCTTCTCGCCAGACTTCATGTCCAGAGAATCGCAGCATTACCCCCAGCTGCCACTGGCAACTCGGCCCCACGTCAGCACAGCTGTATGAAGGGAGCCGTGACCATCTCCATCCTCCTCGGCGTGTTTGTGTGCTGCTGGGCACCATTTTTCCTCCACCTCATTCTGCTGGTGTCCTGTCCGCACCATCCACTCTGCCTCTGCTACATGTCACACTTCACCACATACCTGGTTCTCATTATGTGCAACTCTGTGATTGACCCCCTCATCTACGCCTGCCGCAGCCTGGAAATGAGGAAGACCTTTAAGGAGATATTGTGCTGTTTTGGCTGTCAGCCTCCACTTTAGATAAATGTCTGATTTGAAAGGAGACTGAATGTACAAAGAAAAAGTTTACCTTGAGAAGATGCCAAAGCGTGGTGGTCATAATGATGTTATCAAGAGATAAGGAGATGGAAAAAAGCAGACACGTAGAATTCAGAAAAAAGGACTGGAAATTTGTCAACCACTATCAAGGATTTGGAAAGCTCAGGAGCTGCAAGAAAATCAGAGAACTGGGGGGTAGATCGAATGTGACCTATCGCTTGCTGAAAGGGCAGATCAGTTATGTGTTAGTCGTGTGTATGTGTATTCATTATGCAGTGGGGTCTGACAGTCTGAAACTACACTGAAAATCTAGAATTTAAAATCTCATTAAAACCCTGAAATAAATGGACAGTTTTAAGATTTAACAACATTTTAAAAAGACACTATGATTGACATTAATATGAAATATTTGAAATTCTGTATTATTTCTAGGTGATTATTCAAATGATTGTGACATTGATCATTTGACTGTGTTTTTTCGGTGAAGCCTAGACAATCTCATAGCATTTTGTAACTGCTTTACTCTTTGGTGAATTGGTGGTGAATTTGTATGATCTCATTTGTGCATTTTCGTATGATCTGCTTACGCCCCACTGATGGCTAAGTTCAAGTGCGGATCTTTATGCTTACTATTTTTCTAAAAAAAAAAAAATAGTAAATTTGATTTGGTTTTTGTACCAATCAAATTGTAAAAAAAAAAAAAAAGATTTTTGGATCATCTCAATTTATACTGGATCATATGATATTGGGTTCTCCACAACTGGAGTTCAATTGTGGAGTTCATGCAAGCTCAAATGTTGATGTTGTTACAGCAAATAGAGGACAAACCAAATAATAAGAGATTTTGAAGATCATATTGATTTTTCATTTTATCTTTTCCACTCAAATTATCAAGCGCTAATTTAAAATGCAAAAAAGAAAAACATTTTCACTTGTGGTGTCACACTTTTGGACCCCACAGGTACCTTATGTACAAAATGTGTATATAGTATATTTTAGGTATCTGTGACTGTGACAGTGTTCGAGCATTTTTGGTGTATAAATGCCTCTGTTCAAAGCTGATGAAATGGAAACAGTCTATGGTGAAACTTGCTTGCTGACATCAAAAACATCAGGGCACTTCCTAGGTGTCTGTGTGTCTTTTTGAGGTGTTGCTAACTTTGTTGCTTCACATAGATGTCGGAATCAGATTCAGCTTGGACTTTCACCAATTATCAACAATATGCTGCCAAACTCAATCCAACAGCTGCAATCAGCATGTGTGGATCATTTAGCTGCATGTCAAAGTGGCAAATTTCTCTATTTTTGCCTTTCAGAGGTGGAATGTAACTGGGGTCTCATTTATTTTTAGTCAGAGACTCAAGACAGCAGTATGCAACTAAACATGTCAGTTCCAACACCAAACAGCTCTCATTTTGGGGGAGAAGTGGAAAAGACATAAGTGAACAAGACCAGAAAGACCACAAAGGATTCAAACTCAGGTCACCCAAAGCACAACCTCACTGTGTGTCAGAGCACATGCTGGCTCTGACTTATATCCCTATTCCATTAAACAGCAACACAGTTAACTTTTTATGGGTGTCTAGTGGTTTAACTTTGATATTCTGCTTAACTGACTTGTATTGAATTTCACTGCAATGTTATTAGGAATGTGCTTGCCTCTATGAACTCTTTTAGCGCATGAGCTTTAGCACTTGACTTGTATCTGTGGACACAAACTCCAGCAAATATCTGCCAAAAAAACATGTAAATTAAAATGGGTTAGGTTAATTAAAAGGGTTTGTGTGTGCATATATGTGTGTTTTTTTTTCTTATTCTCACCACATACGCTTTTAATGCAAAGTGTTGTTGTGTTATCATACCGGGATTTAATTTGAACTGTAAGGTGAACCGTGAGATGAACAGAGATAAAAGAAATCCAACACTATCCTCAGTCATTGCAAGCAATCTTTAGGAGTTTATCTGCCTACATAAGCTTTAAATGTCAATATTTTGTTTATTATTCTCCCAGTGGAGTTACTTGTTTGTTGTGAACCTTAGTAAATGTCAGATAAACTCAATTGTCCTGAATAAACACTTCTGTGTTGATCGAAAATGAACTCAAATCCTTCCATAATGATCCATTAATGGTTACTTGTATGCAGCATAGTAGAATTCATAAACATTGGATCTTATGAAAAACTTTGCAATGGTTAAAGGTTGGATTAAAATATGTCCTTCCCTAACATTTAGAAAGAACTATACTATGAAATCATGTGAAATTTACGAATGACACATAGCATAATTCAGCCTGTTATGGATCCATTGAAGCATATGTATTTAAAATAAAGCAAATAAATAACTGACTGTGAACATACATTTGGCTTTTATCAGTCAAACCCTTGTGCTGAGCTCTACCAGTCAAGCTACAGAAACACTAGAGCGTAGAACGGGCCTCAAGGCTGCTACTGTACATACAATACCAACAGAAAGAGACAATCCATCAATTTCAGAGCTGCGGGGGAAAACAAGAAAGTAATGTTTATCACTTATCAATGAGGCCAGTAGCTAATGACGTTAATGATCTTGCCTTCACACTTTTGGGACCTTAATTGTTGTAGACCTGAAGTGAGAGCAGGCTGCATCCAGTGATTCACTCACATGATGTCTTGAGGTTTAGTATGTGTAATTGGCATCCTTTATGCTGTTGCAAACCCCAAAGCAAATGTATGACTGATAACCACAGGGGTCAATAATGACACAAAATGCTGAACTTTTTGTTCTGCATATTCTTGCCTTTAACGCACAACAACAACACCTCCATTGCACTGCAGGGGGAAGGTCATTGGGTACCTATACACACATCAGCTATGTTACTGAGTACATGAGAGTTGGCAGAAATCCTATGGCAGTGATCTGAAAGCTTCTCACCAGGAAAGAAATATCGGAGAACGCATATGAATGAGTCATTATTGTGTGCTTTGGGGCCCCCTGCAGCTTAATGAAAGAATCGCGTTAAGGAGAAAATCTCATTATGTGATCACTCACTCACAAAGTACTTGGAAAAACATCAGTCCAGCGTCCACAATGTGTCACTCAAAGTAGTTTGGTTACCGACATTCTTCAGAATACATTATTTTGTGCTCTGCAGAAGAAAGTCATATGTTTAGAACTTGAAGGTGAGTAATTGATGAGAATATACATTTTAGGTAGGCTAAACTATCCCTTGAATGCAAGTTTGTTAATCGCTTGAGGTCAATAAGCTACTTGACATTTCTCTCCCTCTTTTGGTTCTCTGCTTTCTTGAAAGTTTTGCGATCCGAAATCTCTTTTTTACTCTTCAGAAGGAAGAAAACTGTCAAATTAAACTCTAGTTGCTTTGTCTATTTGAGCTTTGTGGAACATTTTCTGATTCAAAGTTGTGCACAATTCTCAATTTGCCAGAACAGGATATTCAATATGGAGAAAAAAAGTAGTCGAAAACAATTGAATTTGTGGGGCGAATAAAGATAACCTACCTGAATGTGTATTTGTTAAAAACAATATCCTACCTAAACAGCTTTATGTAGGTGGGTGACACTGCGTCCTCTTTTTCCCAGATATGTCTGGCTAAAATTTTAAGTTGCTTAAAATGTCCGGGTTCTAGCTTTGTTTTTCTTTTGTTAAAATACTTGCTGGAGGTAATGACTAAAATGTAGTTTGACCAATAGCATGAAGGCATTGATAGGCCTGCTGCCAGATTGTCCTACTGGACATATGCACATCGGTATTTTTGTCACGGTGAACAACAAATAATTACTGTATTTGCATTATTGCAAGATTAGGTTTAGGGTTGCGGTAGGTGTACGTTAATAAAACAATCTAATAGGTAACATAGCCTACTTTTGTTTTCCGGACATATCCCTTCTAGTGTATGTGGACTGTAGAGAGCACGTCAGTATAGGACAACGAAGCCAAAACCAGGATATTTTAGCCAGTTCCTCAGATAGCACACATAGGCCTACGTCTGCAAGATTTCTGTTAAAGATTGCTTGATCTGGAAAGCATCTGCTGTGTACAAACATCTGACAGACGTCTGTAAAATGTCAGTTTTACATTCATTCTAAATCGTAAACACAGGGCTCTCAAGTTATAGCGAAAGTTTGGAGTGAGATTAGGGGAGGGGCCACACAAAGGGGAGGAGTCATTCAAAGGAGAGGGGCAACTCAAATATTTACAGCAAGTATTTATTACAAGTATCTTGTAATAATTTTACATTAAAATGCCAATAAAATTTAGGTCTTGAAACTTTTGCAATGTTGTAATCTAAAGTCACCATATGATGATCTGAAAAACCATTCGGAAATATATTAGTATTAATAACTCTATTCATTTCTGATTTTCTTATGTATAACCTATCCAATCTAGCTCCTGTCACAACAGAATCTAATATATTTACCCAAGTATATTGCTTCACCAAATTATTTTTACTTCTCCACTCATCTTCCAAATTCAAATCATTTATAATATCAAGAAGTAGCTTACTAGATTTCGAGTGAGGTTCTTCCCCATTCCTATCCATTAAAAAATTTCCAATCACCTCCTATTACAACACATACATTTCCATCATCAAATTCTTTTATTGCATCTTTTAATTTTTGAAATGTTATTTCACAATTCAATCCTATGTTTGGAGCATACACATTAACAAAAAGGAATTTAACACTTTTAATTTCTGCTAAAACTAATAAAACTCTACCTCTTTCTATCTCTTTTGTCATCACCACTTTTAAATCTAAAGATTTTGAGAAAAGAATTGCAACACCCATACTAAAATTTGTTCCATGACTTAATCTACACTCTCCTTCCCCCCATCTATACCACTCGATTTCATTATTATCAGAATGGGTTTCTTGTAAAAAAAATACTTTTACATCATTTAAATTAATAAATTCAGAAAGCATTGCTCTTCTAACCCTGTCTCTTCCCCCATTGATGTTCCTACTATTCCTACCATTACAACCTCCATAACAAAGGACAAAAAGGGAAAAACAGATAGAAAGAATAGAAGAAAAAAATAAATAAAAAAAATAATCACCCATAGTGGTTTACACATCATTAGCCAAATTTATTGAAATTTCCTTTTCTTGGGAGTTCCCCCCTTCTTATTTTCGTGACAAACTTTTTCAATCGATATCTCTTCCTCTTGTTCAGTTTATGCTCTCCTACTCTTTTCATCCAGTACAAAACAGAACTTTCAAACTTTTTCATATCAGCAAAGTAATTATTCACTTCTACTACTTTCCCAAATGTCTCATCCAAGAATTCATCTCTCTCTTCCAGGGAATAAAACTGCTCACAACCCATCTGAGATAAATTAGACACATCTGATACATCTGACAAATCATCATCCTCACTTTCTTCCTCTCTGTCAGTATTAACCATTTCTTCTGCCAAATTCATTCTCCTTTCATCACTTGCTTTATCCATATCAACTAACATCACTTCTTCACCAGTTTCTAACCTTTCCACCTGCTCTACCTCCTTTACAGTTTCTTTCATCCCCATCTCCTTCTCTACCCGTCTCTCCCATTAACCTTTTCTACCACCTTAGATGCTTCCATAGTAGGCCTAATCTCACTCTCAGTACCAACATTACCTGAAACTTTTTCATTAATCACACTTTGAACCTCCTTTTCCACTGTTTCTCCTACAGTTTCTTCCACCCTAACATTCTCATCATTACTTTGACCTGCCTCACTCCTCACCCCTTCTCTATGTAGACGTAGCAATCTTACATGTCCTACTGAGCCGCACTCAAAACACAGCATTTCCCCCGTGCTCGCATACAACATGTACGATTTCACCCTCATGCATGCAACGGAAAGACAAATTTAATGTCGGCGCATCTAAAAACATAAACACCTGCCGTCTGAACGATAACACATGCTTCAAGGATTCATGTTTACAACCAAGCGGTACCATCTTAATTCCACTTGCAAACCTTCCAAACCTTGATAACTCGCGCTGTATATCTTCATCCGGAATAAATGGCAGGACATTTGGAATTATTACCCTTACAGTTGGCGATACTAAAGGTTGAACAATAGCAAAAACTCCACTTACCACTATGCCACTTTCTACCAAACGATTCACCAGTTGCTCCTCCTTCAAAAAAACCACCACGGCTTTATTCATCCTAGACGCTGAAACAATGTTTGCACGTCCCACTCGTTCAGTTACGTCCAGCAACACATCCTCCACCTTTACTCCCGCCTGAGTAATACATCTAATCCAACCATCTTGGACTTTTCCAAGATGGTTGCCCTTATGTTTTTCTGAACTTGTGTAAGGTTTTCAATCAAACTGGAATCTGAAGAATCCCGCCTAAAGTAAAAAAATTATTTTGAAGATTGTGTTAAGAAGAGTCTAATCTACGTTAAATTGAAAAATTGTGGATTTTATTGGTACTTTGTGGAGGTTTTTGGCTTTAGGAGATCTTTGGGCCTAATAGGCCTTGTTGATCAAACCATGCCACCTAAGGCTACAAACAACAGCACTGAGGAATATGTCACCATGGTGCAAGTGCGTGAACTGTTGGAACAGCAAAAATATTTCTATAGAACCTTGCTCGAACAACAGGAAAGAAGTTTCAAAACTTGTGTACAAATCATTGTTGACTCCTCAAACAGAAGGATTGATGACCTGTCAAAGCAAGTTTATGATTTTAAGGTGAGTCTAGAAATGACTCAAAATGAACTTGATGATCTTAAAAGCTCATGTAAGACATGGTCTTCAAATTGCAATGAAACCAGGACAGATCTGGATCTGCAAAAGTTTGATCACAATTTCAGACAAGACAGAATATCTGGAAGGCCAGGCAAGACGCCAAAATATTGTTGTGGAAGGCATTAAGGTGTCTGTAAGAGAAAAGGTGTCTGAATCTGAAGAAAAAGTGAGAAAACTCTTCAGTGAAAAATTACAGCTGGATCATCGGAAAATAGAGTTGGATTGGGCTCATAGAGTTGGGAAGTCAGTGGTATCATCAGAGAAACCCCGACCTATTGTTGTCAGATTTTTGCGATTGAAGGATAAACTTGCAGTTTTGGATAAAGCAAAGAACTTAAAGGGCTCTGGCATTTTTATTAACGAGGACTTCCCTGAAACCATCCGGAAAAGAAGGAGAGAATTACTTCCAGCAATGAAGGCAGCCCGAGAAAGAGGTGACATTGCATATCTGAAATACGACAAACTTATTGTTCATCCACCTATCCAAAATCCACCAAAACAAAGGAAGGCAAGTTTTCAGAATTTGGTTCAATAAATTTATTATTAGGTATTTGTTGTATTTTGATAAGTTAATCACATCTATTGTATATTTCTTTATATATATTATTGATTCCAACAAATTTGTTTTTGAATCTGAGACCTTTAAGCCATTTGATCTTTCTACAGTTGATTCTTATAACTTGGATGTTGACCCAGATTTAAATTATTTTTCATCGTTGAATGCTTCAAACTCTTGTAGTTTTTATACTGAAAATCAGTTTAATGATTTATGTAGATCTTTGCCTTCTAATGTTTTTTCTACTTTTCATTTGAACATAAGAAGTTTATGTATGAATTATGATAATTTTATTCATTATTTATCTTTACTTAAACATCAGTTTTCTATTATTGCTTTATCCGAAACATGGTTAAATGAAAACTCTAGAGAAATGTTTAAACTATCTAAATATAACGGTGTTCATTATGTTAGAAAGAACAGGTTGGGAGGTGGAGTATCTTTGTTTATTCATGAAGATTATACATTTAAAATTAGGGATGTTCTTGCCTTAAATTCAGATAGAATTAATGTGGAACATTTATTTGTTGAGCTCTCAATTGGTCATGGAGGAAGAAATATTATTGTTGGTGTTATTTAACGAGCACCTGATTCCAATATTCAATATTTTAATGATACTTTTGCCAACTTACTTGATTTGATAAACAATGAGCATAAATATTGTTATATTTTGGGTGATTTTAACATAAATCTCCTAAAAAAGAAATTTGATACCCCTACTACAGATTTCTTAAATATTCTTTATTCTAGTTATTATTTTCCTCTTATTCATAAACCTACAAGAGTTAAAGAAAATTCTGCAACTTTAATTGATAACATTTTAACAAATTCTCTAAGTCAAGGAATTAAATCTGGTGTGTTATGTTCAGACTTGTCTGATCATTTTCCTATATTTCACTGCTCTGATATTAGGGTTAACAGAGTTAAACTATCAAAAGAAATTCAGCAAAAGAGAATTATGAGTAAGTTAAATATTTATAAATTTAAGGATCTGATTTATAGTACCTCTTGAGATGATCTGTATAAGGAATATGATGCTGATAGAGCATATCAACAATTTATGACTGTTATTAGTTCTAGTTTTAATAAATGTTTTCCAGTCAGTAGTTCTGCAAATAAATTTAGTCAGGACCTTAATAAGTCTTGGTTTACAGTTAGATGTGTAGTAAATGTTGAAGACAAAGAACAAACTCTATAGAAAATATATTTTAAATCCTACTCCTCTCACATATGGTGTTTATAAATCCTACAGAAATAAATATAACCATTCTATTAGATCAGCAAAAAAGACATACTTTGGTGAAAAAATTAAGAAATGTTCCAATGATATTAAATCCACATGGAAAGTAATAAATCAGTTGCTGCAAAGAGAAAAGACCAACTCGGAATTACCTTCAGACTTTGTGGATGGCAAAAGTTCTTTTAATGATCCATTTGACATAGCTCATAAATTTTATGAATTTTTTGTTAATGTTGGTCATAAATTAGCTAATAATATCCCTATTGGAAATGGTGTACCCTTGGACTATATATCAGGAAACTTTCCTATTATCTCTATTTTTAAGCCACCTGAAATTCAGGAAATAAGTTAAATTATTGATGAATTAAAATTATCTTCAGCTGGTCATGATAACATTTCTGTATTTCTTGTCAAACAGGTGAAATGTTCAATATTGCAGCCACTTGTTCACATTTTTTCTCTTTCTTTGAAAACAGGCATTGTACCAGAGTATTTAAAAATAGCTAAAATTATTCCTTTGTTTAAAGCAGATGATCCACAATGTTTTAACAACTATAGACCTATATCTATTTTGCCATGTTTCTCAAATATTTTAGAAAAAATTGTATATAAACGGATTCTTTTTCACTTGGACTCAAATTATATTCTTTATAAGCATCAATATGGATTCCGAAAAAAAAACACTCTACTTATATGGCTTTGCTTCACCTGATTGACAAGGTTACCCTTGCACTGGAAAATCAAGAATTTGCTTGTAGCATTTTTTTAGACTTGTCAAAAGCTTTTTATACAATTAATCATTACATTTTATTGGATAAATTGTATAAATATAGTTTTTATGATTTTACATATAAATGGTTGATGAATTATATTTCTAATAGAAGACAGTTTGTTTGTTATAAGGGTTGCTATTCTAGCAAAGCAAGTCTACTCTGTGGGGTTCCTCAGGGGTCCATACTTGGACCATTACTATTTCTTATTTATATAAATGACCTGTCAAATGTTTCAAATATTCTTACTCCAGTAATGTTTGCTGATGATACAACCTTAGTTCTTTCACACTCAAATTTTAATTAATTGATTAAGAATGCAAATAATGGTTTACTTGCTTATTCAAATTGGTTTAATTTAAACAAATTATCGTTAAATATAATGAAATCAAGTTTTATCATTTTTAGTGGTAAAAAAATATACCCAAAGGATTTATAAAAAATTATTATGGAGTCTATTGAGGTGCCTCAAGTGTCAACTACAAAATTTGTGGGAGTATTTATTGATGAGACTTTGAGTTGGAAGGAACAGGCGGATTACGTGAGCAGAAAAATACACAAATCTACTGGTATAATAAGGAGGGTTTGGCATCTTGTTACTACAGAGTGTCTTCTTATGCTTTATTATAGTTTAATTTATCCGTATCTTTCATATTGTAATATTGTTTGGGCGAGTACTTTTCCTACTACTCTTCGAAGAATTTTTGTTCTTCAGAAGCATTTTGTTATGATTGCAACCCGATCAAACAAATATACTTCATCTGCTTCTTTATGTATAAGATGTATTCAAGTGAGGGTTACATTCCAGAGCAATTTAAAATGTATTTTAAAGTAAATTCACAGGTTCATTGTTATTTAACTCGTCAAATTTTCATTTTCCTAAAGTTCTCACTTGTAGAGGACAATACTTGATAAGAATTAGGGGTGTTAAATTATGGAATGATTTCTCTCATCTAGCAAAAACATTTTCCTCTTTAATATGTTATAAAAGAAGAATAAAAGATAATTTAAATGCTGCTTTGTAATAATTTATCTTGTATTTTATGTACCATAGATTGTTTATTTTTAATATATTCTGTCTTTCTTTCTTTTTTTTCAGCATATTGTAATTTAGCTCTTTATTTAGTTTTATGCGTTTAATTGTTTTTCATTGTTTAGGTGGAGGCTCTAAATAAGCTCTTTGGGTTTTCTGCCTCTCCATGCACAGTATATGGATTGTATTATATATTTATTTTGTTTGTTTGTTTATTGTGTTTTTATTGTTTCTATTTACCCTTGTGCAAAATAAACTAAACTAAACTAATTCCGTGACGGAGCAACAGAGACGGCGTTCGCACATCCAGGTGCGACGCCACCCCTGCTCTCACCACGTGAAAACCTACTTCTCAATGAGTCAATAAACTCACACTAAACTTCACTTCTACAATAAATATTAAATTGGAATCTCAATTCCACTCAAAAGAAAATGTAAAGACAATAGAAAAATCCACATAAATCCCCCTCACCGTGACACCTCTCCCACCTCCAACCAGAAATTAGGTAAGAGAGAGAGAGAGAGAGAGAGAGAGAGAGAGAGAGAACACATTTCAGCTTATGTTTCTTTTTTTCTGTTGTAAATGTTTGTTGCACATTTTGATGCCTGATGACAGGGGTAGAGGACTCCCACATAAAGCACTGTCATGACAGATAATAGTGTTCCATACAGAGTCAAACTGTTCCTAGTTTTGGTTTTGTTCAAACCCACCATGGAAAGCACACAGCATCTGAGTTTGAGTGGGGAAGCCACATTGCTTTATATGGGAGTCCCCTACCCCTGTCATCAAGGCATCAAAATGTGCAACAAACACAACAAAAAAAAAAAACATAAGCTGAAATGTGTCTCTCTCTCTCTCACACACACACAGCTTGACATACATGCTCAGGACAAGTTCTGTAATCTTACTGTGTGTGTACAGTATGTACATTGAGCACTGCTGTTCAGTTACCATGTTTGGGGCCAAATTTATTAGTATTTTTGATACTTATGTAAAACTGTTTATTTTATTTGGATGAATTTGTCTGTCTTTTATCAGATTTACCAACTGTTATATCATCTCTAGTACTTTCAGGAAGCCAAAGCTAATTTAAAGCTTCTGGTTGCAAAGCAGTTGGACTGCATCAATAATACACTTTAGCACGAATTTGGCTATATTCCCCAAAATAAGCTCTCACTGTCTTTTCACAGGCAAGTGATTTCGTCCAGGAATCTCAAAATCGAAAATCGTGATGTGCGTGTGCTAGAATCATGGCCTGGACATAAAAGAGGACATAGACTATGGTCACCTTTTAGGTGATGTCAAAAAAAAGTTATTTTAAAGTGTGTAAAGAATACAAAGGCAATAGTTGTTTTTATTTGGAGAAACATCCACCGATGACTCGCTCCCAATAAGCAACGTACGTCGAGTAAGTACCTTTTGAATGTCCACGATCAGTCAACAGGAGAGGGAGCTACTGAGTCACTAATCGAGTGAATTGAAGACATACCCTGCGTCCCAATGTGCATTATCCACCCAATCTGCCATAAATAGTATCGAAAATTACTAATATCACATAGAATTTAGGATGGCTAGGATGCACATTGGGACGCAGGCGATTCAATATAAACTTCTTAATATTGAATCGTTGCAAAAACATATCAAATTTGCAACTGGTCAGTGTTATAAAAAAATGCTGGGAAAATCACTTTACGTAACCTGACAAGAGTGATTACTGATATGCTGTCAAAAAAATAACATTTTCGAAATGCAAAAAAAATAACTGACTTTCAAAGCTGCTGCATAACGACTTTCTACCTCAAGGGCCTTGATAGAAATGTAGTGGAGTGAGAAGTACAATATTTGTTTTTCAAATGTATGGAAGCCCGTTCCCGCCACCTTAAGAAAAAATATAATTCTGTAAGTCATAATAATGAGAAACTTTCTGGTAATAATGAGATACTTTCTCGTAATAATGAGAAACTTGTAGTAATGACACTCGTAAAAAAAAAAAAAAAAAAAAAAAAAAAAAAGACACTCCACGCATGCGCAATGCATGAGTGGCGGCACGCTAGCGACATCTGCTGGTCAAAGCCATGCAGCTACACCGCAAACATTGCTTGTTCTGTAATCTAAAGATGTATAATCTATCATTAAATAACGATTTCAGATAAATTATATGCATGTAGTCTTTTGTTACTCTGCCAGACAATGAAGTTCATGGCTTCAGATATAGAGGAATATATTCCAACTAAAATCACACGCAGTTTTGAAGAAATGAAAGCCATTACACATATAAACTTAACGAATAGATGTTCATTTCGATGATTTGTTAGTTTTTATTAGCTGTCACTTTCATGCATCACATGCATAAACCCACAGTAGCCCAATCTCCTCTCGCTAGCACTCAGCGTAGTTGTTCGTTACCACGGCAACCGCTTGGTCTTCAGCATCCCACACCGCTTCTTGCAGGACATGTGAACGTGAAAAATGCTTAATGTGGCTTCAAGTACAATGACTAATTCAGGATACAGTATTATTGATCATGCATACAGGCAAGCATAAGAACCCAGGATTTGAACACAACACAAAAGTTGCATGTTAAGCGTTTTCCTGTAGAAAACCGTTATAGAAAATGCTGCATAAGAGTTGCTGTTTTGCGTTGCATTCATATTTTGGGTCCACCTGAATGCCTGTATATACAGTATGCATGATCATTAAGTTATGTACTGAATTTGTTTCAATCTGTCTTTGTACTTCAAGCCACGTTAAGCATTTTTCAGGTTAAGCGTTTGTCCTGCAAGAAGAGGTGTGGGATGCTGAAGACCAAGCGGTTGCCGTGGTAACGAACAATGATACTTTGTGCTTTTGAAATGAGATGGCTTACTGTATGAAGCATGTGATGCATGAAAGGGACAGCTAATAAAACTAATAGATCAATTAAATAGACATCTATAAATTAAGTTTATATGCGTAATGGCTTTCATTTCTTCATAAAATGCCTGTTTTTCTTAAATTAAATATTAGTCTGGAATGATCGAAGCCGTAACTATCTGGCAGAGTAACTTGCTGGTACGTGCTACAAATTAACCAGACATGCACATAATTGATCTGAAATCGTTATTTAATGATAGATTATACATCTTTAGATTACAGAACAAGCAATGTTTGCGGTGTTCCTGCATGGCTTTGACCAGCAGATGTCGCTAGCGTGCCGCCACTCATACATTGCGCATGCGTGGAGTAAGTCTTTATTTCGAGAAAGTTTCTCATTATTTCGAGAAAATAAGTCATTATTATGAGAAAGTTTATCATTATAACGAGAAATTTTGTCATTATTACGAGAAACTAAGTCATTATTATGAGAAAGGATCTCATTATTATGACTTACAGAATTATATTTTTTCTTAAGGTGGCCGGAACGGGCTTCCATAAGGAACTGGTGAGAAACACATTTGAACACTAATATGTAACAATACAGTCAATGTTGCAAATGCTTTTAAAGCTTGAATTGAACCCATGACTTTAAGCAGATAACATTGGTCTTAGTGAAATGTTTTTGGTAGCTAAATCCTTGTTTCTAATAGATATGGCCTGGGGAAAGGCATGCACAGGTGGATTTAGGGGATTGGTCCTGGGTTTTAATGCCCTCAGAACTGGCCTTCAGTGAGAGGGAAGGTACTGGAACAGAAAGTGGTCGTGCGTGACTTTTTTTACTTTTCTGGAGCAATATAGATTTGTGAGGGAGGGGAGCTGGCTGCTGCTGATCCTCTCAACATCACTTAAAGCAGTGGTTCCCAACCTTTTTTTCAGGAGACCCCTATTTTAACATTATATTTTTTCACAATGATGAATGATTATGATGAATGATTATAGGTGATTAGGTTATTTTATCAGAAAAATAAAGGGAGAGAGGCCAAAGTGGGCGAATATAAAAATCGTTGTCATTATTTTATCATTCTTATTATTAAAACTAAGAACAAAGATACACATTGCAAATACATATAATATATAAATAAAACAAACAGTGCTTTATTTCCTGGTACAATGTATTTAGCAGGAGCATTCAATAAACTGTATGAACAAATATAAAAATAAAAAAACTATAGACTGATTCCTAAAGCAACTGTATTCAAGTTTTTCAGTCAAGAGTAGTGAGTGATTTTTCTCTTTGTGTTTTGATGTTTTATTAACATTAAATGAATAGTTCCCCCCAAAATAAAAATTCTGTCATCTGTCTGTCAATTCTGTCATGATGTTTTATTTTTATTCCATCATTTACTCAAAAGTTGTTTTAAACCTGAGTGAGTTTCTTTCTTCTGCTGAACATAAATGCTATTGTGAAGAAAACCAAACAGTTGCGGTCTACAGCAACTGCAGATTTTTTCCAACTATCAAATTCATTGTTTGATTACCCTCATTCTTCAAAATATCTTCTTTTGTGTTCAGCACAATAGATTAATACAGGTTTGGGACAACATGTGAGTGAGTAAATAATGACAGTCGGCAGCATGTTTAGTCCCTTTAAGACCTGCACGCATCTACAGACAAGTATCCATTTTTCTCTCAACAGTTTACTTTCGTTTTAGACATAACCAAGTCTATATGTAAACCTTATGTGTTTCGACAGTATTAGCGCAAAAGATAACTTAGTTCAGTAGCTAATCATGCGCTGTTTGAAAGGGTTTTAGTGCGCGAGCTTCTGGTGTAGCCTATGCGCTCAGAAAAAGCGCACATCAGACCAGCACGCGAATGAAACATTTAACCAGCAAAGCTTGTATGCAAATAATGTACTTTTGCGATCGCGAATAAGTGCAGTGTCCTGTCAGAGTAACTCTACCGCTGTATGTCGTGTTGTACAGTATATATAGACGGCGGCGCCAGAACTGTAATTGATAGAATATTTTCTGTAGCACGATACTATGATATTTCTTCAAAAGCAGATCGAAAAAATAGAGATTTTATCGTCCACGATCAAAAATCGTCATATTGCACAGCCCTAATTCATTAATATTTTAATTTATATAATTTCCCTCTGTAAAACCTTTCACTGCTTTCCCCCATATTTTCAAACAAACCGAAACATAGGCTGCATGCTGCGACTGTGTGAGATTGCTACTACCTTTGCTTTATGTTGGACAGTATTTAGGTGAGTTTTTATAATCCTGGTAAACAAATGGTTTTAATCATAATACAGAATATTAAACGGTAGGCACTAACTGTCGGGAATTTCATCTTGTGGTCAAACTGTGAGCTTGGCGACCCCTTGTAAATCGTTAGCGCCCCCTAGTGGGGGTCGCGACGCCCAGGTTGTGAACCACTGACTTAAAGCATCTGCTTGTGTGAAATGATGTCAAGCTGGACCAGACAAACTGATTCAGTTATAAAGCTTTACCAGAGGTGTTTTTGCACCACATATTTCTTTGCTGTTGCAGACAGGTAATGCCCAGATGGTCATGCTATGTCCAAACCATCTCACACACTCAGAACTTAGCATTAAGTTCCCATATGTAGTTTTTCTTGTGGGGATGAGAATGAGAAAAAGTTTGATAGTAAATGACAAATCTCCATCTGTCCATTACAAAGCTGTGTGGAGATTCTTTATACACTCTTAAATAACAAGGTATCTATGATTTCACGAAGAACCTTTAGCATCCATGGAAACTTTCCATTGCACAAAACGGTCTTTGTAGCAGAAAAAAATTCTTTAGATTTTTCAAATGTTCTTTACACTAAGAAAAAAAAAACAGTTCACTGAAAAATAACTGTTCACTGAAAGTTTCTTTGGGGAACCGAAATCTGTTTTGTTTTGTTTTTTCTATGGAATTACTGTAAAAACCCCTTAAACTATTTTTTACAATTTTATACATATGACATGTGAGAACGGGTTGGAGTTTAGTTGAGCAAACTGTAAATAAATATAACAGATATGAAGACAGTTCCTCAATTAGAGTATCAGTACGGTTTCATGATACTTGTCTCATAAAACTGCCTTTTTGCATTAGGATACTAACTCTAATCTTAACCCATATACTACATATGGCACAGTATATCTGTGTAGGTAGTTTTTCTCATGGGGACCTCATGTGAGGTTTTTCCGAACATTTGCACCCATGGAGCAAACCAATTTTCACACACAACACCCACACATAGAGAAACAAACACATTTATAAAAGCTTAAACTAGGTCATTAACCTTATTACTGGACAACAAAGCAGTAAAATTAATACAAATGCATATTTATGTAGATATTGTAAGAAGCAGTGTTACCAATGCAACTGAAACTATTCCAATTAGCTTTCAATACATTTAAATAAAAATATTAGTGAATAAAAAAAAAACACATAACAAAATTACTAAAATAAAAATGAAAACTGAAAATATAAAAATAAAAGCTATTGAGTTAAAAACGCTATAATAGTATATAATACAATAAATCATTCTAAAATATCACTGATAAGGATATTTATTATGGAAATAAATATAACAGATATAAAGATCGGTTTCTCAGAGTATCAACGGTTTCATCATAACTGTTGCATTAAGTGTAATATTCACAGGTAAATTCACAGATGAATTATTAAAATGATGATAATAAATTACTAAACCATATGTCAGGTAAACAGAGGTTGGTCTTAAGTCTGTCTTCTTTTAAGTTTACTGAACTCCTTGACAACCTGAGAACAGAAGCATGTAATTACCTTTATAGCTTAGAAATTGGTTTTCACAATAGCAGCTAGGATTAGACTTCCAGAGTCCATTTTTACAATTATTCCTCAGTGTTCTCTTTAAGAGCTTTGGTATGTAAACTTGTTACTTCCTTGTTGTGTTTAGCTACATTTAGAAATACTTACCCATATGCAAACGGCACTGAGAACAAGTTTACTCGCAGCCATTCCTACACAACTCCAAAGGACAAAGAGCACTGAATCATCATTCACACGAGGCAATGGGACGCTAATGTTTGCCTCTGATTCATTAATAAACTTGGTGGAGAAATCAAAGATGATGGGTGAAGCTGACGACACACAGTCTAGGGAGACAAATGGCACTACATTATCTAACCAGAAATGATCTTTAACAAGTGAATCATGTACATAAATGACTAGAAGAGCAATGCAAAGCCATAATGTTTGTCTGCATTTGAAACTGACAGCAATATATGTATATATATAGACACTGGAAACAAAACCAAAATGTGCAATACTCTGTATAACATATTCATTTCCGCAATTGTTTATTAATATATGAAATACCTGAGATATTAAGTCTAACCCGATTTTGACAGTTCATTCCTCCAGCTTTGCCTTTAATTAAACACTCGTAGATCCCAGAATTGGCAGGAACAACTTTCCTTAAGACCAAAGATCCATTTTTATCCAGTAACATAGAATCATTGTGGTTACTAGTCTGGATGGCATTTTCTGATTTGATGATTCTCATTGTTGTAGATCTGTCACTGCTGTTATTGTAGATCTTTTAAAAAAGGGGGGGGAAAGAACAGAGGGAGTTTATATAAGTGTTTGAATAGCTCTGCTTTTGCAGCACTAAAAAGGTTATGAAAATGAATCGCGCCTCAACTTTCTTTTCTTCAAATTTCATTTGATCCTGTATAACCATACTACCAAAATTAGCTTCTTTTAATAATCACATTATTATAAAATATTATTTGAGATTGAATTACTCATTCAGCAATATATACACACACACACACACATATAAGATTATTATTATTATTATCATTATTTTTACTATTATTACTATCATTAGCCTATATTATAGCATGTTAGGCCTACACATATTTTTAAATATATATTTATTTTTTATTAATACTAAATAACATACTGATGGTATGTTATTCATTTATTTCACCGCAATGCAAGTTATTGCCCAAAGAAATTGAAAATACACAATAATGATTTTATATGGAAATGTTTGTCACTGTCACTGTCTGAATAGGCTACAAGTAAAACTGGCTCTGAATGGGTGTAAAAGAAATGAATGCGTGTCAGCATGTTTCCTGCTTAAAACCAGAGACATTAAAGACCGTTCACAGAACGCATTTTGGATTCCACTGCGTTACTTTTCCATTGTTTTCTATGTAAACGTGCGCCAGACACGCGTATTTGACGCGCGCGTCTCGTCTTTTGCGTCTCGTCTTTTGCAAAACGCGTGTTTTTTTCCCCTTTTTCTCGTGTTTTAAACGTAAAACGTATGCTGTGTTAATTTCCTGAGTAAAGCATAAACTAATCAAACACCTGAACATATCCACACCAAATGTTTATCTTGACGTAAACATGACAAACAGAATATTCTAGCAGTGGTCATGAGATTGGACATGGACATGGCTCACCTTGTACCACGTTACAGAGGTGTAGTTCTGACAGTTTTTATGGAAAGTACAGCGCAAAGTTATGTCATCTCTGCAACTTGCAGTGACAAAGGTGAGTTCATCGCTGCCAACTATATTAAGGGTCAACGCTAAAAACAGAAATCACAGGTAAAAAAAATAATTAAAAAAAACACTGCTGCGGGAATTTTTTTTTTATAATAAACAGCACAAAGCCTCTGACGTACGCTTAGCTTGTTTGGTTACTGGGTAGATATCTACAAATAATGTAATATCTGTCATTAGCCTACATGCTGGAGTTTGCGTGAACTGTCTGTGTTATAGTACTATTGCAGTTAATTAGGCCTAAATAAATAGTGAGTAAAAATATCAGGTAAAATAAAGACAGAGAAATCTGACTCACCCAACACAATCAAGCGAATCATGATCGCACTGGTGAAATGCGTGATGCTCATTTCCTCCCAAGTCGACTGCTTTCCACAGTTCTTGTGAGTCAAACTTTGTGAGGAAACTCCTCAGAAAAAAATATGTGGGTTGAACAGTGCTCTTTAACACACGTTCAGGATCAGGATTGTGATCAATTGCAACACATAAAGATCACTGGGACAAAAAAAAAAAAGAATATTTCCCCCTCATAAGTGAACACAGAAGCATATTATTTATAGTTCTGAAGCTGTTCTTTGTAAAGTGAATTTTGGTGATTTCAGATTTACAGAATGATGAGCTCTATGGTTCACTTATCTTTCTAAGTGACACTGTAGACTCCAGTTTGTAAAGAGAGAGAGATATTCAAGCGAAAACTCTACCTATGATTGGCCTTTCATTGCAATTATGTCTATTATGCCCTCATCCTCACTGATTGGCTAATTACCCAGTCAATGCAATAATACTCACCTGGTTAAACTAGCCTAGTGGAAATAAAATGGACCAACTGCAAAAGCCGAAGTTCACTCATTCACTAAACCCTTTAAGGGGTTCTTACACCTTTTCCAAATTCAAACACTTTTTAAAAAGTTTCAAGGTGCATTTTCAAGCTTTTCCAGCACTTTAAACTGTGGTCAATTACGTTTACACACATACTTGAGATCTTCACTTTAAATAAGATGTCATGGTGCTATTAAAAACCACCTGTCTGGATTGCATTTAACCTTTCATAATAGTCAACATACAATATATAAATTATTAAATTTAAAAAAGCATTTACAGGGTATCTGCAGGATTTTTTCAAATAAAATGTAAGGCTTTTTAAGACCTGCACAAATAAAATATAGCCTATACTGCATGTGAGTGGGGTAGGGAAATGTCTGGTAACATATCAAACCATAAAATGACTGCAAAAAAATTGATTTGTAGTTCAAATACAGATTTTCACAAATAGCCTAGAGTTTTATGTAGTGACAAATCTTCCATTTCAGCCCCTATTTTTTTAAAAAAGAAAGAAAATGGATGAGTCAAAAGTATAAAGAATTATTTTAAATTAAAGCACAGACCTTACTGTCTTAATTTTTTTGATTCTTTTAAGGCACATTAGCTTTTTGTTCTGAACAAAAACAGCAGCAGCGCTGCTCTCATAAATGTACTTTATCAGGCATTATACGTTAGTAGATAAAATGAAAATGCCACTGAAACTATTCTGAAGGCCGTCGGTTCACTTCAGAGATGCTTTAATCTAAAACACCCGTGCTGCATTTTTACTTTGAAATGTTAATCACGACAGTCTTAAAAGATTTTGTTTCACTGAGCAGGGGCATTATTGTTTACCTATTACACGGCTTCAAAATGCAGACTCTACCTTGGAAAAAGCAGACTTTACAGAAGTCTTTACATTATGTTAACCATAATTTGTCATTTTCAAGACAATGCTGCCTGAAGCAGCAACCTCCTGGCATGTTTTTATCTCCCTCTCTATTCCATCAGAGAGCGCACATCAATAAAAAGGCATTTTATCCAAAAAGTGAACTATTCAGGCTAATAAAGTAAATGATAAAACCACTGCAATTGAAGTTTCAAGCGGTTTCAAGCACTTTATCCAAAATCCAAGCACTTTTCAAATCTTCAAAACACTACGTAAATTCAAGCATTTTCAAGGACTTCAAGCACACCCTGTATATAGTGCATGACAGCTGAGTGCACTATCAGCAAAGATTAAACGACATGAGCAAATTCAGACACTAAGAAAGTGAACAACTCACCCACTCCAATATTTTGGTAATTATGTAGGCTTATTGTAAGTTGAATAATTCAGCTCACACTGAAAAAAATTCACTGAATTTCCTACATTTGTTTTAGGTAAGTAGTTGCAATCAATTAATTTTAGCAACATTTAAATAAACTAATTTAATTGACTAATTATCAACTTTTTTAAATTAAATGTATAGCTAAAATAAATTGTTTGCAACCTCTTACCTTAAAAAATTTTTGTAGGCCTATCATTTTTTTCAGTGCAGTTAAAATAAAGCATGTTTGCAATCATCATGACACTTCCAGTGTTTACTGAGAATTTGTTAACAAAAGAGATAATAATAATTGTTAACAACAATAATAAAAATCAGACAAATGTAAATACTTTATTAATGTATTTGCTAACACTAGGGAACAATTCTCACTATTACTTGTTAGCCTGCCTATTATTATCATATTGGCTGTTTATTAATACTAATAAAGCACATTTTCTACATGACCATATTCTACATCCCTAACCCAATACTACTAATTTAACGACTACTAACTATTAATATGCAGCAAATTAAGAGTTTGAGTCTTAGTTAACAGTTTGCTAATAGTGACAATTGGACCTTAAAATAAAGTGTGCATTTACATGTCATACTTGCATTTGTATTATTTTTTTACAGTGTTCTTTATTTAACATCATTAGCCAGAAACTGCTGATGTCAAATGGTAATGCAAAATGAATATGCCTACATATATACAGTATAAAAATAACAGTTACTTATATGCTTTCATCAGTTTGCACAAGTTTTTTCTTGATATTATATTTTTCTTTTGTTATCTTAATCATTTTGATGTTCAGAAACATGATGACAGCAGCACAAGCCATCAGCACACATGGGATTATGATGTATTTAAAACGATGTTTGTCAGACAGATCATGCTTCTTGCAGCTTACCGCTTGTAATTGAGGCTTTATGCAGTCTAAGCACAAAAACAAAAACACAAATTTTAGTTTTTAGTTCACATCACATTATACCATTTGAGGGAAATTGAAAACCAAACACAAATGGATGAAATGAAATAAACATCAACATGAATGTTTGCAGTTTATAAATAAAGGAAATTATTTTTACGGTAATTCTCCTTTGTAGCCTACTTCTCTTAAATCTACAAGTCTTCAACAACTTCGTAAGGCAAAGCACATCTGTGAAGGGGGGGACAGCATTACACTTTGCATCTTAACATAAGTTCTCACCTGCTGAATAATAATCAGTATTTCCTTCCTGAATGTAATGACCCAGTGGAGGCCATAAGGTGCATCTGTAAATGCCACAGTCTACTTTAGCAGAACTAGGGACCAGAAGAGCGTTGTCTTCCCCCACTTCATAGGAATAATTTGCAAACTTATACAGGGTTGTAATGTTTGTTAGCAAATCCTTCAAAACAAGTCCAGTCAGCGCATCAGAACCCTCTTCAACCTGTAAAAAAGTTAGATTTTTTAAATTCTCCTCCCCAATATCCAAGCCAATAAATTGTATTGGATTTATAGCTCTTGATTTTGACTGGGAGAATGTGATGGTTGACAGATGATCACTAAAGGCAACCAGCAGGGGTTGCAGATTGAACAGCTGGCTGTTCATTTGAAATACTGAACATATAGACCAACCTTGTACCAGGTGATTCTCCTGTATTTTACACCTTGTTCAGTGCTAGCTGGACATGGTATTTTAATCCAGTGATGCTCCTTTATCGATACTGACAGGTGAATCAGATGAACTGAAAGAAACGATAACAACATTTAATGTATTTATTAAAGGTTGCAATCAATGTCAGTGCCTTTAAACGAGATTATTAGCCTACTGCAGCTTTTCTATTTTGGATACTCGAACGCGGAAGTTTTGGTAATGTACACAAACGGTTAGTTTCACTTTAGTAGCCTATACATGTTTTTTTCTTTCTTTCTTCATTTCTTTCTTGAAACTTTTGCAATTATGCAATACGTTAAGTTGTGCATGTGCACAAATTAATTTTATACTTACAAATTATAACGAAAATGTACAGCATGATCAAATGGTTTGTTTCTTGCGCGTTCTCCTTTCGCTTCCGAACAGAAGAACCGGAAACTCCGAGATGGGATCTCACGACTATCCGTAATAACACAACTACAACACTTTCACTTTTCATTTTCATGCTCTTATTTTATTTACACAATTTAATCTACAAAAGAGTGTGCAGTACATGTTGTAAATGAACATCTCTTTGGTGTTACGAGAATTTGTTTTATTATAACAGTAAAAAAACAAACAGTTCAACAGTGCAGCACTTATGCTGCGTTATTTAAAACACACACACACACACACACACACACACACACACATACACACACTTTGTTAGCTATCTTACTGAGGACATTGCCTTTGATTTTCTATCAGGTTAATGATATCACCTACACCTAAATTTACCCATAGCCTACAGAAACTTATGCAGAACACATTTAAATAAAAACATATTTTGTTGTTTTACAGGCTGCTGTACAAACTGTGTTTTCTATTCCCTTACCCTAACAACCCTAAACCTACCCCTCATGCAAAACTTTCTGCATGTTTACATTTTCCAAAAAAAAATATTCTTTATGATTTATAGCCTATAATACTTATTTCCTCATGGGGACCAAAAAGTATGTCCCCACAAGGTCAAACATTATACACACACACACACACACACACACGGCAGAAACATTTTATTACTCAAACATGGACTAGTGATATATAATGGGCTATGGTTGTGTTTCCCAGATAGCATGTAGTAATCAGCCCGAGCTCGGCTGCGACTCAGACTCGGCATTGGCATGTATTACCCGGTCCGAGTATGGCCCGCAGCACTCTCTGGGGCTCAGGTACAGCTACCCCTTTCTTTCATTTTCATTTCCAGCATACAGTTTGAATTCTCCACAAGCGTACTCAGTTGCATAACTGTGAAACATTAAAACTGGCGCATACAAACAGGCTTGACAAAAAAATTAAATATAAAAAAATTTAAAAATCAAGTTAAAGTATCAGAATTAGATTAGAGCTTGGATTGATTTTGTCTGCAATTTAACAGTAACTACTACTGATGATCCTCATAATACCATAAATGGACAACTTAATTCTAAAGCTGATATTTCTCTGTTGAATATTTAGGCTATGCGATTGTGCGTGAGAGTATGGACATATGATCTATATAAATAAATCTTAAATTATTTGTCTATATAGGGATGTCAGTTTAACATGTTCATTTAATTCATTAGTTATGGAAAAATAACATACCTACCCCGCCCCAGACCTATACTTCATTTCAACCATGCAGTTGACTGCTGAGTTGACAAACATGATGCAGGGAAGCTGCAAAATGTAGTCCTAAATGCAGCTATATGCCCCTAAAATTCAATATGTTGGGGCAAAAATGCCTCATGTTTATGTTGTATAAGAAATAATGTAGCAACTCATGTTATAACTGCACATAAAGTAAAAACTGCACATAATGTAATTAGTATTACATTGTTATTGTAATAAAATGTTCATAATGTAAAATATTCATTTTCTCAAAATGTAATAAAATCTTGAGCTTATGATATAATAACAATTATTACATTATGAGACATTTATTACATTATAAACTCAACAAAAATATTGTCAAATTTAATTATTGTAATAGACTTTTTAAAAAGAAAAACATAAGTGCTTTCAAAATTACATTGTACTGTTCGTTTCATCATCCATTACTTGATTTCCATGCCTTTTTACATTGCTAAACCAAAGGGTAGAGCACAGTACCAACTACAGTACGGATGCTCTCATGGCTCTCGTTGTTTTTATTCAAGTATGAAAATATTCTGGGTTCCAGAATTCTGGTGTTGTTAGAACACATCAGAGAAAGGAGAAAAACACCTAAAAATATGAATATGAATTATAAATGAGTATAATCGGTGTAGGTATAATAATAAGACTTGTTAAATATAATTATAATAAACAGCTGCAGTAATAGTATTATAGTGAAGAATAAGCCAAAGACAAGTTTCTTTTTGTGTTATGTGAAGCAAGGGCACAAGGGCATAGGTTTGATTTTGACATAAGTGGGGAAATAAAGTATAAGCAGCCCAGTATTAGGGACAGACAAAATATTTGTGCTGTTATTTTGTGTGTGTGTGTGTGTGTGTGTGTGTGTGTGTGTGTGTGTGATATATATATTACATACTTTGCTTAATCCTTTCATGTACCGCATAGCACGAGTGCAAATGTAATTTTATACAACAGTTCAGTAAATAAGAAGTTAATATTGCATTAAATTTTAAACACAATATGTGATCCTGGACCACAAAACAAGTCATAAGGGTAAATTTTTTGAAACTGAGATTTATATATAATCTAAAAGCTGAATAAATAAGCTTTCTCATTTTTGTTAGGATAGGACAATAGTTGGACAAGATACAACTATTTGAAAATCTGGAATCTGAGAGTGCAAAAAAAAAAAAATCTAAATAATGATAAAATTGCCTTTAAAGTTGTAAAAATTAAGCATATTATAAAAAATTAAGTTTTGATATATTTACGGTAGGAAATGTACAAAATATCTTCATGGGACATGATCTTTACTTAATATCCTTAATGATTTTTGGCATAAAAGAAAAATCGATCATTTTGACCCATGCAGTGTAGCCTATTGCTGGCTATTGCTACAAAAATACCTGTGTGACTTATGACTGTTTGTTTGGTCCAAGATCACATATTGTCTGTTTTTGCTCAGTTTTGGCAACAAAGATATTACCTATAAAGCCACATGCAGCAGAAATTTGAATGAACAAAAATTACTTCTTTCT
The DNA here is from genome assembly GCF_936440315.1 of Barbus barbus. Taxonomy (NCBI): domain Eukaryota; kingdom Metazoa; phylum Chordata; class Actinopteri; order Cypriniformes; family Cyprinidae; genus Barbus; species Barbus barbus. Next base: position 16,177,610 of record NC_136756.1, read on the forward strand.
CAGATCATCTTTTTTTATAGTTTATGTTAGCCTGTTGTAGCCTGTTGTAGCCTTTTTCTTTTTTTTTTTTATCAAATAAAATATTTATTTCTAAAGCTACTTTTTGTAATGTCTACTTGATACTTTTCTTATTTAAGACAATAGCTATAAATTATCCTTTGAGTGAAATTTCACAGTCAAATTTATAAAAATAATTAATTAATCACCACATAATGTAATGAATTTGATTAAACATTTTCATCGACTGGCAGCCCTGGTAATAAACCTTAAGATCCATAAAGTACATACATTTGCTACAGACCTTAAAGATATTTACAGAAGATATACAATTATAAAATAACAGTATTAGAATAGGGAACACTTATTCACTGTTAACTACGACTTTTTCCTCAATAAATTGCTAATTTGCAGCTAGTTAGTAATAGTTAGTAAGGTAGTTGTTAAGTTTAGGTATTGGGTAGGATTAGGGATGTAGAATAAGGTCATGTTAATAAAAAACACTGTTTTTCTCACAGAGTATTTTGTTTGTTTTTTAAAAGGTCGCTGTAGGTGCACAGTTAACTACAAATAAATATAATTGTTTGCTGTTGGTATAATATTGAACAATTTTGTTTTAGAAATGTTTAGTTTTTTTTAATTACAGGACAAAGTCTGGGTAATGAGATGCCAGTATATATGTTATTATATGGATTTAGTTAATATTTGCAGTTTTTATACTGTATGTGTGCAATACCCTATTTAATAATGGATACCCTATTAAATAATAGTAAATGTCCTGTTTTTTTATTGTAGGTATACCATTAAAACACCAAAAAAGTGTTGTTTTTAGATGCACCATTAAAACACAGAAAAAGTCCTGTTTTTTTTATTGTGGGCAAACTGTCAATTAACAGAAAATGTTTGTTTTTTAATTACGGTACAAAGTCCGGGTAATGAGCTGCCAGTACTTTTTCCATTTTTTTACGGAATATTTTTTTACAGTGTAGAATAAGGCATTAATATGTGCTTAATTACTACTAATAAATGGCTAATATTCTAGTAATATGCATGCTAATAAGCAACTAGTTAAGATACCTTAAAATAAAGTGTTACCAAAATAACAGTGTGCAGCTGCGGCAGAGCACAGGCCTAGTGATTTGCAACCCTCCATGATTCTCTTCTCCCTCAACAGCTATAAAACAGCCCCCATTATAGCCCGTCCTTCTTCTCCTAGGAATAAACAATCCATAAAAAGTAATTAAGAATAGCAAAACCACACAGAAATAAAACGAATCCTACCAACACAACCTAATGGTGTGAACGATCTTGTAAATGTTTACAGGCTTGGACTGTTTTAACTAGGCTAATGGGTGCGTAAAAACTAAAATGACCCCATCAGCTTTTTATGAGTCTCAGTTTTTTCAGCTTGACCTTCCAGTCTTGCTTCCCCGTACTTCCTGTTTTCTTCTTCCTGTTCTAAATATGACTCGATCACAAACCTGTGAAAGGAAAATTGATATGAGCCAGGTTTCAAAAACATTGAAACACACACACAAAAATACTCTTCTTAGCATCAAGCCTGTGGTTTGTCATTTCAATCTAAAGTATTTTTAGTTTTTACAGCAAAACCATCGTGTGGTAAAAAATGTAAAAGCTAAAGTGCATACACAGCTGCAACATTGCGCGTTTACTACAAGCCCATCACAGGGTTCTATGGAAAAAAAGCATGTATTTCCTGTCATACGTACACCGTGCAAAGACTTTGTTGATGGGGTATATGTGTGGGGGAAGCTTATGGGCCTCACGTCTCTGTTTCCTGTTATGCAACAGTTTCTGGAGAAGTTCAGTGCAAAATCAGTACTAATATGTTTACTGTTGGTCTGTGAGACATGAGTTTAAATATGCAGTCAGCATAGGACCACTGCAGTTTAATTAAGAATCAGGTCAGAAACACTTTGAACAGTTGTGGCGTAACCATGAAATGCCTAAAACATGATAATTTTGTCTTTTGGGTGTAGAAGGACTCAAAACAGATGTGAGCTGTGTTTCATTTTAAAGCGCAACAGCCTCAGGTCACCTTTTTAGTTGCATTGAGGCTGTCATGTCGGGAAAGTAACTATTACATTGCAAAGAAAGAAATTTCAGTAATTTACACAGACAATTTTATTATTGTTACTTTTATAAAATGAGTCATCCTGATGTATATGGCTGACAAATGCAACCTCTGGAGGATGCAGCCTTCAAAATGAAACACAGATTATGTTTTGAGGCCATCTATATGACACATGAATGAACTATTTGTACTGGATTAAATAAAAATGTGACTATTTTCTCATAATTCCATTTTTATCTTTATATCTCACAATGTGACTTTATTTCTCACAGGTGTGTCTTTATAATTTGATTTTATTATAAATAGGCTTTAAAAGATTGTGGTCAGTAAGTGTTTATTGTTTTTATGAAAATTATGCTCTCCCAGGTTGCATTTATTTTATGAAAAATACACACTATGAAAAAGTTTACAGTAAAACTGTATACTGTGGAATATTATTACAATTTAAAATGACTTTAAGTTTTCTGTTTTATTAGCTATATTTTAAAATGTAATTAATTCCTGTGATGGGAAAGCTACATTTCAGCAGTCATTACTCCAGTCTTCAGTGTCACATGATCCTTTAGAAATCATGAAAACAATTGTTCTGCTTAATATCTTTGTGGAAAGATTCTTTGATGAATAGAAAGAACAGCATTTATTTGAATAGAAATCTTTTTGTAAAAGTATAAATGCCTGTACTGTCACTTTTGATCAATTTAATGCATCCTCTCTAAATAAAAGTTATCATTTCTTTCTAAATAAAAATAAATGAATGACCCACTTAACTAACACTTAGCAGTAATCTAAAATGATTCTGTGTGCTCCCTGGATTCCCTGATTGGAATGCTAATATACTCACCCCTGCAGTTACAATGCAAAGAATGATTTTGGTGACGCTAATAAGAGAAAGGCCAATCACAGCCCTGGGAACAGTTAATTCTTCTACAGCAGGACAGGAATCAGGCGGGATTGTGGTAGTGATAGGATAAACTGTGCTCACATCCAAACATTCTGAAAAATAAGACAACCATTATTTGTTTAATGGGATACTTAATTTTATGAGATCATGCATGCAATTCTAAATATAATAAGAGGTATAAACATTCACTTAATGATGCTAGAGTGCGTTTTTGATGACACCAACGTACAGAATTTTAATATCAAACAGATTTTATGGGGAATGAACTAGACTGACAGGGCTTTAAATTACCTGAGATATTCAATCCTATTAAAGACTCGTCATTTCGACCTCCAACCTCTGCAGCCAGGTAGCATTTATATTCTCCAGAGTCTGAAGGTTGCACATTATTTAACACCAGGGTCTCTTTATCGCCCAGAGAAACACTGGTCAAGTTATAGTATGCATATTCATTGCTTTTCCTCTTGATGATAGGAATATTCTAGAAAAGAAAGACATGGCTTTGTTCGGGGATTTTGTTGTGGTGTGGTGTTTTCTGGTTGGACAGACCAGAATGAGAAATGGTATGCCACTGAGGTGCAGAGGATGCAATGGAAATGCTTTGTTTGCTGGCTAACCATTATGCACCTTTCTTTTTTACTTTCAAAATCCTTTATACAAAGAAAAAAACTGATAAACTGCACAACCATTACAATTAATGTCAAGCAAATAAGGTCAATCAGTTAAAATATAAAGGTAACTCACATCTGTTTTATACCACATGACGTAACGGTAAGTTTTTGTTCGGTTAGTAGCTGTACAGGGAAGTCTGATGGTATCATTACAGTTACCCATAGTAAAGTTTATGCCTTCTGTTATCCCACAGTGCAATGCTGCCATTGCAAACAACAGCCATTCTGCAAAGAGAAAAACATCAATCTAAATGTTAATGCATGCACCTATTTATGTCATGGCCTAATGGATAGAGAGTTGGACTTGTAACCCGAAGGTTGTGGGTTTGAGTCTCGGGTCCGGCAGGGATTGTAGGTGGGGGGAGTGAATAACCAACACTCTCTCCACCCTCAATACCACAACTGAGGTGAGACCCTTGAGCAAGGCACCGAACCCCCAACTGCTCCCCTGGGCGCCGCAGCATTGGCTGCCCACTGCTCCGGGTGTATGTTTACTACTGTGTGTACACTTGGATGGGTTAAATACAGAGCACAAATTCCGAGTATGGGTCACCATACTTAGCCACACACCACTTCCCTTTCCCTTATTTAAATAATAATTCACTATCTTACGTATGTGTTATCGATTGTAGTACAAATGACCTATAATATTAAATGTATAGTTCACCCAAAAGTGGAAATTTGTTATCATTCCCCCTCTTCTTTCCTCTGTTAAACTAAAAAGAAAATATTCTGAAGAATGTTCATTGACTTTCACAGTATGTTTTTACACTCTGTGGAAGTCGATGGCTACTAGCAACTTAAGTTGTTACCAACATTATTCAAGTGTTCAACAGAAGAAAGAAACTCATACAGGTGTTAAACATCAAAAACAACCATATGATATATAGATTATATTTAATACCACTAACCTAACAACATTTTTAGTCAAATGAGGTATGAATATAACAAATGACCTATATTTTAAGGTACAGTGCATGAGTCAATAAGAAAAGAAAATATTGATTTCACAATTCTATACATGTTCTAGTGATTTAATAATATTCATAAAAAGATGGATTTTTATTTTAAGTATAGTTACCGGTATATATTTGAAGTTAAAACCTTCAAATTACCATGAAATATCATTCACAGACCTGAAAGCTTGTACAAAATACTGATAGTTTTGATATGTGTTTTGATATTGTAAAATATGTGACTAAATTTAAGACAAGGGTCAAGTGACTTGTTGCTTGATTGTTTGTTTAATAACTAAAATAAAGAAAACTGTTTGCCAACCCACTGTTTGCCAACCCATTTGCCATACTCATTCGCTTATGATTGCACGATTCTGTCAAATTTCACGTCCCTATCATCACACTCAATTCTCTATTTAACAGAACAGAGAAGTTGCAAAAACTGAAGAAAACTGAAGTGAAAAAAATCACTTGTGTGTTTCTATGTCAGCCATCATTTTCAATATTTCACTATATCTAGCCACTTTCCATCTTAAATGAAGTTTCACATAATTTCTGTGAAACTAATGCTTAAATTAAATTATAATATCAGAATTATTTATTTTAAAGTATTTTTAAAGTAGTTAGGTTTGAAAGAGAAAAGTTTGACCATTAAGCGAAGTCAATTGTTATAAAATAAAGTCATTATATTTAAAGTCATTGTATTCAGATATTTACTTACCTGAAATCTTCATATTTCTCATTCTGAGTTCTTTACAGTGGGTAAAACACAGCCATCAGTGATTACGGGCAGTCTGTATCTTATCACTCTTAATCTACAAACAGAAAGTGTCATCAGTCTAACAACTGTGAGGTCCTGCTTGGAGTAAACATGAAACTCTCATCCACGTCTCAGTTCTGCCCTCTGCTGAGTGGAACATGATGATAATCAGAAAGTTGTGTAAAACACAATATAAAAGAAAATGATAATAGACCGATCATTTAAAAAAAAATCAGTTTTAAACTCAATTATTGACTCTTCACTGACTTTGGACCAAAATAGGATGGATATTTTAAATATGTGACAGAATCAAAAACATTACTTGTATATCAAGGAAAAAGAAAAAGAAAATAAATTTGATTATTAAGATATTTATGAATGGTCTAGAGTTTCAGAGCAACATTTTTATAATAAAATTTAAATCTGAGAAATTATTATATATTATTATTTCAATGACATTAGTAGTACAAAAATAAGTTAATGGTCAAATAAATAATACCTTAGATTAAAAACAGATTGTGGCTAATTATCAGTTTGTTAATTGCAATATTATTGTAATTATCCTTACTAAAATAATGTGCTTTCAGATCTGAATTGTACAGTAATATTTATAACAATATTAACTGAAAAAACATACACAAATAAACAAAGAACATAAATATACACACACACGGTATACTCATATTTTTACTATATTTAAAATGGATTCTCTCAGATTGATTTACTTCACATATTTCATTTAACTTCACATAAAAGCTTAGCGGTCTGTAATGTGCATAATGCTTAATTTTCAGAACTAAAACACTTATCTACTTTTATTTATGTGTATTAATGATGTAAACACATTAGGCTTATACCTTCTCTGTCCTGATAGTGTCACCACAGTCAGCCACTGAAAGTTCATCTTGGATGTGATTTAATAGAGTGCAATTTAAGGCTTCACCTGGTCGGATTCTTCACGCTGACTGAATGACCTACTACAACAATTGGCCGAAAAAAAAAAAAAAGACTATTAAACACAGGGAAAATGCATTGATAAGATTCCCAAAAATTTGTTCATACTAGTAAAATCGAATTGATCATAATATATAGGCAGATTTGGCCTGTTTGACAAATCTAATTTCTTTTAAATATAATGGAAATACTGCCAAGTTAGAAAATGCTGCACACAAAAATATTTTCACAGTTTAATATAGGTGACTGGAAAAAAACGCTCATTTGTGTTAGTCATTGGTGTACTGTTTTGCGGAGTCTGCACCTGTGGTTTACCACAAGAGAATGTTAGTCATCATTATGCTGAACTGGTGCTATTTGTGATCGGTTGACATTATTAGGCTACTTAAACACATTTGGAATGTAATTTAATTTTTGCTCATACAGACTGACATGAAGAAGCCACCTGCTCCTGTTGTGGAAGTTACAAATATTTCACAAAGGTTTTCAGAACTATCTTCTCCTGTTTCTCTCTCTCACTCACTTTGGCTTGTTCTTTTGAAGTCTTTGTTTTCCTTTGAGTCCCATTTGCAGTCACAAATGGCTAAATCACAGAGCTGTAAAGCTGCTCTTCCATGGCAGTAAATAAGGCGTCTGTGGAAGTGGTTGACGGTGGACTTGCTTTTCCTCAGCCCGGAACTCAACCCTCTCCTCTCTCTGGATGCAGAGATCCTCCTGCCCGTAATTGACCGTATGACATGCTCTCCTCCATCCTGTTGTTCTTCATGTTGGGGTTCCCCCACTTTTTTCTTTTTCTTCCCTCCTTCTCTCCCTCTCCTTATTTGTCTCAGTGTTTGCTCTAGACTTACTTGCTGACAGGATAGTGAGGGATCAGGATATTAATAGGAGGCTGTATGAATAGGAAGAGGAAGACACAGAGAGAGGGTTGTGATTACGCCATCTGGATTAAACAATGCCTGGGCTACTTCAGGACGGACACAATAAATGAGAGGACGGCAGGGGGAAGTGAGAAAGGAGGAGAGCCTCTGCTTCATGCAGAAAACTATGCATACTGTAATCTATACAAAGATTATTACACATTCTAATTTGTAGTTGGTCCTCTCTAACCCAATGTTAAAGTCATCTGATATTTGGTTAAATAGCATCTGCTTGTTAAATTTTGTGCAAAATTACAGTGTGCTACTGACTACTAGGCTACCGTATTTTCACAACAATGTTTACAGCAGCTCTACTCTTACATGACAACTGCATAGTGTATCTCAATACAGAATAGCGACAGACACATATATGCAGTTATGATCGAGAGACAGAGAGTTTTGTATATTCTAGCAAGTCTTCAGTTGTCTGTCAGAGTATATGCAACACACTCTCAATTGTACGTTTCCCTACGATCTGTTTACGCCCCGCTGACGGTCAGGTTTAAGGGTTTTAAACTTTAAGGTTTAAGCCTTTAAACTTACCTTATTTTGAAAAATTTCATGTGACTTAAAATATAATACTAAATAGGAACCTCTGTCTTTCGGATCATGCGCACAATGTCAAAGCAGATCAGTCCGATATGATTTGGCTACTGGACGACAAAGCTAGCTACCGTCATAATTTCCAGGTTGTTGCAATATTACGTTTTATTACATACATAAAAAAGAAGAATATCAGTCTTTCATTCAACCTATTAAACAATAGTGTAATGATGATGCCTGCATGAAGAAATTCGATTTTTTTATATTTTTTGTATTATTCTGCGATTTCTGATATTGTTTTTGTTAACACTTTGGTTACTTGTTTTGTAGTGCTTAAAATATTTCTTTTTACATAAAATATTTGCAATTCATACAAAACCTCACCACATCAGCATGGAAACACCTTGTGCCTTCAATCACTTACAACAAAATATATAGGCCTAGTTTCATTACTGTAATGTAAAATATTACCATATATAATGTAGGAGACAAATTATGATTGCATTTATGAGTCCATCATGATTAGCTTATTCTGTGAGTATAATAACCTATAGTACAAGACTATAGGCCTATAGTTCAGCAACACCGCTGCACTGGCAGTAGTTTGTTGTGACAGAAAATTATCTTGTTTGCACTGATGTTACAGTACAAATTTGAAAACAGAAAGTAAATTACTGTTTTACAAGATCCTGTTTTTGACTATTTACTGAATTTATTAATGAGATGTTCAACTAAGGTGCAAAAGCTCAAATTTACCCCTAAATGGTACCTTATAGTACCATAATATAATACACATTAGTATTTTAAAAGTACATATTAGTACCTTAATTATACATATTAGTAACTTTTGAAAGGGTATCGCCACAGGGACAATAGGCTACCATTTTTTTCTGAGAGTATACATGTAAATATGGGAAGACAGAGACTGAATGAATTAAACAAGAATTAAGTAAAGAATGAACTGCAAAAAACTAAAATACATTAGTACTACTAATGTTTACTATATTTGCTTGCAGGTTCCTTAGAAATGTTTTGGTAGTCATGGAGATATTAGCTTATATTATTCATTTTAACTATCCGGTTATCAATGTGCATATGTATCTGTGTGGGGGTGTGTTTTGTGAAGTCGGCAGCAGGTCCCTGAGGTTATTAGCAGCCACAGCTGTGTGTGTGTGTATGTGTGTATGTGAAGGCCCATGTTTCTGTCAGTGAGCTTGTTCAGAGTGCTCTTTCTGGCATCTGATTGAGGATTTCCTCTAGATGATCGTTATCTCTACACACACACACACACAGAGAGAGAGGAACGCCCCAAATGTCCCATCAATACACAGCAGACTCTCAAAGCCTCCACAGCTGGGAGATTTTCCCATGCGAAAACACAGTACAAAAATGCAACACACTGAGACACACACACACACACCAGTGACGTAATAAACATAATGATAATACTGTGTATATTTCAGTTCTAATGACAACAATAAATTCCTTTATTATATAGGTATTATGTGAATCAGGAAGATTTTGGAATACAAAATTATTTTGGATTTTACTTTTGATTGATTTTGGATTGCATGACTATAATTTTGCATTAATAGATTTTGCTGATATTAGATTTGCATGTTGAAAGTCTTAAATACATAAAGTTTAAAGACATTATTCTGGCATTGATACATGTGTGTGTGTGTGCTGTGCTGTGTTTTGGCTGAGAGCTGCTTCCACTGACCCAGTTTTGTTATGGTCCTTATTAAAAATACTTTGATGATGCTTGATGATTGTGATGATGATAATTATGATGGCCTGTCTCCCTCTGCACCCCTCCTGCGGTGTGGGTGTCTTATTGTTTGATTGTTTTCTTTCGGAAGCATCGCTAGCACGATACCGAAACTGACCCCTCACCCTGAGTACGGTTAATGTCTGGGAGGGTCATATCTTCTGCTCGACGGCATTCCGCGCTGATAGCTGTGGAGCGTTTACATTGTCCAGCAATTCCCAACTCAGGGAATTCCGCTTCCAGACTCCTGAATACGGAACAAAAACAATAAGTGTGTGTGAGTGAGAGACTGAGAATGTGAGGCAGCAACCATGTGTATTAATGATGCTTCCTCCTTCCTTCTCAAAGCTTGAGGTTTTTAAATGTTTGTTTACTTAAATTTAAACAAGTTTAATTCATTATATTCTATTAGCATAGAATGAATGTCAACCGAATTGCCTATATGTATATATATATATATATATATATATATATTGGTCAGTTATATGATGGGAATTTGTTTTTGTCTTTATCTATTAAATTATTCTAAAATGCAGCTTATATAAAAAATTAATTGAGACAAATTTTAAAATATTTTTTTTAAATAATTTTGATTTGTTTTTAAAAAAAATTCTAAATATGTCAAGAGACTTGCTACTTGTTACTTGTCATTTCTTTGTAATTTTTTGTGAAATTTACTGGCAATTTCAGAGTGAAAATTCTATACCCATTTTTTAGAAAACCATATAACAATGAAAAATAAAAAATAAGGCTAAAACATTTTTTTAAATCACATATTTTGACCTTTTTATTGATAAGATAAAATATTATCCAAATTTATGATAAAAAACAAATTCTTACCTAATAAAATCTTGTCTAATAAAATTTATTCAGCGTCTTTGTACTTTCTACATGGTGCAGGTTCTACAAAGCTAGATTTTTAACATGTTTCTCTCTTTTATCATTTCAAATATCTTTGTTGTGCAAATAATAAGGTTAAAAGTATATTTCATAAATTTAGCTAACTTTACACTGTGTGAAATTCTCTCATAGTATATGTAATGTTTTTTCTAAAGAAACTTTCTTTTACCCTTGTTGCAGTTAGAAGGGTCCTAAAGTAGAATTTGTTTGAAACAATGTTTTTATTTCAATATTAATATAATTACCATGGAGGTCAGAGTTCTCCTGGGCTGGTGGAGCTGAACAGCAGTGAGCAGTGAGGTGTGTGTGTGTGTGTGTGTGTGTGTGTGTGTGTGTGTGTGTGTGTGTGTGTGTGTGTGTGTGTGTGAGAGAGAGAGAGAGAGGCACGGTGAGACAGTCATGGTGGGGCCGGACATGCATGTTTTGCTTCCCTGTGTGCCCGTGACAACTTCCTGCAGAACGAAAACCTCGGGGAGCCATCTCACATCGGACATATGAGCCAGAAATGCACAAACCGGAACAAGACAGTTCTTGTCTATTCATAAATGGTAATGGAGTTTCCACGAACACACAAGCACCAGGGAGCCTTCCTCAGGTCTTCCTCAACCATTTACTGACCTGTCTGCTCTAAGTCAGTCAAAAGTGTGTGTGTGTGTGTGTGTGTGTGTGTGTGTGTGTGTGTGTGTGTGTGTGTGTGTGTGTGTCTGGATCCATATACTGGCTGTAGACTCTGCCAAACTCAGAGGAGGGAGTTTCCTTCTGGGACATGTTTCACTAGGCAACCACTTAGTCATTAGTAAACGAGTGTCAAGGTTTGAGGTCTGAGAGGAAAGAGGTTGTTGGGTTTTGTTATGAAATGCTTCTAATAAGCCAAGTGAAAACCCCAAAGAGACCATATCAAACCCAATTTATGAAGCTCCAAATATCATAGTTAATCCTATAGAATCTGCTGTGAAATGATGAAATCACAGCAGTGAGAGTAAGAGTAGACTGCAGTTCATACGGCTGGAAGACATCAGTCATACTTTAGACACTGCAGATCAGCATTGTATGATGGGAATTCAGACTCTACCAGCTGCCAAAACACTGAAGTACCATCACTGCACACTGCTGAACAATTCATTATCATAAAACATACAGTGAGGTTCAAAAGTCTGAGTGCACTCATGAAAATGTGTCTCTAATTTAATATAAATCTTTAATATAGATTGATTACAAATTACTTTAGATGTTCATAATTTAGTAGTATGGGGTTAAATGTCACATGTTTAATTCCAGTTAATATTTTTTTATAGGCACAAACCTCAAAGTCTAGGCTATAAAAGTTATTCAAGTTGTATCCCCTAGTATTGCTCAGGAAAAATAGTAGGCTACATTTCATTAAACAGACATGTGACAACATGCCCCAATACTGTCTTTTTCAGGCTTTTCAGTCAAACCTAACCAGTAAAACAGAATTAATGAATGAAAGGCTAAATAAATAAATAAACACATTTTGAACACATGCGACAACTTGGACCCCAAAAAATGGGAGAAATTGTACATTCTGACATGAAAACTTATAGTGAAGCCTTAGTAAAAAAGAAAAAAAGCTCTTAAATCTGGTTTATGTTCATTGTGCTAAAAATCTACCTTCGTTACATAATTGACCCAAAAATATATTTCATGTCAACAGGTTTTTGAATATTTTATAATATATATTATAATGTATATAACATAGATTTTTAAATATATTAAATCTCAATATATCAAATCCCAATCATTAAGAAATTAATTAACATTATTCTGAGATAAATATGGAGCTTTGATTAGACTAAATAATAAATATTATAATATTACATATTCAGATAACTTTTTATGTATTGTAATATTTTATAATACATAGCTATATACATTAAATCTCAATCATTCATTCAACCATCATGATTTCTCAGATAAATCCAGGATTGACTCCTATAGCAGCCATAATTTTTTAAGCAGATTCTAAATCCATTCTCGGTTGTTGAAGAGACCGGTTGTTGTGGCCTGTTTCATATGAGAACAACATGCAACTCTGGTGGAATGAATGTCTGTGTCTCCAGTCTGATCGCTGCATGTGGGATGGAACAACTGCTTTAAAACCAAAGAGGAGAGATCAGACACAACGTATTTGCTGTCTCCTGTGTTAAGGTTTTTCTTACTCATCAGTTCACCCAGGGTTTTTTTTATTAACTACATAAAGTTCACAGAATATATTGGGATACTGACAGTTTTACAGATCCATTTTTGACTGCAATTTTAAAACACCCACTCAGCTTGTATGTACAGTAACCTATGACCTTCGTCCAAGCATCCGAGAGGTTGGATGCTTAATCTTCACCCGGACCTTCGACCTTGCTTTCTCTTTATCAAACCCCCTCTTACACTTTCTCTTGCTCTATATTACCCCACCCCACCTTCCAAGTTGACCCTGCTGGTGATTTATGCAGCTCACAGATGCACAGCTGCAGCAGGTCCCCATGCTGACCGAAGGGTAGTATTTACCGTGACTAATACATCCCAGATCTCAAAAACACATGCAAACAGAATGAGAGAGATATGTATAAAAGAATTTTAAAAAATCAAGGGAAAGCATTTAGGTTCAGTCCTTCAAAGAAATTACAAACCGACTTAAAAATGATGAAAGGACCACATAGAAAAATCAAGGAGTTATGTGTAGGGATAATCAATTAGTTTTATTTGAATTTGAATTCATGTTTATTTTCAAATAAATGATTGATTTGAAGCCTAAATCCCCTGAGCCCTGAACTGTTCTTCCAGCTCTTGATTGTATTTTCCTGGCATGTTTGGATTTTTAACCCTCAAGGAAAGGGATACGAACCCAGAAAAGCATCAGCCAACAAAACTCATGCTCTATAAATACAATTGAGTGATTTCAAAAACAAGTTGAAAATCAGTTTAAAGTAAATATAAAATTTAAAAAGTTGCAATATATATATAAAGTTTATAGCAACATCCCACAAAGTACTGATTATTGTACCAAAACAAAATAATTAATGCTTAGGCCTGCTTCTGAGGATGTTTAAGGAAAACTCAACATCATCATTCATTTTCTATTTTATAAATATGAAACATTTTAGTTAACAGATTTATTGCAGAAATATTGCAGAGTACTTTCAACACAAAACATCCAAAAAAAATTGATATTTTTTTTCATGTGCCATCCACGCGTGACAGAGGACATTTGAAATTTGAAAAAATATATTTTATTTCACCATGGTGTTTTCACAATTTGTTTATAAAATGTATAAATTCTCTTTAACAAAAAAGAAAACGAAAAATATGTTATGCACTGCATTTTAAATGTTCATATTTCTATACAAAACACACAAAGAAAAACTACAAAAAAAAATCCAAATGAACACTTGTTTGAATGGCGAGTCTTGCGAATATCTCCGTCGCGAGGAGTCTCGCTCACCTCTCGCGCTCCCTGAGTTGCGGCTATATCTCACGCGCTTCTGCCGCTGCTACCGGCGTGTCACGCGCAGCGAAGTGATTCCCCGCATACGGATACAGTCAGTCCCGTCCTTTATCTGCGGAAACACACACAGACAAAACAAAAGGTTATTAACTTCATGTCGTACAAATATAATCTAGGCTATCTCTCTGTGATTAGGGCCTATTCTCTCTTTTCATTTGATGTTTTTCTTTATTGGACGCTTGGAGATTTTAGGCCTTCTGAATATTGGGAAACAACTCAGTTTAGGCCTTGATAAAGACATTTAATGTTTGACAGGGAAAGAGTAGACTAAACTATTGTGAGTAAATATAGATAGGATATTTAAAACATTTTATTATCATCTGGCACCAAAATAAATGTGTCCAATTACATAATCAGTAGCGCATTAGAGGGGACTAAATGTTAAAGTTAAAAAAAGCTCTCACTGAATATATTATAGGCATAATTTCAACTAATAACATGACTACTTCTTATTTTTGTTACGTAAATGTGTTGTCCTTTCGTTTATGTGTAGCCTACATTGTGCTTCTCAAAATTGCTCTCTTTATTAGTTACATTTCAAGTTTTCTTCACACTTTCTGAGGTGCGTGAATCTGCACATAATGCATATGTGCCATTCATAAATGTTTATTATAAAGATAAGTGTTTATTATTAGGCTACTGTTTCTGTATCTAGGCCTATATCCAAATGCGTTATTCTCTCACGTCCATCCATTTGAATTCTCTTACCCCTTTTCTCTGGCTGCTGAGGCAGAAAGTACATATGGTGCGCGGTTGCTTTCCTCCGCTGTCCCCCTGCGCGCTGTAAACTGCGCTCACGCACGGCTGCGCGTCCTCTCCTCCGTCCCCTATCAGGAGCACATTGGCCAGATGTGAGATGTAACTGGAAGCTAATCGCAGAGTCTCAATCTTTGACAGCTTTCTGTCCACCGGCTCGGTGGGAATAAGAGTCCGTAACGCCGTGAAAGCAGTGTTGACGCTCTGCGTCCTGTCGCGTTCCCGCGCGTTCGCTACGTTCCGTTGCTTTACTATAACCACACTGCCCACCGTGGACTTGCGCGACATCCGCCGCCGCTTCTCCGCACTGGGACAGCAGCCGTAGCTCTGCTCCGAGCTGCCGTCGCTCTCGCTGCGGTTCTCCTCATCCTCGGACATCATGGCAACATCCGGGTACGCTAGATGAGTCGCCATGGGCCGCAGCATGGCAAATGCCATCACTACAAATTCTTTAGACTCCGATCTGAGTGAAAATAGCTTGATGAAACCGAGAGGGAAGTATCCAAAATGAAACGATGCCTTGTTGTCCAGCACTAGCCACGCAAACACTGCATCGCCAAAAACAATGATGTGTGTTTCAGCAGTTGAACAATCTCATCACATGTTAAAAGATCCTCTTGATGCGCGTCCTTAGAGTCATTCCATGGATGAGCAGCTAAAGCAGGAGCAGCGCGCGCGGTCTTATAGGATAAGGGAGGAGCAGTCACTCATATGCAAATAACCAAAGCTACAGGCGCACAGACTAGCTAAATCATATTTGAGCACAAAATACCTATTTTTAATACTTGATAGTTTTGCTAACAAATTAAAATACATTAAGGGATAAAGAAAAACATTAAGAACAAACAGAAAAAGTTATCCATTCACAGGAAAAGGTATGTTTTTGGACAGGTAGGCCTGGTAGTATGGCATTCTTATAGGTATCATGCACACAAAAAGGTAGGCTATAAAACCTGTCACTTGGTGGCATCTTATTAAAGGGTCCATATTCTTACCTATTAGTAAAGTGTGCATATTAGAACCTAAAAGGTACAAAAGTGTAACTTTTGAAAAGCTACCGCTCCATTGACAGCTTTTAGGCTACCTTTTTTCTCTAAGAGTGTGTACATACATTGAGAGTTTTAGTTCTTTAGTACAATGGTATTGCCTACCATCATTGTATCATGGTACTGCCACAGCAATGCAAGGCTAAGAGTGTTTTATGCATTCATACATGTATAAATGTATAATTTCTAATATTTATGTAATATTTATGATTTATAATATTATAAAGTCTTATATCATTAATCGAATTGAATTAGTTTATTATTCCTCGTGTTATAATTATGCTGTTGAAGAAATATTGCTATTGTATTTCATGTCCTTTGTCAGTGTTTCTTGTTGCAAGATTGTTTGATCGCGGTTTTAACACTTATAATATGAAAAACGTATTTTTATTTTTATTTTGGCATCTCTCAGATAGGCTACTGTAAAAAATAAACCCACTAAAATTAGACTACATGTTTAAAAAATGAATTGCATTTGTTAGACTGAATTTAATGACTTTATATTTAGCCTATTGTTATTATTATTATTGTTTATGTAATGTGGAAACAAAGAAAGAGACTTTTTAAATAAAAGAGCTCGTGGAGTAATACGACCCTTCACTGGGAAAAACAGAAGCTGCACCTGCAAGTAACTCTCGGCCGGTGCTTATCCTCTGAATTTATTGCTTTTATTGCGCGGCCATTTGACAGCGAGGCGTTAAACAACACCAGGCCTATAATGAACGCGCAACAAACACGCTGGCAAACGCACCACAAAGATAAATATGTTTATTTACAGAAGCACGTTCCGTCATGAACCTAGTACATTTTAGAAAAACAAATCATACGAATTCAAATGTCATATTCATTTGGTGAATCGAGGTTTTCAAAACGACCTGCGATAGAGCGTATATTTACTTTCAAATTCGGAGCTTTTACTCGCAGAGTCGCATTGGGCAGTACTGATTTTGTTAAGTGAGAGTTTTAGACCCGCTGCGGTTTGTTTACATTCAGTGGCTGAAAGAGCACGAGGCCACGATAAAGAACAGTAGGGGTCTCTCTCAAGCCTTTTCTTTTTCTCACCTTCTGTTTCTTCATCTTTTTTGGCTTCTTTTCTTCTCTCATACACCCCGTCAGTTTTTATTTCGTTTTTCATAACCTATACAGAGAGACGGTCAATTTTGATCACTTTCATTCTTATTTCTTATTTGATACCCCTGCTTCACACTCACACATGTAAGTTTTCACTTTCCTTCCTGTCATAATTCATGACTGGTCTTGTCATATAAGAATAACATGGATGTCTCGCTGCTTCACGATCATGCTCTGACTATATCTTTTTCAGTGCAAAGGAATGCAAGACCTTAAATCAACCATATGGGCTTATGTGACCAAACTCACTAACCTGTGACCTCTCATCTTTGACCTCAGCTTATGTGCTCAAGCAATGTGGTCATCCTCATTTGCTCTAATAATCACTCAGTTGCAATATGCATTGCTAATTGCTTAATTGGATGAAAGACTTTTAATGGAAATTTACATGTCGGGTATTTTGACATGAATCTTGGTCAGAAACTCTCCTTGTTTTGACAGGTCACACATAACAACAGCTTAATGCACAGGTCTCTTTAACTCACAGGTTATTTCATTAGTAAAATAATGAGATTAAATTCACATAATTGTGTTTGTTGCTCTCTCAGTTGTTTGGTTTGTAGCCGAGGGGCAGAGGTTCTGCTGGGGTCTATGAGCTTCTGCTGGGGTTGAGCTCATGCAGAGATGGTTTGTTTATAGCCAGAAGCGGGTGTTGGGTAAATAAACATGAGGCAGATGTTAAGAATGATCTAAGAAAGAGAGAGTGAGACAGTGGCAAATGGTTTCCAGACCCTTTTTCTCTGTCTCATTTATTTTCTCCATGGGCCGTAATATGTCACTTAGAGCAGCTTTTACAAACATGCCTGTGTCACTTAAACCCAGGACTTTCTGTCCCCTCAGCTGCACCAACAACCTCCTCCTAACATCTACGACACCTACGACATTTTCAAAACACCTGCATGCTGTTTTTACAAGCCCGGTGGGCAATAATCAATGAAGCTATGCTGATCCATACAATCCCTAATGTAAATGTTCAAAACAATCACCAATGAAACATTTATTAATGTATATTTCTTCATATATTATTTTATTTTATTTAGAATCTTTAGGTAACTGCATTAATGTTAACAAATTGAATGTGTCACCAATTCTTTGCTAGTTATGTATTTATCATGCAATGACAGACTGCAATGACAGTGTTCTCATATGAGTTGGATGGGGTGAGTCAGTGAGCTAAGACAGCAGCTGAATACACAGATTTACAGTAACATCATGTCATAGAGAAATAGACAGAATTGTTTAGGAGGAAGGAGAGAGGGACTGAAGGCTGCACATTTGAGTGAGAAGAGCAGGTGTGAGTGTGTGTGTGTGTGTGTGTGTGTGTGTGTGTCTGTGTGTGAGGGCTAAGTTTAGGTGTAGGGCAATAGCACATTAAAAAAGTGGGGATGTCCCCACTTTTCACAAAAACAAACGTGTGTGTGTGTTATAAGAAGAGGGGGTAGACTACGCTTTAAGAATTTTCCCTCTATAATGCAACTCACAATTTATGGTATTATGTTAAAGGAATATTTGTGGTTCAAGTTAAGCTCAATCAACAGCATTTGTGGTGTAATGGTGATTACCAAAAAAAATAAAATAAATTTGTTTTCTGTAATATAAATAAATAAATAAAAGTAAATGTGGCAAATTTTTGTGGAGTTTAAAAGCAGACATTTGTAGCTGAGAATTTTGTAGAAGTACTTACATTTAAAGAAATAATTTACCCAAAAATGAACATTTGCTGAAAATGTACTCATAAGGCATCCAAGAGATGAGTTTGTTTTTTAATCAGAACAATTTGGAGAAATGTAGCTTTACATCACTTGCTCACCAATTAAACAGGTGCCATCAAAATGAGCTGATAAAAACAATATTTTGCAAGTAATCGACACAACTCCAGTTCATCAGTTAATGTCTTCTGAAATGAAAGTTTGTTGTCCGTCATTAAGGCTTTTTATCTTTAAACCCACTAAAATTCCAGTCCATAATCCACAATAACTCTTCCTCCAAAAATCCATCCCCTATTGTCTTCTCACATTAAAATACACTAACTTATGTGTTTGTCTTGGGCTTGAAATAGGTGCTTGATTCATGCATACTTCTCTCTTGATTCAGATGAGATTACTTTTATTTATTTTTTTACTGGAGGGAGCAATATTATAGATAGAGGACTCATAAGCAAATGGCTTTTCACTTCACTTCAGATGTTGATTGATGCTTTGGAGTTGTTACTTGTGGATTATT
Organism: Barbus barbus; assembly: GCF_936440315.1. Classification (NCBI taxonomy): domain Eukaryota; kingdom Metazoa; phylum Chordata; class Actinopteri; order Cypriniformes; family Cyprinidae; genus Barbus; species Barbus barbus. Next base: position 16,196,751 of record NC_136756.1, read on the forward strand.
GTTATGTTTTTATCAGTTGAACTCTCATTCTGACGGCACCCATTCACTGAAGAGGATCCATTGGTGAGCAAGTGATGTAATGCTAAATTTCTTCAAATCTGTCCTTATGAAGAAACAATCTTGGGTGGCCTGAGGGTGAGTGCATTAATTCATCTTGTAAAACTTGTTATAACGTCTGTACAATTTGACCTATAAAGTGGTTCTCATCCCTTTACAGTGGTTTAATAGTTACATTGCAACAGAATCGTAGTATTGAATATAACTTTACCCAAAAAAGTCCAATTAAAATCATGTACATGCATGTTGTTTAGAAGGCTATGCTATTGAAATGCTATTGATTTTAATGTATATAGATTGCCAATATATATTTACTTGTTGTAAGTGCCTCACTTTTTATATATATATTTTTTAAAGAAAACATCTATCGAATATATTTTTGTGGTAATCAGCATTATTCCACAAATGCTGTCAACTGAGCTCCACCATAATATTCCTTTAATATACTGCTGTCATAGAGAAATGCACATTTGGGCTCATTCTAAGCCATAAATATTATTCATAGCATGCATATTGAGAATGTAGAGCACATAAGGGTGAACAGACATTAGAATGAGTTTATCACTGTATATAATGTGATATTGTGGTGCAGTACATCAACCATATGACTATAGGGTCAGTGTCTAATAACTCATATTGCATACTGTGGCCACATGTGATGGAGGTGTGTGTGAGAAAGAGAGCAGGAAAACATGTTTTCAGGACTGCTAATTCTTCACAGCATTTGCAAGGCTAATGTACATCCATCCAGAGGGGATGAGAAGTCCATTACTCATTTGCATGTAACTCCACAAATATGCTGAAATGGTTTGGTAAATTTCCCTGTGTGAGTGTGCAAGTATATGTCATTATTTTGTCATCATGTCATTCATACAGCGCACAGAGCCGCAGTGGGAAATCAGACGCTATTCAGGGAAATGTTGACTGACCCCTGCAGGTAAGGGTCAATGGTAGGATCCTGCCAAAAGCTATACAGGAAAAGGAAGTCTATTCATGTCCTATTGCTCCATAACTCTTGGACTCTGACATACAAAACACGACCATAGAGCTGAAGCACCAACACACACACTTAACGGACACATCAAAACAGAGGACACAGCACGTCTACGTCAATGATCTGGTGTCTGATGATACAATAATCAAACACATAAACAAGTCTGTGAAATCTTTATTTTCTTTTAAACAGTACAATCTGCACCTCTGTTAATGCTGAATCCAGCTAGTTCTGGAAAACGAAACCCAAGCTCAACTGCACCGACCTCAGTTTTAGCAGTTTTGTCATTTAAAAATTATCTACAGATGTGAACGGTTTTACTGTCATATGCTATTTTATATAAAATATTAAATTGACTAAATTGGTATAATGAAATTATGCCTCTGAATCATCATGTTCTCACTAATACAAAGGTTAACAATTCTTCTAGTTTCTAAATGAATTTTATTGGACTTATTGTGAATGATTCACCCATGCATGCATTTAATTTTTTACCTTGTAATTTTTTATCAAAATGTTATAACTCAATCTTCTGATGAAACAACAGACTGTCCTACAATCAACAGCAAGTTCACATTCAGATCTGCCTCTATCTACACAACTGGTGAATAGAACTGAAATTAGCAAATTATTCGATAAATATTATAAAAGTTTGTTTGCGAATGACATCCTCAGCAACATGTATAAATGATAGGGATGTGACGAGATCTCGCGAGACCAGTCGGAACGTGAAAATATCCTCGCAAAATATTTTGCAATGTTTACATTAGAGCTGCACCATTAATCATTACAAAAATTAATTGCAGAATCATGATCTTCAATTTATTTTTAAAAATTGTATTTCCCTAATCGTGCAGCTCTAGTTTACATGTTGTTTATTACTGCATATAATTCATTAAAATAGAAGTTTAATTTCATAAAGTACAGGTTGATTTCAAAATGCACCTAAATGTTTTTTGCATTTTGTGTTTTTCAGTTGAATAACAGACTATTTTCCCCTATATATTTCATCATTGAGGATTTAAAAAAAAAAAAAGTCTAAAAATCTCATCTCGTTCTCGTGAACCCAGTCTCGTGTCTCGTCTCGTGGGATAAGCGTCTCGTCACACCCCTAATAAATGAAAAATTGTGCTTAAATATAGTAATTTCTAAAAAATATCATTTATAATTTCAACAAGAGGAAGGAAGATCTGCATCCTGGTGAAATCCTGTGTCTTGTGTCCTTATGATTCTCTAGGCTTATCTAAGAGAGATGATTTCTCATGCCTGACAAAAGAATTACACCAGTATAAAGACAGATGCTTGTGAGGCTTAAATATTCATAAGACTTCCAAACATATACTCACGTGTTAATGTTGCCTCAAGTACCTGGATCCCACCATCTGTCATTCTTTGTTTCTGTCCTCCTAGTTAGGAAGAAAAATTAGGAGATAGTGTAATGTAGAAATAGAAAATGTAGGAGATAATCTTACAGCTTCCTTTATTTCCCCAAAAAGCAGCAGGTGCAGCTCACACTTCCCAAATTGGGTGTGTGTCTGTCTCTCTTTCGTTGTGTCTCCTCAATCAGGGGTTTTGCGTGTCAGGAGACTTCTAAGGATACATTTTTTCCAGACCGTGTGGAAGCCACAGGAAGTCTTCTCACACGCGACCATTCTTTTGTCAGAAATTTACAGTCGGGCAGGTTTGTTCCGTCAAGACCCCGGGCCCCCTCTTCACTTCCTGAGGAACCCCAAAGGGAGGGCAAGATGAGGGCCAGCACCCCAGGGACTCGTTTATCGCCAATGGAGAAACTCTGTTATCTTCCAGCAGAGATCTACAAGGTAGTAATCGCCAATCACAGGCCTGTACCTTCCTCCACGATCAAAGAACGCGGCTGTAAAGACATGATTCCTGCTATCAGCAGCTGCTGCTGTCCAGCTAAACTCTGTTGCTATAAAGATCACATCTCTTAAAGGGACAGTTGACCCAAAAATGTTCCAAACCTGTTTGACTTTCTTTCTTTTGTGGAGTACAAAGTATATTTTGAAGAATATTTTAACTGTTAAAAATTTTGGAGCTGCTGACATTTGCAAAGGATTTTATTCGTCTAATGAAGTCATACCATATAAACTGCTGCAAAGTTTAGAAACACACAAACAATTCTCATAAAATTCCAACAAATCCAAAAGATGTATCACCACTTTTATTGTATTATTATTATTGACTGAGCCACCTGTGAATCTGGGTTTTCAAAAGCATCAATCATCGTTGTTGTGAGGCACTTTGCTATGGATATTAGACCATGGTCAAAGGGAAGTGAAATGCCATTACAAGGAAGAAATCTCTGAGGTGCCCGTCCTCTGATCTCCTCTAGACAATAGCTGAGAGCAGAAATGACTGTGAGAGCAGTTTTCATGTCAGATAATTCAGTCGTTCCACAATATTTCCTCTACATCAGTCTGACTGTGAGCCTCAATCCATCTATATATAGCAGTGTAATAAAACTGAGCTGCTGTATTCATTCTTTTCCTTCACTCCAGCCTGCAGAGGAGAAGAACTCTGGCCAGTTCTCATGACACATGACCCCCCAACATGTCCTGCCATTATGGATGAGCTTCAGAGAATGTCCTACAATTCTCATGTCCCTCCACTGGCACACAAAAATTGAATTTATATAAATGCAGTAAATTTAGCTAAAAATACACAAAGCACATTGTTTGCAGTGATTATTAAAATTCAACAGTTAAGATGTTCAGCTTTTAATATTCACAGCAGATCTGGACAAAATATTTTTTTGGCTGTGCCAGTCCACCCGAAAGACTCATTCTCAAAGTTGTGGTTCAGAGCACAGAGCATAACCAAGTCCAATGGTCACCAGACAAGCACACGCCTGTGGTCATCTATTTTTACCATTATTACACCATTTTTTATTTTAAAGAAGCAACAAAATAAGTCTTTTAACTGTATCCCCCCACCCCCCTAATAAAATTACAGAAATTATTCAGTATTTCAAGTAGGCCTACTAATAGCATTGGACGAAATATCAGATTCTACTCAGTGCCTTCTCAAACTGAATTACAGGAGTCCATGAGTTGATTAAAAGCTAAATAACTAATAAAAAAAGTAAATTACTATAAATAATCTTAAAATAATAGCAATAAAAATAACAAAATATAAGGACAAAATATTTTATTTGTTTGACTACATGTCATATTAAACAACAACAGAGCAAATGTGTTGTTAAATTAATTAAATGCTTAAACTGCCCATGTTTCGCGTGAAAACCCTGAGTGGATTCACTCTGCCGATGTGCACACACCGCTCACAGTTTGAAACATCACTAGTAGTAGGCCTAGTAGTTTCACAAGACAGACAGCAGGGAAGTATGTGTCTGCGCATGCGCGAGTAATCCTGCCTTCTTTTCCTCTTCCCGTCCGTATTATTATAAGCAGACCAAAATAATAGTTAATGCATCATAATTAAAAGCGTTTAAACATATATGAGTAGTAGTATATAGTATACAGTGAGATCATACCGAAGAGTGCTATTAAATTGTGTATAATTTAGGCCTTTTTACTGTTCCAGACAGGCTGTCAACATGATTTACTCTTTTTGTTAGTTACATCGTTGCGCCAACAAGTGGCGAGTGAGTCATTGATTCATTTAATCATTGATTCAGCCGATTCATTCAAAATACTGATTCGTTAAAGAACGAAGTCTTTATGAATGTTTTCAAAGAATTTGTAAAATATTTGGAGACATTAAGAGAGATAAGTCCCAAAGCAAGGTATTTGTATTATTTAGAGGATTTAGATTGTATTCTTAGATGATTTTGGTTTTATAATGTTTAAGCCTCCTACTCCCTGTCAGACCTCTGTTGTGTGTGTCTTGTGTTTCCACGTGCTCCCTGTGTGTTCATGCCCATATTTGGTTCGTTTCCTGTCCTTGTCTGATGTAATTAGTAGTTTATTCTGTTCCAGGTGAGTGTTTCGCTAATTAACCCTAGTATTTAAGTCCTGTCTGTGTTGTGGTATGTTGTCTGGTCTACTCGTTACGCACCGGTGTTTCTTGCCTTTTATATTTTATTTAATTTTATCTTAAATGTATTATGTGGTATGCTGTATAGTGTGTGATATGAAAATGTAGATTCTCAGTCTTGATATGTAAATCTCTCAGTTATGAATGCCTCTCGGTGTTGTTGTTCCAAGCATTTGCATTTAAAAAAAAAAGCACTAAATCAGTCAAGAAACAACAGACGGTCTTTGAGTTTGAGTCACATTCAAAATAATTTCTTCGTTGAATTATTTTCGTTGGTGCAGCTAAAATGGTCAAAGTAACAGCGATATTGTGTCTAAAATGTAAGCTGATTAATATTAACGTGTTTTTTTTTGTTTGTTTTTGTTTTTTGAAGAGGATGTGTAAAATCAATATCGCAATGTAGGCTAATAAGCGGCTGTGATTTTTACCTCAGCAAATTGCTAGTGTAGTATTGATGTAATGTGATATAGGTAAATGTTAGCAAATGAGCTCTCTGTCCTCAAACACAGACACCTCTTTTCCTTCTTAGACGAGGACTTATTTTTAGTTATGACAAAATGTCAGTTGCTGTAGGCTACATAAACTGCGTAATGTATATTGAGTATTATTTGATATTTGTACTTTGTACATATCTTCTTCTTCTTTTTTTGTGGTAACATAATGCAAAATCTGGATATTTCTCTTTTTTTATCGACAATATGAAGATATCTTAAGTAGCCTAAAATATGAGATCATTTACAAAAAATGTCATACAATCTCACCTAGTGTCAGATGTTTGAATCCTTGTTCTGCTATTTCTGATTTTATTTCTAAGCTGGCCAAAAAAGTCTTCCCAGAAATGATTAATCATTTGTCTAAAAGCTGGCCTGACAACATAACCATTGCCATAAGCCAAGAAAATCGGCAAATTTATCTCTGCAGTACAATGGACATTTGGCATGAGGAATGAGATCTGTCTACAGTACACTCTTAGAAAAAAAGGTTCTTTGGAGTTCTCAGCAGCGTATTTCAGTCGCGCGCCTCTCGCGAGAGTGACCACTTATAAGCGCGCGAGCGCCGCTGTTTAAACTTCAACGCTTCACGGTGCGCTGACTGCGCTCAGGAGAACGACGGTTACATTGGTAAGTGAGAATTTATTAATTTGAGCTTATTTTAATTAATTTTACCTAAACCCTTGTCATTTTTAGTAAGCCTAACGTTACACGTTTGTTTCAAGAAGCTAAAAGAAGAAATGTTTTATCACGTTGTCCAGGCCTGCGCAATTCTCCGGGAGGTTTGTAATTTTTAACATGAATCACTAAAGTATCTTGATAAAAACTGTTGTGAATTGATTAATAATGCTGGCGAGAGTTCATGATATAGTCTAACGTAATTTTCTTCTTTTTTCCCCTGTAGATTGTATGGACCTATACGTATCGTTAAAGGAAAATATGAAACAAAGTTTCGGTCAAATCACCGTCGGACTGCCTATAAACATGAATTCAAACCAAGAAGAACAAAGAGAGAAGCTGATGGAGATGTTTCCATTTTTTCTGTGGATAACTGGGAGTATTTGGTGTTTGCAGTTCTAGTATAGTAAAATATTATTATTTGTTTTGCTGAAGTAATTGCATATTATTCTAAACACGCTGTATTTGGTTGTTGTAGATGTTCATCTAACTCAGAGAGCACTTTTAAAGGTTTTATCACCAGCTTATCAAAGTGTTGAAACGTGGAAGTCAGAGGAAACATGGCCAACCTGCTGCAAAACAATAACACAAAAAGGTACATTATTTATTTTTCCTCACAATACCAACTGAAAGTTATCAATCCGCTAATCTGAAGTTTTTCTTCTATTTTCCACCTTTTATCATGCAGGTTCTTATGATTGATTGATAAATACATAAATATTTTGCACTGTCACTGCAGGTCTGGACTCTGGAGAGCAGCATTACTTGTTTGTTCATCAACATACAGATGAAAACACCACACTCCTAACTAATTCAAGTAAGTTTTAAGATTTGATTTAATTGTGAGAGATTCCTTTCTTTTTCCTGTTGTTCTGTACTCTCCAAAGTTCTAATAAATGTTTCTCTGACTTGCATCCCCATCTTAGGATGTCAAGCCTAATCATCGCAAGGAGAGTTAGCATCAGAATGGATGCGTCACTGACCAGTAACACAGAGATGCCAGAAATATCTGTTTGCTGTCTACTTTTTGTTCAGTATGGAGCATCCAAAAGCCATCACTCAGTTAATTTCAATCAGCATTATTTAGCCCTTCCCAGTGCTGAAATTGTCGTGGGTCCTTTGTTTTTATTGTTTAAATGCTTATCTGAATGTAAAATTAATATTTGTATACTTATAAATTTAAAAACAATATATAGTTAGTCTTTTAGCTCCATTTTCAGAAACGTGATTCACCATCTTTCATGGGTTACAGAATTGGGGAAAGTTGCAGCATACAAAAAAAAGAAAGTCAGACTACTTGGTTTATAGGAGATTGTGGAGTAAATACTTGACATTAATTTAAGGTAAAGGGTAATGACCTGGTGGTGAGATGCAAAATAACAGTATCATTAATATACCGGTACTATTTGATGACAAACTTTTCACATTCTAACTTCACTTAAGTATTTAAAAAAATAATCATGTTTTAAGTAAATAATGATTGTTTATTTATTTGTGCAAGTTAACATTCCATTCAGTTGTTGTTTTTTTTGTGTGTGGTTTCTTAGCAATCAACATATCATATCACATATATCAACACAGTTCACTGCTGTGTGTGTGTGCACTATGGATGGGTTAAATGCAGAGCACGAATTCCGAGTATGGGTCACCATACTTGGCTGTATGTCACTTCACTTCACTTCATATATTTGTGACTGACATGTTGGACGGGTGAGTAAGGTGGAGGGGGTTGAAAAAACAATATTTCTAAAATGGAGAGTGCTATTTTAGACAGGTAAAAATTATTTTAAAAAGTATGAATAAATAAACTATAATAAATAAATTTATGTTAATCTCTGTAACTGTTGCACTATGAATTACTGTTATATATTGCTTGTCACAGTAAATGCTAATAAAAATGTCTTAAATGATCACACAAAACCTTGATGTGTTATGCTTATGGATATTTCAGTTTTTCTAGTGATAAATTAGTTATATGAGCTGTTTAAGCCTTAATTTTATTAAAACAAAACAAAAATTATATCCAAAGAATGATCCCATGATGAGAACCCCTAAAGGGTTCTATATAGAACCTTTTTCCTGAAAGAACCCTAAAGGGTTCTTTTGATTGAACCCTTAAAAAGGGTTCTATATAGAACCTTTTAGGGGTTCCAAATATGTAGCGCCTGATTGAACCTTTTAAGGTTCTATATAGAACCTTTTCTTCTAAGAATAGGTGAGAATATTTTTTTGCCTCTCTTTTTTTTTTGGAGCTCCGCTCACTCTGTCTCTCACCGTAGATCATTAATGGAAAAGAACATGAACATTTGGATCTCTAAATGCTGTGAACTGATTCTTCTGACAGGAGCAGAAGGGACGTTTGGACCTACTGCCAGCAGGCTGTAACAGACAGATGGGTTTTCACACAAACAACAGAAAACATCAAGAGCATTCAGACTGGCACACACAAGAAGAATCAGCAAAGGGGAGAAAGTCTGGATAATGAGGCACTGCTAGCATGAGATGATAATTCACTTTGTGCTGTGAGAAGACAAACTGTCCACTCCGTTTAAAGTTCAACTCCGTTGCAAAGCCATATGGTGGGTTCACTAATAAAATTTTACGAATTGTCCTATCTTAATTGTACTAAGAGCACCATCAGGTTTTGAAACTGTGTGGTGGTTTCAAAGAAATAACAATTAAATTATAAAAAAAATACTTAACATTACACTGAACAGAATAAGCAACAGATCTTCTCTATTGCAAATGAAACAGATTATTTAAAAATAAATATATTTGTAGGGCAGATAGCTAGTTTTATTAATTAATTACTGATTGGCTGGAGTCAGATCTGAATGTGTGCTTGCAGTATATTGTCAGATAAGTTTAAGTTTAAGTGGACTAAATATTCAAGTTGTGATATTTTTATGACTACAAATAATGAGATCAGTAATCACAGTAGGATCAATGACTTGCATTTGGAAAATGGATTCATATCATGCCGACTTTACCAATTTTTTCAAATCTTGTTATCGCAAAAAAATCTAATTGGCTGAATTTTTTATTTTTACCATCACTAATATTGTTGCTCCCGATTGTAGGATATTTGGTACACGAACTGTGATCTGACTGCAGTGAGACATAATAACCAGCAGATGGCGGGCAAACATCAGAATCCTGTTGATATCAAGGCATCAGAACCGCATATCAATGAAGTTTTGCAAGTAAAGGGCAATACCAAGTAAGTACTGACATCCAAATATGCAGCAAAAAATGTCATTATCAGTGCCTAATTAAAAAGATGTGGTGATACCATGGTACAGTGTTGGCATCAGATGCTGTGGTGCTGTCATACGTCATGGTATTTATATGGCACATGTACTGTCAAAAAAAGGTAACAAATGGGAACACAAAGAATATATATGCTGTAGTTTCCATTCTCCACTATATGAAGACTTATGCTTCTGAGACCCCCCCCCCCCCCCCCCCCAATGTGAAAAGGGTACAAAAAAGATGCTTTTTGGCCACAGAATGGCGTAGTTACAGTACCAGATCCAGCCAGACCCCTAACCCTATGATGGAGCACTTTACTAAGGGGTTGTTTCAAGTAACACTTCTAAAATGTGAAGTGTTGGGAGGACTCTGGGAGCAGGATTGAGAAACACTGAGCAGTATCATTGTGTTGGTCAATATCACATGTACAAGTGAAGGAGAGTCAGGGGAGGACTTGGTGCTCTTATCTCTTAAAGGGTAATCAGTAACTACTGTAGCATATGCACACACACACATTTGCATACTGTTGACACCACATGGATCTCATCATATGAAGGCACTGAAACACTGACTGAGCTTCTCTTTTTAGATTGTTCTCATTTCTTGTATTAGGATCAGGGATAGCAAGTAAAACCTCAGCGTCATGCCGGTAAAGAGTAAAGCTCAGTAGGACAGCGTGTTATCAGGGCTCTTCACTGACAGTTGAGTGGTTTAGGGTTGCATGTTCAATATTGCAGATGATGGTGTTTAATAATTGATTCTTATGAAATCTAATGGCAGCATCACCACAATAAGACTTCAGTTACACTGACCTCTTTATTCAGAGTGATACTCACTACTAAACCTGGGCCAATGTTATATTCCTTCATAAGGAAAGTATGTGCATACAGGTCTCTAACTATGTTTGATATAGTAAAATGTATGTGACGTAAAGAAATAATTACTTTGTCGGTTTTACATAAAATCAATCTGTCAGGCAGAAACCGAAGCCACGCTAAAACACTGTGACAGTGAAGGACATAATGGTCAACTCGTGTTTCCGGTTTCTTGGACATCAGTCCTCTTCTGTGTCCTGATGACAGTCTCTCTCCCTCAGCATCAGTAATCAGTCTCATTCAGCTCTTGAGTGCTGCATCTTGGTAAGGCCAGAGTGTAACATAAAATCAATGTTTCATTAACATTTAATGACTTGGACTGGCTTAACAGCACCAGGACAGATGCATGTGCGCCAGTGTTTCAGAGTGACTTGAGCTGCTGACTTGATTACAGTTTAGATGTTTTAGTTTTAGTTCCTCCGATGATAGTTACAGCACTGATGCTTGTAGGAAAGGCGGATCCCAGATCAGCAGCACCATTGCTGAGATGGGTAGGCGTTGTCAGGAAGGAACACAGGAAGAAGTCACTCATTCATTCTGATTGTGACTGTAGTCTTGTGTTTGTGATCAGAATTTATACCTGTCCAACAGTACGAAGTACAGACTACAAGCACAGTTCTACTAGTGCAGGGGTTTAAAACTGGGGTCAGGGTCCGTGAGTGGGATCTAAAAGCACTTTCAGTGTACGTTTCATATGTTTCATTTGAGAGAAAGTAGAACATTTAGTCAAATAAAAAGAGGCAACAGACTGCTTGTGCTATTGATTTTATTGTTCATAAACATCACTATTGGCTTTACCCTTCATAACAGGCAAAAAGTAATATCAGAAGTGGAAAAATCTTTACGGTTTTACACAGGGAGGCAGGAAGATAGAGAGAGAAGGCAAGGGAAAAGAAGAGAGACAATCTGAAATCTCTCAAAGACCATATGGAGGGCTGTGAGTTGCCTACCATATGCTGAAGGCTTTTGTCATGGAAATATCTCTTTATTTTTTTGGCACTTCATATTATTGTTCAGCCAGGCTGGGCACTTCCACAAAAGAAAAAAGAAAGAAAAAAAAACAGGAGAGAAAAAGAGGGACTGAGACAAAGAAATATGTGAAAATCCTGGTGAACAGAGAGAGAATGATTATCATTGTTAATATTGCTGGTAGCTACAGCAGGTAATGAGCTAATGAAGTCCCTGATCCTGTTCAGCCTGTCCAGGGTTAAACGGCTCAGAAAAGGTAAAAGCAAAGGATCTGCTCGCATGCGGTGTCTCATTATTGCTGAGATCTATGTACATACATATTTACACTTGCTTCAGGAAAAACAGAGAAAAAAGCATTCACTTTCTCAGTCTCTTCTTCAGTTATCTCACGTTTCTGGACATTTGTGGAAAAATTATTTTTCTTAAAACAAAGAGATTGTGGTAGTCCTTTGGAATAGTATTTAAAAGAGCTCATCTACATTACATCAAGCTTTGCATAATTAGAATTGACTCTGAATTCAAGCCTTATTACAATGGAAAATATCCAGATGGATATTCATAACACATAGTCTGTTGATTCTTCACAGCTGTGGGTGTGTCAGAAATATGAGGGGATGATTTAGGAAAAAAAGCAGGATGAATGTCCATTAGGGTCAGAAATGAATAGGATTTGGAGCAAGAATACCACAAAATGTGCTCCAGAAATTTAGACATATTTCTACAAGATATATCTGTTTGATAACATTTGTGTATTTTTCATATACGCTACCGTTCAAAAGTAAGATTTTTTAAAATGTTTTTAAAGTCTCTAAGTCTTTGAAGGCTGCATTTATTTGATCAATAATACTGTAAATGCATTTATTGTGAAGTATTTTTACAATTTAAAATAACTATTTTCAATTGAATATATTTTTGAATGTAATTCATGATGGCAAGCTGAATTTTCAGCAGCCTTACTTCATTCTTCAGTGTCACTTTAATATCAGTGTTGAAAACAGTTTATATTGCTGCTTAATATTATTGTGGAAACCGTGATACTTGTTTTCAAGGTTCTTTGATGAATAAAAAGATTGTTTATTTGAAATATAAATATCTTGTATTTTAAATGTCTTTACTCTTACCTTTGTTCAATTTAAACCTTTGAATGGTAGTGTATATAATATATATGTCATAATATTCTATTCTATTGGTCTGTCTAGTCTAGAATAAGGTACTATGAAATATGCCACACTATCTTATTTATAAAATGTTGCACATGTAATTTTTTATGTTAATATTAACATTTTAAATAGTGATCACCATTGTAATCATTCTACGGGTGATCAAGTATTTTAAGTAAAAATTTTCCTGAAAATCTGTTCCAGAGGGTGCTTTTCTAATTGTAATAGTTGTTCTTATATTTCTGACACTGATGTCCATCAACAATGAGTGTGAAATACCATGCAGGACTCTTCTAGGACACGTTGAGACAGCGTGCCAATGTATGAGGTCAGGAATGGTGGAAAAGAGGCGAAGAGAAGAAAAGTGGGAGGAGAAACTCATTATCTATTCCCCACAGGTTTTGGCCCATTACTGAGATTGTGCCGTCCTTTTTACAATATGCAAAACGCTGACAGAGCCTTTGGCTGGTGCTGCTCGACCTTCCTCACAAGGTCAAATTCAGACTCAATTATGCTCTCAGACTACTGTCTGTCCACCAACACCTGTTAACCCTTTAGGGGAGTGGACACAGTCTCTATTCGCTTTGACATGAGCTGCATCATATATGCTGATGCATATTGTCCTATGCAAGGTTTAATTCCTCATGATGGTGCTAAATAATTTTTTTTTGTTTTATAAAATAAGCAGTTTTGTTTCCGCTTTTTCTGCTTCACAGGACAGACAGCAAGGAGACAGCTGATTTACACTGTCGCATTCTGATTGCACTTCTCATCCTTTCATCTCCAAACATCTTTCAGATCTTTATTATACAGGCAGCGCCACATTGGCGCCATATGCTCAGCTATTTCCATCAATACTGCCATTAAGCCTCTATTTTGTTTCATCTCTATCCTGAACCCAGCACTCCTTTCTCCCAAACACTGAATAATCCATCCTGATTGGCAATTCAGGGGGGTCATTAGTTCTGGGTGTAGGATTTGGGACTTCTATTTCACATGTCACTGAAACTCAGTGTCATATTCATGTCATCGTCTGGCGGCCGCAGCTTATGATGGGATCTATTTGGACAGCTAAAACCAAATTCATGAAAAATGTCATGCTGTGGGTTAGTCTTTTTATAATTGCATTCAAAACTATTGCTGAGACATAAGACAGTTATATTAGTAAGTCTGTGATAATAGTAAAAATTATGTTAGAAAAAGGCTTATTGCTGCTGATTTTCTTATTAAAATGATGTTTAAATTTGTAAGTGCAAAAAGAACAAGAATTTTATTATCTGTCGAGTTCGATTTGCACTTTCAGGGATTAATATATTATTGTATGTTTTTGTTGGTGTTCACATGTAAAAGAGATTTCTCGATTACTAAATTGTTTGGCATTTGGCAATGAGATGAACTGTGATGTCACAAATGTGGGTGGAGTCACAGATACACACCATATGTAGACATTCATGATGGTCTTAGCTAGAAATGAAGTTCTAGAAACGACGAAATGGAGAGAATGACCTTTGAGATATTAAGGAGGTTTTCGTTTATTGCCCTACATTGACTGCTAACAGGACAGCTGTGATTATACAAGTTGCTGTTCCTAAGAAGAATTATTGCCCATTAAACAAAGCATCACACCTGAATTCATCTGCTTTCAAACACTGCATACATCCCTCTCAAAAAAACGAATAAAATCCCTCTACAGCTGAATCATGCATATAAAGATTTTCATTAAAGAGCAGCATCTTAAAAGGTCAACGGCAGTTCAGTATCCAATAACACAGAGAATAATCAACCAAATAAATAGATAGATAGGTACATAAATAAATAAATACACATGAAATAAATAAGAAAATGAAAATAGTGCATAAATAAATATATAAATACTCAACAACAATACTGGAATGGTAGAAATGAGGTTTGTGTGATGGGCGCTTTGAGAGCATGGACAGAGCAGAGGTTAGAGGTCATACCTGCCTCTGGGTGAGGTAATCGTGGAGCAGGAAGACAAGGGGTGGAGCTCCAGGCATCTGGAGCACATGCAGTCTGTTTTAGTGTGAGGAAGCCCAGCAGAGCGCGCAGAGATGTTGTTGAAAGTCCCTGTCGTCCGTATTTTGAATGTTTCGAATGTTTGGAGATCGTTGAAATGTTTAGTTTTGAGTGCTGTTTCCTCTGTATGGTAAACACAGAGTGATGGTCGCTCTGCTCGAATAGTTACTGGACATGATTGGCACAATAAATAAATAAACAAATAAATAATGGAGCCAAGAAACTGCAGGAAACTTTGAATATAAAAATAACAATTATAAATAAAATACCAAAAGTGTAACAAAAGTTTGTACCTTTTCAGAGGTCTACAATCTTTTTTTGTTTTTTTCTTATTTTTTGCAAATACTGTCATTATTCACATGTTCATAAAAAGTTCATGTTGGCAGTTGCAAAAGAATTCAAAATAAAAGAGCAGCATAAAAATACAAATTGATTTAATTTCTCAAAAAGCACAAACCTGTTGCTGTCTTTTTTATGTCTTTTTATGATTTACTATAAAACATCAGGAATCTAAATATTATTACTATCCTTATTAATAGTATTATGTTCGTAAAAATTTGCATGCCAGGCCTCATAATTGTACGTGTCTATATGAGAGGGTCATTTTTTTAACAAAGAAAAAAATCCAGCATCTATTCATTATTGTCTTCTTATTATTGGGTTGGTTTGGTTTTTTTTCTTGGTGAAAATATTGCTTTCTAAAAAAGGGAAAGTGGGGTCTGTGAAGGAAGTCTGTGGGGGGATTTCTGAGAGCGTTAACTCATCTTCATCTTTTCTCTTTTGTTAATTCTCGGAGCCAGACTCGTCCTCGTCTCCGGAGCCTCTGAAGCAGGCGGACTCGTAGTGCTTGTTCAGGTAGGACTTCAGCGCGAAGGTCTTATTGCAGCGCTTGCAGCGGTAGTGTTTGAAGGCCGAATGCGTCTGCATGTGCGCTCGTAGGTTGGACCGGTCGGCGAAGGCTTTCCCGCAGTGGGCGCAGGCGAAGGGCTTTTCTCCCGTATGCGATCGCATGTGCCCCTGAAGCAGCCAGGGCCGGCTGAAGGCTTTGCTGCACACGTGACATTTGTGCTTGAGGTCATGAGTGAGGATGTGCATGGCCAGCGCCGGCATGGACACATAAACCTTGTCGCAGGTGGGACACTTGCGTGCCATCTTGCTGTCAAGGCTGCGGTGGGTCTGCTTGTGTCGGCTCAGGTTGGATGAAGTGGCGTAGGTCTTTCCGCATTCATTGCAGGTGTGTCGGGGACCTCCGTTGTTCACCGCCACCACTTCTTTCTCATCATCGGCAGCGTTCCTTGCTTCTGCGACCTCTCCCTTCCTCCTCGAACGGCCGTCAGATATGAAGAACGCGTCCATGGTGTAGCCCTCGCTGAGAGGTTCGCTCTCGCTGCTGAAGTATCCACGGGCCGTGAGGCCAGACTGGGGGCTGTCTGGGTGCTCCAGGTCTGGTTGGCAGTACTCCCCTCCTCCACTGCTGACTGGGGAGTACAGCGGATCCGAGCTCAGTTTCATGTCGGCCTGCTTCTCCTCTGTGTATTCAGAAGAGCTGATGTAATCCTGGATGTAGCCTGCAGCAGAGCAGAGAACATGAATAGGTTATTAACTCATTGACCTTTCACTTCTACACTGAACTCCAGGTGTAAAGCAATTAAAGACACAGATGTAGTACACTACAGACACAATGTGAATGTCTGACACAACAAAACAGAAGCACAACAAGTGTAATGACAAATACACTGTTAAAAATAAAGGTTCTTTACTGGCAACTATGTCTCCTTGAAGAACATTTAACATCCATTGAAACATTTTCATTCCCGAAAAGGAAGAAAAAAAGGTTCTTTGATTATTAAAATGTTCTTCAAACAAAGGAAAAAAGGGTTCTTTTAAGCACAAGCCACTGAAAGGTTCTTTCAGGAGCCCAAAATAGTGTGGCATTGCTGCAAATGTTCCCCTTTTGGAACCTTTATTTCTAGGACTGTAAATACCTGTTTAAGTGATATAGTTTGTATGGTGGAAACCAATTTTTTGACTATATTATTTGGTGCTGTTTCTCTACAGATTTAAAAAAAAAAATAATCCAATTACCTTTCTATTAATTTATTCATTCATTCATTCACTTTTTACTTAATTTGACATGGCCTCTTATCTCAACATTGCAAATTTGTTTTCACAATAAGAACTCTTAGCTCACAATTGTGACTTTACATATTGCAGTGTGACTTTGTATCTCAGGTGAGAGTTTATATTTCATAGTATGGCTTTATGTCTCACAATTGTGATGATATTTATGATTTTAATCTGATTTTACTATGAGGTGCAAATGGGATTCCATAGTTTCTGATGGCTGTTTGAGGACTACTGCATAGCTCATTCATGTAAGGTGTGTGTGTGTGTGTGTGTGATTGAGACCCAAAGGGTTTTAACATGGTTAATGGCTAATTAAGCAGGTTAACTCTGCTGGAAGCATAATTGTCTCTCTTTCTCTCCTTGAGATGAAGAAGCCACTCAGACTCTCTTTTGCTTTGATGCGATTATCTGAGGCCTTCCTTAGAGTTTTGTGTTTATTTGTCCACTATGCACAGCATAATCTGTTAAAAGTGGAAGTAAAGAGAAGTTGACATTGTGAATGGATTTAAACCGTTTTAAGGAAATCTGGACTTTACAAACCACTTTCACTTCTCTCCGAAGAGAACCGAAGGTCTTTCCCAGATTTCAAAACATTGAAATTGTTCCAAACATTGAAGTATATTACAAATGTATTTCCTAATACGGACATCTTATTACCTTTCTATCTGCTGAAGCAAATAAACTCTCTCCTAACTTCTCTAAACTGATTTTGGAGCCCTCTGACCATGAAGAGCGAGTCTTAATGCATCGTGAGGGTCATTCAGGAGCTGCTAAAAGGATTTCTGGCAGCCATGGGGCTCAGACGCATTTATTGCCATTGGAATTCCACCGACATAATACACCTTCCAAGGTGCCATGTCTTCAACAAAATGTTTATAATTAAATCTGTGTGCTAAAAGGGAAACCCAAAAGGCATTTAATGCAGTACAGGATCTGTGTAAGCTAGTTATACAGTGAGACTGAAGACAGCAATGAGCAATAAGGATGTAGCTGGCCAGGAGAAAGATCAACAGGATCAGTAGAGAGACTGAGAGGATGTTATTTGGGATATATAACTACATTGTCTTAGGGGTTTTTCATAATCATGTTTTCTGTCAGAACATCTGACTATAGGTATTGTTAACAAAGTAAAACTGTGGTATTAGCAATGAATGAAATAAAGGAAGTAAGAAGCTTACACAGTTTGAATAAATAGCATAAATATTCTGAATATAACTGTAATATAGTAATACAATCAATAATATAAAATAAGTAATTCAGTAATGCAATATTCCTAATAAAATAACTATCATTATTTTAAGGATTATACGGGACCAAGTTTGAAATAATAGATATGAATAGAATTAACTAGATAGAATTAAATAATATTGTGAGTATAATTCAATTGATAATATAAGAAACTATCCATAATTTAGTAATATTAATCAAATCAACAATAGTTGTAGTAATTATGAACTTTTTTAGGGTTACATTATTGGATGACATGAAGGATGGAGTTGTTTGTCCTGATGCTCGACCTTCAAGATGCAGCAAAAATATCTTATGTATAATGTGTAATTACAGGAACTGTGTGCAAATTATTATACAGGACCATCAAGGGAAAATGATTAATATGCATAAAAAATGAATGAATGTTTGTTTCCGATTTTGTTATTGCCTATGAAATATTGCAATGCAATATTTAATAACAGCATAAATGTAATTTTAAAAGGAGCAGCACAGCTTTAAAAGTTCATGTAATCTTGCAATGACCCAAAAACAGATAAACAGTCTGTTGTGGGTTTTTTTGTAACAGGTAGGAAGATATCCCTCATGTCTTATCACACTTATCTGTGAAAAACACCATAGCAGGGCAGAGAAAGCCACACATCTGCTACCGAAATCTGTCTGTGAGGACACAGAGCTCTCTGGACTCCCTTTAGTCTCTCTAGAATAGCTCAGTTTAGCTCAGCCTGTCCCATCATGTCCACTCAGGGATGCTGGGCTTTACTCTGTGTGCGTGATGCTATTTGCCCTATTGTGCATGTGCGTGCTGCTGCCGCATCATGTGAAAAAAGTCAGCGCTGCCTCCAGCTTCTCTTTCTTTTCATCTCCCTCATTCTCCTTCAAGCCATACAGTACAGTCCTCGGATGTCTCCAGTGGCATCAATGATGGCTGAAACCCTACCTCCCCCTCCACCACTTAGATTCATGTACCCGGAAGCAGGAGAGTGAAAAAGAGAAATAGTAAGATGAGGCCGAAAAGGAGGATGGGGGAGGAGAGCGAGAAAGAGAGAGTGCTGTTGGGAGGGGGGAGGGTTTGGACCGAAACTCAAGGGCAGTATCAGCTAAGGACAAACATATCAGCCCCACAAAGCTGCGTGTTAGCGTTAGCATTAGCTGTTACACACAACAAACTGGTATCAAGCCCGCTTCATACGGCTTTATTCGCATAAGCTGATTGCGCTGCATGACCTGATTTGTGTCGGCATGAGTCAAAAAAACAAAAACAAACAAAGTCTGGGGGGCACAATGGAGGACAGGGCTGGGGGTGAAAGGATGGAGGGTTTTACGGATTAGTTCGTGACAGAACGGAAAGCTTTATGTAACATCTGTTGGACTCTACGCACAATGTTCAAAACACACTACAGATATTTTTTGTAGGCTAACCATTTGGGAACATCAAGCACATGAATTGAAGCTACTGTATTTAACCATATATTTAGAGATCACACTCACCATTTTCGCAAAGCCGGACGCCCAGGCTGGAGCGAGAGCGTGTGAAGGAGTCATCGAGATGATGATGGTGATGATGGTTAGACGCTGACACGGGAGATGAGGAGAAATCATCCAGTTTGATTTTCTTCACCAGGAATGAGCGAGGCATGGTTCACACACGGTCGCACAGACACACCAGAAATCCTTCACATCGGCCGCAGACAGAAAATAACCCTGGTGAAAATCGTCCCGAATGAAATCCAGTGTATAAAAAAAGATCCACGTCCCAGAAACTAAAAAAAAAAATGGTGACTTGATAAAGGAAAAATGAAGAGCACGCAGGAGAAGAGAGAGATGTCTGATGGTACAATACTGTGTGTGTGTGTGTGTGTGCGCTTGCTACTGTACACACACACCCGCTTACGCTGCTGAAAAAAAAAAAGAAGAAAAAATTCACTTGTTCAGCACTGGATAGCTCCTGGCCTGCAGCGGAGGCGGCTGAGAGGAGGAAGAGATAGAGAAGAGAGAGAGAGGAAGAAAGAGAGACAGACAGACAGAGAGAGGAGAGACTGAGAGACTAGCTGAGATCAGCAGTCAGGCAGGTTTTTTAGAGGCAGACGGTGGGAGTGAGATCAGGTGGTACATCGCAATGGAGCTGCTCAGCATTAATCCATCAAACATCCCTCGGGACACACATCACATTACTACTGAACCGTCTGTGCCTTCACACACGCAGACAGACAGACCCCCCTCTGATATGCTCCCACCCCTTCCCAAACACCCCCATTCTGTGAGAGAGAGAGAGAGAGAAAGGGAAAAAGAGAAGGAAAGGCCTGAAATGTCACACAGTCTTAAAATGAGTTGATACAACAACCAGCGTACATTCTGTTCGGTTCCGTTCCGTGTCTTCTGTCCCGTCAGTCTCGCTGACAGTCACGTCGAACGCTGACAAACTGTACTCACTTAGTTTTTCTTCTGTAAATCTGCAGTCAACTAGAATTTGTGTTTACGTTTATAAACGAACAAACCCATGACCTTGCCTGTACAAATACAATTATAATATATTTAACTCAATACTAGCTTTTATTTTTAGTTTTCATTTTAGTTTGTTTTAGCAATTTTGTTATGGGCTTTTGTCATTTTTATCAGTTTTCTAATCTATATAGCTTTAGTTAATTTTTATTTCAATTTTAGTTTTAAAAAATTTAAGTTTACAGTACTTCAGTATTTCAGTTATTTTATCTCATTTTAATTTAAGGTTTCTAAGTTTTTTAACATGTGTTATTTTATTTAAGCTTTCGGTTACTCAGAACATTTTTTAAAGTTTTAGTTAATAATAACAGCAACAACACTGTTTTAACTGTGTCCAGATTCTTGGACAGTAGTAAATGATGATAACTGTTATGTGGAGACATGTTAGACTGTATGAATCAATGCAATTTTGAAGTAGATCTCCAGTACAGCATGTCGTACACACACACACACACACACATTCTCAGTGTGCACAATGATGACAAGTGCAGGCCACAGATACTATGAATGGAGCTTCATAGGACAGGATGATGTCGGCATCTGCCTGCATGCTGCTCCCTTTATGTTCTTTATGTCTTTGTGCTCACATGTAAAACAAGTGGGAGTCTCTCAAATCGGCCCCCATTCACTTAATGAAGTGTCTGAATACACCACACGCCACTCTCGCTCTCTCTTTCTCTCCCTCTGAGCAGTTGTCTAACATAATTTTTATACACACACATATTCAATATATGTAATATCATTTTTATTATATTATTTCAGATTGTCGTAATATTATTTATAATATTTATTTATAATATCTTGTATATGCACATGCATTGAAATATAAATATTAAATTAAAAAAGATTAAAAAGAATTGTTTAACTTTTGTAATAAAAACAAGTTATTTTATGCTTATATATAAGCATTAATATATTATTATAAAAATCATTCATATCATATCACATTAATATTAATGTCTCATATATATACATATATATATATATATATATATATATATATATATATATGAGACAGCTGTTCATTACAAATGTTAAATAATATAAAAATAAAGAACAGTATATTGATAATCATTTTTTTCTTTTTTATTTATGAGCATAATTCAGATTTTATATAATATTATGAATATTAATATAATATTATTTTCTAATATAAATAGTATTAATGATTTATATATATAGAATGTTTATATGCAATTGTTAATTTATGTATGCATATTTACATATATGTAATATTATTAATCGTAGTAAATTATTTGTTTGCATATTTATTTACATTTATCTGTGTATTAGATATATTTCCATTTTTATAATCATCCTTTTGTTGCAGTAATTTCAATAATCTGTCAAAATCACTGAAATTATCAACAAGTGAAATGTTACAGGTTGTGTGTGTGACCCCCCAACCTTGTTCACACAAAGAGAAAAAATCCCAATCTTTCATCTGAGCATCTGGTCAGTGCCCCAGCACAGGCGGTTCCCTCCACACCCCCACCCCAGCGCCTGCGCCTGCGGGCCAGAGGGCCAGATCAGGTCTGCCTGCTGCGTGCTATGAAAGGCTTTGGGTTTCATCCAGTGATTATTGTTTGGGGGGATTTATTCAGTATCTCCATCTATCTCATCCTCAAATGAGGCTACTTTTTCCTCTCTCTCTCTCTTGCTCCATCACTCTATCCCTGTTTCTTCCTCCATCACTCTTTCTGGAATGCTTCCTGTTTCTCTGATCGCAGGTGTCTGATTCTCTCTGCCTCCGTTTTGGTTTCATTTATCCGGAAGGTTCTTCTTGCCCTGCTCAAAGGAGAAACACAAAACCCACGGTGGGAGATGCTCTCCTCCTCTTTGCTCCTTCTCATTATTGTCTCTCTCCCTCTCATGTTCATTCTTCATATCCTGCATTCTCTCACATTGTTTTGTGACTTTCTAATTCATAAAACAGCATGGTTCCTTTAAATGTTTCTCAGTGATAAACTGGATTAGGTTTTTTAGATTATTTTCTGCTCATAATTACATTTTTCCCTGTTGAGCAGTAAAAGATCAGGATTTTTTGAAAGCTCTTTCTTTGGTCTTTCATCATCTTGAGCATAAAAAGTAAAGTGCAGGCTATGTTGACCCAGAACTGCCTGGTTTTGCTTCTGCTTTCTCTGCTTCTTCACCTTGATACAAATTGTAACATTTCATTGCTTAGCATCTCATTATTGACCAAATAGAGAATTTTTACTTAATCAGGTTAGCAATCATATTTAATTTGACATGAATGAAAAGGAATATATTCTGAAATACAGAAAACAAAAGTGTTGGAGGAGTGTGAATTATTCTAATTGAATGGGATGACAGAAATAATTTATCTTTGTGTGAAGGAGAGGTAATGGTGAAGTGACACCTTGACACCTGTGGAAGGGCTTTACCTCTAATCACATAACTTCCTCTGTGTTTCACTCAGTCGTGGAGGATAGTAGAGCCTCCCTGGGGCTGAGAGATATGAGCACAAGGGTTTAAAGATAAAGAGAGAGTATAGAAGTCCAGGACATTAGAGAAAGAAAGTGTCCCTCAATCCCTCAGTCTCTAAAACAGGCTCCAGAGATGCCATTTTGGGCCAGATGACAAATGGCTCCTGTCTGCATCGCTGAGGGAGAGAAGCATGCTGGGAGACTGCTCATTACCCGGCTTCTTTCTCTCTCAAGATTCAAGTTCCCTCTTTCTACCTCTGTTGCTATTTTTTTTCCTCTACGTTGTCCTCCATCTCTGCTTCTATATTCTCTGTCAGTACTAACAGAGTTTCTGCTCTTAGGCTGCATCTGGTCAACAAAAGCGTGCAATATTGATTTTCATTTTTCTTATTTGTAGAGCACTTCGAGTTCAAGTTCTTTGACAGCATCATGTCAATCATCTAACTGGTCGAAACTGACAAACTCTTGAGTTTCAGTGCAAAGCAACAGGTTTTGGTGGAATTAAAATTTACATTTATGCATTTAGCAGACGCTTTTATTCAAAGCGACTTACATTGCATTCAAGTTACAGTTTTTACATTTTATCAGCATGTATACTTTCTATACACCTCTTTCTGTCGTTTTTTAAAGGTTTTTGGTCATTATTCAGATGCTTTGGTATATATATTATTGGTTGAAATTGCACTGAAATTGAAATCATTTTAAATTATTTAGACTTTTTTAAACGGTGTAGGGAAATTTTTAAGAGAATATTGTCAAAAGAATTTTAATAAATGAAAAACAATTGTCAAAATAATATTCGAAGGCAAAATGAGGACTTAACTCAATTTAAATAACTGAATTAAAATAATATTCCCTTCATTGCAAGAGCCAAATATGTATTTTTTTATTGTAGCTTGTAAACTGTATAAATATGTACTATACTAATTTAAAATGAAAGAATAACGCTTGCAAATTTTTAGCTATTATTTCTTTATTTCTAACATCTGTGAATTTTATAATGGCTATAAAATGTCATCCACAAAGTAAACTAACAGCTACCGTTCAAATTTCCCGACATCTTGATAAACAACAAAAATGCAGCCGTTTCGGCTCTTTTTTTGTGTTGGGTCTGAGATGTTACATACATAATTGATGCCGTTAGTTCCTTCTCAAAACGTCTTCAGAGAATGAAGGACCCTTCAGCAATGCCTGCACTCAGCCAAATTACACTTAAGTACCTGCTCAATATTTTAACAGGACTCTGGAGTCGGGTGGGAGGGAGTTAAATGATGGGGTGTTGGACGCAGGTGCCTTTATGTATCACAGAAGCACCAGGCTGAAGCTCTTGATGGCACGTCTAATGGGCCTCTCAGTTAAATACGATCTATTTAAATCCTAAACCCTGAATAACCCATTTAAACAACACTCTAACTCTTCCCACACACTAGACGCTCAATTTCATCACATTTCCTTCTGCTTTCATAGCTGCACATTTACACAATATTTCGCTTTTCAGTGTTACCCTTCGTGTCAACTTTAGCACCTAAAGGATCTCATTTTTAAAAAGTAGTGCAGAATTTTGTTAACAAACTTCTTTCTTGCAACTTTGAACAGTCAAAGTTCAAAGAGTCTGGAGATTCTTCTCTGCTCAGCCAGCCCTGAAATAGAGCATCATGATTGCAGACCCACAATGCAGTCCAGAACTGGGTCTGGAAGGTTATTTCATTTTTTGTCTTTTTTAACTTTCTAATAAAATAAAAATGTCAATCCACCTCAGCTCATAAAAGCCAAATAAACTTGAACACACATGATCTGTTCAGATTGACTATCTTTATGTTTGGTTTCACCAATTTTGACATGAACCTCATATTTTTCCTTTAAATTGTACTTATGTAAAATTCATATAGACTATCATTTAAAAGTTAGGAGCCAGTAAGATTTTCTAAACAAATTAATACTTTTATTCAGGATTAAATTGATCAAAAGTGACTATTTAAATTAATTGCATTTATTGCATTTAATATGCATGTTTTATATCATTGTTTGAGACTGTACAGTGTCAACTAATAATTACTAATATAAATACACAAGTAGGGAAATGTGGAATATTAATCTGTGCCCAAAATAACACTGAGATCAGACTAGAGACCCGGTGGACTGGTTCTGATCCTCTCAGTTTTGTTCTGGTGTTGATTTGCAGCTTGTCAATGAGCAAATTGACTTCAATCTTCTTGATTTTATTGGAGACTGACCCACTGAACCTAGAGAGCTATACACCTGCTACCCAAAACACACACACACACACACACACACACAGGGAAGTGAGAGTGAAGGATGGCGTGAGCGTGCAGACGAGAGTGGTGCTGTTATCTAGTAAATCGGTCTGAATTGAAGCATCCTGCAGAATATGTGATGAGTGTGTGTTGTGTTTGAGTGTGTGATGGGGGTAGGGTGGCAAAGGAGGGGGACTCTTTGTTCCCAAATCCATCTGCTGGAACCTAACAAAGGGTAGTAAGGGAGGAGGAAAGAGAGGGAGACGGGGGTTTAGGGGATGAGAAACACCACACAGATTGCCTGATGTTGAACGTGTGTGCGTTTGTGTGTCTGTCTGTGTGTGTGTGTGTGTGTGTGTGTGTGTGTGTGAATTAAAACAATTTAATCCAGTGCTAAAGGGATGGCAATGTAAAAGATCTCAGCTGTCTGCTATATTGTTGTTGTGGCTGTAAATAATCTTGAGCATTATTTAACACTTGTAAAAGAAGCGAGACATATATTGTCTTTGAAGGACACCTCCTATTGGAACTGAAGCTCTGTGTCCCTCACTGCAGTAAATATAAATGTGTGCATTAGTTGCTTAGGGTAATTTATGAATGTTCCTTTAGTCATTTTATGGGTTATAACAGGTGCCTTTATGATTGTTTTCGTCAGCATTCTCACCAAATTCTGACATGTGTGACTGAGGGACTGGAACATGTGTGGAGGCTCAAATGAACCCGATTATGACCCTGGAAACATTACTGAATTGGCCAGGCATGAGATTAATTACCACACCACCCAGGAGCACATTAGAGCACTTTATTAGTCATATTTCCATGTTCCATGTGAAGTCATTGACAGAGGAGGAATAACATCCTGTATTGAGCCGTTATTTCAGATTTGTCAAAAAAGTATTCAAAAGCTTTCCAGAGTGCATGAAGAAAAAAAGGTCAGTGCCTCATTTCTGATCCGTACAGTTTCAAAACCTCTCTTTTCAGTCCCTCAGACACTTTTTCTCTCTCCCTGCCTCTTGACACATTAAGGTCAACCTTTGTAAATGTTTTCATATGTGTGATTTCTTTGTATAAGGAGGCATTTTAGGCCTTAGGCAGTTGCATGAAAGATGCAGTATGATTGGGAAAAGTAGACCAATCGCTTAAAACCATCTGGCTCATAACCTTAATCCAGAATGAATAGCCTTGTCCAGGTTTGTGTGTGTGTGTGTGTGTGTGTATACATATATATATATATAAAAGAAAATATCAGCAAAATGAAGTTTGAATGACATTTATGTTTTCTTATTTTGACCTTGGAAGCACGGTAAATATCCATTGGCAAAATTACATCATTACTACATCTCTCTCTCTCTCTCTCTCTCTTACTCTCTCTCTCTCACACACACACGCACACATATTCTCAGTACAAGCTTAGTGTATTCTTCTCAGTTTTCCTCCTTATCTAGTTAAGGTCACTCTGTTTCTTTCTCTGAAATGAAAATGGAAATGTAGCTTTATAAATATGTATGGGCATGATTGCCTTCCAGCACACAGAGTAAAAATATTTAGCATTTTTAATCATGTTTATTCAAAGGTTCATCTTTCTGCACAACTTGGATTGTTTTTCAGTGCATAAGCTGAAATATGGGCTGTTTGGGCTCAGGGTGACCTTGTGGAGTATGACAGCTGTTGTCAGATCTGACTGTGTTGCACAACACTGCTGGACTTGTGCAACATGTGAAAGCTGCAGCCAGCGCAGCAGAAACATGACCGATGCAAAGTTTAGACTCACGATGAGCACAAGCCCGTGGGGGAGCGTGATGTACTGTCAGCCTTCAGCTCCAGGTGAGGAGTTTGGGTGGTATGGCATGACAAAAGCGCAGTGAGGTAGAATAAACAGCAGTGACTCAGTGAGGTTGAGCCGGGAGGCAAATTTTGGCCTGAATGTGAAAATCTCTCTATTGTCAGTATCCTGAAATGTATGCATTCGCTTCTATTTCTTTATTGACCTTGCGATACAAAATGTGGTAAGGAAAATCAGAAAGTAATAAAGGGATAGTTCAGCCAAAAATGAAAATTCTGTCATCATTTTACTCACCCTCAATTTGTGTATGAATTTGTTTCCTCTGCTGAACACAAAAGATATTTTGAAGAATGTGTGTAACTAATCGTAGCAATACGTCTATGGATGAACAAAATGATAATAATGTTTTACATAAACTTAAATCTCTTATTCACCTATGATTGAAATTGGATGATATTGACTCAAATTTAGATTTGATCACTTTTATATGCAAGTTTGTAAATCATCATGATTCATTGGCGATAAATCAAATTCAATCTTCAGTTCAATACTTATTTTATTTTTTTAACTCTTAATGCATAATATAACTCATAATTAATTAAGAGTTCAGTTCAGATGTATCAGGATCCTTAATATGAAATTGTAATCTCTTGTGTCTTTATTTTGAGCAATCAATCATTCGTTCATTCATTCATGTATGCAGTTATTTATTTATTTACTGCATATTATTTATGTGCTGTTTATATTATTTAAGTGTGGCTTGAAGAGAATACAGGGAAGAAGACAGCGTGTGTTTAGGACACCTGTTTAAAATGGTCATTTTAGGGTCACAGAACTGACACCCTTCACCTTTAATGGAGTGACATAAGCTTTTCTATGCCAGCCTGGACTGCAGTTACTTGTTATGGTTCAGGGGTCAGGGCTTTCATGTCAGCTTGTTGATTTCGTGCAAATTACCTTGTGCTTTGACAGTGCAGATTTAGAAAAGTGTGCAAGAGAAAGAGAGATGAACATCATAAAACTCAATGACAGCAGAAGTGACTTGTGAAAGGTAAGGATCTCTCTGAAGGTTACCATGGTGATGAGCTCATAGTGTTCGGCTGGCTCTGGTCCAAATGGACACTCTCTCCATCCTTTCATTATGTGAAAGCTGCTAGTGTCCTTTCCAGACATGGGTAAAAATCATAAATCAGCAGGATTAGATGGAAGGAGAAGAAAAATGGAGGAAGAGATGAAGGAATGAAAGGAAAGAGATATACAGAATTTAAAGGATAGTCGGAAACTGAGAAGTTCAACTATTTTAATGCTAGTGCTGATCCTGTGAATGAGAGAGATCTCTGTACTAGTCTTAGGGGGTATTTGTGGGTCAATGGGCTGTAGTTGTTAAGTCTTCTCCCTTCATTCTCCCTGTATATGGCTGTTTATTTGCCCTTCAAAAGTGCATTAGATGTATTAACACCGCAGTGCATACCAGTGCATAATAATGGATTCCTTCACCGGCATAATAGAGAGATTGCAAAAGTATCAGTGAAAACGGTCTCTTTATTGCAGGTGTGTGCCATGTGGTGTTTACTTGCGCTTCGTTACCTGTTCAGATACACTATCATGAGCCTCATGATTTAAAAATATTAATAAGGTAATTAATGTCAGTTCCATCAAGTCATTAAGCTGCCATATCATTAGATGAGTTTGATGTAAATGTCATTGTTAAAGTTGAATCATTCATATTTTATTTCACGGTACATTTTTATATTCCCATTGTACACTACCCTTTTGAAAGGGTATCTTGTATGCTGACAGAGGCAAGATTTATTTGATCACATATATAGTAAAAACCATAATATTGTGAAAAATTATTACAGTTTTGAATATAATTTACAATATAACGATTCCTGTAACGTTAAAGTTGAATTTTCAGCAGTCTTCAGTCTCACATGATCCATCAGAAATCATTCTAATATGCTGATTTGCTGCTTAAGTAAGTTTATTATTATCAATGTTGAAAACAGTTGTGCTACTTAATATTCTTGTGGAAATAATATAAATTATTTACTACTGTTTTCCAGTATACTTTAATGAATAGAGAGTTCAAAAGCATTTATTTTAGATAAAAATGTTTCATAACATTATAAATGTCTTTGCTTTTTGATCAATTAAATACGTCTTTGGTCTTTTTTTTTCTTTTTTCTTTTTTTTTTACAAATATTACTGAAACTCAAACATTTCTGTAGGACAACAACAGCACAAACATAATCAACTGAGAACAGTTTTGTCTTATTAGTTGGTTTGTTTCACTACAAAACTACATAATTTGGTTAGATATTATCGTAAATTAAAAATATGGATATAAAATTCATTTTAGGTTGGCACGCTCATGTAACTTTCAAAAGCTATGTTGTTTTATATTGAATGGCTGTGAATGTCTGTACAAGCTGTTATAGAAATGCTTCCCTAAATTGAAGTACATAAAAATCAAGATATATATTGAATATGCTCAAATGAGTGAGAAATTATCAAGGTTTTTGTATTACCCATATATATTGTTGAGAAATGATGTTACCTCTAGAATGCCCTCATAACGCATTTCCATGAGATGATGGCTAAATGCAGCTAGAGTGACTGAAGTTCTGTTGCAGCAATGTGCCACGCTCATGCTAGTTCACGTGCTATTCTCCAGATGTGCCTGTTGTCAAGGTCATCTGCAATCACTAAAACACAATTTTAATTAGTATTCAGGCAGCCTGAAGGGGAATTTCTTAGTTCTAATCCTCCTTTGAGACAAATAAAGCTACTAATGAAGAATATAACAGTTGAACTGACAGAACTGCAAGCAGTATTTATTGTTTCCAGCTTTTTAAATATCCGTTTTCTAAAATGAGTGATCTTGAAAACCCTCAAAAAAGTCTGATGAAGGTTTCCTCAAACAATGCATGTCAAACAAAGATTTACTGACTTCAAAAATGTTCTGACCGCAACAGGCCTCAGATACTTTCAACCATAAGTGAGCAATAATGAAGTCACTACAACAGACTAACAGCCTCTCACTTCCTCACTGTGTTTCACATCCTAAACGGTCCCCATATGTCCCAACACACACCCTCAGCAACTAAAGGTTCCCAGGGGCCTTAGTTGACCCCCGCTGAACCTCTCTGGTACAATAAAGGGGAGGAAACATTTACATCTGCCAGACAGTGTGAATGACACAGAGCGCAGTTTATTAAAACGTCATCAATGTTCATGCTAGCATGACGCTTAAACAGCTGAGCACAGAAGACCAAACAGCTGATTCGGATGCAGAGGCAGATGCAGAAGCACTAAAAAGGCATTATGCTAAAATATACCAGTGTTTCAAAATGATGGATTTTGTAACATATCTTAAATTATTGGATGGCAGGCAAAGTATTGTTTTGCATCATTACAATTACTTCTCTTCTGACAGGAACAGAAAATTACACTCTAAATTAGTGTTTCTCAACTAATGGGTCGCCACCCAAACACTGAAGGTCTGAAATTATAATTAATCAAACTCTGCATTAGTTTGGTGCAAATTCATCTCTCACTTGGAATACTAAAGTTTAGTTATATTAATATAACTAATACTACTGTATAATACCATACAGTAATATATACAAACACAAAACAATATTTGTGTTTGTCCCATGTGTTAGAATGGTAAATCACACTTCTGTTTTTTATACACTCTACTGTTCAAAAGCTTGTTGTCGCGAAGAATTTTTAAAATAAATTATTTCTTTTTTTTCAGCATTGATGCACTAAACAGATCAAAAGTGATAATAAAGATATTACAGTGTTACAAAAGTTTTCTATTTCAAATAAATACTGTTCTTTTGAATTTCTATTCATCAAAGAATAAAATGTCTCACTATCAATATTAAGCAACACTGTTAACATTGATAACAATAAGAAATGTTTCTTAAGAACCAAATCACATATTAGAATGATTTCTGGCTGCTGAAAATTCAGCTTTGCCATCACAGCAATAAATTACATTTTAAAACATATTAAAATGGAATTTTTTATCATTTGCTTTTTAGTAATATATCACAGTATTACTGTTTTAAGTGTTTTTTTTGATCAATAAATGCTGCCTCTGAGAAAGACATAAGAAACTTCTTTCAAAAAATTAAATCCTACTTTTGAAACCCCAACTTTTCAACAGCAGTATACATGTACTTTTTTTTTTTTTTTTTTGAACAGTACATATTGGCACTGAGTTGGATCACCACTTGGTATGTAATGTAAAACCTAAATCGTGAAGCAAAACGTTAAACTAAATAGCAAACTACCACTATTTATTCCCACAAAAAAGTATTGGTTTTGTATTCAACAAAACCAAAACCCATCAAGGTCAGTGTGCTTACGGATCTTCAAAAGAATGGCATAGAAAGCTTTCTCATTGTCTTCACACCTTAGCATCCCATGTTCTCTCATTCACTGAGCTGGAGAACATCAGCGTGTCACTTTTCTGTTCACAGGCAGCGTGTTCAGTGAGTTGAGTTTTGGCTGATGGGCTAGGAGACTTAAGGGCATGTTGATGTTGTTGAAGTTTGGTCCAGAGCAGATGGAACTCGCAGCAGTGATTTTTAAAGAGCCCTCAACCCTCTGCAGCTCTCACGTGATCGAAAATAAGGAAACCAGGTGGCTATGCGCTCTTGGACCAGCTGGGAGAGTGAAAGACCACCTGACACTCAGCCAGAGAATCATACAGCAAACACTTTGCATGTCAATACCATAGCAGCACAAAGGGACAGAGAAAGAGACAGAAAGACATAGATCCAAGAAATTGAGCTAATTATCCTGGTACTCCTCTATTTCTACCCCATTTTTTACAGCTGAACAATTGGGCCCTTAAGTGAATAAACCAACACAGAAAGTGGTTTATGAGCGTCTTCAGCTCATAAAGTGACTCACAGTGAGTGTGTGAACAGTGTGAATCAGTGGTTCTCCTTTATATGCACATAACATCGATGAAAAACAATCCAGATGTTTTTTAATAAAAATGAGAAAAATTAGAAACAAAGATTCACTGATTCTCTCTCTCTCTCTCTCTCTCTCTCTCTGTATATATATATATATATATATATATATATATATGTATATATATATTATACTATGTATTGTCAATATTTGAACAGACAGACCCATATGACGTAATTTTGGGCTGATTTGCATTGTTGTATTTTGTATTTTGTCTCTGTGAGGATGTTGAATCAAATATTGTCACTGGCAAAAGTGGTTTTAGGTTGGCACAAATGGTACAGCACCCATTTTGGCATTTGAAAGCTTGACTCAAAAAATAATTTTCCTACTCAATATTGTTGTCTTGTTTTGTAGTACAAATAAACATTTACGTATATAAAAAAGATGCATTTACTTGAGAAGCAAAATGACACGAGATATACTCTTTTTTTCTGAAAAATTAATCAAAATTAAGTCCAAATTAAGAAGAAATATCTGCCAAATGTAAGAAAAATAATGTTGTTTTCCCTTTTATTTTTTTTTACCCCATTGGCAGATATTTTTCTTGTTTTAAACAAACTCACTTAATTTTTATATATTTTTCAGAAACTAAAACTTAATATCTTAAGTCATTTTGCTTCTAATTTTGTAAATTAATCTTGATTTAAGAATGTTTAGATATTTGTACTGAAAAAAAACGACAAAAATATTTTTTTGCAGTGAACAAGATGGGTTAGAGGCTGTCATCAGTGCTTTGAGTATTTCTCCTTATTGACAGCAGTCAGTTGACTCAGAAAAAGATGTTGGTGGTGGACGTCTAAGGATTCAAAATGTAGACTGCTAGCTCAAGAGATGCCAGACTGATTCCAAAATGTGCAACTCAAGAGCTGAGGATTTATTCAGATCACAATCACAATTTGTATCCTTGAGCAAGACATTGAATCCTAGGTTATTACGTATCTGCAAGTAGCTCGAGATGAAACTCAATAAAAGTTTCCACTAAATGGCAAGTATTTGATAGTAACGAATAAAAAAAGCGTTTGTGAAGACTTGAAGCTTCTCTCTTCCTAAAAAAGCCGTAGAGCTGTATAACCCGACTACTTAAGAAACCCACCTCTTTTAGAGAACTACAGAACAACTTCTTCCTTTCATTGCTAAAACACTTGAAGGAGCAGTGTTCAACCAAGTCTCTGCCTTTCTCAC
Organism: Barbus barbus; assembly: GCF_936440315.1. NCBI lineage: Eukaryota > Metazoa > Chordata > Actinopteri > Cypriniformes > Cyprinidae > Barbus > Barbus barbus. Next base: position 16,229,805 of record NC_136756.1, read on the forward strand.
ACAGAACAACCTCCTTGACAGCAACCAGTCTGGTTTCAGAAGTGGACATTCAACCGAGACTCTAAGTCGCAACATCTAACTACTGGGGTGCCTCAGGGCTCAGTTCTTGGACCACGTCTCTTCTCTGTCTACACGGCATCACTAGGTTCTGTCATTCAGAAACATGGCTTTTGACACTCACCTCTACCTCTCATTCCATTCTGATGATCTCAGCTTGTCTAACAGACATTTCTTGCTGGATGAAGGACCATCACCTTCAACTCAACCTTGCCAAGACAGAACTGCTTGTGGTTCCAGAAAGCCCATCGTTTCATCACAATTTCACCATCCAGTTAGGCACATCAACCATAACTCCTTCAAAAACAGCCAGAAATCTTGGAGTTATGATTGATGATCAGCTGACTTTCTCAAACCACATTGCTAAAACTGCCTGGTCCTGCATATTTGCTTTATTCAACATCAAGAAGATCAGGCCCTTTCTTTCAGAACATGCTTCACAACTCCTTGTTCAAGCTCTTGTTTTCTCCAGGCTGGACTATTGCAATGCTCTCTTGGCAGGTCTTCCAGCGAGTTCTATCAAAACTTTACAATTAATCCAGAACGCAAGAGCAAGATACATTTTTAATGAGCCAAAAAGAATGCACATCACACCTCTGTTTACCAATTTGCAATGGCTACCAATAGCTGCTCTCATAAAATTCAAGGCATTAATGTTTGCCTACAAAACCACCACTGGCTCTGCACCCCTTTACCTAAATTCATTACTTCAGACTTATGTGTCCTCTGGAAGCTTACGTTCTGCAAGCGAATGTCGCTTTATTGTGCCATCCCAAAGAGGCACAAAATCAGTTTCACAGACTTTTAAATTAAATGTTTCCTCCTGGTGGAATGACCTGCCCAACTCAACCGAGCAGCTTTACCGAGTCCTTAGCCATCTTCAAGAATCGGCTAAAAACACATCTCTTCCATCTTTATTTGACCCTCTAACTCTAGCTCTCTCTATTCTAATTCTATTCTTAAAAAACAAAAACAAAAAACTAACACTAGCTTTTCTAATCTTTTTGTATTCTATCTGTTTTCTCGTCATTTATTATACAATTAACAAAACCAAAAAAAGGCCTCTAACACTAGCTTGCTCTATTCTTTGTCTATTCTGTTTTCTTTTTATTTATTATATAATTAAAAAAAGCCTTGCTATGTGTCCTGCGTTAAGCTAACTGAGACGTGTTATAGCACTTGCATATCATTGCTCTTTTGTTGATTTTGATTGCTTCCATTGTCCTCCTTTGTAAGTCGCTTTTAAGCTCTTCTAAATGACTAAATGTAAATGTAGTAAAAAGATTTATTACTCAAAGCTTTTCAACACTATGTATCTTGTAGCCATCTGGTGGTCAAAATATGAAATAGCACCTACCAAGCAGATGTGTCCCATTACACCTGCTTCACATTTAGTTCTGCAACTGATTCGATGGGTGCTTCTCAAACAAAAGGCAAAGGCTGCAACCTACCAAGGCTGCGTCCTTCCTAGTTCAGTCCTTCAGAGTCTTGAAGGCTCTCCTCGGCTAGAATGAGACGGTCTAGTAAGTGCGCGTGGCTACATCACGTATGTTCCCGCCCTCACCGTCACGGCCCGAAAACACCAATAAAACTTAGTTTTGGAAAAATACAAAAATACTTTCTATTACATATCTTTATATTATTTGGCTTTCTATTAATGCAATACAATGAATCACAGCCGTCTATAATCTCCCAGTTATTTGCAGTTTAGGTTTAATATGTAATTTACACCAAAAAAACAAAAGATAACATCTATCCTTTCATGTCCAAAAACATTATTTTTGTCTTAGATTTCATAATAAATTCAGACAAGCTCAGTACCAACTCGTTTTTCGTCAGTTTATTTTCATGAAATGGAATGGGTACAAAGGATTATGGGTAATTGAAGGTCATGGAGGATACATCCCATGCATCCTTCAATTTCAGCTGAATGAAGGACGCGAAACGAAGGCTGTCTTCCAAGAATTCTTTCCGACTGAGATGGCCTTCAGCGACCATAGACTGTTTGATGCCGTGGCAGCCAAGATATGCAGCCTTCGTAGGATGCAGTCTTCCGTTTGAGAAACACCCTATATTTCAGTTATTTTATTTATTTAAAAGTAAACTCATGGCATTATCTTAGAAATAAAAGTCACCATCAGAGTGATTCATTTGTGTCTGTGTATTGGCACTGAAATAATTCAAATGAATTAAAAAAAAAAATCATAAATATAATCTGCAGTCTCTATTTTAACCATGCCCCAGTCCCGGCTTCAATTGTTAGCTCATAGTCAGATGAACATTTGGCTTCATAAATAAATGAATAAATATATAAGGTAAACTGCACTGGGGTTTGCTCCTTTTGAACAAGATACTAAGGCAGTCATATGGTTCTCAGATTAATGATGCTTCGGATATCATAGATCACATGATTTTGACAAAAGTAAGTGAAGCCCAGATACAATGTTTTAGTGTGAAATGTGTGGGGTTTTTTTTAACATGCTTCAGAACTTTGGTGTCAAATGTAACATCACTAGTGTTTGACTTGATTTATTTATTCATTTTAAATTGAATTTTTGGAGCTGCAGTAAACCACAGGCTGTCTGCAAAAGAGCAGTACCATCATAAAAATATACAGCAAGTGAGCACCATCTAGTGATGACACAGGTGTCTTGACTGTTGACATGAATGCTGACTAAAATATTTGTCTCTCACTTTATAAAAACAAACAAATATCGTGTACAGCTGTGCACTTACAGTAGTACTCTATAGGGCAAGAAACGGCATAATAATAAATGTAAAAAAAATAAAAGGTATAGCAACAAGACTTACAAGTTAAATGAGATAAAAATGCTTAACTAGTTTTAGCAAAAAACTCCTGCCATGACCATGCACAGCCATTAAACCATGAAGCTTTTACATAATATGTGCAAGGAACAGAAAGGGACTGTTTACATAGAAAACAATACACCCACATGAGTCTATAGACTTCTATTGTGAGTTTTTTTATTGTCAGATTGAGGGAGGAGCCAAAATTATTATCTTTGGTAATTGACAACACACCACAGAATCTGATTCATTCAACAAAAAAACATTCATGAAATAGTCAGCATTTACAATACAAAATTATTTAATGATGTAATCAATGAGATTTTGCTATAATATTTCGGAAGGATATATACTGGTAATTCTCAAATGATCCAGAAACACTTGTTGATATTTCTAGGTATCAAGAACTCACAACATCATAAATAATAATCCACAATCATTTTTAAAAAATGTACAAATATTAAGTTAATGTGAAAACAAAAGCATCAAAACAGTTTGAAGGAAGTGCCAAATGTTCGTTAAACATATGTCACAATCATTAGCTCAGTAAGTAGTAGTTCTTTCCCCAGTTAGTCTTATTAAACCCTTATTATAATGGGCATATGGTGTTGCAAACATCTCCTGATTGAAAGAGGTGATAGATGTTAACCAGGGGAAACATAATGACGGAGCCCAGCAAAGAGCCTGCTTGAACTGCGGCTCCACACCAAACAAGGGCGCTGTGACTCCGGTCCCTCAGAATCACACCCACCATCACCTTCACATAGGACAGCAGACCAGTGAAGAACACCCATGACAAAATCTGAAATGAGTTCAAAACACACACACACACACAAAGAGACAAATGGTCATCAGGTTGTTGAATAATATAAAGGAACTGCCATGTCTGTAACAGTAGATACCGTGTGAAGAAGGCAGAGGTGTTGAGAAACACTAGTATATCTCACCTCAGCTCAGAATTACTAGTGACGCAAACACTTGACATTAAAACTTGGGAATTGTTTGGCACATGGGTCTGGATTTCTCTACCAAATCCAGCACTAATCATTTGTGAAGTTCACTAAGCTTCATTCGTATTTGGAATGTTAGTTTTTATGAGAGATTATCATAATTTTGCCTTCATTCATGCTGTATTGTTTTATTTTACATTTGTTTTATTTGTAGCCTGAGGAACAAAACTTTTACTGAAACATTTGCATTAATCTTTTAAGATTTCATTCTGAATTGAATTGAGAGTAGGTTTATTTAAAGCAAAACATTTTGATAGAATTTTCTAGAAATGGGCTGATTACATTAAAAAGTAACTCACTATTATAGCATTCCCTAGAGGTGTATCTTGGAGTAATGGGCAGGGACTCATAGCAGCCATGGCCATATTGTAGCCTCCAAAAACAGAGCCCAGCAGACACAAGATGCCCAGAAATACTAATGAACTGGAAGAGAATTATATACTCACAGTTAGTCAGACACTGCAATTATGAACATTGAAATGTGCTTTAAAGTGAATATTGTGGGTTAAATACAGAAATTAATGTAGACTCGTCCCTCAAAAGAAAATGAAACGCATATGAAATGCACTTAGATAGGAAGATAGACAGAGGGTTTAACAGGAGGAATATGACAGTAAACTTTTGGATTTTACTGAACACTTAAATATGAAAAATAACTTAAGCTTATGCATTGTCTACATAATTCTTATATATCTTATATTCTCATAATTCTTAATAATATATGCGTCTATGTATATCCCAAAAATATTTTTATAAAATTATTTATTTTTGATCAATTTGACAAAAATATTTTTTTAAAGCTATTTTTAAGTTATTTTTATACTTTCAAAACAATGTGATCTAACTGTTTTCTGCTATATTATTCCATGTTTTTCCATTTTTATGGAAGTTTATTAAGTTGTTTAAGCAGTTAATCTACTTAATAGAACACAAAATAAATGCAAAATGGTAATGAAATGGTAAATAAATTCAAGATGATTAGATTGTAATTAAAGTAAAGTAGAGATACCGTTTAGGGAAAAACATGGCAATGGTGCAGGCCACTGGATTGGCTACCGCCGACAGAGCAGCTGACAGGTGATAGGCCATATTTCCATATGGCATACAGGAGAACGTCTGCACTGAGGGCAGCAGTCCGTTTGTTGCACCGTTCACCCACAAAACCATAAAATAGATAAACGCCAGCTGATAGCCGGAGTGCAGTGGTTTAGAAAGCAGCACTGTGTTTCTCATCTTTTCCTTTTCCTCTGAACTGTTTGTCTTTACTTTGGGGTCCACGGGGTCTTCCAAACCCCTGCAGACTGTTTCAACAGCATCTGTGTCCGGGACAAGATTTTCAGTGGATAGTTCAAATTTACGAGGCATGCGGTTTAAAATGATGAAGGACCCCAGGCTTATTGCTGTCATTACGGCCAGGAAGGAGAAGAAGATCTCAGTGGAGAAATTAGGAGCGAGGTACTGTGTCTCCACAGTAAAGATTGGAGGTCCAGGCTCCGTGAGGTTATCTGACACATGAGACACATTGACACATTTTGACATCCCGACCCCTTGTGCAAGCGCCACCAGGCCTGGAACCAGACCGCTCAGACCTTCTCCAATGAAGTATGTGGTGATGTATTTTGCTGGAAGTTGCATCATGAATGGCAGGAAGGTGACGGATGAGGTGCAGTCGACTAGAGCGAGAAAAAACGTGAGAATGAAAAATGCTGTGCTACGCGGTTGCCCGAGGATCACGGTGGTGTTCTTCCAAAACACAGCAAGTAGGACGCAAGCTCCAACACCGATCGACAGGACCGCATAGATGACCAGATGTTCACGTAGTCGTCCGGGACAGAATTTGTGTGCCAGGGTCACCAGCAGAGGGCCTAAGTTGGCAAGCTGAATGATGACTGTGAGGTACGAGGGCAAATCCCAACCCTCTGGCAGAACATTGACTATCAGAGGAAGCTCCACCCACAAGCCATTAATGGACACCCAGGAGCCCAGACCGAAAGCACATGCCAAGGCATGGACATACAGAGGCATGCTGAACAACTGGTTGAAATGTGTAGTTGAATAAATATCTTAAGACAACTCCTTTCAACTTCGGTATTGTATATTGTGTGATGCCACTTCAGTTCAGCTATGTTTTGATGTCTTCTCTTCTTGCCTTTGTGAAGACATGAGATCACCTTCAGTGAGAAACAAAAGAGAAATGTGAAGAATGTCATGGCCAGAAGATCTTTTTGTCGAGGTAATGACATCCTTATGTCATGGCCTTGAGATGCTATGTTGAGGGAACAACATCCATTTTTCGTGGCCACGACTTCTTATGTTGAGGGAACCATAGACATATATAGACGCCCTATTCGACTGCTCCAGGCACGTAGATGCGGCCGCCATCTTGGAATGGTTTAGAATCTGTCGTTACCTACAAAACGATCTCGTGGCCACGACATATGACGTTCCCATGACTTAATATGTCGTGGCCACGACAAAACTAAGTGAACCATAGACGGCCCCTCCCGGGTACCGTAATTATATATAGAGAGAAACAGAGAATTTATATATAGAATTGTATTAAAGGTGCTGTATGTAGGATTGACACCTAGCAGTTGAACTAGGTATTGCAGTCCAAATTCAAAATACTGGAGAGGGTTTTTTTCACCTGGCCCCTCCTCCCCAGACTTGAGGCACACCAGGTTGCCAGATTAATGACACCAACAGGAACGAGCGCACATGATGATGAATGAAGTTAAATACGCTGTGTTTTCCACCAACTGGCAATCCGGGGTGCCGAAATACAATTGGGTAAACTGGCAGTGGGCAAGTTTCACAAACCAAAACAGAGACCGACATTCCGGGCCGGACCGCATATTTTCAAAGGAGAATAACTGTAGCATTGTTTTTCAGATAAACAAATATGTTAACTTAGCATGTTTCTTAAATATCTGCAAACATATTATGGTATTTTTACGCTTTAGTAGAGTCAAAAACATACATACAGCACCTTTAAATTAAACTAATAATATAACACATTTCATGCTATACAAAGTACAAGTGCAACATAGCGTTAAAAAGATCATAAACAGATATAACAGTAAAATGTGAATTGCTGGATTAATGTCTTGTTAATTGAAAATAAAACATTTTTATATTTAAAAGTTATAATATAATGTAATATTTAATTATATAATATTTTTTTAATTCTGTAAATATTTTAAATTCAAACATGAATTGTTTAATTTTGGGGGGGTTCTGTTCAGTGCATCCATGTGGTCTTATTTTTTATTTTTTTTTTACAATCAAACACTTGACAATGAACTTGAACAGTCTTCTTGATATCAATTTGAAGTCAAATATTGGTCAAGACTTGATCAAGATGCTGTAACATGAGTTTAAATTCAGTTTGGACGACAATTGATAACTGGGTGAAAATAGGGAGTTAATCCCACACTGAAATTGGTTTAATGTATATGGAGGCCAATATGTTTGATGTGCAATTTACATATAATCATATCACTTGATTACATATAATCAAGTTTTTGACATCAGTCTGATTTGCATGTTTGACCTGTTTTTTGACACCAGTTTTGATATCATTTACCCAATGGGTTAAGTCAAAGATGACCAGATTGTTACACAAATTACACAAATGTAACATGATAACAGTAGCGACATGGTAAAAAATGTTCAGTCAGCATTTGTTTAGCTCTAGCAAAAATCTGATGCCAGTAACTCAGGACAATAGATTGATTTATGCGCTACCTCACTGAAGGAGCAAACAAATACGATACTCACATTACTGCTGAGGCAATGAGCCAGACTGAATACGTTCTTCCTCCTCAACAGACATTAGTGTGTGCTAAGTCATAGAAATGACTGTCATTCCCGGTCTGCTGTCCCGTTGTTACCGGTTTAACTTCTCAACTTCGTCTAAAAATGTCCACAATGATATGTGATTTTTAATCTTAGCATATGAGTGTGGGTGGGTCTGCCTCTCTCATCAAGGTTATCCCGCTGTAATGAGGTGCATTACTCTCTGGTCACATGAGAGGGAGCACAAAAAAGACATTTTATCTGGTCCAGTTTTTCTGTGAAACTCTTGTCATACTACAGCATTGACATCAATATGTAAAGTGTGCATCCACAGTGTTAGAGAATAGTAAAAATTTGACTTGTAGGCCTGTCATGTCTCTGAGATGTATCATGATCATTTAATTGTGAACAGAATATTCACGCTTTTGTGGCATGTACTTTGACCCCATTCAAAATGTAGGGCACATTCACATAATATTTGAGCTATAGACCTTGACTCTGAAGTCAGTCTTCAATGGAACTTTGAACACTCATAATAGGACACTTTGAACATTTTACACAACATTAAATTTGCCGTAGCAGTTTCTTTTATATTCTTTTTGATTGCAGGTAAAATGACGGTTAACAAATCAAAACATCACAAGCCAGTATAAGTGCGGCTTCCTATGGCGTGTCCTTCATGTACAATCCCCATTACTGATTAACAGCTTCTGTTAAGCTTTGAACTTGTACCTAAAAGAGAAAGAATTCTCTAGAAAGAACTATTAACACATTAAATAAAGGCATCAAGCTGTATAGATGGGACCCAGGAGAGCATGTTCCACAGAAATATTAAGCAACACAAAGGTTTCCAACAATAATAAGAAATGTTCCTCGAGCACCAATCACCATCACAGGAATACAGTTATTTTAAATATTTCACAGTATTACTGTTTTTACTAAATCTTTTAATCAAATGAATGCAGCTGTAGTGAACATAAGCAACTTTTTTCAAAAACATTAATAAAACCATTAAAAAACATGGTCTAACTTTGTTTTAAGGTTCAATTCTCACTATTAAAAAAACATTAATTACCACTATTGCCTCAATAAACTCCTAATTTGCTGCTTATTAATAGTTAGCAAGGTAGGTGTTAAATGTAGGTACTGGGTAGGATTAGGGATGTAGAATAAATGCTTTATGAGTACTAATAAACAGACAATATGTTAATAATAGACATGCTAATAAGAAACTAGTTAATAGTGAGAATTGGTCCCTATGCTAAAATGTTACCAAAACATTTATGAACTTTGTAAAAATTTAAATAAATTAAGATTTTCAGATAATTTCATTTAATACTTTCAAAATCTTCCCAGTGCCCCACATACAGGCATAGATTGTTATGAAATATACAAAATTTGTTATTGAACTCACAAAAAGTGGTTCTGATTCTATAAATACAAATGTATTATTTATATTTATTATTTAAATAAATCTAAATCTATTAAAGTAATCTGATAACAATGTTTCATGTATCACTATGAAGTGTTGCAATCTGTTCTGGTGTTGTTAACCACCTCTATTTATTTCTCTTTTGGTACAGTTACAATGTGAAGTCATAACAAGGATTGTAACAGGTGTGTGTGAGAGAGAGACAGGGGGGGGGGACTGAACTTTGGAATGAAGGTGAAAGAAAAAGAACAAAAGGAATGGGTCACATGAGTTCACAGTTTTTCAAATAAATGGCATCAATCTAACAAGTCAACTTAAGAAGATTATTACCCAAAATATGAGTGGGTTGTTGGATGCAAACCTTTAGCTTTAAGGGGCAAGTCAAAGTTGAATGGACATGTCCATATTTGTCCTCGAATGGAAATCCAGTTATAATATTTAAAATCCCTTGAACCTGTTGTCCCCCCAGCGACAGCCGCATCATGTATAGCTCACTCAAGAATTAACATCTCCAATGACCCGACATGAACAGAATAAAGAACACAAATCAGGAAACACATCTTGCCAGTTCTTTATTAATTTCATTATAAATATGAACTTAACATTAAAAGTATTCAAAACAGGAAACAACAAAAAAGGCATTAAGGCGTTATTTTCAGTTTTCAACAAGTAGCCGTCCAACAAAAACATACTGAATGTGAGACTTTGAGGTGAATTGCAAAATCAGCCAAGATAGCGTTTTAAAGGCTTCTTCCAATAAATCAGTAAGAACAAACATTCAGTAACAAGTGTGAATGCCAAAGGTCATCGATCAAATGACTCCTGTGAATAAGGGATATAGCTTTGCTTTGTTATCTAAGAGAAAATACAATTTGAGCAAGTACAATGTGATTAGTTCAATCTCATCACAGCCATATACTACTGTGCTGTGCGTTAAAGCAAGGAGCCTCAACAGAAGGATGGTTTTTAACACTCTAAGCCTGCATGTTTGATAATACAATCACTCAGTTACCACAATACATTACACACCAAATTAGTAACATTTCTTAAGCAAAATCCTACATTTCTCTGGGTTTATCAAATAATTAGCCCTGCAGAACCAGCTTAACCAGACAAAAGCACAATCTTCACTGCATTACCATATCATGAGCATAGGCTGCTCCACCTCACCTCTTCCACCTTTTTAAAATCAATAGGAAATAAGCTTAGAAATGTTACAGTCCTTCGCGATCAGTATATTCAAAAAAAAAAAAAAAAAGTTATGTAACATGATATGATCGTCCACACTATGCAATGCAGAATGAAAGACAAAAACGTCATAAAAACTTATAATACAAAATCAAGTGGAGTCCAATGACAAATGTAACATTTCACTAAAAGTAATTGGTTTAAGCTCCAGTTCCCTGTACAGTGAAAATTGCCACTGTGTCCTCTTCAAATAAACACACCACAACAGATCTATTAGCGGAGCAAAAATAAGTTTGGCATCTTGTAGAAGCATAGAAATATATAAGATATTAATTGACTGTCAAAAATACTACAATTTTCCACTAAACAAATCTTCCTGAATTCATAAAAGGAGGAAAATAAGATGTAACACAACACATAACATTTTGAATCAACTCGTATCCTTTTTCACAATTCTGGCTGACTCCTTTATAACAGTTTTACAACTCGGGACAAATGAATTCGCTCTCTAAAACACGTTCTCTGACCTATCTTAACGTACTATCACCATACTGACCTACTGAAACACAACAACTGCAGTATTGCTGCTGACAGTAACAAGGTTTTGGCATGAGTATTAACACAAGCATAAAACTTAAAAGCCGTAACTTGATTAGGCTGACCTTTACAGTTTTGAAGGCCTGATTAATCATCTTTGCAAACAGGGTGTAACGGTTATTGTTAGAAAAATAATTACACTGATTCAGAAAAAAAAAAAAAAAAAAAAAAAAAAAAGGCACAACAAAAATGATCACAATTATGTTACATTTGATATAAAATATTAATTGTTCATTTCTTCTCCCATTTCCTCACTCTTAGAAGACATGATAAACACTGCCTAAACTACATTGCTTCAATAGCAACACTTCTTAAAGCAAATCAAAAAATTATAATTCTATTATTATTAATGAAAGATTTCTTAATATTTCTATTGATTAAAAAATATGGCTAGTGCTGTGTTTAAATATAAAGTCAAGTAAATAAATATTTTTCTAATCCATTGTCATTTCAGCTTTATAAAAGAAAGTGTGTATAACGCTCATTAAATAAGCAGTCAGTAGTAGTTGTAAGTCACTAGATAGCTAGATGTTCTGATGATTCTGTCATTTTCATCATGCTGTAACTGCCTTTAACATCTCATATTATTATTAAATAAGAACTACGAGCTGTGTGATTTAACATGCTAGCGTTAAATTGAACAGTAAACTGTTAAGTAACAAAGTATGCAAATCCAAAACTCAAGCGATGGATTGAAAGTGTTAGTTTGTGTCAGTCAGCTGGTCAAGCTCGCATGAAGTTAATACAAAATAACAATGGATGAGGTGTTTTCTGATGGGCTATCTTAGTGTCGAGCAGTGAGGACACCAATGTAGATATCATGGCTTATTCACACTGAAACACTAAAGACCTAAATATTGACCCATGTGGATACTTCTAATATACTTGGTCAACAGCTAACTGCTTCCAGCACCTCTGAATTTGAAAATGTGCTTCAAAAGAAAGCGTTGATAATGAAAAGATGAATTAAGTGTAAGGATGAGGCCAAGCAAAGCAAGTTTCTTGTGATTCGTCTTTTAAGGCGTACTGAAGTAAGACTGCATATGATGCTGCTCTGTCCGTTCAGACAAGCAACAGATGAAGACACGTGTTTTCAGCCCTCTGTGGTCAAAGAGCCAAAATGCCTTGAGTTTACTGCACTTTAACCCCAAAAAGAGAAGGGTGAGAGCAAGAGATATCAGTCCCAAAGGCCAAACCCAAGAGCAGAGGCCAGTCCCTTAGAAACGAGCTAATCAGCAAAGCTTTGAGCAGTTGAAGGATGAGAAGGTGTCCAGAAAAGAGCCCACTTTGTTCAAGTATTGGCATTTTAAATTTGCTTGTTTTTTTGCACTTTGAAGAGTTTTCTACATTTCACAAACGTCTCAAGTTTTCAACAAGGATTTAGATGTTTGGATCTTTAGAGTGAGCGGGGTGGGATATTGCTTTCAATCGCTCGGTCAACCCCCTTTCACTTAACTTTTGCTAAGAATTGATGGCTTTCTAATTTGGGCTTTGATATCTTGCCGTTCCTCTTGTTCTGTCTGAGGGAGGACAAATAGATGGATAGACAGATTGTTCAGCTATAAGCAGATCTGAGGTAGGGGAGGTGGGTTGGTGGCAGAGGAAGATTACTTGGTTTTCTGGGCCCATCTGAGGTCATCTGATCTGGGTTTCTCTCCTGTCAGGCTCTGGATCAGATCTTCCAGGTTTCTCCAGAATCCCAGTTTTTCTAGAAGATAGTTCAACCAGCCTGCACATACAAAGAAATTTAGGTCAATAACATGTAACAGTATGACTGACTTTACTTTGTATATAATTGGAATTGTATCATTTAAAATACTAGTTTAAAAATGTCTTAGGATGTACATTTTTCTTGCACTGAATACATGTAAAGTGTACACAAACATTATTATTATTGGTTACACTTTATTTTGATAGTCCACTTTAGAAATTCTACCAACTATAAATAACGCGGTAGCGCCATGCTGTACTATTTGAGCTACAGAAAAGCCTGATTTGCAACTACATGTCTACTAACTCTCAGAGTAGACTGTTAGGGTAGGTTTAGGGTTAGTAGAATAAGTTGACATACTTGCAAAGTTTCTCAGAGTCAGTATCTTGTATGTTGTGGACCCATCAAAATAAAGTGTTAGAAGATATTAAGCAGACAGTCTACTAATACTCTAATGACTGCTAGTTGACATGTAGTTGCAAAGTTACTACTTGGACTACCGAAATAAAGTGTTGCCTTATTTTTTAATTAATTTTTTTTGGAAAAGTTTCTTTTCAAGGTAATTTTTTTACAAATACCAAATTATAAATATCATTAGTTTTTAGGGTTTTGCGACACTATCACACTTACAAGTGTCTATAATTGTCGTCTTTATGATATCATTTCCCATTTTTGTGCATGTTGGTTGCACCACATAACTTACCACATATACTGAATGAACCACATGTATTTTTGTTTATAATTAATGGATAAGTTTAAAAAAAAAAAAAAAAAAAAAAGTCAGATCATTGAACCATATATACTCCTTTTCAAAGGTTTGGTGTTTTTGTTGAAAAAAAAGAATATATATATATATATATATATATTTTTTTTTTTTTTTTTTTTTTTTTTTTCATTTTGTAAGGATGATCAAAAGTGGTAAATAAAAACTTTTACACAAACAAATCTCAAATAAACGCTGTTCTTTTTAACTTTTGCAGCACAGCTGTTTTATAACATTGATAATTAAAATAAATAAGAAACCTTTCATGATCACCATATCAGCATATTAGAATGGTTTGAATGCTGAAGGATCATGTGACACAGGAGTGATGAAGCTGAAAATTCAGCTTTGCCATCATAAAGTATAAATTGCATCTGAAAATATATTATGAAACAAAACAGCTGTAAAAATATAGTTGTGATAACATTTTACAATATTACAGTTTTTACTGTATTTTTGATCAAATAAATGCAGATTTGGTGAACATAAGAAACTTTTTAAAAAAATCTTACTGACCCCAATCTTTTAAAAGATAGTGTACATAATACAGACCATAAACAAAGCGCTGATATGTACTGCCACAGAAAGTATGATCAAGCGAGGACGATATGAGCACAACAGTGCTTATTGTTTGTGTGCATGTACCTGTGGTAATGCAGAAGTAGGTTTCATGAGGTGAAACATGGTGAACTCTGTGGTGTTTCCGTGGTAAAATGATGTGACAATCCTGAAGAAGCGTCACCCAGCGTGGGAGCCCAAAATATGTGTGCGACCACTTGTGAATCTGATTGGTCAATGTAACAAAAATGGCTAAAGCAAAGACGTAACAGTACCAGGGGTAGTTCCGATAGATCTCCGCTGAAGACAGATTGAGAAAGAGAACAGCACGATATGAAATGAATGTGGTTCATCATTTGTCTCTCCAATGGACAGATAATATATCTGACGTCTTACCTGGTGAGAGCATCAAAAAGTTTGCAGCCATGTTAGCCAGAGGGATGATAGTCAACATACAGTTATCACCATTTGTCTCAATGAAATCATGGCGCGTTATAGCTGTTGGATCGATGTGGTGCTCTCGAAATGGACGAATGAAGGCCTGGGATGAAGGAAAAGTGAATTTTTTAAGAGACGTAACTTTGCTTGTACAATTTAGTTGTTGAGAATATTGACCCGAGATTCCTATTTTCTTTAAAAGACGTTTAAAAGAAATTTAAAAGAAACTTACAAACACAAATCATAAATCTATGTAATCCAGTGAGTCAATATCTGTTTGTTCTCAAAGTATTTCATTCATTGTTTTACCTTAAATAACTCTGGCAACACTTAATAACATGAAAAAGACTGTTTCACTCCTGTACCTTCCCAACGATGGGCAGATCCACTGAACCCCATGTGTCAGCACCCCAGTGGACCAAACCAGAGGCAAAGTCTGCTGTCAGGATCCCTGCCACTACACACACACAGCAGAATCTGAGAATAAAATCAACCTCCAAATCCTATTATAAACCAAAATGTCTTTCAGTTCCCATAAAAGGTAGTTTTTGGTAGTTGCAAGTCACTCAAGAGAAACATTCTGGCAGCTTCTAGCATCCTTGAATACAGGGAATTTCCAAGTTGTAATTTGGAACTTCTTATTGTGCCTACCACTACTTTATAAAACACTGATGTGCATATGTGGGTTTGTTTGTTGTACCAACCTATGCCCAGGAGGATGAACCAGGCGTGTCCTAGGTGGAAGTATGTTACCAGGTAACAGAAGTTGAAGGCCATGAGGGTAAAGCAAAGAAGCACACTGATCCATTCCTGACATCTTTTTCCTGTGAGAAAGAGATAGAGAGCCAAGACCTTTCAGTCAAAAGGGTCCAGAAATAACAGCAATGCACACAATTTGAATAAAAACTCACTTTGATGAGTGTATATATATCTATATATTTACTTAAATGTCAATGTTGGACTCTTTAAATATTCTTTATATATGCATCTCCAGAGTGTCTCCTTGAGGTAGCTTTACTGAAGTGTGTGAGCAGCCTCAACCCTTAACCATTAGGCTACTGAAAATCAACCAAATAAACCCCATTTCCTATAGAAAACTAAATCTCCCATGGTTTTCCAAGAGAACAAGTGGCTAAAAACTAATCAACAATAAAGCCGCATTAAGAAAGTAACTATACTGGCAGCTAATATTCCAATACAGCTTCATTATCATAGATACTGTAGCGAAAGCATCTAATATTTGAATAGATGAATGAGACCGATAGATATGCTACGAATTTGTATTAAACAATGATCTCAATGTCACATGGTTTCATTTCACAGCTACAATTATGTGCCAAGGGCAAATTCCCCTTTGCCCTGAATTCAGTGCAGAATCACTTTGCAGAAAGTATCTGAAGTGACCAAAACATGATTCACACCACAGCTGACAGAACCTAGAAATACTGCCGTGTTTGTTCCAAGGTGACTGATTCATTCAGAGTAAATCCGATACTGAGAGTCAAAACACTCCCTGAATCACCATAGTGTCTGTAAACAGACCAAGAATATCAGAGGAAGCTGACGTGAATTTTGAGAAGCACTAAATCTAATGCTACCCAGAAACCCACATCAGTCCTGCTCCATTTGACACTGAACTGCAGCACCCCACCCACACCAACTTCAGCAAACTCATACCTTTCACAGCTACCACACCCTCACACAGCTCTGCTTACTGTGACGTTTTGTTTTGCTTCCGTTCCTGTTCTGTTCTTGTGTTCGTATACATCATTTGTCCCCTACACAATGTCCACTGTTCCCTGCTGGTACTGATGGAGTTCCTCCTCCCGGGGCACACTAAGGTTTACTGAGCACAATCTATTCATCTATTGTGGGCTTTTGGTTTTGTGTGAACCTGTTGTGCTAATACTAGAAAATAGCATTTGTTTTTGTTGTTATCATCTTTAATACATTGCTATTAAGATAAAAACAAAAAGTCAACACTACACCGTCCTTATTGGTGCTTTCAAGAGGTTTTTCAATATTCAATAGTGCCCGTTTCGGACCGTTTTGATACCTATTGGCTTGGATGCATTAAGTTTGTTTACTAACTGCTGCTGCTTCACATCTAGGATGTTTGTCATCTTTTTGTGTGTTCTGACAATGCTGTTAAGGTTCTGTCACATTTAGCATCACATTTTCGTTTTAATAGGAATCCACACAATTGGAAATGTTGAGTGAAGACGAAAGAAAGATGTCCCCATGCAGATTTCGCAATGGGTTCAAGCTGGTCACAGATTCACTGCGTTGACCAACAGAAAGCTATTTTGACTTCTGAGTTAGCTGTGCTTCATGTAGACTATTTTGCTAATTTGAATGCAACTTTAAAATTAGCTTTATTTGTTTTGTTTACATTGAAGGAATAGTTCATTCAAAACTCGTCATAATTTACTCACCCTCAAGTTGTTCCAAAGCTGTATGAGTTTCTTTCTTCTTGAGTGCAAAAGGAGATATTTTGAATAATGTTAGTGGCCAACCAGTTGACGGTAGCCATTGACTTCAATAATATGGAAAGGAAAAAAAAAACACTATGGAAATCAATGGCTACTCTTAACTTTTTGATTACCATTACATTTATTGTTGGGATGGTTTCCCCATAACTGTTACATTTATGTTTGGTAAATCACATAAAACGCTTGCTAAATGTGCTGTATGCAAAACAAATAGTCCGTTGCTTAGCATAATTAGTCATGTGATGTAAACAGTAGCGACACCCACTCCTTGTAGAAAAGACAGCTTTTAGTCTGCAAGTCATTTTGATGTAATTTCTCAAAAATGTGTACAATGTGTTTTATGTGTACAACTTTTAAACTATAAAAGAAATTACTGAACGCATCTGTGGTAATCAAGACATCAAAGCGATCTCCTGTCAGTATCTGACAGCTACCACAACTATTTCTGGCACAGAATTACTCCCTTGGGACCATAAGAGATATGATTAGTGCTAATAACCTATTTTGGTTAAATTTGCCACACACTCATCTGATAACTGGCGTCACTAATGGGGCGCTGAGCTCATTCAAACTCGTTGTCACATAAATATCACTCATTAATCCATCCCTATATGCAAGAGTAATAGCTGCGTCGTGTTTAACCCCGCAGAGACCCCTGACTGAATATGCACGCTCTCTGCTAGCACCTTCAAAACACACTAACGTTACTCTAGATCACGGGGCGAATGCTACGGCTCCGTGACCGTGCTGTCCAGGGGAAACTCGTGGCTGGCAGTCCGCTCAATCCTCGGTGTGGGTAGAGGCGGGCGGATACCGGTTCCGACGGGAAACGTAAAGAACCGGTTTAAATTCTCACCTGGCGAGTATAAATCCGCGAGTTCTCGAGCACCTGCATGCTGTGGACCCCATCTCGCGCCCGGCTGCTCCGATCCACTTGGCTCGGGTGTGTGGAAGTTTTCCGAAGACCCGCTTTTGCTCTTGGTGCTCGCCATATTCAATCCGGTTCGGGCGCAGCGGATGCGTTAATTCCGCATTCTGAACTCCACGCCTCTGTCCGCCCTGTTCCGCTTCTCTTCTCTCAACCAATCGCGTTCGCCTTTCTGCAGCATTCATCCAATCAGAAATTAGAACACGTTCCCATAACAAACATGACGACCAATTAGAACGCAAAAATGTCCTGACCCCACCCGGGTGCAACCAATCAGAAAACAGGCTACACTGACGGTGATTAATTTTAATTACTTTGATGTAAAATTGTGCTGTATATGGATCGTGGTATTTTCTTGTGCTTTGTCTAAATATATATTTTTCATAGTGTTATTAAAAATCAAATTAAATTCAGTATTTTTAGTTTGTAAAACAAGCACAAATCAAATGAGTAAATGCGAAATACAATGTCTGTGTAACAAAAAGAAGACAAATATGTAATTCAAAATTAAAATATTTCTTCCAAATAAAAAGATTTGTCATAATTCCAAACAGTCCATATGACACTAGTTATTATACAGTCAAGATTTCTGACAGAAAACAGTCCAAAATCACAATACAAACATTTGATGTAGGATTTGCGTCGCTGATGCTCTATAAAAAAATAACGGAATGTGTGCAATAAATAATATATAATGATAATAAATAAACTACACGTAAAATCATAATAAATACACAATGTTGTAGATATTTGACATGAAAATGTATATAATTTCATGTGCTGACAGCTTAATGAGTCAGATCTTGCGAGACGTTGCACTATGATGGGGGATGTTCAGGAACTGAATAAGAAAAATAAATATTGAGAGAGACAATGAAGCTTTATAGAGGACAATGATGAAATTCAGTTAATCAGCTCTTGCAGTGCAATACTTCACCTACCCACCAGATGGCAGACTAACCACATCACTGAAAAGGCATGATCAAGTTTATTGCAGCAGCCAACGCCTGCTGCCTCTGGAACATGTCTGTAATAATGAAATTGAAATTACTGCTGAGGGTACTGCAGGTTAGACAAAGATATGATGTGATATTCATCAGTAATGTGAATAAAACTGATTAGCTAAATTTAATGTGTGAATATAAAGTGTGGATCATATTGCAGGATGACAGGCCTGTATAGAAGCCAATGGAAAACACAGATCTTTAAATGAAACGGACACTTAGCAACTGATTGGTCAATACAGCATTCCAGACGTGTTCATTCAGTAATATAGTAGCAACTTTGACCTGTTCAGTCCCTATAGAAGATCTTATTTTTGTTTTTATATCAGGGACTATATATTCAACTTTAAGAAAGGCATTTAATGAATTTGTTTAAAAAAAAGTTTTACTGATAATATAAAAAAAACTAGATTTTTTATTATGTGCTAACCATTTACCAAAAAAAAGGCAACTCTCTCAAGGTTGTGCTATATTGATGGCTATCAACGGCCTTTAGGCATGACTGACTGCACATCCTCCTATGCCTTGTTGCTTAATTACTACACAGCTCTCGAAAAAACTTTATTATAGTCAAATATCAAATATGAATGAATAATGACTGTTGTCCATGGCAAAAACCTGCATTTATAGCTGTACCCTATGTATTTTTATTAATTTACTAAAAAAAAGTTGCTTAGAGTTCTGTCTGTAGAGTTGTATATAGAGCACATAAATAAACTAATAAAATAATTAAAATCAATGTTGCATAATTTGTAAATAAGAAATAATGATACAATTATACATACAATACAATTACTTCAACATATCTTATGTCTGTTGTGTACATGCCTTAATTGTAAATAGCGTGTGTGTGTGTGTGTGTGTGTGTGTGTGTGTGTGTGTGTACATACTGTATGTATGCATGTATATTTTTTTTTATTTGTGTTTTTTTTCCTGTGTTTCACCTGAAGTTTCACCCAGACAATGTCCATATGGTATGTGAAAACTGAATAATTCTGAATCTATATTTGTTTCAAATCTTTTGGTAGACGGTTAAGCAGGTGTTCCTAAGGAAAGCCTGAAGTCAGCACATTCGTATCTGTTTATGCCGTGTTTATTTTCTATTGTTATTCACTCGTATATTCACAGACCCTACTTTTGAGTTCTGAGTGTCTGCGGTCAAAACCAGAAAAACGCGTCACACCAAACAGAGAATCGCCGCCCCCTCTCACACCCCTATAAACACCCCTTTCCGAGGCATGGGAACTGACTCGAGCTCTCCAGCAAGCGCTGGGTAAGCAACCTGTCACCTACATAACTAAACAAAAGTCATAGTTATTTCTGCCGACGGAAGACACTCGAATTTTCGCGAGAGTTTTGCGCAGTCGTCGGTGACACTTGCGAAGTTATCAGGGGAAGGCGAGACCCTGATCTCCGTCCTGCCGCAATCCGGCGGGTGTTAAGATCCATGGAAGTGGCCGGTTTTTACGAGGGGGACTACCTCGCTTTCCACAGCACTAACGCCAGCAGCAGTCCGGTCAGCGACGGCATTTGCAAGCAGCCTACGAACGGCTCCATGACGAAGCTTCATGACATTTCTGAGCACGAGAAAGCCATAGACTTCAGCATCTATTTGGACTCGCCCCAGTACCAGCATCTGGCCAGCCAAGACGAAGCCCGGCACCGCGCACTGGGAATCTACAGTGACTTTCTCTCCGAGGAAAACAAGAGCAAGAGAGCGGCGTTACAGAGCTACAAGAACTACATCTCGCTGACAGAGCGGGACTCGAACCAGCTGGCGTATCCGGAGCTCCAGGAGACGCGCATAGACGCCGTGTTCAGCCCGGACTTTCTGGGCAGCTTTGCCAAAACTAACTGGCGACACGAAGAGCCGCCAATGGATGGTTCCGGGGGCTTTGACATGCGCTCCTATCTGCAGTACCAGAACGCTCCTAGCGGCAGCCTGGGTAACATTTCCACCGCGTCCTCCTCCTGCTCGAGCCCGCCAGGTACACCTGCGCCGCCAGGTAAGGGAAGATCTCCTCAGTCTGGCGGCAAGATGGCCTCTGGCGGCAAAGGGAAGAAGCGGCTGGAAAAGGACAGCGACGAGTACAGACAGCGGCGCGAGAGGAACAATCTCGCTGTCCGCAAAAGCAGAGACAAGGCCAAAATGCGCAACATGGAGACGCAGCACAAAGTGCTCGAGCTCGCGGCCGAGAACGACCGGTTACAGAAGCGCGTGGAGCAGCTGTCGCGCGAGCTGGCGACGCTGCGCAACCTGCTCTCCGCCACCGGCCAGTGCTAACGGGACTCCTGCGGTGCTTAGTGACTGTCAGTGACTTTCAAGAGTGCAGAATTTACAACAAAAGTTTTCTGTGATTCGTTTAAAAACGGACGATCGCTCGTTCGATGCGTTTACAACCGAGAAAAAAACATGAAAGTGGACTGTGCGCCTGGATTGCGCAATATCCCACCGTGTGCTCGGCATAACTCTGGTAATCTGGAAACCCTGTCATTTCGTCTGTAAAGTATTTTTGTACGGGTTTTAAAGTGAGATATCTACTGTTTAATATTCTATTATTTAAATTCCTTTCGCCATATCTGGGGCAATGGTTGTCATGGGAAGAGTTGTACTGCAGAGGTATGATGCAACTCATTGTAACAGTATTGGAAACGCAGTGAAGTAGACTTATAAAAATGATAAAGGTACAACTGGTCTACTGCTATATACTATTTTATTGAATTAAATGATTTTTACTGTACTGGAATCCTGTGTGTCTGACCACATTTTATTACTGCTGTCAAAAACATATTTGCACACACACCCATTTACCCACAGCTGCTGAGATTCGGGTTCCATTATGTGGTGAAAACTCCTGGTTTGATTTATCTAGCTTCTTTTAAACATCAGTGCATATACATGTCAAACTCTATAGCCTGCACATCAAGACATATTAATCATTCACAGTTACTTGATAGAAATCTCCTGTTTCGTGACTGGAATTTTGGAGATCTTTTGAAATCTGTGTTCATGAGTCACCACGGGACAGAGGTACAGTTATCTAAAATACACAGCAGGGTCCACAATCCAAAGAGTTCAATGGTCTGTGAAAGACTCTGGTTCAAGGCTAGATAAGCACTGAACTTTCTAGCCCTCTCAAGACACACAAACACTTAGTTTACTCAACAGAAAGCATGTCACGGTGAGATCAAACCAAATATTAAACATGGACACGAACAGGACGTGCAAACACCCATATGGTTAGAGTTGAGTGAAAATGAGGATTTAGATAAGGGGAATGATGAATGATCAATATGAGGTCGGTTTAATCAATATACAAACTCAAGGAAAAGGAAATTCACAAATGCTTTTTTAATCAAATTCAATTATGTATTCAAATTAATAAATTAAAAATATTGGCTTTAGGTGTGTCCAAACCACAGATGAAGTTATGGAAATATAGCTGGGATAAAATAATACAATACACACTACATCACACAAAACTCTTTCTATTAAAAAAAGTGTGTGTGTGTGTGTGTGTGAACTTGTTTATGCTACATTGTGGGGCCTATGGTCCCCACGAGGGGAAAAAAATAGTAAATGATGTTTATCTGAAAGTGTAACAATGCAAACAGGTATTCTGTAAGGGGTAGGTTTAGGGTTGGGTTGTGTGTGTGTGTGTGTGTGAGAGAGAGAGAGAGAGAGAGAGAGAGAGAGAGAGAGAGAGAGAGTAAAATATAGTTTAAAAATATAGCCAGGGTGGACTTTGGTTCAATTAAAAAATATCTGCATCAGTCAACTCCTCACAAATCTTTTACATTTTTCCACACCAGAGTACCCGTTAAATCTATTTTTAAGATATTTATTGTTGGATTTTATCACTGGTAACAGGGAAACTCTGAACTGTTGAGGTGTGACCGTTCCTGCTTGAGTCCTGCGGGAGGAAATGAAACCTGATGGACAGGTTGAATGACCTGTCAGTCAGGGAGGAGAGTAAGTAACAGGTAGCCAAGGAACAGTTCATCACCATGACAATAGAAGGTGGGAGAGTGAGAGAGAGAGGGCTTAAAATAATGTATGGCTGGGTAATTCAATTAACAGCATCTAGACTTATAGAATAAATCTTCCTCTTCTGTGTGAGGAAGACTGCAGTCTGTTATGTGTACATTTCTCACACCACAAACACAGCTTTTACCATATGTGATTTAACTTATCTTTCATAATTAAATGCCTGCATGATGATTGCACCACACTCACAGTTTTAGTTTAGTTTGACATTTTGTTTGATGTTTGAAAGGGAACCTTTAGAACAGTGAGAAGCTGATCAGTAAAGGAGGAAAAGGGTGTTGTTTAGAACACTGTATTTCACAATGTCGTCCGAGTGTAGGAGGATCTTAGTTGCTCAACACTTCCAACTTCCTTCTCCATCTGTGCTTGCAAGTGTGCTTGTGTCTGTAACGTACTTCTGCCTGAGATACTCTCTTTAATACAACTGATTTTATCCAACACAGACTCTGTCTACATCTGAATATTTTTAAGAACCAAGAGTTAACAAAACGCTATATGAATTTATTGAATGAGATTTCTTTGTACCTTGTTTACTTTTCTTGAGAAGTTTTCTTAATGCCAGACTATGCAGAAGGTTAGGAAACAAATAATAATACTTGATGCCTGAGAATTACATTATGCATTTCAAACTATTGCATAATTTTATTTATGTCATAAATGTGAGTGCAGCCCTACTATAAAAGTGGCCACTAAAAACATTTGAATGTATAAGAATACAATATATTTCCCTAGCCCTGTAAATTGAATCAACAACACTTGTAGGTCTGTTTAAATACTATTCCCAACAATATTTCGACAAATAAAGCACAGATTTGACATGAAATTACCTTAGCCCCAACAATTTTGAAAGTTGTGCAAGGACACAGTGGTCCACACTGTCATAGCAAATGGCTGTACAATTTTTAAGGAAAAAACTACTTCCAATCTACATATCTGAAGTACAGTTTCATCATGCAGTGTCTTTGACAGCCTATGTGTCAGCATACAGAAATGACCCATGAGCATTGTCCTTTGAATAGGCTACAGACCAGACTTTGGGAGTCCAATGCGAGATTAATTCCGTGATTAATTAATTGCTTACAATAATTAAAGTATTTCACTGTGTTTTCGGAACTCGTATGTGCAGAAAAATAAAAATAAAAGAGGCTTGCGTATTTTCAATCAACTTGTCCTGAGGCAAGTTTGGTTATTTTATGCGTATTTCGCTTATTCTGTCCAGAAGGGGTTGTATGGTTTCGCTAACTTTGGTGACGCAAGTCACTTAGCCTGTTTTACGCGTGTTTTACATATTCTGTCCAGAAAGAAAAAGAAAAAAGTTTTTGCTTATTTTCGCTTAGATGGTGAGGCAAAACGCATATTTTACGCTTCTTTTCTCCTGCGATATCTGGCAACTCTAAACTGGGTCAGAGACGTGTAGCTTCGGTTCCATTTCGCTTTGTTTATTTAGTTTGTGTCCTAGTCTCCCGATGACCGTTGATTGCTAACACAGGGGTTTCCAGCGTCAGGATTACAAGTTTCTTTTCCCCTTTTACTAGAGAGCAATGCCCCGCCCGCTTCCAGGCAGGATTTTACCGTCAATAGTATTACGTATGTCAGTAAACGAATCGCTGCGTCACGCTGCCGGTGGATACGATCCAGCTTGCACAGGATTGTCAAACCCTCACCCCACGCGCTCGCGCATCTTACCTAGAAACTATTAAAGACTGCTCATATGGCCTTCAACTATTGTCTTAGTTATTTTCTGCTTCTTTAGAAGCACTGTAAACTTCGGCCGTGAAACCCTAATCATACCCAAATCAAATGTTTTCAATTAAATAAAAAACACACTCAAGCTTCCTCTGCATATTTTTAGCATGTGGTTGTCCTCTCACTTCCCTTAAACGACCTTTTCCTTGAAAACACATTTTAAAAGAAAAGAATTTCTCTCAGTTGGTCCTCCTTTGTAAAACAAACTTCTCAGGCACTTAAAAAGCTCTCCACCCTCTCGAAAAGCCAGCTGATACTGTCCCAATATAAAAATGCTATGGTTAAATATTAACAACACCATTGTCTGAACAAACAAGGCCAACATATCAAAGGTGAACAATCCTTGGCAGACACATTAATAGTCAATGAGTTTCTGACACCTTCCCAAGTTTAACGTCAGCTTTTAAGATGGTGTTGCTTAGCCTGTCATGAGTGAAACTAGAAAAGGATGTATTTTTGATTGAAAAATGGTCAAAAAACATCAGGTCAACAGCAATATAATCTAGAATGTTATAGGAATGCACTGTTGATGAGAGGAATATAAATCTTTTATTAATTTATTTTATCTGCACACTATAGTGCAGAAGCAACAGGAAGACAGTGGAAACGGGACTGAGATGTGGCCTACACGACTTGAACCTGCATTCAAATGAGGCTTATTAAGACTCCAGTTATACCATTCACTCCTTCAAAGTGTTTATGAAAAGAAAAGTACAAGGTGACTATATAGAATTGTTGTGGTCTACTACTTGGAGTAGCAAAGTGGGTTTGCGGATGGGGATGAGGTCAACAGTTTGAAAGCGCTGTGATGTACCAATGGCAAAACCTTTCATTCATCCACCACTTCCCTGTTTCTTTACTTTTTTGTCACCATTCTTCTGTTTCTACTGGGCTCGAGTGTATGATGCTGGCGGTGAACATCCGGGGGTCCTTGCGGCACAGCTGCCGGGAACTCAGGCGTCCACAATGGCCGTAAGAGGTGGAGCCATGACCCAGCAGGACACTGGCCCAGATTTCGACACTGTTGCACTTCTGCTATTCTGCGTTCTGACGCTTGCGCAGTGGCTCACGACGACCGCCACGACGTTGGGTTGTACCACTCGCATCATGCAGGACAGGGTTGAGTAATTGACAGCCTTCCTGTTGTTGCAAAACAACAGAATATAACAGAACAGTGATCAGGCCACTCTGGCCATCACTATAGCCATTTTAAGACGTTATAATTAACCACTTTAATCATCTTTCGCATGCCATAAAACTAGTCCTGTACACTAATATCGGAATTAAGTTTTTATAACCATGCTTCTACTAACTTATGCTCTTTTTTTTACGATTAAAGGGATAGTTCATCCAAATATTCTGCTCTTTCTCATGTCGTCAAAACCTATATGACTTGCTTTCTTCTCTAGAACACAATATTTTAAGTTTTAATTTTAATATTCTAGTTTTTGTCCGTACGGTGGCAGTCAATGGGGTCCAAAACACATTGTTTCCTATTTAATTACAGTTTTTGGCCAACAAAACATATGCAAAATATCTTTTGTTTAAAACTACATGAGTATATGATGATATCTGTGTAAATGATGGCAGAATTTTAATTTTTGGGTAAACTATCCCATTAAGCATCTTTCCTGTTAAGTAAAATGCCCAGGCAGGGCAACTAGCACCATAAAAAACATTACATTCATCATGCACGGTACTCTTTTGTGACATGTTTGGTTGTTCAAAGATAATCTTGGAAATTGATGTGATTCTTAAATATCAATCACAAATAAGAAAATCATCCCACTGTCACCTGTCACTTGCAAATGTGACAGCGTGACAGAGTGTGAAATATAAGCTTGAATGCACAAATGACTAGTTATAGTTTTGGTTTCTTCATTCAGAGAATTGCATTGCAAAATACATAGAAATCAACAGCAAACGAAACTAGATTTTCATAGTTTCTTTTTTTCTGAAAAAATGTGTGATATGATGCTTGTCAACGCAAAACCCACCACCAAGATTACAGGGTGCTGTGGGTGGTTTTTGGTGCATTGTTATGTGGTTGTTAGGTGTTTGCATAGTTGAAACAGCCCACCTATACATCTGTGTGATATTCTCGTCCCTAGATATCTTCAATGAACAATATACTGTTCAAACGTTTGGGGTCAGTAAGTACTGTACATTGTTATAAAAGGTTTATATATCAAATAAATTATATTCTTTTGAACTTTCTATTCATCAAAAAATCCTGAATAATGCATAGTTTCCACAAAAATGATCAAACCGCACAACTGTTTTTAACTGATAATAAGAAATGTTTCTTGAGCACCAAATCAAGATATTAGAAGGATTTCTGAAGGATCATGTGACACTGAAGACTGGAATAATGATACTGAAATTTCAGCTTCGTCATCACATAATATTAAAATACAAAGCAGTTGTTTTAAATTGTAATAATATTTCACAGTATTGCTGTATTTTTTATTAAATAAATTAATTGTCCATAAATCTGATCTCTTAAAAAAGTAATAATGCTCCTCTACTAGTAAGCAACGTAATTTGAGATATAATTTGTGTTCATAGCCTATTAAATATGTGACCCTGGAGCACAAAACCAGTCTTAAGTCACTGGAGTATATTTGTAGCAACAGCCAAAAATACATTGTAGAGGTCAAAATTATTAATTTTTCTTTTATGCCAAAAATCATTAGGATATTAAGTAAAGATCATGTTCCATGAAGATATTTTGTAAATGTCCTACTGTAAGTATATCAAAACTAAATTTTTTATAAGTAATATGCATTGCTAAGAACTTAATTTGGACAACTTTAAAGGCGATTTTCTCAATATTTTGATTTTTTTGCACCCTCAGATTACAGATTTTCAAATAGTTGTATCTCGGCCAAATATTGTCCGATCCTAACAAACCATACATCAATGGAAAGCTTATTTATTCATCTTATACAGATTATGTATAAATCTCAATTTCGAAAAATTTACCCTTATGACTGGTTTTGTTGTCCAGGGTCACATATGAGCAATTATAGAGACATTTTCCTTAACAAGAGATATTTTTTTAATCTTATCCATTTACTTGTTCACATGATTTGAAGTAGTTTGAGACTAAATCACATAAAGTATTCGTAAGACCATCATGCCTTTGATCTATTTTTTGCTTGAGGCCTCAGACTTTCTGTTGTCCCAGTAGCCCAAAATGACACATTGTTTTTGAAGAGATCAGTTCCTTGCACTAATGATGTCACTGTATCTTCTTCACAAACGCTTATTTCCATCTGCCATCTCTCTATCGCAGAGCATGCGAGGGGCTCCAGCGTGAAAGTTGCATCTGCTCTCCTCACCTCTAAGCTTGAGATAGGCAATCAGTGCGGGCGGCTCAAAATAGGCCACAGTCAGGTTCAGAGGGTACTGATATTGGTCGCGCGTGTACACATACGTATGAATAACCCCTCTTAAACTCGCGTGATGGAATCTTAACTGTCTCACAAACACACCGTGGCACTCAACCCACATCACTACATTGGATCTCTTCCTTCCTGCAGAGATAATGTGAAAAAGACAACGCAAAAATGCAGTGAGCAAGAGCACAGGAAAAAAAAAACATGCAAGTCAGAATTTAACTGACGAAAGCATTTGATAATGTGGGGAAGGTTGCTGTGTGCATTTATTGACCAATGCACCTATATTAAAAATGCTCACTATTATTTTTGCTCATACTTAGGGCTATACGTCTAACTAACCAACTGTGGTGCAACTGTCAGGAGTGCTATAAGTTTTCGAAGGGGACTAGTTTTCACCTGCAGACGATAAAATAGCTGGGAAAATGAAGGAGGGATCTGATCCATATTTTACAACCAGAATAGAGACTTGGAAGTGGGCTTAGCAACTACATAGCAACACTGTAAGAAGTTTTATGGATGCAAAAACCACACAAAGTTTTTTAAGCTTCTTCATTTCAACAATCAAAAAATATATATATTGAACTAAATTTAAGATTTATGTATTTGAGTTGCATATAACATGTCCATCTGTATTTTATTAACGATTTGTATCTATTTGGTTTTATTTAAATAATCATATTTTTAAAAAATGCTTACATCTGTTCAATGTGAGCACAATTGCTTTTATTCAGTTACGAAGCCTGAGCATGGTTAAAAATATCTATGTGTGGAACAAGTAATATTCAGTTATTTAAATATATGACATTCAAACAAATTGTTTTGATTGATGATAAATATATAAACCTGGTTATTGTGTTTTTAAAACACATTGTGTATTACATAAATCTCACCTGTTTTATCATTTATGTATATATGACTAACAAGCATGTGTCACATTAGTTTAGCTGGTCAAAACTGTGTAATACAAATGGAAATTTTATATGCAATTCAAATACAATAATCTTAAATTTAGGCCTAAATATTTTTTGAGTGTAAATTTGTGTTCACATAAAAAGAAACAACTCAGTCCTGCTCAGAGTTGTTGATATGTTGGTCAGTAATGAGAGTCTTCACAAACATTTGATTGGACTTTGGATAAAGACCACTGAAGACACACTTGGAGCCCTCCCTCTTTACAATCCCATGTATGCATTTGAACTTTTAAATCCCAAAGAATGATTACACACGTAAGCGTCAGGCCTTGACTTTGGGTTATCTCTGTCTCTGACCCCGGGTAGACTCTAAAACGTCCTGCAGTGCTAAGCAGTATTGTGTATTATGATGCAGTTAGTTGTGAGGAAATGTAACATTTAAAAATGTGTGCACAAAACCCCTGTGATTACTTTTAATCTCCCTTTGTTTGTAAGGAGGAAAGACTAATACAACAAAGCTCAATCAAAGCATTGCAATGAAAGATCCCACAAATACACTGGTCTCTGCCTTACTGAACACTCCTGAAACTCCAGACACACCCTTTACAGCCAGACACATGACTCAGAAATTATCTAGAAGAATATTCTTCAAAGTTGACAGGACTCGATTGCACATAAACCGCTTTGCTATGCAAACAGAGCAATGCGTTGTGCTAATATTACAGCATTTTTGTGTAGTCATTTAAAGTAGAGTAACTTATCATGGGCCAGTATGAAGAACGAAGATTAAAGATCCTGGAATGATCTTTATTTTTATTTCCGGGTGCTTGATCTGTATTTAGTTACTTTCGCGTTTACTAACTGTTATTAAGCATGTTAGCTGATATCGAAGGAGACTAAAGTTAATTACAATCAGATTATTTCCATTTGAACTCTTAATGTGGCTCACAGATGACCCTGATGCAATCTGGGAAAGATCCTTCAAAGAATTACATAGGAGGAGGAAACCACAAAACACAAGATGATTTTGTGTTGGATATTTGTGGGTTCACTGTTATGATCTGTGCTGCACCTGAGTGAATATCTGCTGAGTCACATCTTCTCGAAGATGTTTAGTCATGCAGTCATGCTAAACAACGAAATGGAAACTGTAACAATGCCAACTGAAAGTTGACTGTTACACACACACACAAAACAGTGATCGCACAAGATGTGGTCTAAAAAACCCCAGAGAGAAGTGACCCAAGAACCTATTTGGCTACAACACTAAAGACCAAGTTGCTGATGCGGTACACAGGGCCAGATCATGGTGCCATAAGGTCCTTAGTCATATCTTTGTCATTTACACATAGTAGCAGACCCTTAAAGGGGACGTTGGATGAAAAACTCACTTTTACATGGAGTTTGCATATAAATGTCTTAGCAGTGTGTGGACACAGCCACCCTACAATGATAAATATCAATTTACTCCTTTTTTTTATCCTC
The DNA here is from genome assembly GCF_936440315.1 of Barbus barbus. Lineage (NCBI taxonomy): Eukaryota > Metazoa > Chordata > Actinopteri > Cypriniformes > Cyprinidae > Barbus > Barbus barbus. Next base: position 16,260,183 of record NC_136756.1, read on the forward strand.
AAAAAACCTAAACAGTCTCAATTATCAAGCCGGTTTGCTTTTCTGAGCAGTATGGCGTCATACTGCTCAGGCCCCGCCCACAAGCACTGATGGACTGTCCCGTATTAATAAACATATTTCCACTCTCAGCCAGTTGTATGCTGTCCGTCATTTTCTCTGCAGTCGAGCAGCTGTAATGACAACAATGCCTCGTAAACAATGCAGGTGTTTTGTAGTTGGATGTAAAAGTGAACATAAGAGTTTTCATTAGTGAGGACACAGTGGATTCGTTTTGTTTTTGACGGAAACACGCCACGGAATACACCAAAATTGGAAGAGACGGGTTGTGACACACTAAAACGATCGTCGATGAACGTCTGTCAGCTCAGTTTTTGCGGTATGTTTCATACTAGTCACTAGTCATACTAGACACTAGCCCTTCCACTTTGGTGGCATTTTGGCCTGTTGAGCAGTTGCGTTTCTGTTGGACAATCAGTGAGAGAGACTACTCAACATGGCTCTTTTCCACGGCATGGTACGACTCGGCTCAGTATGGCACTGCATAGCTCGGCTCGGTTTTCGTTTCCACTGCAGTTTAGTACTGTTTTAGAGTGAGCGGGATTATTCACATGTCGTTATGTTTGCGCCACCTTAGTCTCAGCCTCAGACGTCACGCCCACGGAACGTTGGCTAAATGTCTGATGCATATGGCACACTTTTCTGGAAACACTTCAGGAATGTCGAAGTCGCAATCTGACTGGTTGAATTAAACCGGATTTCCAGGAGACGTGAGTGTCGCGTTTATTTTCGGTCCGCCGGGAAACAAATATGCCAGAAGAAAGCCGTTGTGTTTACAACTGTGACGACGAACGCTTATCAGGGTCAACTAAAGGCTGGATTTTCAAAAGTATGTTGAAATATTTAAAGTTCGTGGCATAGAATCTTTAAAATACATCCGAGAGTTTCACACACCGGTTTATTATTGTGGCGACATTTCTATGCCCCGAAATGTGACGCTAAACGAAACGAACTATGATTGGTTGTTTGACATGTCTGTCAAACGGCCTCATGGGCGGGCCTTGGCCAATGAAAGCGGATATATATTCCAGACCTTCTGCAGTCAGTCTGAAGGTCTGGCTACGCAAGACTAGCTCTACTGCCGTGACTCCTGAAAAACTTTTTCATTCTGCGTCACTCCATCAAACTCTTGCTGGATCCGCTCCTCGGCTATCAACGAGAGGAATGTCTGTACTTCCACAACAGACCACGAAACAGCCAGTTTTTGCATTCTATCCTTCGCTGGCTGTGCTGATTTAAATCTAGCGGGTCTGTTGTGTCTCGTGTCGCAAGTTCAATGATGCAAGCAGTGACGATTTTCTCCTGCCAATCAGTGACCAGCAGAGTTTACACATCATGTTTTGGTAACGGTACGGTTTGCATGGAACCTCAACCGAGGTGGTACTGAAAAAAGTACCAGGTACCAGGTACTGTACCCAGTGGAAACCCCGCCAAAAGTGAACCGTAAAGAACCGTACCGTGCCGTACCATGCAGTGGAAAAGCGCCATCTGACTGTTTTTTTTTAGCTGAACCAGTGCACGACAAATGACAAAGTCAAGGGGGCGCCGAAATGGCTCTTCTAATTTTACATCATCTTCTTACATGAGCTTTCCAATACGCAAATATTTTCATAACGACTTGGCCGTCTGGAATGAAGAAAGTGAATATGGTACTCAAGCACTGTTTTGTTTGCAGAATGTGTATCCACATTCCTAGTTCTGCTTTCCCTTTTTGAACGACGAATACAGACTACTGCCACCTGCTGGTGTCAGCATTATTCCTCTCACACAGGCATACATGCTAGTTGGCCGCTGACTGTAGTCTTTGCAATGTGTTCAAGCACAACTTTTTGGCACAGACAATGCGAGGTGACAACGCATTGGCTTTTGTTGTCGCTAGTTCTTTGGTGTTGGTTTTGTTTGCCATGTGCCTTACCTGACCATGTCAAGAAAAATTAGCAAAAATTGTACCTTACACTTAGGGTTACAATTTTGTACCTTATCTAGCCCTATTAAGGTACATTTTAGTACCTTAGAGAACTAATATGTACATATAAGACATTTTTAGGGTCCCTTCAAGGGTACTGCTTTAGTGACAAGCTGTTTTTGTGTGTATGTTAAAATGATAGGAACAGTTTGGCTAAACAAACTAGTAAATGCATGTTTTGGTTAAGCTAACATTAGAAAACTAATAATACAAGTCAGGGGCCACAATTGTCAGCTTTTTTTAAAGGCGCTGAGGTGCCCCAGGGGCCCTAGTGGTCAGTTTGCACTATTTGTGATAAGTACTCTGGTATTTAGGTTTCTTTGACCATATCTATCTGTGCAAATGGTCCCTGGCAGTTCGAGGGCCCTGGGCCTTCATGCAACCCTTAAGACATTAAATTGCACCAAATTTGGGAGACAAGTTTAGCTTGAATCAAGCATATACAAATACATACACAATTCATAATTTATGCTGCTGCTATTTTTCTGCAAGATGTCAGCAGGCCTTTTTTTAGTGTTGTGAAAAACAGAGTACTATGCTTAGGAACATGCTGTTGTTTTGCTTCACGTCCTGTGTATGAAAACATTCCCCCCGTCAGTCGCATAAAGTGTTGCTATGACGACTGTGATGTAAAGGTGGTGAACGATAGGACACTTGTTTATGGAAGATCTTTAAACAGGTCATCGTACAGCGTTTACACCGAGAACTTTTTGCGCACGTCAGTGAGCTTGTGTGTGTGCGCGTGTCTGCATTTGCAGGAGGAAGGAAGCGCTAGTCGTAAAGAAGGGGAAGCACCGAACTAGGCTGTTTACGTAAACTCTGCAGATCTGCTTAAGGTGTAATGGAGTGCATGCGCACACTGAACATAGCAACAGGAAATTACAGCGCACGCGCTCGTTGCTGAGGAAACCGACCTCAAAAAAACAAGATGCGGTTGAGGGGTGCCCTTAGACCAGCAGAGCCTAGATACACAATGGCCAGCAGAATTTTTTTTTCCATTTACTTAAGCATAAACAAGTGCAATCATGGAACCTGAGAGCTGGTTTACTCCAGTCATAATGGCAAAAACCTGATGATTGTTTTGTATATGCTGAGTTTAACCTGAGGGTTCACACAGTTCATCCTGAGTTTCAGTGGGTTCTGTTGTCTACTGCCAATATCGACTGCGGTGTCCTAAATGTCATAAAATGCTCTACATAGACATCAACTAGTGTTACAGACAAACACACAAATAGTGTTACAGGACCTAAACTTGCAATTGATTTCAGTTGAGTTTAAGATGTATGTGGCAAGATACTCTAAATAAGCAAAAAAAAAAAACTTATTTTTATAAAAAAAAATACTTATTTAAAATATTTTAAACTCATATTCTCTGTTCCAACACATTTTTGAATTCCACTACAATGTTTTTTTTTTTTTTTTTTGTGTGCATAAATGCTTTATATGGATTTACATTTTTAACCATTGCATTCATGTCTTGTGTATTTTTCTGCATTACATGTCATTCTAAATATTCAGCGCTCAAATCAAAAGAAATTATAAAGTGTCTTTAGACTTTGCATCTTAGTTTTAAATGCAAAAGTGCATTTTGTGAATGGCCCCTAAGGGGCGGTTCACACAGGATGCATTTTTGTGTAATTATATTTTTTAATGTAAAGGTGTCTCACTCATGACACAATATTCTAAAAATGTGACATTCAAGTTCAAAGTAGTTAAACTTTTAATAAATTAATCTCTCTTGCGCTTTTTTTTTCAGTTCCACTGCTCCGAGTCTCGTGTTTTTGTGTTCCCTTGTGCTGCTTTTTAATTGTTTTTCTCTAAACAACATGAGTTAGATGGATGTGTTTGACTGTTGCGCTTGCACATAAACACACACAATTGAACTTTTTATAAAATACGTTTCTAGACCTTACTTTTTTTTCATTCTACTGGGCTGGCCTGCATTTCAGGTTTTTACAAAAAAATGTTGTTCATGTGAATAGTCCCTAAGGCAGCATCCTAAACTTCATGTTAGTCTTTACATAAACAGTGACACAAATAATGTAACAGAAAATATTAGTATGTTACAAGGCTAATGGCCTGATGCACTATTAGGCATAAAAATACATTGCACACTCATGTGATTTAAAACTTTGTGGGCCGCACGAATATGATTGATGCTAAGCTAACATAATGCTATTCTAATAAAGATAAACATACATAGCACACACAAATAATAGGGAAAATGGTCAGTTTTTAATTGCACACAAGTTTTATTGATACTTTTATTAATGTTCACTAGGTCTGAGAACAAAGCCTCTGTAATTTCATTAAACTACTAATAAAATAACCAAATTTATTTTTTTTATTTTTTTTATACTGTGTTAAAGAATCAGTTTACCGGTTAAAAATTAGCTTAAACATCTGTGCTTTGGCATTGATCAGGACTGAGTCAAAACATGAGTCACTCTTTTTTTCTTTCTGGAGTTTCCTAAATCTCTTGCTCCCAGGAAATATTCCCAAAGCAACGGAAATGGGAGGAGAGAGGAAAGAGGGAGGTACATACAGGAAAGAGAGACAAGTAAAGAAGCAAACCAATACAATTCCTCACTTATGTTGTAACACACACGCTATCCACTCGCCAAAACTCTCCCTTGTCCAATCCAAGTAATCAATTCACTGTGTATATACAAACCCAATAGAGTTTCATAGATGTTATGTTTGTTGTCAGCACTCTTAAATGCCAGAAGTAATAAGCAGCAGCTGCTTGATACATGAACCCATAACTGACCCCAAGCCCCAGCAGGAGTTTCATGTTCGCGGTCTTTTTAAGTGGACTTCCTGTAATAAGCCCCGCCTACATCAGTGTTTTTCCCAAGTAGTTGGATCAGCCTGTCCTGTCCTGTCTGTTTTACGTCAAAGTACCACGAGTGTTAGGGAGTGCCCTGACTCACTCTCACACACATATACACACACTCATTCCTGAATAGTGTGAACTACATGCGTGCACACAAACGCATTCTTGAGAACACACTCACCTGTAAGTTTAACCCACAGCAGAATGTGATTACACACATAAGGACACAGACTGTCAGACAAGTTTACAAACACTTCAGTCTTTAGCATCTGCTGAACTTTCTGGAACAATACCAATTATTCCTGTGATGACACGTCTCATCTAGTCCAATCCTTTATGCTAAATGATATAGCTTCCTGTTGGTTTACACCCAAGCTCATTATTTAAATACAGTCCTAGGCAGTGTATACTTCATTTGCAGCTTTATTTTAATCAAATGTAAGCAAGTGTGTGTCAGAGTCAGATGAATCAGTCTTATCACAGGATTTATAATGACATTTCATTTCAGCACTTTTAACGCGTGGGTGTTGAAGAATGGCACTGTTTTTAGCCATGTGTGATGAAATATGTTTTTCAGAAATACTTTCACAGTCTTAAATCGAGCAAATCTGTATTTCTTTTCAACAAGGAAATAAAAACGGTTAATAAACTGCTCCCCGAAACATGATTGCAAACTGCTGAATCACCTATAAGACAGAGAGGGAAAAATGAGTGACACTAAAAACAAGTGAACAGTTGAAGGAGGGAAGGACATATTATAATCTTACATATAGGTTATGTCACAAGAAATGGGATGAACTGCTTGGCATATGTGACACAAATCACCTCTAATTGATGCATTCTAAGAGTCTTTGTAGGAACATGAAGAGACAAAGTGACTATGGATCTTCTCAGACCAGTAAAAACTGACACAAACCAGTATAGTAAAAACAGGTTAAAACAACCACAAACCTGTCGCCTCAGACCAGCAGCGTCAGAGAAAGCGTCATTAGTACATCTGAAACCTGCACAGTGTCCCTTATACTGTATATACAGTAAGTACAGATGGAAGCATATTTATGGCATCTGAGTTGTAAAAACATTTAAGAAATCTCTTATCACAGAAAAAGTCTGTGTGAGCTCGTAAGAGTGGAAATGTGCTCAAAATGATTTATTGGAAGCTGTGAGGTTTTGTCATTTTAGTAGGGTAATGCTACAGGAAATGCCAGCTGTACTGTGCTTACACACACTCAAGCACGTACACAAGAAAACATTACAGCTCAGGACTCCTGTCATGACTAGAGTATCTTATAGATACAGATGTGGTTTCAGAAAGCCTATGGAATTATAGCTGCCTTTTTGCACTGTGAACATTCTTGCATGAGGATGGGTTTCCTTAAAAAGAGCACAAGTATTTGAACAATCACTGTTATTTGAATATTAGTTTCCAATCACTCGAGTTCAGACAAGTTATTAAAAAAAAAGTTTAATTTGCTTATTGGGGAAAACCCCAGTTGAAATAAAAACCAAGAAGTGAGTTACTGATCCTGAAGCGCCCTCTACTGGTCATGTGAAGTTCTTTTGCGTGAAATATATAGAGCTAAAAATCAAAGGGCACGTAACAAAAACTGAATTTCTAACATACATGCAGCACAGGGGTGCTATATGGATTTTTTTTTGTAAAATTCAGAGAGATAAAATACAAAAAGCATCTTTAGAGTAAAATACAAAAATAAAGTCATTTTAATATGATTTTTAATACACTTTAATGTTTATAGATTTTACTAATTATTTTTAGATGTTCATCTCTCCTTCCTTGCATATAAAATATAAATTTATACTGCTATTATATTTCTTAAGGGTTTTTTTTTTGCAGAGGTAGGCTAACATTAGACAAGTGAAAATAGTAGCTGGGGGGCTCAGCGTAATTTGGCACTATAACACTAAGAACCTGGTTCACCTTTTTTTGGTCTCAGGACAGTCTGGCCAGAGGTTTGGAAGTCCCTGGCTGTCTGGGACCTGCATACATTTTCTTAGAATTTAAATGTGGTATCAAATGTGATCTTGAACTAAATAGTAAGAGGATGATGAAACTGCACATGAAACAAGCTGAAACTACACGTACATCACAGATTTGAGTCTGTAATCTATTATTTAGATTAACTTTACAATTATAACACTCACAGAGAGCTTTCATTCATATTAAAGTTCTCAATATGAGATTTTATAAAAATCGGAAAAACTTCTCTCATCATGACCTGATGGAATAAGAACAAACTCAAAAACAGAAGAATCAGAGATTTATATGTTTATTACCACAGCGCCTGCTTTGTATTGTCCAAAAAATAAAATTTCAAATGTCAAGACATCCAACTGGAACAAAGCACATACCTTTATTACAAAAAAACAAACAAACAAAAAAAACGGATAAATCAACATTAAAAAGAACACAACAGAATGGGGGGAAAGAAATTCTTAAGCCTCCTATACAAAGGCCAAGGCAGTCTGATGTCTACCAGGCCAAAGATAACTGAAAGAAGACAAACAATGACACAGACAAATAAATTTCTCTATATATGTGTGTGTAAATAAAGCCGGCAAGAAGAGAGACTTTACATTCTGTGATCCAGCAATGGGACCGGATTCTGACAGTCACTACAATGAATGGTGGCACTCTGTTACAACAGAACCTTCAAACCAAACATCAACAGCTTCAGTGTGTGAAACATTGAACCTCTAAAAACCACCTAGCGACCCAAAAATTGCCATTCTGGACTGGTCAAGCAACAGTCAGTCAAAGAGTCACCACACAATGTCACAATTAAAAGCACTTCAGGCCTCAATACAGAAGAGGCTTCTTTTTTTTTGAGGTTACCGCATTAGACTTGTTCACACATTGTTCAAAAGTAACAGTTCTACAGCATGGTTTGATTCGAAGGAAATGTTTAAGCCCGTCTGCTGTTAATCTCTCTCAATAATAATTGCTATGACAATAATATAATAAAACAGTAAAACACAAAGACAGCTCACTGTCACTGGACGTTCCTCTCTTTGCATTCATTCAGTGCTGGTGTTTTGTTTTTTACATTAATTCTGACCTCCTGCACTCAACGCACACCATTTAGGTCATGTGACAAGGGCCAGAAGCATGAATGTATCTGTATTGCAGCAGGAAAAAAGGTAAAAAATAAAAATCATACCCTGTCCCATGAGTCACTGTCCTCTAAAGGGGAATACAAGTGAAAAATCTCATACTTAATACTGCCACCTGCTGCCACATTTTTGTTGTAACAATCAATCAGTCAGGTTAACTTGCTTTACCTTGATTTCCAGAGCTGGCATTAAGTGAAAATTTTGCCACGAAAATCCATGAGGTCTAGTAAGAATGCTTGCCTGATTTGAAGTGATTTTAGTCTTTCAGTTTGATGAAAAATGAAATGTGAGTTCTGGATAAACTAAATGGCCGTAGCAGGACCTCTGGAGAACCAGCTGATCCTTTAGAAGGGATCTAACTGAGGTTTGTTCTGAAAGTGGCATCCTGCTCCAGCATTTTAAATGGTCTGATTTGACAAAGGGAAAGAATGAACGAACGAGAGGTCGGTGCATCAGATCTTTTTTCCTTATACAGACAAAGTGCCAGTGTCACCTTTGGGGTATAAACTAAAGCTGGAAAAAAACAAAAAGAAAAGAAAAAGCTTTTGGGATGTTTTCTGCTGTGACAGTAGCCTAACAGAGCACTTGATGGGATCAGACATCCCTGACTACTCATGATCTCCCTTTTCTCCAAAACACACAAATACAAACAGGGTTTCAATCATGTACAGCAGATTTGTGTTTTCAGCATGTATAAGAGAAGCTCACCTTCTGTGCAGCTCCTTCTGAGACTTAAAAAAAATGATAGAGATACATACACACACACACAAAAAGTTCCCTTACTTACTGCAGCAATAACAGAGTCTTTTGGATTATCTTTTACCTGTGTTTAACGTTTGGGTAGCAACACCTGAATTGTGAGGCCCTGAGGTTTTAAACGGACACACATTTATTAGACTGTGTGTAAGAGTGTGTGTGTATGTAGAGGGAGGCAACAGCAGTTTGGCTAAGAAAAGTCTCTGAAACTTTTTCCCAAAGACATTCGGAGAGAGTGAGATGGGCCCAGCTGAGAGAGACAGGTCCAGCTGAGAAAGTGTGAGTGTCTGTGTGTGTCTCTCTTTTTCTTTTTCCGCCAACAGCCAGCACATGGAGGGATAGAGAAAGAGACGGAATCAGTGGAAATAGGTGCGGTAACAGGCATAACCACCTACAGCCAGTACCGTGCACATAAACACACTGGTCAGCAGGGGGCTCCACGCTCCATTGGCAGCAACAGGAGTCGCCTCCTCCATGGGAGTCTTGGGCGGAGACCGTGCAGGTTTGGGAGGGGCTTCTCTTGGAACAACTGGGTCATCGGGTTCGCTTAACAACGCCGTCGCTCCGACCTCACCGACTGCCCGTTTGCGAAGCTCTGACCCGTCTGTGAATGTCTGGGGCGCACTGTAAATACACAACGACAAAATGTTTGTATGTGGCTGCTGGATGGGTACCACTAGAAAGAGAGAGATACTGAGAGTCTGACCTGTTTGCACAGATTTCTACGCTGTTTTTTACTATCTCACTAAAGAAGTGGGTGGTGTCAGAGTTCACCAGGTCACCTTTGCCGTTAGGTGGGTCTATTCGGGGCCGTGGTCTGGGAGGAGGAGGAGGAGTTAATTGAGGGGGGAGATCCTCCTCATTTGATAACTCCTTCCAGAACTCCTACTCACACATGAACACAAGTATATTACACTGATCGATACAACCTACTAAAGGTGGGTGGAATGAACAAAATGTTTTATCACAGCAATAAATTACATTTTAAAATATATTATAATATAAAACAGTTATTTGAAATTGTAAATATTTCATAATATTACTGTTTGAAAGTATATTTGATCAAATAAACGCAGCATTGGTGAGCGTATTTAAGAAACTTTTAATATTAAGAAAATCTCACCAACCCCAAATGTTTTAATGGTATATATACAGTCATTCTGCTCAGCTCTAATACCTCAGCAGAGCATCCAAAAATTGGTTCTTTAACATGACTTTCATTACCTGTACAGACGTGTCTCCCATTATGTACTTGGCACCCTCTATGACAGCGAGGTAAGAGAAACGCAGCTGGTCAGCTGTCTGGATCAGACCCATGCGGTATCGCCGCATTTCCAGCAAGACCTCCTGGATGCGTACTGATGCTGGATCTTTCCTCTGAGACATCTGAGAACACACATAACTGTTGTTTAGGAGGGGTCTTTTTTTTACTGAGTTGTAAATAAAATCAAGACCACATCTGCCGGTGCTGATCATGAGAAATCCAGACATCCAGTGATTCTTTGATTCAGATAAATCTCATAAATATACTGCTGCATCTCAATGTATTGATACTTTTATAATATTTATAAATCATTTACACTACCATTTAAACATTTGGGGTTGATAAGGCTGCATTTATTTGTCAACTGTTTTCTATTTTAATATATTTTAAAATGTAGTTTATTCCTGTGATGCAAAGCTGAATTTTTAGCAGCCTTTACTCCAGTTTTCAGTGTCACGTGATCTTTCAGAAACCATTCTAATATGCTGATCTGCAGCTCAATTCACATTCTTGAGATCATTAATGTTAGAAACACTAGTGCTTCTTTTTTAGAGGAAATCGTGATGCTTTTCAGGATTCTTTGATGAATACAAAGTTCAAAAGAACAGCATGTTTGATACCATTTTTGTAACATAAATATCTGTCACTTTTGATCAAATGAACATATTTGATGAATAAAATAATTACTGACCTCAACCTTTTGAACCATAGAGTATATTTTATTTTTGAAATAAAGTAGTGCTGTGGTACCAATAATCTTGAAATTTTATCTGCCAAATGCATTAATGTCAATGTCATGATTCTTGAAATTTAATCATATAAACCAATATGCTATTGTACAAGCTCTATTATTTACAAAGATTAAATATTAACCAGCACTTTTGTCCGGCAGATCTGGCATTACATACAAGCGGTGAGTCCTCTCACCAGTAGAAGGCAGGTGTCTACAAGGCAGAACGTTCCAGAGCGGCCAATACCAGCGCTGCAGTGAACCACGACAGGACCATGCTCTAGACTCAGACAGCCCGACTCACGCACTTTGAACAGGAAGTTGAGAAAAGATGCAGGCGACTCTGGCACGCCAAAATCTGGCCATGTGGTGTAGTGGAAATGAAGAATCTCCCGTGTTTCCTCTGTCTTTAAACACACGTGACAACACCATTAACCACCAGGAGCATGTGTTTGTCAGAAATAAACCTCTGGCATCTGCAATATCCTGAAACTGTTGAGTGAAGAAGCTCTGAACAAAACATTAAGAACAGGCAACGTATTTTGTTGAAATACAAAAATTTTAGCTAAATAGAAGAAAGTGACTAAAGGAGGACTATATAAAACCTCAAAGAAAGACTGGATGAGATAAAAGAAAGATCAAGTGTCTCACCGACAGATTTTCCAGCTCCAGCTGTCGTACGGTGTAGTACGATTTCACATCCTCTGAGATCAGAGTAAGTCTGAAATTTGTGTCTTCAAAAACAGCCTCCCTCTCCTCTCGCTGAGGCCAATACTGAGCACACTTTATCTGTACATACACACACTTCTTCATTATAACCACACAACACAAACCTCACACACACTCCATATGCATGCTAGAAGCATTCCAGGCAGGTATTCAAAGTGAGTCTGTGTATCCATGTGGCAAATACAGGTACTGCGTGTTTCTCTCACCGAGCCTTTCTCTATAACACGATTCAGCATCACGACTCCTCGGCAGCGCTGCTCCCACACCATCTCCCAGAAATGACCACAGGTGTTTGGTAACGGACCCTAAACACAACACAATCTTTAAAACAAGCACATGCCGTATATTGTATTAATAATACCTTTTAAACATGCATAAAATAAATTTGTCCTGCAACAGGGTTTATAAGAGTAAGCAGCGCCATTAACAGCCATTCAATACTTTGGTAAGATTTCTTTATTGTTTTACATTTATTTAATCAAAAATACTGTAAATGTAGTTTATTCTTCTGATGGCCATGCTGAATTTTCAGCAGCCATTACTCTAGTATTCAGTGTCAAGAAACATTTATTATCATCAAATGTTTTAGACAGTTGTGCTGCTTTATTTTTGTGGAAACCATGACACTTTTTTCAGGATTGTTTGAATAGACCGTTCAAAAGAACAACATTTATTTGAAATAGAAAACATTTGTAACATTACAATGACCTTTACTGTAATTTTAATCAATTTCATGCATCCTTGCTGATTAAAGTATTAATTTTAGGCCCGGTTTGACAGACAAGGCTTAGACTAAACCAGGATTAGGCCATAGTTCAATTAGGACATTTAAGTCATTTTTATAAACATGCCTTAGAAAAAAGCATTACTGGTGTTCATCTTAAGACAAAACAAAGGCACTGACATGTTTTAAGATCAGTCGGTGCAAGTTTCTTTCAGTTGAAATAGCTCAGATTTACATTTTAGTCTAGGACTAGGCTTAAGCCTTGTCTGTGAAACAAGAAAAACATAAATATTAAATGGAAGTTGTACTTTTATTACAAGTCATACTTTTTTATAATAAATATTAAACACAACAGAGAGCATCTGTACATATAAAACAACAACTCTTAATTTATATCTAGCTAATTGAGGCATAATGATATTGGAATATAATAGCAAAGATGCAAAATGTAGGCTGAGGTAAATAATGTTAAGCTGTTATCAGTTTATGAAACAGAAGCTTATTTTTATTACAAAAATATATACCCAGGAAAGTTATTTTTACTGATCTGACCAGAGGTGTATTTCCCAAAAGCAACTAAGGTCACAAGTTCTGTCGTTACAATACAAATAGAGTTCAATGGAAATAACGACCATAGTTAGCGAACAAAGGCTTTGAGAAAAGCACCTCTGATTTGTGCCACAAAACCCCATGTTGCATTTGTTCCCCCTCCACCCCCAAAACGTGATCGATTTTAACCCTTTGATGCGTCAAGCTTTGTCTGGCGCTGAGCCAGAGAAATACGAGCTCAGACATTTTTTTTTTTAAAAGATGCACTGTGCGCTATTCATATTTCATAACTGTTCAGTGTTTTCAACCAAATGCAGTTTATTTTATGTTTCAGACATTTAAATACACTTCAGTTAAGTAAAATAAAAAAGACATTTAGTTTGTTAAATAGGCTACACACTGATTTCTATGGAAAGCGGCAATAACAATCTTTTCAATTAATGGACGACTCAACAACACAGAGACAATTATTCCTATCAAATACATATTGTGTAGGTTACTATAAAATTTACTCTGTTTTTCTCCCAGCTAACTGACCACTTACTTTCATGTATTTCGGGAGAAATAGGTGAATTTACGTGATGTTAATCCGACAGATCCACACGGCAGCGTCCGGCGCATATTATCAACATGGTCATTATTGTGCCTGCATGACACGTCACTATGGAAATAATAAAATGATATGTATAGAATATTTAATTATTTAATATTGCACTTTTGTATAATTGCCACTGTCCACTGACATATATCACGAACATAAAATAAAATAAACGGTCATTTCATGTAAACTACTCTTGAGGGCCCTCTGGTGGCCACGGGGGCCCTAAGCAGCCGCTTAGTTCCCTTATGCCTTGGGACGGCTCTGGTTGAAACGGCTCAGACTTACATTTTAGTCTAGGACTAGGCTTAAGCCTTGTCTGTGAAACTGGGGGTTAAAGTATTACAATTTAAGTGAGATTAATTTTTTTATTAAATCATATACAATGTACTACGGAGCCGTTGAATGCTTGAATCTGATTGGCTGACGAAGGTGTGCAATTATTTTCAGGGAAACGCACAGCAAATGTAGTTCCAGACAGCTCTTGACCACATTACATGTCCATATGACTTCGCCAAATGATTGAGTTATTTCAAAGGTCCTTACAGCCTAAAACAGCAAAAGAACCAAAACCCACAAAGACACTGACCAAACAAATATAGTAAACAATATGAAATTAATAAAATCAATTTTTAAATTCTATTAAAATAATTTGGTATTTGAAGTTCGAATTTGGTATTTTAAATTTTACTCAAGAGTGGAAACTCCTGCACTCTAATGACCTTTTTCGGACCTTTCCACGTAGTAAATCACACATTTGAGCAGGCATGAGGTACATGACAAGCTGGCAGTGCTCTGACTGAACGAGGCCGGCAGAGGCAAGTCTGCTGCCGCCTCAGAGCATCAGTGCACTAATTCATCTGTACAATAAAGAAACATGTCATACTGATGCAACTCCAGATTTCACAACATTTCCCAGTGTTCTCTCCAGACACAGGAGAGGGAAAATCTCTCTGGCAGATGCCACGAGTGTCCAAATGGAACGTCACCACAAAATATCAGTGCGTGATGTCGGCTGGGATGTTGGCAACCTAATAGATGCGTAATACAAACGTCAGGATGGGGGGTCTCTAAACAGAAAGTTTCCCTATTACTTGCTTAACCTAATATTGTTCTAGTGTAGCTAGCCTTTTTGTCTTATGTATACCCGAAGTCCCACCCGAAACAAACCAGGAATATTAACTCGTAACTCATATTATACTGGATCATTTAGCACTAATATAATTAAAATGGCTGATTTTGCAATGGTTCACTTTTAAACTGTAAAGCACTTTTTAAAAAATCTGTTATTGATTGCTGTTGATATACTTTGATTGGCTAACAGAGCTAATGTGACACAAAAGAAAAAGGAAAGCATTTAATTTTGTTTGGTTTCAAATTTTAATAGTGGCCAAGCAATGTTGTGGGCCCTGTGAATTTTAGTGATGGCCCCAAGGAAATGAATAAAGAAGTCTACCTTTGTCCAGGTTTACCTGGTGTGAAATCTTTGTTCTAAAACACGTCGGCTAAAAATAAATGTCTAGATAACAAGACAAATATTTGTTGTGAAAATTCAGCATGATAAGCATTTTAATTTGAATGAACGACTGTTAATGCATCTGTTCAGACAGACACAAACATTTGCATGTCATTTATGTGACAGGTTTCTTTTTTTACAGAAAAGAGTTCTTATCTCTCTTATCTATTGCACTGCAAAGAAAACTAACCAACCATCAAGATTAGCTCTTTTCTAAAAGCGCCACCTACTGTCAGAGAATGATTGCACATTTTCTTTCAGCTTGTCAGCCATTTTTAAGCCTTGATCTGAACAGACAGAACACATGTGAAAATTGCACCAAACATTTTGTTGATGTGAAGAGGCTTTAATATTGCAAGAAAACTTGACAAGAGATTTTTCCCAGGATATATGCTCCTGCTATTATGCCAATGAACTCTTCAGTTCCTTTATTCTGTCTGTATCATCCTCAGATGTGTCAGATGGTGTGCAGGTGCAGATAAATCATCAGATTCAGAAGATGCAGGTCTAAGTGCAAGTGTGTCACCTGAGTTAGTATGTAGTTTCTCTGAGCTTCATCTACTGAGATCAGGCTGGCATTGATGTAGTCATTACTGCCAATCTGTAGACGAATACGGCTGTGGTCAACTGTGAAAAGAGAGAGAGCAATTAAGCTGTGAGGCGCATCACCCATGATGCTTTGCAAGTTCAGTGGTGGAACGACTCTTTTTCAGGTCCCGTTCTCAGTTCCCCACAAGAGAGAAAAACACTTCCCTGATGAAAATGCTCAGTTGAAACCGATAAAACACAGTGTCATTCATTTAATGTGGTGTTTTGTGAGCTGAGGACCTTTTCAGGTTGTTGTGGAAAAAGAAAAAGACTCAGAGAGAGAGAGGAAACCACAACAGCACTGCTCTTTAAAGTCTTTGTGACCGAAGAGTTAAAAAAGGGAGAGAAAAAAAGACATGACATCTTCAGTGTGAAATGACTTTAACAGCTTGCTGATAACAGGCCTCCTTCCGTTAGGTGTCACTGACTGTGTCAAACAGGGGAAGCGGCACACTTACACGGACTGACGTCTCTGTAGCGATTACGGCTTCTGTTTTCTGGAAGTTTGGCGATCTTGCATGGTAGGTCACTGGACTGCTGCTTAATCTCCTACAGTAAAACAGAAGTCTATGAGATGAAAATGCTTCTTACTGTAAGTGAAACAAATGTGTGACAAATGGTTCGGTGGGGAGAAACTATAAGGCACACAGTTGTGGGGACCACCAGCATCCAGTTAATGATGCCATTCATCCATCACTGTCATCAAAAACTGCAAGTGAGCCAGATTAGTAGATAAAAGTGTCAAACCGACTAATAATAGACTCCCTCTCATAAAAGACGAACTCATCTGTATATTGGTCACTCTATGGAACTTGTTATATCATATATTCTGTGAGTTAGAGAAGAAGCAGCGCAATCTGAGTTGTCAAAAATAAACATCACAAAACAAACTTCGCTTTGGATTGTTATGAATATTTAGAACATCATAATCAAGTATGGAGCAGAATCAGTCCTTTATCGTTACCTGGTAAACGGCGTTCCAGTTCCCGAGCTCATCGATTTCCCGAAACTCGGTTTCCATTGCCGCGTGTGCTCCGCGTCGCTCGATAGATGACCCCCTGACAATACAATTAGTTATAAAGTCGATGTCGAATCACATGAAAAAAATGACTTTTAAAGTCTGCTTTAATTTTCTAACAGAACGTTTCTAATAGTACTGTTGTGTCGCTCTTACCGGAAACACGCTGCTCGCTCCTCCCGTAGCACGGCTCTCGGCTGTCCGCAGTGATCACGCCCCTCTTTTCTCACATTGACCAATGAAATTCCGTGATTGGCCATGAACTCCCGGCAAAGGCCAATCAGCGCAACGTAGTGGGGCGTGGCAAACCCTTCGGCCAATCCTATTACGGAGCGTTTCCTCTTTATTATTGTGGGCTTTGTAGTTTTATTTTGTAGTTCGAGGAGTTTACGCAATACGCATGTGTGTATTGAGGTTTGAAGCATGAAGTAAAATGGCTCATAATTTCAGTTAAAACTTTGCAGTTAAATGTTATATTTTGTACATCTACATTTCTAAATTATATATGAGATTTTGTGAATTTAGGCTTAATTTATTGTGTATTGGCAATATGTATTATTTTTTTGTATTTTGAGGGGATTTCATTGTACTAGACAATATTCGCCTCTAAATAATCAGATATTAGAAGACTGCAGCGGACTGTTAGGACAGCTGAAAGGTTTATTGGTGTCCACCTGCCTAGCCTTCAGGACTAAGTTACTACTCTAGAGTGAAGAAACGGTCAGGTAACATCATCACAGACCCCTCTTACCCCGGACACAACCTGTTTGCACGTCTCCCCTCAATCAGACACTACAGATCTCTGTGCACTAGAACATCTAGGCATAAAAACTGTTTTTCCCCCATGCCATCTCCAGCCTAAACAGCTAACACAGGAATAATTACCTGTGTTCTGTAATTCATTCTCCATCTCTAATTGTCGCCTCTCTCAAGTACTATGTAAATACATATGCATATTTTCTATACAGCTGTATATAGAGAGTAAATAGTGCACAAATCTGTACATAAATCTTCTGTTCCACATTCAAACACATTATTATTTATTGTTAAGTCTTATTTAAATGTTTCTGTTCTCATGTCAGATATGTATGTATGCATGTATGTACCAAGAGCTCCTTAAAAACCACAACAAATTCCTTGTGTGTTTGAGCACACTTGGCGAATAAAGCTGATTCTGATCATGCACCTTGCATTTCGATATAAAATAATACAAAGATTATATCAAATATTTCATATTATTTTAATCAATACAGTGTTTTCCTGTCAATTTAACAGACTGACAAGCTCTTTTTGCACTACACACATATCTGCACAGTTTTTGTTTTATTTAACTGGTTTGCACTCTATCTATTCTGCCATGTGCCTTTTGCCACTTTATCTATCTTTTTTATTTTTCTACAATGTCCTCAGACTGACAAGCTCTTTTTGCACTATACATATATCTGCACAGTTTTGGTTTATTTAACTGGTTTGCACTCCATCTATTCTGCCATGTGCCTTATGTCACTTTATCTATCTTTTTTTTATTTTAATTTTTCTACAATGTTCTCAGATTGATAAGCTCTTTTTGCACTACAAATATATCTGCACAGTTTTGTTTTTATTTAACTGGTTTGCACTATCTGCCATGCGCCTTATGCCACTTTATCTATTTCTTTATTTTTTTTCTACAATGTCCTTACTTGTATAGCTATAGAGTTGTATGTACATATGTTTAAACCGTATTATCTGTATTTGAACGTGTTTAATGTTAACTGTTAACACCAAGGGTCTGAGGGTAACGCAATTTCAATTCTCTGTATGTATGTGCTGTACATGTGGAAGAATTGACAATAAAGCAGACTTGACTTGACTTGACTTAATTTAAAAACAGAGCTGAACGCTCCCAATGCATTGGAAGGCATATTGGTGCCACCTGATGCGAGAAATTAAGAAAATCATATACAAAACCATGGTATAACCACTAGATTCCCTATATATATATAAAATTGGACTGTGTATCTCCATTTGCTCATGAGAGTATTTTCAGAGATGATTACTTACTTTAAGTTTTCTACTTGTATATATATTAAGACATTATCAAAGATTTAGTAGATTAAAATTAGTAGATTGTACTCCCTGAAAATTCTCTCTTTTCTATTCATCTTGTAA
This sequence comes from Barbus barbus, assembly GCF_936440315.1. Classification (NCBI taxonomy): domain Eukaryota; kingdom Metazoa; phylum Chordata; class Actinopteri; order Cypriniformes; family Cyprinidae; genus Barbus; species Barbus barbus. The sequence continues at coordinate 16,278,797 of NC_136756.1, forward strand.
AGAAGTATTTTTTAGACCATTTAGCTTTTTATAATCAAATCATGTGTACGATTTTTTGTGTGTTCATATAGCAAGTGTCCGCCAAACTTTGTACCATTCAAACACACAAACAAACAAACAAATAGATAAATAAATACCCCCCTCCCCCCATATACAGAATAATGATCAATGTGCATGTGCATATTGGTCAGTGGTTGAATTAATGTATAAAAATAGAACTGAATATTATAACAAGTATAGGTCAACATGCTGATAAAAATCTGCTTCTACAAAAACATTTAGAGGTTTCTTAGAACATTAGGATGATTATTACGGGGTTTTCTGGTAAATTGATGCAAAGTGCAGTAATCATTAGCATAAATATAATAATTTGGAAGATGATTTCCAGGTTTTTATAGTAAATGTTTGCATGATGTGACTAAATGTCTTGAATCTGACCCGTTATTTCAGCTTCACATCCACAAGATAAGCCTGTTTAACATAAACATTACAGTATTTGAATGCTTTTCCGTTTGCACAACATTTTTCCGTCTCACTTTCCTAATAAAGAATATATCTGATCCGCCACACGTCCACTCACTCACTCACAGCCGTGGGTCAAACCGGTTCCAGTACCACGTGTTCTTCCTTCTCTGAAGAGGGACAGAGCGTACCTACACTGCCTCCGCGAGCTGACATAGCGTGCTGTAGATCAGATTGTTTTAATCTGTGTCAATTAAGTTATTTGTTTTATAATTTGCTAGTGAACTGAACCGCCTGGTTCTACAGGTTTCATATATAGACTCATAGCGACCAGACGGCGAGCAGCAGCTGGTAAACTCGCACGAACTGATCTCTGCCTGTCCAGCCAGGTAACGTATGAACACCGAGCTCTTATATTATTAACTCTAGTCGGTAATATTAATCTGTGAAATGTGATGAAAGTAACTGTTTATTTTTTAAATTAACGATCAAATCAAACAATAAGGAAGTGCATTAGCATTTATGCTAGTGTCATCATCCGGTTTGGCTAAACCGATTCAGTTCAGTCATATAACAGCGATGTTACACGCCGTATAATAATACAAACACAGAACGTTTAGCAGAACGTTTCTCGACGTGAGAATCCAAGGATGTTTTTTTTTTTTATTATTATTTTTTAAAAATGGTTTAATTATTTTTTGGTTGGCCTGTAAGCACGCTAAGTTAAGAGGATGTAAACCTTTTAACGCTATGGAAACTGGAGCAGCCTGACCAGATATGAGCAGAAAAACAACTGATCATACTATAACCGATTGCACGAATACAATTCAAGTTAAAACAGATATTTTTGACCTAGTTTACATTTAATCAAATCAGTATCAGAAATTAGCTTAAGGGGCCCCATGGAATTTTTTTAGGGGCTTTTGCACACAATTATTATTAATCAACCAATTAAATATGGTAAGAATGGAATATTATGAAATCTATGTTAGGTCCATCTTTACTACGTACATGGCTAATGTTGTTAACAGCAATGTGTTAATCTGTACTTTTTATGCGTCTTCATCAGGCCCAGATTGTGAACTGTGGAACAAGGTGGAAACTCTGGGGCGTTTTAGGTTTGCCTCCTCATGACAACGTGTCACCAAGGTGACTGTGGCTCCAACAGTGATGCCGAGCGGCGCACCTCTGATGATGAGGACGCAGAGCTCACTGAGCTTGGGCCGCTCCTGACAAATACAGCAGAAGCAGAGAAATCAAGAGTGAGTTGTGAGGGAAAATATAACAATATAGTTTGGGGTCAGTAGTAGTAGAGTGAGGAACGAAGAACTAAACTTACTAAAAGCTATAAGATAATTAGTAGCATGATTGTTGTTGCAGGGTGCGTCAGCATTTCCGGATGAGGATGAAGAAGAAGAAAATTTGCGGGTGTTTACACTGCCCATGCAGGCACAACATGCCATGGAGAAGATGGAGGAATTTGTACACAAGGTAATAAATATTCATCCTTAACTGTCCTGGAACTACTATTGATGTATTTTCAAAAATGCCATATATTTAATTAATCATAATGTTCATATTTTAGATTGATTGTAACTTAAATGTGGCCTATTTCTAGTCTGAGCTGTTTGTGTCAAAGGGCACCTATTATGCCCCTTTTTTACAATGTACAGTATAAGTTTCAGGTGTCTCCAGAATGTGTCTGTGAAATTTCAGCTCAAAATAGCCCACAAATAATTTATTATATAATTAAAAAAATGCCTGTTTTGAGTGGAAGCCGAAATACGCTGTTTTTATGTATGTCTCTTTAAATGCAAATGAGCTGCTGCTCCCTGCTCCCTTTTCCAGAATAGGGCTGTGCCTTTACAGTTCTTACATTAGAAACTCTGTTAAAAATATTTGTTTGGTTTTGATTATCATGTCTATCACACTGAAATCATGCGTTTTAAATCCATATCAGTTTAAACTTGA